>NC_045803.1:34999291-35610359 GCF_009873245.2 Balaenoptera musculus
CCCGCGAGCCACAACTACTGAGCCCACATGCCACAACTACTGAAGCCTGCGTGTCTAGAGCCTGTGCTTTGCAACAAGAGAAGCCACCGCAATGAGAAGCCTGCACACCTCAACGAAGGGTAGCCCCCGCTCGCCTCAACTAGAGAAAGCTCGTGCACAGCAACGAAGACCCAACGCAGCCAAAAATAAATAAACTAAAAAAAAATCACATTCAAGTCAGAACTAGTTATTACTAAATGTTATGTCCCCGCCCCTTTTTCTTTTTTTAAATTTATTTATTTATTTATTTTGGCTGTGTTGAGTCTTCGTTTCTGTGCGAGGGCTTTCTCTAGTTGCGGCGAGCGGGGGCCACTCCTCATCGCGGTGCGCAGGCCTCTCACTATCGCGGCCTCTCTTGTTGCGGAGCACAGGCTCCAGACGCGCAGGCTCAGTAGTTGTGGCTCACGGGCCCAGCCGCTCCGCGGCACGTGGGATCCTCCCAGACCAGGGCCCGAACCCGTGTCCCCTGCATTGGCAGGCAGATTCTCAACCACTGTGCCACCAGGGAAGCCCCCGCCCCTTTTTCTAATGCTTTCTCCTTTGTTCTGTTCTCTTTTCTATGTTCTTGTTTTTATTTTTAAAAAGAGCCCCAAAGATCAGCTACCTCATCTTCCTCTCTCCGGCTTAAATCCCCTCTGTAGTAATGCCAACAAGTGGTCATTTTGTTCAGTTTAAACACGTTATGGAACAGATGGTTTCCAATCTCCTAATAATTTTGTACAGAGTAATTGTCAAAATAGTCTTCATTTTAATGAACTGAAGTTGGTCAATATTTAACTTTTGGAAATATTGTTCTCCATTATGCTTTCTGGAAACATTAAGAGAAAAATTAAATAAAATGACTCTTGCCAGCATTTTTGAATTCCAGTATTTAAAGTCAATTCTTACAGCATCATGTGTTCCTTCAAATACAGTGTATCCAGATGACAGGTAAGGTTTCCTGATCCCTTGAGATTTTCATATGCTTAGGTCAACCACTATCCCTCGTTTTATAGAAGTTTACATCAGCCACCAATATTTATGGGATTTTATGAGTCATTGGCATTCTCAGGGGATACCTATGCTTTTGGGTTTGTTCTTCTGTATACAGTCATTCTTATCCAAACCTCATTAATCAAGATAGGGAATTAAGCACTTTCCTCAATTCCTTGATTCCATTTAACCTAAATGCTTTGCTCAAGATTGGGTATTCTGTGACTATAGTGGCCTATAAGAGAGGTTTACTTCCCTAAAATGCATCTACTTCAACTTGAACACTTAACTTTCCTCATATTGTCTTTTAACTACCCCAAGATATTTTTCACTAACTTTATTCCATGGCTTTTCAGCCTCTTTTTCTCCTCATTGTTTCATTTTCTCACCCCACTATATTCTCTCTTTTCCTTCCTTACTGAACTTGCGGGCAGATTTTCTTTTTCCCCCTCCTGCTCCTTCTCCTCCTTTCTCTGTCCTCTCCATCATCTCTCTCTTCTCACTATTAGTTCTAGTCTACAAAGTAGATATGAAACTCAGAGACATTAAGAGATTTGCACAATATCACCTGGCTGGCAAATAGCAGAAGCAAGATTCCTGCTCTGGTCTGTTGGCTGAGTTTAGAATAAGCATTACACTGTTTTCAACAGTTCCTCATATGGCATGGTTCAAGATAACCATGCCTTCTCTAGAGAACACCTACGTACCATCAGTTTTTTATCCATGCACGGTATAGCAGTAATAGCAAGCACTTATGAAGCACTTATGTGCCAGGTATTTTTCTAAACCCTCTGTGTCTGCTAATATATTTAGTTCCCACACAACCCTAAGAATAACATATTTTTCTTTATTCCAAATTTTTAAATGAGGAAGCAAACCCACAAAAAGATTAGATTACTAGCACTATGCCCTCTAGCTATTAGGCAGTAGAGCTAGAATTCAATTTCAGGTACTTTAGATTGCCAACCCCATGCTCTTAACTGCCATGCTGGGCTACAGGCTGAACCAAACATTCTTGGTGTCTTTTGGCTAGCTCATTCACCATGGGCCTGCTAGCATACAGACATTATGCTAAGATGCTTATAGACATTATGCATAAGATGGCATTAGCTTATTTGGCATGTATGACAAAGACCATGATAGACAAATAATGAAAAATATTCCTTTTCTCTGTCCTTAGGTTTACAATCCAGTAAAGGAGTTATACACAAATAGAATCACTGAAGTTTGGCATGTGGATTTCTCGTTAGATTCTATAGAGGTTCACATATATGATGGGGATGTTGTGGGTACTAGGAGTGAGAATGGTTAACACTAACCTATAGAATCTAGTGAAATATCTTTGAAAAAAGAGAAGTTTGAGCCCAACCTTGAAAGAAAATACGTACTATCAGGACAACTAGAAGGGGAAGCTTGATGTGTGTGATGTCCAGGATATTCTGTAAACCTAAGCTGCATGATCTAAGGCCTGGAGGAATAAAATCAAATAGAGGGCAACTCTTTTAAGCCACTTTGAACTGAATTCAATCAAAATTCCCATGATATATTTCCGTAAGTAGCAGTAATTTTAACCTTGTATGTGTACATCTATTTTTATTTAATCTGACCTTTTTACAGTTAATTTAGTTAAATTTGACCCATGATGCCTGCCAGTTAAATAGTTAGATTAGTGGATTAAACAGTTTTATGCTATTTATAAATGCAATCAATGTACCATAGGTGCCCTTACAAATGAAGTGAATAAAAGTCCTTTAATACTGAAGTGAACAAGGATAAGCTAAAAGCCATGTGCTATAATATATCACTGTAGTCATTCTTGTTGAATGAAATCTTTACTAATACGGATTTACATAACAGATTGCCAGTAGAAAGTATTTTTAAATCAATTATTTTACTTTTGAATAACAGAACACGGAAATAAAATATTGTACCCATTATTGTTCCATTGTCTTTAATTTTGAAACTAAGTGATGTATTGATGTATTTATCTAGAAATAAAAGCTTGCTAACTCATCCATGTTTGTGTACAGAATAGAGCTATGGTCAACATTATGGAATACATACTAATGCATAGATATATTTTACATGTTATCACGTTTTGTTTATAATTTTTAATTTTGATATAACTTCAAGCCTATAGGAAAGTTGTAAACCCAGTACCCAGATTCACCAGTTCCTTTTTTTGCTCTCTGTGTGTGACTGTACATGTAAAATATATGTTATGCAAATAAAACTAAGCTACATGATCTAGTTTTACACACCCAAACACACACACGGAACTTCTAAAAGATATTCGGGAGGAAGTTATAGATATCATGCACCTTTTTGTCTAAGTACTTCATTGTGAAATTTCTAAGAAAAAGACATTCTCTTATAAATGTACAGTCCAGTGGTCAAAATATGGAAAATTTACATCGACACAATACCGTTACATAGTCCATATTTACATTTTGTGAATTTTCCCAGTAATGATTTGTATAGGTATTTCATTCCTAGTTCAGGGTCCAGTCTGGGATTACACATCATATTTAGTTTTCACACATCTTTAGTTTCTTTAATCTGGAAAAGCATTTCAGTTCTTCTTTGCATTTATTGACCTTGAGAATTTTGAAGAGAAGTGGATAATTATTTTAAACTATGTCCTAAATTTGGATTTGTCTGATTTCTCTTAATTATTAGATTCCCCCATTTGCCTTACTTGATGGAATACCACAGAAATAGTGTTGTATCCTTTTCAGTGTGTCATATCATAAAGCACATGATGCCAACTAGTTACAATATTGGTGATGTTAACTTTGATTGCTTGGTGTGTCAGTGAGTTTTCTCTACTATAAAGTTACACTTTCCCCTTGTAATTAATAAGTCATTTGTGGAGAGATACTTTTAAACTATTTCCTTTCTTATCAAACTCTCACTCAGTAGTTTTAGCATCCATTGATGATTTTCCAAGTACACCATTCCCTCTATATTTATTATTTGGCATTCATCTGTAAGGAAAAGTTTTCTTTTCTCCTTCATCTGTTTATTTATTCATTTATTTATCTTTATTATTATGAAATCATGGATTTTTTTTATTACTCAATGAGTAATAATCCATTCCTCTTTTTTTTCTGATGCATAAGTTGTCTCAGTTTTGACCAGTGGACGTCTCTTCAGCTGGCTACTGTGTCATTTGGACGTGTGTTTATCTTTCTTTATATAATTCATTATTTTATGGCACATCAGGAGTACCAAGTTTATTGTTAACTTTCTTGATCCAACCCTGGATTCAACCTGGATTCTGATTCATTTGAGAGAAGAGTTCCATTTTAAAAACAGGATCTGAAAGCTGTATGTGCTCATTGCTAAGGATATGTCCTTATTTTTAATCCCTTTCAGTGGGAAAAAAATAAGGGAAAATGTGTGTGGGAGTGGTGTGTGTGGGTGTGTATTTGGATATTCCTATATCTATATTTCCCACTGTTTCTTTATATATTTTTCTATCACATTCTCCCTCTTTCTATCACATTCTCTATCTTCTTTGCAGGTGGATGGTTTGATATTATCCCACATATCCCTGAGGAATTGTTCATTTATCTTCATCTTTCTCTTTGTCTTTATTAAATTGATAAATATTTCTTGATTTCTCTTCAAATTCATTGACCTTTTCCTCTGTTACCTCAACTTTGCTATTAAGCTGTGCAAATGAACTATTCATTTCAAATATTGCACTTTTCAATTTTATCTTTTTATTGTTTCCATTTTACTGCTAAAATTGTTCATGTGTTCATTCATGACCATCTTTGCTAAAAGTCTATTAACATATTTATAATAGCTGCTTTAAAGTCCTTGTGTGCAGTTTGCAATATCTGTGCCATTTTGGAGTCAGCTTCTACTTATCATTTTCTCTCTTGATTAAAGGCCACATAGTTCTTATTCTCTGTATATCTAGTATATTTTTATTGCATACTGAACACTGTGGATAAAACATTTTAGACGTACTGGATTGTGTTATCTTCCTCGGAAGAGAATTAATTGGTTTATTAACCAGTTATATTGTCTGGAATCAAACCCCAAATTGTATGGTGGAAATAGGTAAAACTATTAAGTTATTTTTCAGCTTTTTAATTTATGCTTTTGCTTGAAATCTTTCCCTTGGTAGGCACAGTTGAAGAATCAGTCAGTAATCTTGATGCAATTTATTTTCATATGTTTGTGATTCCCCCTCTTGTAGCTTCCTCATTTCCAGGATTACTGCACCCCATACCTCAATTTCAAGCTTGACTTTCCCAACAGTAACCTAGAATAAACTCTTTTATCTTTTAAACTTGAGTCAGCAATCTTCAACACAGGAAAATCCCCTTTGATTCTTTAAAAACAAAATGCAATGGCATGTGGTTTAGGAGAAAAAAAAATGTCACAAAAGAAATCAAAGAAAAATAAAACATTTCACAGATTCCTCTGGTAAAATTCTAGAGTCATGGACATGTATCTCTTCAAGAAAAAACAAAATTCAAGAATTATAGTTGGTGTTTAAAGTATAACATTCTAATGAGTCTCTAAAGTATCTTTGGTTGACAGCAAAAACTATTGTTGAGACCCAATCTAGTAACAGTGTGGGCTGGTACATTTCTGTAGATTTGGCCATAGTACCTGGCAGAGACAAATGAAATAATAAGAAAATGATGAGGTTTCTAGGAGATAGTATTAGAAAAAAAAAAAAAGTTTAAAAATATTAAAATATTTAGTCTTTAATTTTAAATTATGCCTCTGCACATATGAACTTACTTAGGGAATATACCTAAAATTTTTGAGGTTCACTTATCTTTTGCTCATTTCCTTTTGCCTAAAATAGATGCACACATCTGTCTCATCTGTAAATAACTAAAATTTTGTTTTCTAAAAAGGCATTTCTTTGTAAAGCATCCTTAATGTTTTTCACTTCATTGTGGTGTTATAGGATAAGGATGAAAAGTTCTACAAATTTCCTTTTAGTTCAAATATTCTCTGATGAAGTCACACACAATTATTTTCTAGGAAATCATAATAAACAGAGATTTAGTACAGTCTAAGTTCTCCCGACTAGTACAATGTCAATGGCAATGGCAATGGCAATGTCTGGGCTGGAATTTAACTCTCCTAATTTTGAGTAGTGTGCAATTTTTATTGCCACTGTCTCTCTTGCTTTACTTCACTTCCTCCTTGGGCTATAAATGATACAAATCCTTCCTCAATAAAATGTTTCATGCAAGAACTTCAGGACAGAACATCAGCAGACCTTCTCTAGTTATACATGTATATGACTTAATTTCCACTACATCATCAAGATTGAAAGGAAGAAAGCATTCAGGAGAGGACCCTGCATGCTGCTGGCTTGATGTGGATTTTTAATTCAGCATTTATTAATTGTTATAGCCTGGTGCTGTGCCGGGCACTGGAGAGAGAGTAAAAAATAAGATACAGGGCCTATCTTCATGCAACTCACAGATTGGTGAGCCTTGCGATAAACACGTTCTAGAGACATAAAATGATATAATGGAACAGTGATGGTGGGAGTAACTCTAGTGAGTGATTGCAGAAGGATTCACAGTGGCAAGGTTGCTTGGCCTGCATTTTGAAAGGTAACTAGGATTTGTCTCAGGTACACAAGAGTATAGAATGGCTTTATAGGCTAATATAAACACTGTGGGGCTCCACCCAGACTCCCCTTTAGAACCAAGACATTCATTCTTCCATCTGCTTAGAATGTTGGCTGTTGATAGCTCACAGCGGAGTCTCTTTCTTTGGCTCACTTTCAGCCACAGAAATGCCTTGCTCATGGTTATGCCCCTTCGCAGAATCACACTACATTCAATGACAGGTCAGTTTAAGGTACAAAGTCCTAGGCCCTTTCCCTTAATTTAGGAAAGTATTGACTGAGATTAGCTAAGGCTTCTATTTCAAAGACTGCAGCTTTTGAGTTCAGCTTCTTCCACTACGCAGTTCTACTTCTTTTATACCCTTCCTTTTGTTCCAGAGAGCACTCCCTCGTAAGCTTCCTGCAGTACAATAAAGGTAAGATATCACTGAAGACTTCTTTGTTTCTATCAAATAAAAATAATTTTGTCTTCTTCAGTGATATTTACCTGAGACTTGATGAGGAGAAATAGTTGACTATGATATGAAAGCCTTTCCATATGCTGTTTTCATATACCATTTCCCTTCCTCCTATCTGGCTTTTGTGATCCAAGGTGCTGCCACAGAAAGATCTCCAGATGTGGGGTCACGAGATCTGTATTCAGTTCTTTGTTTTTCCACTTATGTGTGTCTAATGTGTAGAATGATTATCTTACTGCAAGTTTTACATTTTCATAAGTACACTTGTATGATCTGTCGCTTGGTTTTGTGAAGAATCCCTTAGCTTTCTGAGCTTCAGTTTTCATAAAAGAAAAGTGGGGAAAGTAATCCTTCATGGTGTACATCTGAGAATCAAAGGTGTTAGGAATACGACAGTCTTTTACAAGGTGTAAAACAAACATCATATGGTTGGGAATCAGAACAGTGAAGTCCTGGACAAATCAAGTAACTCATTTCACAAAGTATTGGATGGCTGAGTTTTAAAGCTTCAGGCTCTTAATATACTATTCAACACCCTGAAAACATAAAGTTGAGACAGGGGCAAAAATAAGGAAAGGGCTACAGCCTCTTGGAATGGGACTTGAATGCCCATTAAAATGCTTCCAGCAGAGGACATAAAACCAATGAGAAGGAGCCATTTACTTTTACTGCTGGGGCAGGAGTCATGCAACTGCTTTTACTAACTACAGCTGTTCCCAAGTCTGTCGGAGTACCTAAAATATTTATGATAGCTGTGTCTGAGGGAGACACTGTCTATTGCCAGCAGAAAAGCTAACCTGGGTTGGAATGTGTTTGTTACCATTTTCTCGTCTGATAAGTAAAGCAGTGCAAACTCCTCATGTAACACATCAAGAAGAGAAAAATGAGGAAGCCGTGGCACCATGCCAGGAGTAAGAGCTTTGCCAGTTTGGCACTTTGCCTGCCTAGCCTTGGGGATTACCGTGTAGTATATTAAAGTATCAGATTTTTAATTTACCATATTATTTTCCAGATGTTTTTGGTAGAAAGGGACTTCTCAGCAAACACTTCAGTGCTTGTCAGAGAATTACACATTTAATATTACAATGCTCATTATTTTAATTAATGGCAGGAAGAAGTTGCTTGAAGACAATTCTTAGTCACACAAGAAAGGGTGTTAATATTTTATGAGGGGAGGAAATTATCTTTAACACTGATAAATTGGAATGTTCAGAAATTATAATAGAAGCACTATTACTGGAAAAAATGAGCTGGTTGTAGTACCATTTAATGTTGTACACCAATTCTGATAGAAGCATGATGTACTATTAAGAATAACATATATGAAATTGACATTCACCATGCATGAAAGCTCAATAAATAATAGTTCAGTTAGAATTTGGAAACAGATTGATTAATACTGATGGATGCAGGAGACATAAATTCTGTCCTCTGGTCTGTTAGCGACTTTGTGTATGTACACTACAACTGTCATTTATTGAATACTCCCTACGTGTCAGACATTTTGTTAAGCTCTTTACTTACATGTTAGAACTTAAAGCAGCTGTTTGTTACCATTGAAGAAGTGAGGCTCATGGAATTTAAATAATTGGCTCAAGTTCATTGAATAAATAAGTGGCCAATTCATTCCACATTCTAAGTCTTGAACTATGTTGTAATTACCTTTCTGAGTCTCAGAAAAAAAAAAAAATTAAAAAGCTTAGTTTCTCCAGGTTTTAAATGAATTGGCTGATGTAGGAATTCTAATAGGTCCTGTCCAGTTTTAAAATTCTGAGATTTCCTATGTATTTATTAGTTCCTGCTATGTGCCAGACCTTCTCCTAAGCACTGGGCATCATGATCAATTTCATCCCAGTGTCCTTATTAAGTTCATCCTTTAGATACCTGCTCAATGCTCTCCCTCTTGAACCCCTTAGTTTCTAGCTATGTAGACGGTTCCTTTCTACCAAAGATATTTGGGAAAAAAATATGGTAACATTTCTACGCACTGCACTGATCCAACCACAGTGCTCAAGATGAAATGTATATAACTTGAGACATAAACAATTCTTTTCATAGCTTAACTTTGCAAGATGTTAGTTTGCCTGCTGAAGTCCCTCTGATTTTGCCATCACAACAGTCAGTTATTTGGATTCCTCTTTTGCTCCTTAGTAACCAGCCACCTCTTTGGTAGCTCTCCAAACAGGACCGTCTTTCTTGTATGTTAAAGATTTACAACCTTCGTATTATTTATTAGTAAGGTGGACCTTGAGAAGTGTGATGATTAGTGGCAGCAGTCCCAATGTTAGAAGATGATTTCTTTTTTAATAAACTAATACAAAAGCAAGTAAAACCTCTAAGTCACTCTCATTTATTTTTTCACAGCTTTATTTATCTTGAAGTTTTAATCCACATTGTATGTTATTTTTTGTTTTTATTTTATTTTGTTTATTATTGAAGTATAGTTTATTTACAATGTTGTGTTAGTTTCAGATGTAGAGCAGAGTGATTCAGAGATATATATAGATATAGATATAGATATATTCTTTTTCAGATTCTTTTCCCTTATAGGTTATTACAGAATATTGAGTATAGTTCCCTGCGCTATACAGCAGGTCCTTGTTGGTTATGTATTTTATATATAACAGTGTGTATATGTTAATTCCAACCTTCTAATTTATCCTTCCTCCCCACTTCTCCTTTGGTAACCATAAATTTGTTTTCTATGTCGATGTCTGTTGTCTATGTCTATGTCTATTTTTGTTTTGTAAATAAATTCATTTGTATTTTTTTTTCTTCTTTTAGATTCCGCATATAAGCAATATCATATGGTATTTGTCTTTTTCTGTCTGGCTTACTTCACTTAGTATGATAGTCTCTAGGTCCATCCATGTTGCTGCGCATGGCATTATTTCATTTTTTTATGGCTGAGTAGTATTCCATTGTGTGTGTGTGTGTGTGTGTGTGTGTGTGTACACACACACCACATCTTCTTTATGCATTCATCTGTCAATGGACATTTAGGTAGGACCTCTAAGTCACTCTCACACATTTATATTGCTATAATACTTTCCTGAATAGGAGAGAAAAATGATGGAGACATAGCTAATATGCACATTTGTGGATACATTAATGAAATTTGTTTTTCATAGATACAAATATCAACCATCTTTGTTGTGCCCTAGAAAAAGTTAAGAATGGTGGCTATACTTAAGTGTTAAGATCAATGTGACATCTTCCTCAGTCTTTTAATGTTGAACTCCCCCCCCCAGTAGTGACTGCTAGCACAAGCCTTCCTTAGAGTAGTATGATGGGCAAAATACTAATAATACCCCAGGCTCCACTCCATCTGAACCAACATTATTAGTATACATTGAGACTCACTCTGTGTTTTACTCCCACATTTACAGTCACAGCCTCAACCAGCCCTGAAGGGGTGCTTATATTCCTGGCTCTCCATTCCCCAACACACTTCATTTTGCCACCCAACCCCAAGGCTGGCTTGTATATCACTTTCTTTTCCTAATTACTTTGCCCTTTAGAATGAACATTTATTCTTTTAAAAATAATTATTTCAGCATTTGGAAAGAACAGCACAGAGTATACTTTATGGTTTAAGGGATTTATAAGCAATAAAAATTTACGTTTAAAACTAAATGATAGAGGACTTCCCTGGTGGTGCAGTGGTTAAGAATCCGCCTGCCAATGCAGGGGACACGGGTTTGATCCCTGGTCCGGGAAGATCCCACATGCCGTGGAGCAACTAAGCCCGCAAGCCACAACTACTGAGCCTGCGCTCTAGAGCCCGCAAGCCACAACTACTGAAGCCCATGCACCTAGAGCCCGTGCTCCGCAACAAGAGAAGGCACCGCAATGAGAAGCCCGTGCACCGCAACGAAGAGTAGTCCCCGTTCATGGCAACTAGAGAAAGCCCACGTGCAGCAAAGACCCAACACAGCCAAAAGTAAATAAATAAAATAAATAAATTTATATAAAAAAAAACTAAATCAAAGAACTGTGTGAGCCCTTTAGTTGCCTCATTTCCTCAGCTGTGTAGAGAAAGCCCAAGATAAATGGCACTTTTATCATTTAATATGAATGCTCACATATGTTCTAAATAAACATCAGATGTCAGATATTAGTTACCTTTAAAGGGATAACTGACATTTAGTTTCAGGACATAAGATGCAATGTCTAGCTGTCACAAAATCTTGACTTGTAATTCAAGGGTTATTAAAACCATTAGCTGTCAACTTCTATGATAACTTTCTTCCAAGACTGCAGTTTCACCCACTTCCAGGAAAGATGATTTCTTTCAATTCCATGAAGAAACTAAACTTCTCAAGACAGACTCAAACACATTCCCAGGATAGTGTTTCATATTCAGTCAGAAACATATAGGGAACTGGATATAACAAAAGCCATTTATTGAGGTGTCTTTGTTTCAAAAGGGTCCTAAAGAACTTCTTTGATACCTGCTTCATCAGACTTTTTATGTTTGTGCACACATAGAATATTGACTCTCCTATTGTTGTACCTGACATGGGTTTGCCAAGAAGACAGAAAGTAAATATTTGAGTTCACATATTCACAGGTTTAATGTTTTAATACAACTCCCTCACCAATTTTCTTTGTATCAAAATTTCAACTTGGGGTTTACAAGTTATGGGTGTCTAATATTCCAGTTCACATTAATGCTAAAGATTTCTGATAGTACTTTGGGACTGAATAAATCTAAGAACTTTGCAGATTCCAAACTTAATTTACCTATTTGAAGAAGGTAAGAAAAGGAAATTACTATATTAGGGAGGAGGCATAAGCATGCTCTGTATTTTCCTTCAAGAGAGCAAAGGCTGTCTATGATGGGCTAAATAATTATTTGATATCCAGTTTGATGTGATGTCATGTAGTACCTTTCTAAACTCAAGTACCTTTCTTATATCAAAATTATTAAGGAGTATCCATACTTTGGAAATTATTCTTCTGAGATCATTAGTTTCTTCTTTAATGTCTGTCTCTTTTATCATTTCTTAAAGATAAAGTGAAAACTCTTTTCAAAATAGTTCTGTTGTCTTGATACCGGAACACATATTGCATAAAGCTCATAACGTCTCATTCTTGGGGACATTATAATTGTCTGGCATATGAGCATGTACATTTTTGTGTCACTGAGGAAATCTCAATGGGGCTAATTAATAGAAAAATTATTCACTTTAGTAAGAACATTTTTTTCTTTCTTTCAGTGGAGGACATTTTTCTTCTGATTAATAATTCTCCCTGAACAAAAATATTTTCTAATATCATCATAGTTTTTTGTCTCTTATTTTTTTGACCCTAGACAGCTAAGAGACAGTGATTATGTTGACTGGATTTCAGTGTTTGTTATAATTATATGCTTAACTGCTATGAGTGACTACATAAACCCTTTCTATTATAGTGTTGAGGAATTATTTTCAGTCCTGATACAATATTGCTCAAGTTACCATAACCGATACTTTACAATTTGTTAACTGTCACAGTCTTCATTTTTCTCCAGGTGTTGCTGTTGTGTTGCACAATAAGTATGGAGATTCTCTTTGTTGCTTGCTTGATTAAAATAATGGGAACACATACAGTGAAAAGAATATTCCAGTACAATTCACTCATTAGCATAGTTTCCTTTTATGAGTATCGTTCTTCTAGTAGCATCACAAAGAATATTAGTTTGTGTGTTCTCAGAGGTGATTTACAAAACTCATTAAATATATGGAAATTATTTTAGGAACTATCTAAATCAAATTTAGGAGTGGCAATAAATCCTATGTATAATTTCAAACAGTACACGTCATGTGAAGTAAAGCTCTTGAGTAAACAGAGAAAAGTGAGCCTGATTTTACAAGACAGACAACATTTTAACTGTTTTTCATGATGCTTTATAAATTTGGATTCAGAAAATATGATCATCTTACTTGGAAACGAGAATGTGGAAAAGCATATGAAGTTTTTAGCTAGTGAACTCGTTGTATGCACATAACTATGTACAGAGGAGAGTAAATTGTACATAGTAAAGTGTGTAGTAATGGTTCTCATCTCTGAAAAGATTTAAATTACTCCACACTCCCAACCTTACCAAGATGTTGCTAAAATAAATTAAAAATAAATTCTCTCTAAAAAGAGAACATACCAGTGTGATCGTTGTAGAATTATATCATGAATATGTACCTTAGCAGTGCAGGCTGCTTTAGGTGTGATAGTCTTTGAGCACATTAGAGAAGCACTGAAAATATATAAAGGGCTTGTGCTTAAATCATTGAAGTCCCATGCACTCTAGTTAATACATTATTGTTTTGAGTATGCACAATTCATAGTTTTGATCAATTCCTTGAAAACACTTATTGATAAATATTTGGTTATTTGTGTGAAGATTTTGTCCTTGATTCCAAAGGCACTCTTTTTCATCATAAGTTGAAAAAAATGTTTTAGTTATGCAAGATGAATAAGTTCTAGAAATCCACTGTACAATATTGTTCCTATACTGAACATTACTGTATTGTATACTTAAACATTTGAGGGTAGATCTCATGTTGTGTTCTTAACACAACTTTAAAAATGTAAGTATATAGATATATATTTTTTAATGGATTCATGCATTTTTATGTCAGATGAATAGACCATAAGTAATTGCCTTGATCTGATTTACATGAAGCTTGAGCTTACATTTTCATTCATATATTTAAACTTAAATCACTTCCTCTTATTCTTCTTGAATATGTTAAAATATAAGCATCCCAGAAAACACTGACATAGACGATTCCCCTGTAAGGGTGTTCCTCCAGAGCAGAATGAGTATCTTAATAACATTTATATTTCAAGCCACAAGCATAGTGCCCAGTTTGCTGTGGTATTAAAAAAAAATATGCTGACATGATAGTGGAGTACTTTGAAAAGTTATTTTGTTATAAATGTGTTACAACAGATTAAGCTCTAAGTTGATACCTTGTTTCTGGTGGTTCAGGCTTTTCCAAAGAAATCCTTATAGATTTTCCTTCACCTCTCAAATTATCATCCTTAGTCAGTATTGATTAAGTCTCTTTTTTAGCTCTATTTCCTTGTACACACTGTGCAAAGCAAGTTCAATCAGTATAGCTTCTTCTCTTAAAGAGCCTTACACCTAAGAACACACCAATGGTCACGTCTTAAGAGAGGTGTCTTCATCACCTCTTGGTGTCCCATTTTTTATCTCCAAGAAAGGATATTTGTGATGCTCAAGAGGGAAGATGTCAGAAGATAGAATAGGGGCTACCCACACTTTGGGTCTTTATAGAACTCTGACTGCTAAAGTAAATGTCTCTGTGAAAGAGCCAGAGAATATAGTATTGTTTGCTTTGAAAAAAAACTTCACCTCTATGTCAAGCTTGGAAATTTGTGATAACGCTTTGGAAATAGCTGAGCGCACAGAAAGCGTTAGCTGACAATGTGATATCATTTTGAATCTTCATGGGCTAGTTTATGATTGTAATGTACTCAAAAAACTCTTTCCTTATGTCGGCTTCAGTTAAAACATTTGTGTAGTGAGGAGTAAAACGTAGCTGTGGATAGAACAGATCAATTAAAATGCTTTTCATAGTATTTTGTTAGAAATTTAACATCATAAAAGTCTTAGTGCAAATATTTTAAAGATAATAATGGAGATTATAATGATGTTGCTAATGATAGTGATAATATGATTTCCAGTGTTTTGAGCACACGCTTGGCTACATACTATCTGAAACGCTTTGTAACTATTACATAAATGTAATCATCACAGTAATTCCACAACATAGTTAAACGTCTTCAAGCCAGCTTGACTATAAAAACCCCTCTAGTGATTTTCTCTAGATATATTTTCTTCTCTATATACCCTCAGTTAGGTAGGCAAAGAAGGTTTGGGATGGTGACAGATATGGTAATGTCCTGAATTTGTCTTTCTGGCCTACAGAAAATTTCTGTCTCCCTGTTGAAAGTTTGTTTTGTTGTTTGCTGATGACTTGATCTCAGAGGATAGAATGAAGTAAGAAACAGACATTTATCACACATTTTACAGAATTACTACTCATGGTATTGAACCATGAAAATTCAATATTAATGCTTGAAGTTTTTACAAACCAGCTTAAAGTAAAAAGTGACTGAAATACGGAAAGCAGTAATTAAGTTTTAAGCATTTATTTAAACAGTTATTTCATGCTGCATTCCTTATATAAGTTGGCTTCTTGTATCTTCACTTGCAGATTATTGGAACCTTGGGGTTAACATCATTTCTCATTTTTTTTTTTTAAGTTTGTTTAGTACTCAATAAACATTTGAAATAATACTATACAACCATTTTGTCATCTATTAATGTAATAGTACATTTTCTATTTGAAAACAACCTCCCTCTAAAGGGCAAATTGACAGAAAATAAGGCAGCCTGCACAAGTAAGAGTAAAAGCTGCTAAATTATAAAATGTCAGGCTCTTATAGCCAGTGAAGATATTTACTGGTTAAAAATAAATACCAGAATTGTGCCACAGTGATATTTGTATGTTGTTCACAGAATTCATTCAAAAATACATGCTAGCCTCCAAAATGTGATGAATATTATGCTAAACTGTAGGAAAAAAAATACTACTATGTATTGAGTGATGGATATCAGATATTTTAATAGTTCTTTACATACATTTACATATTACAAATATTTACATACATATACCTCTTTAGTGCTTTTATAAACCAAATAGTTTTAAGCATGTTTTTTGCTTACATTAATTTTTCTAAATTCCTTGATAGTAATCATAATCTTTTAAACTGTTCCTTTATGAGGTTGCTGTAAAGATTTGACTATAACATGCTTCTTTGCCTTATTAAAGGCAAATCAAAAGCACATGGTTGTTGATCGAGTTGAACAGATATGCCATTCACTTTGCCTTATATGATGTATGAACATTTCAGACTTCACACCAAGGAAGATTTACTTGATACAGCGTGTATATTATTATCATTTCTATTCTCAGATACAGCTCACTTAAGATCCTAAACATCTAATGCTAATGATAGTGCAGTTAAAAGTTGCCTTATATGAATTTGAAATGGTGCCATCAAAATGTAAATTTATGGTGATGTGTTCAAATTCATACATGTTGTTTTCCACCTAACAGATATCCAATAATTAAAACAAATCCATCAATGAAATTCAAAAACATGTTTGTATAAATGAAATAATTTGATTGGACTGGTTTCTCAAAAATTTAGTTGAAATTTTAAAGTGGGTAATAATTTTTAAAATTCAGGCAAATATATTTGGGTGCTCTTGAATTTACCATACATTGATTACAAAATTGGTTATAATTTTTTTGTCCTTTCCTTATATCTATGGCTCATGGAATGTGACTTTGAATCTCCTCCCATGAAGAGGTGCCATGTATTTCCCATCCCTTGATTCTGTACTAGCGTTGTGATCGTTCTGGCCAACAGAACGTGTCAGATGCAGTGTTTTGGTATGTGCTTCCTTTTACTCCCTGGGAACCTGACCACTGACATGTAGACAAGCTGAAGCTAGTCTGTGGGATGATGAGAGATAAGCTGCCCTGTCACCCCCTTGCCCTGGCTGACTGCCATCCAATCAACAGGCCTGTGAGTGAAGCCATTCTAGATGAGCCAGTTCCCAGCTGATCTGCCGCTGAGTGCTGACACATGACTGAGCCTGGCCCAAATCAACCCTGCTGACCCGTGGACTCTTGAGCAATAATAAATACTTATTCTCTAAATCTACAGATTTTGGAGGTAGCATTTTTTTTTAAGGCAAGAGCATACTAATACAGAGTTTATATGAGAAAAGACTTTAACTCATTTAGAAGATAACAAAAACGGACTTACAAAGTAGTAGTATGGTAACTGAAAAAGTATAAACCTCCATATAAAGCCTGTGCCATTTCCAGTGGTTGCTTTTAACTGTCTTTCTAAAATCGTTGAAGAGATGAACATCGTTCTTATTACTCCATGAAGGGAAGAAATCCCTGAATGGAAGCTCAGACTGAGTTCTTGTTCATCTGAGACCTGTGAAACTGGCTAAGAAAGGCAAGCATCCTGGTTAACCTGTGATTTTGCTCTTCGCTATAAAGAGGACAGAAAGTAAGAAACAGGTGTCTTGTTACCTAGTTCCATTGGATGAGGGCAAGCAGCTGCCTTGCTACACTTTGGGCTATCTCTCAGTGTTTATTGATTTAACTGGCAATATACTGAGACAGAGAAGTCTCTTTTTTTTTTTAAATTAAAATTAATTAATTAATTTTTTTATTTTTAGCTGTGTTGGGTCTTTGTTTCTGTGTGAGGGCTTTCTGTACTTGCGGCGAGCGGGGGCCACTCTTCATCGCTGTGCACGGGCCTCTCACTATCGCGGCCTCTCTTGTTGCAGAGCACAGGCTCCAGACGCGCAGGCTCAGTAGTTGTGGCTCACGGGCCCAGTTGCTCCGCGGCACATGGGATCTTCCCAGACCAGGGCTCGAACCCGTGTCCCCTGCGTTGGCAGGCAGATTCTCAACCACTGCCCCACCAGGGAAGCCCGAGAAGTCTCTTTTTGAAAACTGCCTTAAACATCTAGGTAATGTAGTGAATGCAGTAGGATGCTGTCATAGGACAATGGGCCTCCTGCTCGAGAAAAAGAGCATCAAGGTGAAGAAACATCATTTATCAATATATGTGTGGAGGCAAAGAGGGGAAGTTTCAAGGGAAAGTATTTATCATGAGCTATTGTTCTGTTAAGCTGGCTTTATTTTGGTTATGTCAAGTGATTGATGTGCAGTAGAGGTAATCAATTTGTCGAGAAGATGTTAGCCCAGCAAAGTGTCAACTGTTCACTGTACCATTATTAAACAGCTGCATTCTCATTGACTTCCGAACAAGAGATTTTCAAGCTTCTGTTAATCAGAAATAAGCAATCCAAAAGCAAAAGGAAAGTCAAAAGGAGTGACAAAAGCACTTGATAGACTTTTAAAGTGTCAGGAGAAAGAACCAAATTACATTAAATACAATTTATCATTAAAGAAAAGGCAAAAAAAAATCACATAAGGCAATAATTGGAAAATCACACACTCTTTGCTTTGTAACCTTTTTTGATCATTGACTTTTTATCATTATCCCTCTTGAGGAAGATAATTAATCTTGGGAAATTGTTGATGGCTTTAAAATTAAAATTTATTTGAGAAAACCAAATAATAGATTTCATCTTTTTTAAGAAGCTATTCTGACCTTGGACCTTATTCAAACTGAATTTCCTTGAGTTGCTGACATTTAAAGAAAAAAAAAAAATTCATTTGGTTGAGTCTCCCATAGCAGTGACCAGACTTTGACAAATGTTTCTCTAATTTAAAAATATAATTAACACATATCATATGAGCACAGACTGAATGCCATGCACTGTTTTAGGCACTGAGGATAAGAAAGTGAATAGAATTCTTACCTTGTAGAATTTGAGTTTTTAATTTTGTTTCCTTTGGAAATGCATGATTGGGCAATAGGAAGTATAGAAGGTTGTGAGATTCATTCCATGGTGTATAACCATAGAGAAAGGAGAGGAGTGGGCATTGAAAGATCTACAGCTGATGAGGAAAAATACCTCACTAGAGGAAGAAATTATCTCTGTGACGTGGGCTCATCCATTTTGTGTCCTTCGGCTTTCATTCTCCACATTCTCTCCATTTGATTCATTATGTTCATTAATGTAAAAAAGTCCATGGTTAACACAATATCACTTTCTTACAGACAGGATCTGTATTATTTAATTTTCCTTTTGGCTCAGGTAATGTACCTACCAAATAGTGTACATAAGTTTATAGTTTACAGCTCAATGATTCTTTTTTGTCACAGCTCAATGAATTTTCACAAACTAACCACAGTCTCTGAAACCAGCACTCAGTTCAAGAAATAAAACATGACTGATGTCTCCAGAACCTCTTCATCTTTTCTTCCGATCACTATTCTCCTTTCCTCAAAGGTTATCCAAATCCTGCCTTTTAACACTATGAGTTAGTTTCACTTATTTTTGTGAATATAACTCACTGTATTCACATTATTACGGATGGGCATTTGAACAGTGTTTTGTAGCAACTTAAAAAAGAAAAAAGAAATGTGGGTTTAACAACATGACAGCTAACAAACAAAACAAACTGAAACCAAACCAACAAAATCAAAACAATGGTTGTGAGCATTTGCTTCCTTTGTCCCCTTCTTTGGCAATAGCACCTCATTTATCGTTTGGGGAACTTCCATCCCACATTCTATATTGTGCTGGTGGAGATCTTCATAATAATGCTTTCCTCCACCTCCCAACGAAGATGAGTTCATGACCCAAATTAAAACAATCTCTGGAATAAACTCTCAGTATCGTGATACACAGCAAATGCTACAAAGCATTTGTTAATGCTACAAAGAGATTGTGCATGAGTACCTGCTAGTAATATCTTTCAATACACCATTATTCTTCTCCTAAAAATCCAGGTGTTCAGCTTTACATGTGATTCCGTGACCTCCCAAGTGTCCTTTCAATCAATTCCTTGAAAAGATTAGGCCAGCCCAGTTATGTTTCTGTTGCTTGTGTCCAAAGAATCTTAACAGAGAGAGGGGAGTTAGAATATTTCACATGGAAAGAAAGAGACAGCTAATTTGAAAAAATAAAAAGGCAGAAAATGTAAAACTGTTACTTTATGTAGGAAGAGTTTTAAAAATCCCCTTAGTGTGTGCAGCACTATGAATTAAGTTATTTTTTTAAGTCCAATGAGGATTGATGCTTTAAATGGAGTTTAGTCATCATGGCTGACATCTTATCTCCGTAAGCTTTGGAAAGGAATGACCATGACTTGGAAACGTTTACCCAAATGTTTTATAACCTATTTGTAACCACATTTCCAGGAGCATCAGGAAGGTGGGAGCCTGACATTACCAATTCAGTGTGTAGGTCCTGCAACTATCCTCTTCTCAGGGACTACAGTATCTGATAATGGAGGCAAGTGGGACTTTACGAAGTTACAAGTCTGTCTGAAACATGATTGGGCATGACTTTAAGGAAGCACCAAGCAGCACAGAATAAAGCCTGTCATATTCAGTTTCCGGTTCCTGAAGACTTGGAAACATTCTTGAGGCTTTAGAGAGACACACAGTATCTCATCATAGATTGTTACAAAAGGAGTTATCCAGCCAGTGAGACTCAAAACCACTTGTCTCTGGGATACCTGGGAAAGTCATTGCAGTATTCTATTACTTTGAGAGGTAAATGTTCCTATAATTTATAAGGCAGAAAAAAATTGTTCCTATAATTTATAAGGCAGAAAAAAATTCATATAGCCATGATGGCTGAAATTTTTCCTATGGTATCCTATCTTCTGAGCAGTTGTCAACCACCAGAAAACATATAAAAATTATCACTATGAATCTAGTCTACTTCATCGTTGCTCTTTTTGTGTAGAGGAAAAACTTGATAGAAACTGTATGTGCCAGCATGGCATTTTGGAATAAATAGCTCTATATTCAAAGGCAGTTTTCTTGTAGTCAAATTTAGAATGAGCTTTACATGTAGAAGTGAAATAAATAGAATGCGGTGTCTGTTTTTCTCTGCTTAAAACAGGTTGAATAATCTTGACGCATCTGTCAGCCTTCTTAAATAATTTCAAAGCTAGTCTTTACTTGTAAGGAAAGTGTAGGATGCTGGCTGCTTTCTAATACCATTACCTAATTTTCATCCCACAAATGAATAATGAACAAAAGCTCCTTGGGATTTATTCTGGACTTTCTAGATGTAGAATAACTTGATTTATCTGGATGCTTAAATTTTATCTTTCATCAGACCAATTTTCAGGCCTGACTTCCCCAGGAAGCTTCCTGATTGTTTGTTAATAAACTTGGTGTTTCAGTTGAGTTTCACTCCAGTCTCCATCAGAATATGAGATCTGCATTCAAATATGAGTTGGTAGCTGTGTGACCTTGGGCAAGTTACTCATTCTCACTTAGCATCTGTCTCCTTATTTGACATCAGGGGAAAGAACAGTGCCTACTTTAGGGACGACGTGAGGATTAAATGAGATAGTATATGTAAAGTGACTGGAAAATGCCTGAGGCTTTACATGCTCTTGTGCTATGTTCCCTCGAGCTTCAAAACCTTTGCCTGTACTGTTCCCACAATCTAGAATGTTCTCTATCCCTCTCCATTTTTCACCTAGAAAACTCCTGTTTATTCTAGTTGCTTCTTAAATACCCTGAGCTTCCAGATTAAGTCTGGTTGTCATATCATGCACAATCAGAACCTTCTTGATAGTATATTTCCCATAGGCATTGATTAGGTCATAATATGTGATTTACTGCATTTAATCCTTGAGACTATAAACTCTGTGTTGATAGTGCCCAGGTCTATTTTGTTTCTCATTAAGTCACAGAATAGAATTCAGCATCTGGCATATGGTAGAGGGAGAGCCTCTCTGTTTACAATCACTGCCCTCTCCCAAAGGCCAACATACCCTCGACTAGCCCTACTTTTTCTGAATAGGATGGTAGCAGTGATATTGGTAGCAAAGAATTTAGAACAATTGAATAACTGTTGAGTGGAAGTAGTCTGGCCAAACCATGGGTAAATCTCCAAACTTAGCCTCTTTGATCCTCTCCTTTAGACTTTGGAATGTTCAGTGGAATTTTTCCTGTTGTTTTGGGGACTGTGGTGAAGTAATCCACAGTTTTTCTCACTGCAATGATTTATTACTGTGATTAAAACAGCCATAAGTTTTTTGAGGTTTCTTTAAAACCTCATTGAGGAGGTCTCCAGCCTTATCAACGATTGCCATTCACAAACTAGATTTTTTACCTTCCACCTCATGATCAGCTATCCTGTTGGAGAGATACATATGCATACATATATATGTATATATATTCAGAAGGGAGAAAATGATCATCTGTCAAATGACTGTACAATCAATGCATGTATTCCTGTTTTCAAAGTGTTGAAAACAAAATTCTTAAAGCATCTAAATAGATGGTTTCTAATACATGACTATATGAATAGCTACAGAATTACTACAGAGTTACTGGTCTCATGTTACCCCTAGAGTGTGGATGAGCTGCTGATCAATCAATCCCAGCCCTAACTAATTCCAAAAGTGCCTCACTAGTTCCACAGTATGCAACAATGTTGGTTGAAGTTAGTTACTGTTACATTTTCCATTTTGCTTGCAGGCTACTAAGTGAGAGGAAGCTTCATATTTCCCAGTTCATGATTATAGGATTTTGCTGCTAGCACAGCACCTGCTAATTAACTGCTCAATCAGTGTTAGAAATTGAATATCATTGCTGAATTTGGCCAGCAAAATAGGCAAAGTTTCTGTTTTCCTGGAGTTTACTTTCTATTGGGGGATCATACTTATATATGTATCATTTTAATTACAATTATTAAAAAAAAAAAAGTGTAAGAGTCCATAGAGGTACTTAAGCTGGTCTGAGATAGAATGAAAGATTTTGTTGGTGATGAGACATTTAAGATGACGTTCAAGTGCCTAGTGGTAACTTCCTCTCTCTCTTCCTCTTTCATAAATTACAGAGATCCAGGGTGGGAAGGAGTGTGGCCTATAGGAGATGACCAAGATAGCTAATGCCAACAGAATGAAAGGGAAGAGTATCATAGGAGAAATAGTCACAGGTTAAATCATGCACTGCCTTTAAGCCTCGATTTTCTCATCTCCAAAATGGAGCTAATGGTGATTGCCTGCGTCTGGTAGAAGGTTGTCAGAAACCAGTGAAACACTCAGTATAAAGGCATATGTGAATTTTAATGTCATATTTAAAATGCTAGGCAGTCACATTATGTAATGGCACATACACATGCGCAAGTCGTATGGTGAGAGGAGAATGTGTGGTGCTACTGTGCAAATGCAAAATGCGTCCATGTGAAGCCCATGCTCCAGCTACATGCAACTGAACTTCAGTTTTTCACTGGGAGGGAGTCTGATTAGAAGGCTCTTAACGTTTGTTCCACGACTCACAAGGTGATCCTGTAACAAGACTTCAAACAGGGTTTATTTCAGACCCAATTTGAGCTGTTCAGTACATACCAATAAGAATGCCAGGATTCATTACATTTGGAAAGACAGATGGTCTGGACGGAGACAACCAATTAATGTAAAATGTGTTCTTTGTTGGCACTTACCACAAAGGAAGATCTTTTTTTGAAGTACCTTGTTCTTAAAGTTTGTTCTATTTTCAGACTAATGCCATTTTATGTAGAAAATAAAAGCACTTAAGGCATCTATGGTTAAAAGTTTACCTATTTTATGACATTTATAGAAAGCTAATGCATATGAATTATTTATTTTAAAGAATATGAAATAAGATATTCTTTTGAGATATGCCATTAATCATACTTTTCATCTGGTAGAAAAGTATAAGGAAACCACTTTTCCAAAGATTGCTCAATGAGGTCATTTCCTACCTTCTCAGAAGTCTTTTACTGAATTGTATAGCTGTCACTGGATGTAAGAATTACTCTGGGTTGTTTGCAGAAGAGAGAAAACACAAATGTACCGTTTATTTACAACACATATCCTTTTAGGTCCTGGCTGTTTGATCAAGCCATGGAAAACATTTTTACAGCAGAAAATATTCTAAGTGATCTCCACCAAGTACCCTATTATTCAAGGGTTATTGGTGCTTAGGGTCACACAGGGAGTGTCCCCTTAGCCCCGACCCATATCAAAGCCCATGGAAAGGAAAACATGTTTATCTGGGATGATGAAAGATGGGTAGGAGGTAGGACTAGGGCAGTATCTTGGTATCATGTATTTCAATTTAGATCTTAAAAGCTAAAGTTCAGAAATTAAATAAATACGAACTTCTGAGCCAAAGTGAGGCGGAAAATGTAATTTATTGGCGTGTGGAAAGAAAATGTTAGAATTTATATATTGATCATCTTTTAAAATTTTTTATTTTCTTCATGTTTTATAATATATAGAATATTTTAATATAGAAGTCTATGTATATTATTTACAAACAAATATATTTAAATTGGTGATAAATGTTTCCATATTTTACTGATGAGTACCTGATGAAGGAAGTTTAGAAATCACTGATCTGGGCAGTGATGAGTCAGTCAAGTAGGCTAAACCTGAGATATTGGTTTTAGGAAATAAAGAAGAAAAGAGACAAGACAAAAGAAGGAAAGACAATATGAGAAGGAAGAAGTAAAACACATACATATCACATGTAAATACATGCACATAGTCTAATAACAATGTTGACCATGTATCTGGAAACATGTCTATATATGGATTTTCAGCACATGAATTTCATAGACTTGAAGCAAGTTACTCTCTAAAGTAAGACTAACTAAGCTTGATTTTACCCTTAGAGGTGACATGGACACTTGAGAAAAGTCATCTAAGCATTGGGTGTCAAACTGTTTTGTGACACCCAATGCTTATTGTGTGTTGTACTTATGTTAATTTTTGTAGTTATTAATTACAATAGTAGATATTATGTCTCGGAAGTACAATGGTAATGGGAATGTTGAAAGTACTAATAAATGGCATTAAATTATTACAAAAATAAAGGTAAAGAAGATGGTAATAAATATAATTATTCAAAATGGTGAGAATAATATCACCTGTGATTATGGAACAAATGCTCAACAGAAGGAATAATTGTGAAAGAGAAAGAGCAATTTGAGCAAAATACAAATAGCTCTAAGCCTAAGGTATAGGAAAACACGTTTATGGGAGGTGAAGATTATTTTTCCCTGAATTGTCTGATTTCAGAAATCTTCCATGTACACATATATATGAATAACATAAAAGAGCTGGGTGCATTCAGGGCATATATTTCTCAAGAAAATATAAATGTAATGGACAGAACATGAAATTATAATTCAAATGAACTATTTGACTCAAAGCCTGGCAGTAACAAGCTGTTAGATGTAGAGAAACTACTTAACCTCTCTGAGCTTAAGGTCCATCATCCATTAAGTGGACATAATAAAACCCAGCTGAGAGTATTTTAAATGATTCATGTGAAGTCCCTAGCTTGTGGGAATATGGGAGGTCTTCAATAAGTGGAAGATATTATTGGAAAATGTCTTCTAATCTCTAATCATAATAATCAATTACCATGATAAAAATATTCAGCAGGGGATATTTCACCATCCCTAGCACTTAGACATGCAATGAATATTAGTCTTTCTGCCTCCTTTTTACTTATTAATTCAAGTAAGAAATGCAGAAAAAACTGTTTCATAAGGAAATGAGATTAATTATTAAGCGTTTGCTTAATTTTACATAATGAATGACTGTTTTTATTCATTTCATCTGTT
This sequence comes from Balaenoptera musculus, assembly GCF_009873245.2. Lineage (NCBI taxonomy): Eukaryota > Metazoa > Chordata > Mammalia > Artiodactyla > Balaenopteridae > Balaenoptera > Balaenoptera musculus. The sequence continues at coordinate 35,024,685 of NC_045803.1, forward strand.
TTTTAAAATAGTCTATTTCTGCTTCAGAAATGATAGTGTTTTGCAGTAGCAGATTTGATTAGTAGGGAAGAATTGATTGATGTGAACTTTTTCACATTTATTATGATGGGTTACACAAAGATATATTAAAAACGTTTAAACAAAGAAAAATATACACATAATGGGAATATATTCAAGCAACTACTTATGGCTCTTACAGGTAAGCGAGGATGACCAGGTGAGCAAGGAAAACACAGTGAATGGAAATAGACTATTCAGTCCTCACAAGACTTCATAAATGTACCTAAGCTAAAAAAACAGGAAATACTAAGTACACTGTTAAAAGTGAGCAGACGAGGTACATTTGGGGGAGTCAAACATTCTGATGATAGTTAGATGAAGATTTAATGGGCAGGCTAGACTCATACTCTGTTGCAATTCTGACGGTAAACTAGAACTGGAATGAGGGAGGTACATCAGCCAAATCTTTAAAATCCCTTGACTTATTTCATCTTTCATTTTATTGTGATACTGTTGTGAATTATCAGGAATGAAAATATTTGAGTTATTTCTTTTTACAATGAATAAATATTTGCTAAATAAGAAAATTAGTAAATTTCCTGGCACTGACTCTATGTACCATATCTAGCAATTTATGTGAGCTTGCATATGTGTGTTTCCCCTTCTTGAGAAGCAAATGGATATGTCGAATGGTATGCAGGTCTTTCTAGGCATGTGGGACTAGTTGGAGCGTGCCTAGGAAGACCTACATACCATACATTACCACTACAGGGCAGAGTCACAAACATAAGGTTTTATAACAGACTCAAAGGTTTTCTGCAGATAGTATGCCTTAACAAGGAGATACTTAGCAGCGCCTTCACCCACATCAATAAACAGTCTTGTCTCCTATCGCCCTCACCCCTCCATTTCCCCTCTGTTCTTAACCTCTTTCCCCGCAAGACAAAACTAATCCTCTGAGGGGACTGATCAAAACATTGAGGTGTCTGAATTCTTGTCATAAATTTTTCTAGTGAGAAGGATATAGCTGGTCCTGAAACCTCAGAACCGAGATTGAAGATGGTGGATGAAAGTTACCTTCTTCAAGCAAAGGAAGAAGAATTCTGAGCAAACAGTTAACATATTATTGGTTGAGAAGAAGGGATCAGAGAAACAAGAACAAAATCAAATTATTTCCAGGAAGAAGGAAGATTTAAGACAGCCCATAGACAAGGCATAACATTTAAAGTGTCCTTCCTTTGAGTTTTTTTTATTCCATAGGTAGATGACAGAAGCCTTCCTGAAATGCTTGTCTATCATAAATAGCCATGCTTTAATTAGTTTCTGTATATCTGACATGGAGTTTTATTGGTGAATCTAGTAACATCTTGTTAAGTCGTGTGATGAAATGAGAGCTCAATGACAAAATTAGAAATAAGATTTGTGAATTATCTATAATAATTTAGGGATTTGCTACTCAATGTGGAGTATGCAGAGTCAACATAACCTGGGAGCTTGTCAAAAATGCAGAATATTAGGCCCTACCACAAGAATCAAAATCTGTACTTTAACATTTAACAAGATTCCTAGGCGATTCATATGCGTATTAATTTGAAGAGCACCAGTTTAGAGAAATCCTTGATCCTTGTTTGAACAAGTTATAAGGTTCTAGTAAGGCCGTAGGCATGATGGCTTGGGCTACATCCTGAACCAGCCCAGTGTCCAGTCATACTTTTTGGATTCTGTCAGCTGAAAGGGTGACAAAATTTTGCCTCTGGAGTCTTGGCATTTGCTTCATTCAAACCTTCTACTTCAAGTGATAATGATGATGACTGCATCACAAATGAAAGCTTAGAGACAGATCAAAGTTAGAGTAACTAAACAGCCAAGGCAGCCCTACTTTATGACTGCTGCCCCAGCATAATGGTTAATAATGTCCTATTTTACGCTCAAACATATCTGGGTTTGAAAGATAAAGTATCGATACGTGGTCACGCTAAGAGTGGACCGTATACGTTTTTACTTTTATGTTTGCTTGCTAATAAATGGTTAGTTAATAAATGCATGTGTATTTATCACAAAATAAAACAAAAACAAACAAAAAAAGACTCTCAGGATATTTACGTACACCATGAACACACACACATTTTTTTGGTAGCAACAGAAGACAGATGAGCTTGATAGAGATAAGAGCTTCCCTCAGAGGAGCTGACTGCCTTCACGTTTGTGCCCCTAAAAGGGCAATTCAAACAGTTTTCCAGGAACAAATGACAGCCCACCCCAGAGGAGAATTCAAGCCTCTGACTTTTTCAAGACAGATACGTGCTTCTGATTTTGAAGTGTCATTTCCTTCCAGATTCTTCTCATTTAGACCACAAAGCATTTAAAGACTGTTGAATCAAGTTTTATTCTGAGTTCAAGTTGAAGGTGTTATACGTGCCCCGCCTTCCACATTCTCTGAGGGAAGAAAGATTTGCCAACTGTTTGACCAAGAAGCTCAGTCTTTGGTAATATGGGGGATGTTTTATTTCTCGCCGTCTTTCCTCCACATGGTAGAATCATTGCAGTGACTCCTGTGATACACTTTTATTTTTCATAGGTTATCTAACCTGTTTGAAAAAAAGCTCTACTTGCTTAAGAATGAATATTGTCACCTCTGTTTTATCCTACCATCTCATTGTTTTTAGGTTTAGCAAACCCTTTAGAAAAATCATTATTGTCCCCTAACCCCTCACAACAAATATTTAAAAAAAAAAAAAAAAAAAACTACTCAAAACAAAAATGACAAGAGAAGAAAACTCCAGAATCAGCCATCTATAGTAAAACTCACAACAAAAGAGGATATTTTATATACCACAATAAACATTTCCAATTCAATGGTCTTTGTGGTATTAAATGCTTATTTCACACAAACTTCAAAATATTGTCTAGAGAGATAAACATATAGCCAAATGGTAGGCATATTTTTGTAATAGAAAAATTCTGTTTTCCCTTGACAGTGCCAGAAAAAATACTAACAAAGCTTTAACAGAGCAAAGTGTGCAATAATAATCAATACAACTCATGTTGCTACTGTTGTATTTGCCCAAAAACACTGTTAGCAATGATTTCCAACACAACTTAGCATGTTTCTGCTGTTGGCACCACCCTCCTTCTATATTAAAGTTACCCAAGAGAATAAGATAAGAAGAATCACATCACCACCCTGCTGTATTTGTTGAATTTTCTTTGAAATTAATTATTTAACTCTTGTACCTGTTTCATGTTTGTTTAGAATTAACAATCTGCTTCTCTACAAGGTATTTGAAATGGATTGTAATAAAATCACTTTCATGCCACTGTGCACGGTATGCAGATATTCAGAGAAAAATAGAAAGATGGATATTGTGAAAAGTGATAATTGTATTGAGAGGCAGAGCTGAGTCATACACTCAGTATATTACACTCTGTGCTTCCTGGCAGCCAGTGCAAAGAGGGAAAGAGAGAGAGAGGGAAGGAGGAACTGAGAGAAGGTGGGAAGGAGGGAGGAGATGAATTTCACAGTCACTATTACGTGACACAAGACAGCCCTGCGAGTCTTCAGAAAGTACTATGCAAGCTCTGTTGTGTAAACAAGGTGGCAGCGCTGACTGCCTGATCCATGCCTCCACATAGCCTCAGCCTACTCTTTAACATTGACTGCAGAAGTAAAATTTATGTTAGAGCATATGCATCACCAGAAATATTTCCCTGCCTTACATATTTCACTTTATGGTTCATTACCCACATTTGCTGTTAAATACAATAGTTTTAACGGCTGTCTCTAGGTTCTATCAAAGTACCCTAAAAACCCTAGAATAATATTTTCCACCTCATTTCCTCCTTTCTTTCCACTGCGTTTTGATAAAGTACTATGTCCGATAAGGGAAAGTGACAGCCTTGTCAAACTCTGGAGCAAGCATTTGCATACTGTTATTTTATTCAGATGATTAGAGCAGCCACCAGAAACTAAAGGAATTTAGTTTCCCTAAATAATACAGTTTCACTGATAATGGTGTTTTATCCTACAATCTGTCACTCACAAACTGCCTCTTTTTTAGATCTGTGTCTTTATTTTTTTTTAAATAACTTTATTTATTTTTGGCTGTATTGCGTCCTGGTTGCTGCGTGAGGGCTTTTCTCTTGTTGCAGAGCACGGGCTCTAGGCGCGAAGGCTTCCGTAGTTGTGGCTCGCGGTCTCTAGAGCACAGGCTCAGTAGCTCTGGCGCACCGGCTTAGTTGCTCCGCGGCATGTGGGATCTTCCCAGACCAGGGCTCGAACCTGTGTCCCCTGCATTGGCAGGCAGATTCTTAACTACTGCGCCACCAGTGAAGTCCTAGACCTGTTCTTTTTAAGTAGGAAAAAAGATTCCTTATTTTCTACTATAAAATATGTTGTTAAGGAAACAAAATCAACAGAGGACACTGGGCACCATCCTTATTTTGATGAAGGATTGGATAATAGTCATTAATGCTAATACGGTGATAAAACCACCAAATACTTTAGTGTCTCTAATCCCAGAAGATGAAAGTGCTTTATAAACCTTAAGCAAATATTGCAGAGGTCAGCGGTGCATTTTCAGAAGACTGTAATAGCTGCTTCAGAAAAACATCTTATTTCTTGTCCACAAGTCACTTAATATCACACTTTTAGGGACAACAAAAAAAAGAAATTCCTCACTTAAGGCTTTTAATGTTACTCCCTCTCAAAAGGATAGAGTATGTTTTAATGTTTTTGAGTTTCTTGTTTCTCAAGTTCATTGATTCAAATGGTAAAATTGGTGGATTAAATCATTTTTCTCATCAGCTTTTGTTCTGGTCAACCTTGAAGGGAAGGCTATTGACCAGGAAGCTCTGAGAGAAATTGTGCTAAGAGCTAGCTTTTCCCTCTGTTAATTATATGAGTGTTAGAATGCTTACTCCAGGAAAGAGTAATTTTCACAGGAGGGGGCAGAGATTTTTAAAAAATATTCTATAACATTTGCTTATAGTAATAGCTACGCTTTGCAGCTGTAGTTCCTGTTATTTTGTCTAGTCACATGCAAAAGGGCAGAGCAAATAGCCTGGTCTCTGGCATCAGACATATCTGTGTTTGGATTCTTGCTCTTTCCTTACTAGTTGTGTAACCTTGGAGAGGTACTTAAGTATTCTGAGCTTGTTTTCTCATCTGAAAAATAGCAAACTCTACCTAACATTATTTTGCTGCCATTCTCAAAAGAGTATGTGTCTTAGATGCCAGAGACTAGAACTTTGCCCTCTGCTTAAATGCATAAAGGCATTTTCTTTTACCTATGTAGAATGAAGGAAACTAGGGCAAATTTTTCCTATCCCGTCCCAATAGTCAAAGATATTTGGCATTAGCTATATGGATGATAGCTTTAAGCAGAGCAGTTTACATCCCCAGGTGACATTCAGACCTTTCCGAATCAGGTGATCCTCCCCATTGTGTCTCCTTATAGCACATACGGAACTTTGTTCCAAGGCTAAGCATCTATCTGTGTCTTTCTGTCTCTCTCTTTCTTTCTCTCTGTGTGTGTCTGTCTCTTTCTGTGTCTCTTTCTAGCTCGCTGTCTCTCTGTGTCTGTCTATGTCTCTGTTATTGAAGGCAGACTTGTGAAAATTCTCTGTTCCTACGTGGTGATATAGAGGTACGTGTCTAGATTCATCTGGATCTGGCTGTGAATCCTGTCATATCTTACTAGAAATATGACGTTCAGCAGCTCACTTAACCACTCTGAATATCATTTTCCTTATCTGTGAAATCGGATTTATGAGTATCTACTGCATAGAGTCGTTGTGAGGATTCAATTTAAAAACTAATATTTGTGAAATATAAAAGGTGAAATCCATGAAACTCATGCTCTGTAAAATGTCATGAACTTTAGCAATGTTAGACTAGCACCCCATTTAATTCTGAAATCCTTTAAGGGTGGTACAACCAAAGCTCTTTCCTTATCCCCTAGAGTCACCTATCAGTTCATTCATAGATCATCATCTCAAGTCTTACTCTCTTCTCTCCACCTCTCACTCCTCTGCCGTCCTTTCCCAGGACCCATTCCTTCTTCATTGTCTGTCTTAGGCAATCAGTCATTACTGTATGGATTCCTGTAAGGATTTACCTTTGACGGAGTTGGAAGTAATTTTTTTCCTGCACGTTGACAGATGGGGTGACAGGAGAGAGACACACCTTAGATTCTGCCCCCTACCTGAAGCATCTATCATGAAAAATTTACAATGATTTACTTAACAAAAGAGTCGAGGTATGAAAACCCCGCTTAGACTTTGATTATTATTTAGCACTGATGGTTTGTTCATGTCCCTCTTCCTAACATTTGGCTCTGGTTTGTGGCTTTTGCTAACAGAGTCTCTGATTCTCATCTGTAGCATGTGGAGGAGGCTGAGATTGCCCTTTCTGTTATTCTTTCAAACCTTGGCATGATCCGTCCCCATGGAGAGGAAAGGATAAGTGTCCTGGGAAGATGGTGAACAAATCAGAACACCCATTCATGACCAAATTTGGATTTTCAAATTATTGTGACTAAATAAGAGAATTTTGTAGACAGCTTTGAACAGTGTTGATATAGTGGGTGGGCAGGTTTCCAATAACCTTATACAATATTCTAGTTGAGGGAAGAGGACAGTTCTATGCACACTCACTCCTTCGTATTAGCAGAGTCAGCAAACTAAGTCTACAGCTGGTGTTTTACAATGACAATGTAAAAGTCTAAGAAATATATATATATTTTTTAATTAATTAATTAATTAATTTATTTATTTATTTATGGCTGTGTTGGGTCTTCATTTCTGTGCGAGGGCTTTCTCTAGTTGTGGCAAGTGGGGGCCTCTCTTCATCGCGGTGCGCGGGCCTCTCACCATCGCGGCCTCTCTTGTTGCGGAGCACAGGCTCCAGATGCGCAGGCTCAGTAATTGTGGCTCACGGGCCCAGCCGCTCCGCGGCATGTGGGATCCTCCCAGACCAGGGCTCGAACCCGTGTCCCCTGCATTGGCAGGCAGATTCTCAACCACTGCGCCACCAGGGAAGCCCTAAGAAATATTTTAACATCTTAAAATTTGGGGAGACTAAGTGATCGTCATTTTCGTATTGCTGCTTTTATTCATCATATTAGAATGTCAACAGAAATGCTTGGCAAGACATGTTAGTGAAATTATGCTGTGTATCAAAATGAAATTTACTGACATCTTAAAACATACATAAGGGGGGCGGGGAAAGGACTACCACATTTCTTTAAAACTGTCTTTCACAAAATATAAAATCTCTAATTTTATATAAAATATAAGCACTTGCTTACACCTATGACAATTATGGCTTGTGTTTTTCTTGTGTGCATTGCATTTATGTTAAAAATAATAAATAACAAAGTGCAGATATTTTCCCTGTGCTTTTAGAGTTCAGTTGTGTTAAGGTAAATTTCAGAGGTATACTTGTTTCTCTAGAGACAGGACTTACTCCTAAACTTACAACTATTATTGTAACACATGTGCAATTTTAGCTGATAGGAAATATAAAAATATAAGCCTGACCTTAAAGTCAAATGTGTTTCCTTCCTAATCTCCAAGAATATTAAGAAAAATATATTAAGATTTACCAAAAATTCTCACTTTGTAACTTTTTTAAACAGGGAAATAATCAGTTAATCCTTCCAGATTTGGATGTAATATTGAGCATCCGCTCTCTGGATGAGCATGTGTTATTTCTCTCTCCTGGGTATCCCCCTGACTATTTGTCTCAACATACCACGCCAACTTTTTCTCTTGCTCGCGGGCAAACAGCGTATAGTTCATGTTGATCGTGGTGAATTCCTATTTTTTTCATTATAAAATAATTTTCCAGTCATCAGAATCCCCAGAGAGTCTGCAGAATTGTCCTTTTACAAAGCAATGGCAAAGGATTGTTCTTCCCTGATACTTTAGTTAAGGCTAACTAGAATTAAGTCATTTGCAGAGATTACAATAGGAATGTAAACCAAGTATTGGTTACTTTCCAGATTCACACGATTAAATAAGAGTTCAGAAAAAATAGGCATAGTGAAGTACAAGCTTGTTTCCAAATCCAAAAAGTTCTTCCAAATTTAAGGTCAGAGAGCAGAATTGAAATGAAACAGCTGAGAAGCAGAATATTAACAAATGACAAATCTAAGTTCTCTGATGGTGAGGTGTCAAAACCAGGTGATGGGATGGAAAAGGCCTGATATTGGAGAACAGGCATGAGCTTTGAAGTCAGACATACTTAGGCATGAATTCCAGCTCTATTCTTCCTTAGCTTTGACTTAAGCATATTACTTAAGTTTTCTAAGATCCCTTCCTTCCTTCCTTCCTTCCTTCCTTCTTTCCTTCTTCCCTTCTTCCTTCCTTCCTTCCTATTTATTTATTTATGTTAAAGAATATAATACCTACCTTTCAGCTTTTGAAGAATTAAACTAGAAAATATGGATAAACTGCTTAGCACAGTCTCTAGCACATAGTGCAGTTTAAAATACTTGTTCCTTTCCCCACTTCTCCTCTTAGAAAATGACATGAATTCCTGCTTCCTGTTCTGTCTACCATAACGCCTGGCTGGTACCACTTTGGGCATCTCTATGTTAGTTTTTAACATGAAACCTTTATCCTGTCTCAGACTTCCTTTCACTGTGTTTGTGTGCCTGCATGTGTGTGCAGTACGATGTCTTCCTGCCATTCAGCTGTTCTGCTTTCAGAGATTCCTGGCGTAGGGCTGTGGGGAAAACACAACAGTAAAATTTCTATTTGCAAAGAAAACGTATGACAGAAAGGTTTCTTTGCAACTCCTCAATGTCATCCATCAAAAAGTCACTGGTATGTTTTCAAAGGAAATAGTCATTTTCTTTTCCTTTGTAAAATGAGCTATAAAAGTCTGTTCCTTGAAAACGGCCAGTGATGTGGAACTTTTCCCATTATAAGATGTCCATAGAAATACTGGGGAGCTCTAATTGTTAAAAAAACAAAAATCTTTAGAGTGGGCTATGATTATTGCTTCAGAAAGTAGAATTATTAGCTCTTATAAAGAAGCACTAAGAATAAGACAAGTATTTGAAGAACTATCGCTTTGCAGAGGCATTGAAAAAAAGACAGTTTTCCCATATTCGCTTTATTCAGAATGAATGAAGATTTTTATTTATTTCTAAATTGACTGTAGCTTAGGATGTCACATTTATGTTCCAATTCTGGCTTTACTAGTTGTAGGACTTCCGGGACCTGAACTCACTTTCTTGTTGATTTTATTTCTATTTATACCAAGTAAGATAACCAAGTTGTATGTAAGCCACAGGAGATGCCCAATAAATAGTTATATACATACAGATATATACTTGCAGAACTAAGGTCATTATCTTCTCCAATTCTGATAAAAGCTTTAAGGATTAGATATTCTAACTCTTGATTTTCTTGTTGGGAAATTAGAGAGCTTAAGTAATTCAAACAGGGTCACAGAGGTCATCTAGTTGAGCCAGGATTTGGAATTGGGTCCATCACTTTCTTTCATATCTTGGAACTATGAGTGAGTTTCAGAGCTAAGAAGATGACAGGCACATGTGTTCTCTGAATGCTATATTTGATTTGAAGTCCCTCCAAACCAAGTGTGAGTTCAGTGAAAGTTCCAGACTTCATACAAAGCAATGGTGTAAAGGAAGTTTTCCCTGACATTCATGTACAATGAAGAGGAGGGATACTAAACATAAAAGCAAGACTTGACCTTCATCTGTTAGATGCATTCCTGCTGCTTTTCATTCTTCACTATAGCTTGTTGAAATTATTTTGGATCTTGGCCCTATTGTTGATTTAAAATCAACATGCGTGTGGCTTCCATAATTTTATCCAAGACTTTGATCAAGGCAGCCAAAGATGCCTCCAGAAGAGAGGTCCCACTGTGAAATCTATTACAAAGCATGTGTAGAATGTGGTTGTCAATGAGCTATAAGGTGTGGTATCCATACTTATAATTTGTTTTAAAGCCAGCTTCTTTACTGCCCACCAAGTTGTAATGTACATTTTTGCTGGTTGAAATAAGGCATGCTACATCTGTGTCACTCACTTGTTTGAAATCTCTTTCAAAGAGAAAGACAACTGGTAACCAATATTCAGAAACAAAGAGGTCCAGAAGAACATCTGGTTTATTTGTCAATTTTACCCCTGGTGTCCAGCATAGTATCTCACATACATAGTTGTTTAAAAGATATTAATTCAATAAATTATTTTTCATCAAGCCACAAAATTAGTTGTTATAGTTAGTACACAATGATTTGTTCCTTAAATTTTCAACTAAGTGTTTGCTATTTAGACTCTCATCAAATATACAATGCCAAACAATATGAAATTAAGTCAATTATAACACACATTCCTAAAAAAATAATATTATGAATGAAGTCTAGTTTAGGACACAGTAGAGCTAGAACCTAGCACTTTGCTCTGCAATCATCTGTCTTTTGCTTCCACAAAACTATCTTGAGTTAGGAGTTCTGACCTCAGAGACTTTCTTGCAGAAGTAACCACCAGCATACCAGTTGCTTAACTACCTTCTGTCAATCAATCCTTTAGATTTTCCACTGAGGTAGGTATTATTTCTGACCTAGTTATGCAGATAAATAAAATTAAGCTCAAATACTTTGTTTCATTAAGGTCTCTTATTGCTAAGTGTTACGTCCCATGATTTTGTCTTACTTCTAGACCTTGCGGTAGTTTTGAAGGCTTTGAAGGCTGAAGATAACAAATAAGTGACTAAAAATAAATTTTTCATTAAGCAAGTTTTCCTAAGCTTGGAAATGTGTATACAGTGAGAATAAAGAGGGAGAATTTCAAGTGAAATAGAGATTTGGAAAAAAATATTTTGTTTATTAGTAAATCCAGCTCCCCTCTTCCAAAGAAAGAGGTTACCATGAAAAATAAAATGGAAATGCTTAGTAATTATTGTAATAATGCAGAAGAGAAACCTCTTCTTTGTATCAGTATCCAGATAATCCAAATTTTAAAAGAAGAAATAAGCAAATATGTAAATTTCTACAGTATCTCTATTGCCTTTACAAAATGAAATTGATTTCTATAAATATATTTGTTTAATTTTCTTGTTATGAAATTATGCTTTTATTAAACAAATTTTCCCAACAGTATGCATATTTACTATTTTGAAAGAATCATGCTTTTGCACTGTTTCCACATCGTTCATTTTATAAGGACAGTAACTTGAAATAATGTTTTGACTTTTATTGAAATAGTCATACTTTAGTAGTTTATAGGCATTATATTGATATGTATTTAAATTTATGAAAACATTTCAAAATGTTTTGATATGTGTACTTTTAAAAAATACTACCCCTAGAAGAATTGTCTTAAATGAGTGTTTAACACAGTGCTTGCTAAGTAGATAAAGAGACACATACTTTTTTGGGGGGGCGGGGAATCACACAGCCAAAGCTAGAAAAATACTAGCAAAGTGACAAGAAGTTTAGCATGCATGTCTCAGTTAAATGAGCACAAATGTGGAAAAGGGGTCACTTACTGTTTAATTCATTGAATGGAAAATCTTTCAAATCACTGATAGCTACTCTGAGTTCAGTGAAAGTTTCATTTGAAAACATTTTGAGTGCTACTAGTTGACTAGAATTGGCTGTATAACATAAATGATTCTTTCTGTTAGATAACATAAGAGTTTTACAATAAAATGATCACCACCTTTATTATCTGTGACATTTTGTGATGCAGATGTTGTATTCTTATGCAAAATGTAATAGATAATAGTTATAAAATGCTATGCTAAAATTAGGCTGATTATTCTATTTGATTTAAAATGTCACGTAGTAAAGGTTATTTTCACTCATTAAGATTAAATGCAAGTAGCCATATGTTAGAACAATCTTTTGAATTGAAAGTACACTCGGCTAAAAATCATCAACAAACTCAGAAATGTCCAGAGAAAAATAGCTTTCTTTTTTATTTGCCAAAGCACCTTCTCTCAATTAAAATGTTATTATTGTACACTCATGGATGGCAATTCATTATGACAGATCTGATCTTGAAAACGGTAAGTCATTCTATGTATAAATTTGATGATGTTTTGATATTAAAATGTGTAAAATTTGTCAATACTCTAGAAATGGAACATCAGCCAAGAAGATTATGGGTCTACCCAATAATAATGTAACCATTAAGAGGATAACATTTTCCAATTGCAGTTAGATGCCCTAGTTTTAAAGGGGCTATCATTTTCAATAATTTGGCAGATTTGGTCCATATTTCTTTCAGAAATTCATTTCTTCATTATGCCTCAAAACAATTTATGGTACATTTATGTTGGTGAAGATAATTTGCTTATTTTATTGTGAATGGAAATCAGTAGTTACATGCAATCCCATTTTCTGCAGACATAGTTAATTCATGGTAGTAATTTTATATAGAATATTAGCTGTGTTGGGTATGATGAAAATGTAACTATAGTAAATGCCTCTGTTATAACTGAATTTCCTTGGACTTGATGGAAAAGAAATGTTGACTTAATACTAACAATTCCATGGATGATTTTATGACAAGCCTGTGAATCACTTTGCCCTACTAGCGGTGTTAGGGTAATATTAGAACTGTGTTTGAATCCCAGCTTCTCTATTTCTATGCTGTGTGACTTTGGGCAGGTAGCATGGCTTATCCAAGTCTTAATTTTACCACCTGTAACATGGGAAAAATTATAATACCTATGTCATAGGATTGTTGTTAGGGTGAATCAGAAGATATATGTGTAATTTCAGGTTTTTTCCCTTTTTATGGACGTATCACCAGTGCTTTGAAAATTACCTGACAATTAATGCATTAAAATATTTGTCTGATAATCTCTAGTTGCCTACATGTTGCTGCAAATGGCATCATTTCATTCTTTTTTATGGCTGAGTAGTATTCCATTGTGTATATGTACCACCTCTTCTTTATCCACTTATCTGTCAATGGACATTTAGGTTGTTTTCACATCTTGGCTGTTGTAAATAGTGGTGTTGTGAACATAGGGGTGCATGTATCTTTTTGAATTATAGTTTTGTCTGGATATATGCCCAGGAGTGGGATTGCTGGATCATATGGTAACTCTATTTTTAGTTTTTTAAGGAACCTCCATAGTGTTCTCCATAGTGGCGGCACCAAATTACGTTCCCACCAACAGTGTACGAGGGTTCATTGTCTCCTTTGCTAGATATCTTCTATTTGTGCCAACTCCAGATCCTCCAGGCACTTTTTCCACCATATTGTCTGCCCTGGAAACCTGACCCGTATGAACTACGTCATTGTGTTCCCCAGACCAGCAGCAACAACATCACCAGGATCTCCATAGAAATGCACATTACTGAGCTCCACTCATACCTACTGAAACAGAAAATCTGAACTGAGGAAGAGCAGTATGTGGTTTAATGCTATTTTGAGTTCCTGGACCCAATTCCACTGGAGAGCAGGGTCCCCACCCGCCTCCACTACCAAGCAATCGGCTAGACATAGCATTAGATCCCACAGATAGCGGGTCAATCCTGTAAGACTACCCCCACCCCCAACTTCAGACACCAGTTGCAAGCCCAGGTTCCCAGGTTGCAATCTGTGCTTCTCACCAACCTGTTGTAGATTGGAGCCACTCTGGGTTTCAGATGCCAGTTGCAAGTCCAAGGGTAACTTGTACTTCTGGCTGAAGGACTATAAATCAGAGGGTCTGACAACCCTCTCCTCGGGTTTGATTGATTTGCTCAAGCAGCTCACAGAACTCAGAAACATTTTATTTAGTAGATCACACGTTTACTATACAAAGAAGTAACTCAGGAATGGCCAGATGGAAGAGATGCATAGGGCAAGTTATGGGGAAAAAGTCCGGAGCTTCCATGCCCCCTCTGAGGGCACAACTCTCCCCCAATCTCCACGTGTTCACCAACCTGGAAGCTCTCAGAACTCTGACCTTTTGGGGTTTTATGGAGGCTTAATTACACAGGCACAGTTGATTAAATCATTGGCCACTGACAAGTGATTCAACCTCCAGACGCTCTCCCCTCCCCAGAGGTCAGAGGGCTGGGACTGAAATATCAACCCTTTAATCACCTGGTTGTTTCTCTTGGCAACTAGCCCCGATCCTTAGGGGCTTTCCAAAAGTCACCTCAGTAACATGACAAAAGACACCTGTATAGCTCTGAGCACTTAGGAAATTCCAAGAGTTTTAGGAGCTTTCTGGAAAGCTCCTAGAGGAGGTCAAACATATATTTCTTATTATAAATCACAGTATCCCAAAACTCTCCAAGTAACTGTGCTGCATGCTAATGTTTGAGAAACAGTGGAGTACATCAACAAGGTCACTTGGTTTCTGGCTGAGTTCAGCCAGTGAGAAGAGCCTGCTGAAGATTAGAGGCAAGGAAGGCAGTGAAGTTGGGATCCCTCCCTCCATGCGGTGCCATTTCAGACTGGCTGCATTCCTCCACAGATGGTGATGGCTCCTATCAGATGGCTTTTAAATGATCATTCTTCCTCAAGGTTTTGGTTTCACTTCCCCTCTTACCCTTTCAGTTATATGAGTGTAAGAATACCCACTGTTCCTTGCTTTGAGGTGGTAGATTGCCTGTGGTTTTCCTATTACACTGCCTATACCTTTGTAAATAACCCCTTTATAAAAATGGCCTGACATTACACAAATTGAATGTCAGTTCTTTTTTTTTTTTTTCCTACTACCCTGACTGATACAGAAACTGATGAAGAAATGAGGCATTGAGTATTGAACTTGCACTCAGTCAGGGTCAGAACTGGGACCTGAACCTAGGGTGTCTCTGATTCCAATATATTATTAGAAAGAAAACTTCTAACACTCCCAGGATATTGATTTAATATTTTATTGAGGGTATAATTTACATAAAATATTCAGTCTGATAATATTTGACAAACGCATATACCCTTGTAACTCAAACACCTAAAAAGATGTAGGACATCTATATTATTGCCAGAAGTCCCCTCCTGCCACTTAGTCAGTCCTTCCACTGGAGGCTATCAAGTTTTGATGGGCTTTGCCTCTTCTAGAGCTTCATATAAATTGAATCATACAGAACATACTCTTTTGTGTCTGGCTTCTTTCACTCACTGTAATGATTCTAGGATTTATCCGTGTGTTGTGCTTCTCCATAATGTGTTCCTTTTTATTGAGAACTGTTGCTCCTTGGTATGAATATACCGTTATTTTAAAATCCATTTTCCAGTTTGGGGGGCACTTGGATTTCTTCCACTTTTTGTCTATGATGAATAAACTGATGTGAACATTCATATATAAATATTTTGAACCAGTGTTGTAAGTCATTTAACATTATATGCATACTTGGAGATTTTCCAGATAACTTTCTGTTATTGATCTCCAATTTAACATTGATGAGGTCAGAGGATATTCTCTAATTCCAGTCCTTTTATATTTATGGTGACCTGGTTTTATGGCCCATCCGGTCTACCTTAGTAAATGTTTCTTGTACATGTGAAAAGACTGTATCTTTTGCAGATGTTAGGTCAAGTATTCAATAAGTGTCTGTCAAAGCTGGTTAATGGTATTGTTCAATTCTTCTATTTAATTTGCTTTTTTTGGTCTTCTATTAATTAATGAGAAAGAATATCGAACTCTATAATTGTGGATTTCTTCTTTAAGTTCTGACAATTATTGCTTCATGTATTTTAAAGCTCTGTTATTAGGTTCATATACATTTAGGGTGGTTATACCTTCATGATGAATTGATCCTTTAACATTATGAAATATCCATCATTACTCATTTATGTACTGAAGTCTGCATTGTCTGATATTAAAATGGACACCTCAGCCTTTAATACTTTGTGTTTGCATAATATATTTTTTGGCATCCTGTTCCTTTTACTTTGTATGTCCCTATATATGCGAAGAAGCTTTCTTTTAAGCATATTGTTGGGTCTTTTTATTTATTTATTTATTTTATTTTTTACCCCTTCTGAGAATTTCTGCTTTTTAATTTCCAGGTTTAGACTATTTATATTTAATATGATTATCAATATGACAGGATTTAAATCCACTATCTACCTAATTATTTTTTATTTGTTCCATTTGTTCTCTCTTCCTTCCCTCACACCCCTCTGCCCCCTTCCCCTGCCTCCTTTTGGATTAATCGGGTAATTTTAGGTTTTCATTTTATCTCCACTATTAGCTTATTTACTTTGCATCTGATTTTTTTCTGTAGTGTAGAGGCTGTGCTAGGTTTTAAAATATATGTCTTATTAAAGAGAAATGGCAACTGAATGCAAGCATTACCTTGAATTTCCTTTTGCTATAAAGAAAATTATTGCAATAACTGATAAAATCTCAATGAAGTTTGTGGATTAGATATTATTAAAATATTAGATATTATTAAAACATTCTGATTTTGGTAGTTCTGTTATCATGTAATATAAGTCCTTGATTTTGAGGAATACATATTGGAATGGAATATTTATATATGTAGGGGTATCATGTCTCTGTGTTGTATACATAGAGTTGTGTGTGTGTGTGTGGATGGATGGATGGATAGATAGATAGGTAGAGGAGGGGAGGAGAGAGAAAGGGGAGAAAGCAAAGGTAATATAAATGCTACTATTTTAGTAATCCAGGTGAAGTTTGGCTGACTATTATTTTTACAACTTTTTAAGTCTAAAATTTTCACAGAATAAAAGAAATTAAGATAAAATGTATCTTAAAATGTATCTTTGACTTATTATAGTCTACATTAAAGTAATAGTATGCCATTTCATATAACAAAAACTTACAACTATATACTTCCATTCCTCCATGTCTTTTATGTTACTGTTGTAACATATTTCACTAGTGTGTGTGTGTGTATGTGTGTATGTACACATACATATATATAATAAACTCCAAAATACATTGGTTTTGTAAATAGTCAATTATCTCTCAAAAAAATAAAACTGGTTTGAAAAAGCTAATTATATTTACCTTTCCTTTGCCTTTCGTTTCTCTGTATAAACCCAAATTTCCATCTGTGATTATAGTCCCTCAAACTGAAAGACTTTCTTTAACATTTATTTTAGTGCAGTTCTACTTGTGACAAATCCTCTTACCTTTTGTGTTTCTGACAAAAATCATTATTTTACTTTATGTTTTAAAAAAGCACTTTTTATTGAAGTATGGTTTATATGCAGTAAAATTCACTCTATTCAAGGTGTACAGTTTGATGAATTTTAGTAATTAGACGTAAGCACTTTCACATTCAAGATGCAGGACAATTCCTTCATCCTAAATAGCTCTCTGTGCTCTTTTGCATTTGATAACTTTCCCTCACTCCAAGTTACTACTGATAAGTTTTGTTACTACATTTTTCTTATAATTTCCTATCAATGGGACCATATAATGTATAGTGTTTGTGTTGTACTTTTTGGATACATAATAATATTTTAGAATCCATTTATGTTGTTGCATATAGTAATATTTTGTTACTTTTCATTGCTGAGTAGTATTTCATAGTATGGATATACAACAATTTGTTATTTATTCAGGAGTTGATGGACATTTGGTTTACTGGCAGTTTTTATCTATTATGAATAAATCTGCAGTGATGATTCATGTACACAAATCTAAGTGGGTCTACATTTTCATTTCTCTTGGGAAAACATGTAGAAGTGGAAAATCTCAGTCATTTGATAAGTACACACAGACAGTCCTCACTTTATAAGATTCGGATATGCACACATTTTGTTACCATGTGCAGTGTACTGATGTTTGTTCCTGCCCCCTCCTCCCGAAACTGATGTTGAAACCTAGTCCCAATGTGATGCTGTTTGGAGGTGGAGCCTTTGGGAGCTAATTAGGTCATGAACATAGAGGCCTCGTGAGTGGCCTTAATGCTCTTCTAAGAAGAGGCCAGAGAGTTAGCCAGCCTTCTTTCCACCATATTAGGAAACAGCGAGAAAAAGGCTGTCTATGAGCCAGGAAGCAGGCCCACACCAGACACTGAATCTACCAGTTCTTTGATCTTGAACTTCCAGATCTGTGAGAAACAAATATTTTGTAAGCCTCCCTCTCTATGGTATTTTTGTTATAGCCAACTGAATTAACAAAGACACCATGTTTTAGTTGATTTATACCATTCCCCCAACAACATAGTTCAAATTTCAGTTACAATTTTATATTAATTGTGGTAACTGTATAAAGCACAAACCTCACTGGTACCTCTTTAGAGCACTAATCATGATATAAACAACAGATGAGCCTTGTCATCAGTAATCAATTGCACCATTTCTTTCAAAGTATGTGCATCTGTTGCTAGTACACACCCAGACAGCAAGTCTGCAATTGTGTTGCCTCCTGTCTCTCAGTGATAAATTCATGATACATTTTATAAAAATGGATAACTGAAAGAGAGAAATGGTCAGTGAAGATGAAAGTGCAGTCAAGAAATAAAAAGTTGTAAAGCTGAAAGTGAAATTCAAATGAAATACAAGTGAAATTATAGGAGAAACAGCTGCTTACGGGTATGTCACACTGTTGCTGCCATTCAAGAGATTTGAGATCTGCAGCCATAGGAACTTAGTGACAGCAAACTCACCAATGTAAATGAGAAAGTGCTGTGATGAAATGGGTGAGGATGTCCCAGAGGAAGTGACTGATGCAAAAAGCCTTCATATAACACTGAAATTGCAAAGATTGAAATGTTGGAAGTTGATCCTAAGAAAAAAGTATGACAGCTTGCCAAGGCTTAGGAAAAAAAAATGGTCATTCCACAGTGTGATTATAAAATGAGAAGAAGCAAGGACTATTCAAATGACACTTGAAATGCTTTTTACAAAGAAATAATTATTTTCATTCTGTTTCCAGTATTTTCATTTACAGTCTACAAAATATTAGCCTTCCAAGATTTTTTAAATTTCCCTATACATATATAACTGAAAGTGAGTTTGTGATACTTCACAGAATCCTAAAAAGTCACAACTGAGATCTTTCTTTGATTATTAAGATTTGTTGCACAGTTCCAGTTTCATGGTCATGTTTATAGTCCTGCATACTATGCAAAGCAAGTTTGGCTATATTAACTTTATAAGATATTATTGTACTGATTTCCCAATTGGCTGTACAATTTTGTATTTCTGCCAGCAATGTCTGAGATTTCCAGGTCTCCACATCCTGACCAACACTTCGTATTGTTAGCTTTTTAATTTTACTAATTGTAGTGGATAAGTTTGAATAGTGGAGACTCATTGTGATTTTAACTTGCATTTCTATGATGGCTAATGATGCTCAACATTGTACATAAACATTTAAACAGAGAAGTCTTCAAATCTCTTCCCAATTTAATTAACAGCTTTTAAATCTTTTTATTGAGCTATATGTTCTTTATATTCTGGATACAAGCCCTTTGCTGGATATATGATTTTCAAAAATTTTATCCCAGACTGTGTCCTGACTTTTAGTTTTTTCTGACTATATCTTCTAAATAGCAAAGCATTTTAATCTTGATAGAAATGTACACTTGATCAATATTTTCTTTTATAGCTTGTGCTATAAAAAATCTTTGCCTGACCCAGTGTCATAAAGATTCTCTCCTTTGTTTTCTTCTAGAAATTTAATACTATTAGCATTTACATTTAGATCTATGATCAATTTTGAGTTAATTTTTGTGTATGTTGTGGTGGTAGGTTGAGGTAAATTTTTTTCATGCAGATGCCAAGTTTTCCAGCACTATTTTTTGAAAAGATTCTTTCCCCGTTGAGTTACTTTGGCACCTTTGTCAGAAGTCAATTGGCCATAGAGGTGACATCACCAAAATGGCATTGTAGGCAGACCCCAGGCTCCATCCCCACACGAAGATCAATTATGTGACATGATGGAAGTGTAAGCTAACAGTATTGAAAGTTTATCAAATCAGCAAGTTTACACCTTACACTTACACAATGTTATATATCAATTGTATCTCAATTCTTAATACTTTAGATCCAAAGAAGTGTATGTCTACTTTTGGATTTACTACTTGGTTCCATTGATCTGTCTATTCTTAGGCTAATACCACACTGTCTTGCTTACTGTAAATTTATAACTAATCTTGAATGGAAGGTAGTGTAAGTAGTCCACTTTTCTTCTTTTTCAGGATTGTCTTGGCTACTATAAGTGCATCACATTTTTATATGAATTTTAGAATCAGTTTTTAAATTTCTATAGAAATTCTTCTTGGGATTTTGTTAGGAACTGCACTAGCATATTAATAATAGTGTGTCTCCAATCCATTAACATGGTATATCTCACCAATATTTTAAGTCTTTTAAAAATGTCTCCAGTCTTTTGTAGTTTTTTGTATAGCAGTCTTACACATTCTGTTAAACCTAATCCTACATGGTTTATGATTTCTGATGCTATTATAAATGGCATTTTTAATTTAATTTGTCAATTGTTTATTGTTGGTTTATATAAATGAAACTAATATTTTATTGTTGCCATTATAGTCTGTATTGTTCATTAATTTACTTATTAGTTCTATTAGGTACTTGAAGTTTCTTTATTATATGTACAAACATTGTAAAGAACATTTTACATCTTGTCCAACTTTGTACTTTAATCTTTATGCTTTTTCTTTATTTTCCTTGTGTTGTTATTGCATTGGATAGGACATCCAGGACAAGGTTGAATAGCAGTGATTAGGGCAGCCAGTCTTATCTTACTCCTGATATTAGAGGGAAATTGTTACTCTTTCAGTATTAAGTATGCTGTTCCCAGTAGAATTTTCACAGATGTCCTTATCTGGCTGAAGAAGTTCTCCCTCCTCCCCCACTCAACATTGTTGTTGCTACTTTACTATAAGATATTTTATTATGAATGTGCATTAAATTTTGCCAAATGCTTTTTCTGCATTTATTGACATAATCATATTTTCTCCTTTATCCTGTTAATGTGGTGAATTAAATTGATTGATTTTCAAATGTTACCGGAAACTACCATTCAAGGATAAACCCAACTTGGTCATAATATATTTTTCTTTTTGTATATTGTTGTATTCATCTTGCTAATATATATTTTTTGGCTATGTTGGGTCTTTGTTGCTGCACATGGGCTTTCTCTAGTTGCAGCGAGTGGGGGCTACTCTTTGTTGCGATGCACAGGCTTCTCACTGCGGTGGCTTCTCTTGTTTTGGAGCATGGGCTCTAGGCATATGGGCTTCAGTAGTTGCGGCACACGGGCTCAGTAGTTGTGGCTCACAGGCTCTAGAGCACAGGCTCAGTAGTTGTGGCGCGTGGGCTTAGTTACTCCGCGGCACGTGAGATATTCCTGGACCAGGGCTTGAACCCATGTCCCCTGCATTACCTGCATTACCAGGTGGATTCTTAATCACTGTGCTACCAGGGAAGTGTGCTAATATTTTGTTAATTGTGCCTGAGGTTATTAGTTTGGAGTTTTATTTACTTGTTATGCCCTTGTCTAGTTTTCCTATCAAGGTTGTGCTGACCTCATAAAATCAATTAGAATGAGTTCCCTTCTCCACTGTTTTCTGGGTTTGTTTAAGACTGGTAATATTTCTTCCAATAATATTTTCAGAATTGAACAGTGAAGCCATCTGCACATGAAGATTTCTTCATGGGAAGATTATTAATTTAAAAATTAATTAAAAATTCACTGTCTTTAACAAATGCAGAATTATTTATCTATTTTTTGCATTGGCATTTTATAGGCATCAGGTTGTTCACAATTTTAGTTTCAGTATTGATGCTACCTCCTTCTTTTCTGATACTGTCTTTTTGTCTATTTTTTCCTTAGTCTAGTTATGTGCTTATTAAGGTTGTTTATTTTATTTATTTTTGGGGGGGATTATATTTCCATACCAGTAATGATTAATTTGATTGATTTTTCTCTGTTATTTGTCTGTTTCTATTTTCTTTATTTTTCTTTTAATCTTTGTTTGCTTTTGTTCTGAGTCAAACTTTAATAGTTAATTCATTTTCACCAGCTTTTTATAGTTAACATTTGAATAACTGATTTCTTTCTTTCTTCTTCTCTAATATAAGCAACTGAAGCTACAGTTTTCCCTCTAAACACTACTCTAGTGGTATCCCATGTACTCTTTTTATTCAGTTCTAAATATTTTCTATTGATAATTTTATTAGCTCTTGTTGTCACCATAAGTTAGTCATAAGTGTTGTTGAATTTCCCAATGTTTTGAGATTTTTCATATTTCTCTTTTTTTTTTTTGGTGCTTAATTATGTCAGAGTATATACTATATGATGTCAAACCTTTGAAATTTAAACCTTTGAGACTAGTTCTGTGGTTCAAAATACAATCTATCACTTTGAATGCTCTATGTGCCCTTGTAAAATACCTTTTCAGCATTTTTTTGTCCATAGTGTTCTATAAATATCAACTAGGTTCTTAGTTATATTTATATCTTCTATAGCCTTACTGAATTTCTGTCTACTTTTTCTGTCATTCAGTGAGCATGCAGTGGATGTCTTCTTGATAAACTGCCCTTTATCATTATAAAATACTCTCTTTGTCTTTGATAATAAGACTTTCCTCTTGAGGTCTACTTCATTTGATATTAACATAGACATCCATGCTTTCCCTTCCTTACTATTTCTGTTGCTTTTCTTTGAACTCTCTGTGTCTTTATAAATAAAGGCAATCTCTTGTAAACAGCATTTAGAAGGATCTTTCATTTTTATCTACTCTGAGAATCTCGGTCTTTTAGTTGGACTTCTATTGAATTTTTTTTTTTTAATATTTACAGCCCTTTTAAAAAATTTTTTATGTTTTCATTTAATTTTGGCTGCTTTGGGTCTTCATTGCTGCACGCAAGCTTTCTCTAGTTGCAATGAGCGGGGGCTACTCTTTGTTGTGTTGGGTGGGTTTCTCATTGAGGTGGCTGCTTCTCTGGTTCTGGAGCACGGGCTCTATGTGTGCGGGCTTCAGTAGTTGTGGCTCTCGGGCTGTAGAGTGCAGGCTCAGTAGTTGTGGCGCATGGGCTTAGTTGCTCCGCAACATGTGGGATCTTCCCGGACCAGGGCTTGAACCTGTGTCCCCTGCATTGGCAGGCAGATTCTTAACCACTGCGCCACCAGGGAAGTCCAGATTCAATTTTTATGTAACATAATTATTGATATGCTTTGGTTTATGTCTGTCATTGTGCAATTTTTAAATTATTTCTGCCCCATCTTTTCTTATTCCATCCTTCTTCTGACTTTTTTTGAATTAACCAAGTACTTATTTGTATTAATCTATCATTCTCCTCTATTCTTTTTTTAAGTTTTATCTGTTTGTTTTACTTTCAGCTATCATTCTATGGATTTTAATATTCAACATCAATGCCTATAGTGTTTCTTGATGTGAATTTACCACTTCACATATAATTATAAGATCTTTCCAATAATAAATATATACTTCAGTTTCCAACCATCTTCCTCTTTGTTTCATTTGTTTTTATTCTACTTCTACATTTTTTATCAATCTCAATACATTGCTGTTATTTTGCTTTGAACAGTTATCCTTTAAAGAAATTTTTTACAGGAAAAGACCAGTCTTCTGTATTTACACACCTATTTACCAGTTTCTTTCTCTTCATTCATGTGGACCTGATGTAGTATCAGACATCACATTCTCTTATCCTGAAAAAACTTGCTTTAATATTTCTTTTAGTTCTAGTCTGCTGTTGTTAAAGGCAGCTCCTATACTGAGAATATCTTTATTTTGCTTATGTTTTAAATGATATTTTCTCTGGACATAAAATTCAAAGGTGAGACTTTTTATTTTTAGTAATTTAAAGTTATCTAGTTAGCTTCTCCATTGCATTGTTCTGATGAAACTCAGCACCCATTCTTATCAATGATCCTGTTTATGTTTTTATCTGTCTCCAACTGGGGGTTTTTAAGATTTTCTTTCTCTTTGGTTTTCAGCAATTTAAGCTATAATGTGTTTAGATTTGTCTTTTTTATTTATACTGTTCAGGATTTGATTTGCTTCCTAAATCTGTAAGTTATCTGTCAAATTTGAAGACTTCCTTTTCAGATCTTTCTTCACTTCCACTTTGGACTTGGATTATGTATATATTTTCATGTTATATTCATTTTTCCTGTTAAGTCCTTGAACATACTTATATGGCTGCTTTAAATCACTACTCTGCTAATTTCTACAAGAGTGTCATCTCTCAATCTGTTTCTATTGACTGTTTTCTCTGGGTATGTGTTACAAATTTTTTAATTGAGCCAGGTGTATCAGAATCTGTATTTCATTTGTAAGAGCTTTCAGTTTTGTTCTGTCAATCACTTAATTTACTGCATGATTACCTTAAATACACTGAAGCTAGTTTTAGGTTTTGTTAGGAATGTCCTGGAGTAACTCTTACTCTAAGATTACATCAGCTTTATTTATAAGGAAAGGCTTTTCTGGGATTTTAATTGAATGTCTGGGTTTTCAGTGATCTCTCTTTATATGATTGATGAGAACTCTAATTGTCCCCAGGACTGTTTGACTTCCATATATTAACCTGTTCCCTGCCAGGCTGCACAGAGTCTCATCCTGCAAATAGGAAGTTAATATTCAGTCAAAGACTCAAGGAAATCACTCTGCAGATATCTGTGTCTCTTTTTCTACCCCACACATTTTTGCTTATTTAACAACCACAGACTCTGATCTCTCTTTCTTCTGCCCAATGAAACTATTTCTCTCTATTTGGCCACTACTCCCCTGTAACAAAATTTTGAAATGCCTGCATAGAGACAGAAACCGAGGTAGATATGAAGTTTACATCATGTATTTCCATTCTTTGTGTTGGCTGATGCCTACAAATAGCATAATTTATACCATATATATATATATATATATATATATATATATATATATATATATATATATATATATATAATATATACCTCATTTTATCCATTGATACAGTTGTTTGTGGTTGGAGCATATGTAGGCTATCCATAACTCTTGTCTTCACCAGAACTGGAAATCGATTTTAATTTTATTTATTTCCCATTATATTTTGTTGAACCAATTCAACATCCCTAAAGTTGTAGCCTTCATTTCGGGAGTCTCCCTTTGTAGAAGCGGAAGAACTAGAGTATTTGGCCAACATGGATAAATTTTCTTATAAGCTTCAGTGACAGCAGGTTTTGAATATTTGTATGGCTTGGAAGTACAAAGGATCATTACACTTGGGAACATGAGACTTCCTTGTATTGCTAAACAATTTGTCAAGGTTCACAGGACATGTTTAGTAGGTGAGAAACAGATCTGAGATGAAATGTTGGAGCTTCAAGACTCACTCTCAGAGCCTTAATCTTCTGGGCTAGATTTAGAGCTGAGGGAATAATGGGAAATAGCGTGAGGTGAAGTCATTAAAGAATGCCAGTGTCATCAGAGGATTTAATTTAAATATACCTCATTTCACACATTTTTTTCTTCTCTCTGAGATGGTTAAAAGAATTAGTTACACTATAACTCTCTGATCACCAGTGAAGAAAAGCTACTGAAGTTTTCCTAGACTCTGTTGCCCAACAGTGTGTTTTTATGGGACATTTTGTTGTTATTGATTTTGTTATTCAATGTACCCACCAACATACATATCAACAAAGATATTTGCAAATGCAGAATCATTCTCTTATTATCAGTGGGTGCAGTGGTAAAAGCAACAAGTTTCTCAGGGCTTTTCATTCTTTTTTGATTCATGTATTTAATATTTTTTAAAAATAATAGTAATGAATTAATTATCAATTAAAATAAGAGCTTTTCTTCTAACAACAGAAAATTATCTGATATGACATGCTACAATTATAGAATGTTTTCTTGTTCGCCTTGAGAAGTTCTGATTTACATAATGTTTTAACTATCATACTTTTTTTTTTCTTTTAGATAGAAAATTCCCATGCTGGAGCTCTGAGTGTGTAACATTAAAAGGCTTACAATTCATTTCTTTCTCTTTTTTAAGTTGCTAACTGTGAAGATATAAGAAACAGACTGACACTAACCACTTCAATGTTTTGCTTAGAAATGGAGCAATCGCTTGTGCACAATGCAGTTCATTCATGTTGGCGAAGGACTGAACTCCTCAGGGATCCAAAGTGGCAACATTTCCCTTTGTACAAGTTTTCACAAACCCTGGACCTGTATTATAAAACGTTTTTGACACGGTTGCCCTTGAAAAATTCCCATGCCTATTATCAGCCCAATTCTAGCTAGTTCTAATTATCTCGTTTAACAATTTGAGAAAATTTTTTTTTTCCTCATGAGAAACTGCCAAACTAGAAGGGATGCTGGAGGGGATGGTGATTTGGTTGGCAGAATCCTCTGGGTACCTAAAACCAGAATTAATGCTTTTGAGGGTTGAAAAGAACCCTACAGCCTTCTAGGGGGATGGTTGACCCTCCTTGCGTGTAACTATGGAGTTTTGCAAAGTTTAGCTGAAAATTACTCCACTGTAAACAGACATTTAAATACTGGCAACTTATTTGACATAAATTCAAGCCTATTAGTAATTTCAAATTAGTAGACTTTTCCAGAAGAGGAAAAGAATGTTGTGTGTTCTTGAATGGCTCAGAATATTTCTGTTATTAAAAGGTATCTAACATGGAACCAAAATAATGATAAACAGTTTATATACATTAATTCTGAGTCTCACAAATAGCTATTTCATAGAGTTATAATATCTCCATTCTATACATGAAACAAAGAGCTTCTTGTAGATTTCTGGTAATTTAACTTTTGTATTAATTCAGGTTCACAGTGGTAGAGGGAGGTTACAGGTACAAATATTTTGAGATAGCATTTCAATGTGCATTGCTATTAATAAATTTAGAAACTCTCAGAGTATGAATTATGAATTTCAACAGTTATTGACAAATTATACAAATTGGAAGAAAACTGTATTGTATATAAAATGAGGAATGTGGAAAATAGAATCAAATTAAAAAATTGTGAGATTAACATATGTAACTTTGACAATATAAGTAGACTCATAACCAAAGCAGAGAATATATTTCAAAAGGGTTTAATTAATTTGCAAAAGTATGACCTTATAGTCACTGAAATTGCTTTGAGTTCTTAAACCAAGGGGAAAAAAAATATAACGTTTAACTTTAAAAGAGATTTGAAGGCATATGATGTGGCATGGGTGGTGAATTGAAATCTTCTGTCTCTTTTTATTCATTCTTCATTTTCTGTGGGTAGACAAGGTTTGCTAACAGAACTAGCCCAGTAGACACACATAATAACAAGAGGTTATTCTTATAGGAGCAGTTCAGATTAACTTGCAAATCAAAGAGAATTGTTACCACTAGCAAAATGAAATCAGATTTACTTACTTAAGCAAAGTTTCTGGAGCTCTGTGTTTATGTCACTAAGTAGGTAAAGGCCAACTTATTATACAATGAGAGAATGACAAAATTTAGAGGGACAAAAGTCTATCTATCTTACCAAGCCATGGAAATGGAATTTCAAAAACAAAAAAAGGATAAAATTGAAAATATAGCTGATTTATTTGGCATTTTTTACATAAATTACATTGTTGCCTAAACATAGGCATTTATTTTTGATTTAGCCAGAATATTTTATCTATTTGCGCCGTATTTCCCCAATGTCCCAATATTTGCTGGGTAGAATTTTATGTATCTGATTGCTTATATTATAAAGACACCTTTAAAACTGTTACTTTTAATGCCCTTCTTGAGATATATTTTGCATGCCATACAATTTGCTAATTTAAATTGTACGAGTTGATGCTCTTCAGTATGTTCACAACTGTGTGACTGCCATCAAAATCAATTTTAGAACATTTCATTACCCCAAAAAGAAACCCTGTCATATCCAAGGCATCATATCTAAGATGGTGTCATATCTAAGCAGTAATTACCTAATGTAAAGTCATGAAGATTTACTCCTATGGTTTTTTCTAAAAGTTTTATAATTTTCCTCTTATTTCCATGTACCCTTTAGCAGTTCACTTCCTATTGCCCTCTAACCCACCCAGCCCTAGGCAAATACTAATCTACTATCTGTCTCTGTAGAATTGCCTGTTCTGCATGGTTCATGTAAGTGGAATCATATACTTTTGGTTCTTTTGTGACTGGATTCTTTTTACTTGGAATAATGTTTTCAGAGTCCATCCATATTGTGGAATATATCGGCATTCCATTTGCTTTTATAGCAGAATAATATTCCATTGAATAGATAATAGACAGATAGAAAGAATAAACCACATTTTGTTTATCCATTCACCATTTGCTGGACTTTTATGTTGTTTCCACTTTTTGGCTATTATGAATAATGCTGCTAAAAATATTCATGTACAAGTTTTTGTTGGACATAGGTTTTCATTTTGAGGGGTATATACTTAGAAGTGGAATTGCTGGGTCACATAGGAACTCTAGGTTTAACATTTTGAGGAACTGACAGACTGTTTTCCGAAATAGCTGTACTATTTTAGAATCTCAGCAAAAATGTTTCAGTGTTCCAATCTCTCCACATCCTCATCAACACGTTGTTTTCTGGATTGTAGTCATCCTAGTAGGCGTGGAGTGGTATTTCATTGTGAGGTTGATTTGCATTCCTGAATAACTACTTTAATTGTCATATGTATATCTCTTCCTTGGAGAAATGTCTATTCAGATTCTCTGCCCATTTTTAATTGGGTATGTGTCTTTTTA
The DNA here is from genome assembly GCF_009873245.2 of Balaenoptera musculus. NCBI lineage: Eukaryota > Metazoa > Chordata > Mammalia > Artiodactyla > Balaenopteridae > Balaenoptera > Balaenoptera musculus. The sequence goes on from NC_045803.1 coordinate 35,053,330, forward strand.
TTTTACACTTGTACCAGTTTTTTTTTTAATTATTTAAATATATAATCTGGACACCATTCCCTCATCATTTATAAGATTTGCAGATATTTTCTTCCACACTGTATCTTGTCCATTCACTTTCTTCATTGTGTCCTTTGCTGCACGGTTCCAAATTTTCATGAAACAATTTATCTATTTTTTCTTTTGTCACTTGAGCTTTTGGTATACATGAAACTTTCCTAATCCAAGGACATGAAGAATTATGCGTATGTTTTCTTCTACAATTTCATAGTTTTAGCTGTTACATTTAAGTCTCTACTTCCTTTTGAGCTTTTTTTTTGTATCCGGTGTGCGGAAGGGGTCCAATTTCATTCCTTTGCATGTAGATATCCAAAGTATCTTTTTTTTTTTTAATTTTATTTATTTTTATTCATTTATGGCTGTGTTGGGTCTTCGTTTCTGTGTGAGGGCTTTCTCTAGTTGTGGCAAGCGGGGGCCACTCTTCATCGCGGTGCGCGGGCCTCTCACTATCGCAGCCTCTCTTGTTGCGGAGCACAGGCTCCAGACGCGCAGGCTCAGTAATTGTGGCTCACGGGCCCAGTTGCTCCGCGGCATGTGGGATCTTCCCAGACCAGGGCTCGAACCCGTGTCCCCTGCATTGGCAGGCAGATTCTCAACCACTGTGCCACCAGGGAAGCCCCTTTAATTTTTAATTTTTTTTTTGGCTGGTCTTTAAAACTTTTATTATTTTTTGAATTTAATTTTTAAAATTGAAGTACAGTTAACTTACAATATTAAGTTAGTTTCAGGTGTACAGCAAAGTGATTCAGTTATATATTTTTTCAGATTACTTTCCATTATAGGTTATAATAAGATATTGAATATTGTTCCCTGTGTTTTATAGTAAATCCTTGTTATCTACTTTATGAATAATAGTTAGCATCTGTTAATCCCATACTCTTAATTTATCCCTCCCCCATTCCCTTTCCTCTTTGGTAACCATAAGTTTGTTTTCTATGTCTGTGAATCTGTTTCTGTTTTGTATATAGATTCATTTGTATTATTTTTTAGATTCCATATGTGATATCATATAATATTTGTCTTTGTCTAACTTACTTCACTCGGTATGACAATCTCCAGGCCCATCCAGGTTGCTGAAAATGGTGTAAAACTTTAAAAAAAAAAAAAAATAAGAGAATTAGAAGTTAAAGGCTTAAAATGAAACGGGAGGGAAACGGCTAGTGGTGATGGATACACAATATTGTGAGTGCATTTAATACCACTGAACTGTACACCTAAAACTAGTTAATGTGATTCAAAAAGAAAATATCAACTGACACTAAATGTGAGACAATTTGGGGGCTCTCAATTATATTGTATGTACCTATATGTCTATTCTCATGCCAGTACACACTATAAGTACTGTAATAAGTTACTTTAGCTTTGTAATAAGTTTTGAAATAAGGAAGTGTGTGTCACCCAACTTTGTTTTTCTGTCTTAAGATTGTTTTGACTATTCTGGGTCCCTTGTATTTCCACATGAATTTTAGAATCAGCTTTTCAATTTCCTTTTTTTTAAATGCAGGTGCAATTTAGGTATGGATTAGTTTGAATTGTAAATTAATATGAGGAGTATTGCCATCTTAACAGTATCAAATCTTCAAATCTGTAATCATGGGGCATCTTTCCATTTATTTAGATTTTCTTTAATTTTTTTATTCCAAAACAGAAAAAAATGTGTTTAATCTCTTCTCTCAGAGTTAACCACTACTAATATTTTGGTATTTGTCCTAAGATAACGTGTGAAAAAATGCATATTTTCAAGTAAATGTAAACACACATACACACTTATGATAACATTTACCAATTTCCCTCAGAGATAACTTGGAATAAAAGAAAGCTGTATGTTATATACACTACTATGTATGAAATACATAACTAATGAGAACCTACTCTTTAGCACAGGGAACTCTACTCAATGCTCTGTGGTGACCTAAATGGGAAGGAAATCTAAAGAAGAGTGGATATATGTGTATGTATAACTGATTAACTTTGCGGCACAGCAGAAACTAACACAACATTATAAAGCATCTATACTCCAATAAAAATTAATTTATTTAAAAAAAAGAAATATATACGTGTTTAGATCACATATTGATAAAAAAGGTGATTGTTAAGGTAAAAAGAAAATAAACAAATGTTATTTTCAAAAACACATTTTAAGGAGGAGAATATCTCTAAAATCGAAAAAAGGTAATAGTCAAAATAATCAATCAAATGATATTCACTGGATGAAAATTTTATTTTCTTACAAAATTTTTGACACACATACTATGCATCAAGTGAAAGAAAATTCAGTGCTCTCTCTATACCTTATTAGCATTGACTTTTTACATAAGATCTTTTTTTAAAATTTTAGATCAGTTTTGAATTTTACTTTATTTTTTTATACAGCAGGTTCTTATTAGTTATCTGTTTTATACATATTAGTGTATATGTCAATCCCAAACTCCCAATTCATCCCACCACCACCACCACCCCCTAACCCCTGCTTTCCCCCCTTGGTGTCCATACGTTTGTTCTCTACATCTGTGTGTCTATTTCTGCCTTGCAAACCAGTTCATCTGTACCATTTTTCTAGATTCCACATATATGCGTTAATATACAATATTTGTTTTTTTCTTTCTGACTTATTTCACTCTGTATAACAGTCTCTAGGTCCATTCACCTCTCTACAAATGACCCAATTTAGTTACTTTTTATGGCTGAGTAATATTCCATTGTATATATGTGCCACAAGTTCTTTATCCATTCATCTGTTGATGGACACTTAGGTTGCTTCCATGTTCTGGCTATTGTAAATAGTGCAGCAATGAACATTGGGGTGCTTGTGTCTTTTTGAATTATGGTTTTCTCTGGGTATATGCCCAGCAGTGGGATTACAGGGTCATATGATAATTCTATTTTTAGTTTTTTAAGGAACCTCCATACTATTTTCCACAGTGCCTGAACCAATTTACATTCCCACCAACAGTACAAGAGGGTTCCCTTTTCTCCACACCCTCTCCAGCATTTATTGTTTGTAGATTTTTTGATGATGGCCATTCTGACCACTGTGAGGTGATACCTCATTGTAGTTTTGATTTGCATTTCTCTAATGATGAGTGATGTTGAGCATTCTTTCATGTGTTTGTTGGCAATCTGTGTATCTTCTTTGGAGAAATGTCTATTTAGGTCTTCTGCCCATTTTTGGATTGGGTTGTTTGTTTTTTGATATTGAGCTGCATGAGCTGCTTTAATCCTTTGTCAGTTGCTTCATTTGCAAATATTTTCTCCCATTCTGAGGTTTGTCTTTTCATCTTGTTTACAGTTTCCTTTGCTGTGCAAAAGCTTTTAAGTTTCATTAGGTCCCATTTATTTATTTTTGTTTTTATTTCCATTTCTCTAAGAGGTGGGTCAAAAAGGATCCTGCTGTGATTTATGTCACAGAGTGTTCTGCCTATGTTTTCCTCTAAGAGTTTGATAGTGTCTGGCCTTACATTTAGGTCTTTAATGCATTTTGAGTTTATTTTTGTGTATGGTGTTAGGGAGTGTTCTAATTTCATTCTTTTACATGTAGCTGTCCAGTTTTCCCAGCACCACTTATTGAAGAGACTGTCTTTTCTCCATTGTATATTCTTGCCTCCTTTATCAAAGATAAGGTGACCATATGTGTGTGGGTTTATCTCTGGGTTTTCTATCCTTTCCCTTGATCTATATTTCTGTTTTTGTTCCAGTACCATATTGTCTTGATTACTGTAGCTTTGTAGTATAGTCTGAAGTCAGGGAGTCTGATTCCTCCAGCTCCATTTTTATCCCCTCAAGATTGCTTTGGCTATTTGGGTTTTTTTATGTCTCCATACAAATTTTAATATTTTTTGTTATAGTTCTGTAAAAAATGCCATTGGTAATTTGATAGGGATTGCATTGACTCTGTAGATTGCTTTGGGTAGTATGGTCATTTTCACAATATTGATTCTTCCAATCCAAGAACATGGTATATCTCTCCATCTGTTTGTGTCATCTTTGATTTCTTTCATCAGTGTCTTATAGTTTTCTGAGTACAGGTCTTTTAGTTCCTTAGGTAGGTTTATTCCTAGTTATTCTGTTCTTTTTGTTGCAATGGTCAATGGAATTGTTTTCTTAATATTTCTTTCTGATCTTTCACTGTTAGTGTATAGGAATGCAAGATATTTCTGTGCATTAATTTTATATCCTACAGCTTTACCAAATTCATTGATTAGCTCTAGTAGTTTTCTGGTGGCATCTTCAGGATTATCTATGTATAGTATCATGTCATCTGCAAACAGTGATAGTTTTCCTTCTTCTCTTCCAATTTGTATTCCTTTTATTTCTTTTTCTTCTCTGATTGCTGTGGTTAGGACTTCAAAACTATGTTGAATAATAGTGGCGAGAGTGGACATCCTTGTCTTGTTTCTGATCTGAGAGGAAATGCTTTCAGTTTTCAGCACTGAGAATTATATTTGCTGTGGGTTTCGTGTATATGGCCTTTATTATGTTGAGGTAGGTTCCCTCTATGCCCACTTTCTGGAGAGTTTTTATCATAATGGGTGTTGAATTTTGTCAAAAGCTTTTTCTGCATCTATTGAGATGATCATATGGTTTTTATTCTTCAGTTTGTTAATATGGTATATCACATTGATTGATTTGCATATATTGAAGAATCCTTGCATCCCTGGGATAAATCCCACTTGATCATGGTGTTTGATCCTTTTAATGTGTTGTTGGATTCTGTTTGCTAGTATTTTGTTGAGGATTTTTGCATCTATATCCATCAGTGATATTGCTCTGTAATTTTCTTTTTTTATAGTTTCTTTGTCTGGTTTTGGTAACAGGGTGATGGTGGCCTCGTAGAATGAGTTTGGAAGTGTTCCTTCCTCTGCAATTTTTTGGAAGAGTTTGAGAAGGATGGGCATTAGCTGTTTTCCAAATGTTTGAAAGAATTCACCGGTGAAGCCATCTGGTCCTGGACTTTTGTTTGTTGGAAGATTTTTAATCTCAGTTTCCATTTTATTACTTGTGAGTAGTCTGTTCATATTTTCTATTTCATCCTGGTTAAGTCTTGGAAGGTTATACCTTTCTAAATATTTGTCCATTTTTTCCAGGTTGTCCATTTTATTGAAACAGATTTGCTTGTAGTAGTCTCTTATGATGCTTTGTATTTCTGCGGTGTCCCTTGTAACTTCTTTTTCATTTCTAATTTTATTGATTTGAGTCCTCTCCCTCTTTTTCTTGATGAGTCTGGCTAAAGATTTATCAATTTTGTTTATCTTTTCAAAGAACCAGCTTATAGTTTTATTGATCTTTCCTCTTGTTTTCTTTGTTTCTATTTCATTTATTTCTGATCTGATCTTTATGATTTCTTTCCTTCTGCTAGCTTTGGGGTTTTTTGGTTCTTCTTTCTCTAATTGCTTTAGGTGTAAGGTTAGGTTGTTTATTTGAGATTTTTACTGTTTCTTGAGGTAGGATTGTATTACTATAAACTTCCCTCTTAGAATGGCTTTTGCTGCATCCCATAGGTTTTAGATTGTCATCTTTACGTTGTCATTTGTCTCTAGGTATTTTTTAATTTTCTCTTTGATTTCTTTAGTGATCTCTTGGTTATTCGGTAATGTATTATTTAGCCTCCATGTGTTCGTGTTTTTTATGTTTTCTTCCCTGTAATGAGTATCTAATCTCATAGTGTTGTGGTCGGAAAAGATGTTTGATATCATTTCAATTTTCTGAAATTTACCAAGGCTTGATTTGTGACCCAAGATGTGATCTATCCTGGAGAATGTTCCGTGTGCACTTGAGAAGAAAGTGTAATCTGCCTTTTTTGGATGGAATGTCCTATAAATATCAATTAAATTTATCTAGTCTACTGTGTCATTTAAAGCTTGTGTTTCCTTATTAATTTTCTGTCTGGATGATCTGTCCATTGGTGTGAGTTGTTAAAAGTCCCCTACTATTATTGTGTTACTGTTGATTTCCTCTTTTATAGTTGTTAGCATTTGCCTTGTGTATTGAGGTGCTCCTATGTTGGGTGCATATATACTTATAATTGTTATATCTTCTTCTTGGATTGATCCCTTGATCACTGTGTAGTGTCCCTCCTTGTCTCTTGTAACATTCTTTATTTTAAACTCTATTTTACCTGATGTGAGTATTGCTACTCCAACTTTCTTTTGATTTGCATTTGCATGGAATATCTTTTCCCATCCCCTCACTTTCAGTCTGTATGTGTCCCTAGGTCTGAAGTGGGTCTCTTGTAGACAGCATATATACGGGTCTTGTTTTTGTATCCATTCAGCACGCCTGTGTCTTTTGGTTGGAGCATTTAATCTATTCACATTTAAGGTAATTATCGATATGTATGTTCCTATTACCATTTCCTTAATTGTTTTGGGTTTGTTTTTGGAGGTCCTTTTCTTTTCTTGTGTTTCCCACTTAGAGAAGTTCCTTTAGCATTTGCTGTAGAGCTGGTTTGGTGGTGCTGCATTCTCTTAGCTTTTGCTTGTCTGTAAAGCTTTTGATTTCTCTGTCAAATCTGAATGAGATCCTTGCCAGGTAGAGTAATCTTGTTGTAGATTCTTCCCTTTTTTCACTTTAAATATATCGTGCCACTCCCTTCTGGCTTGTAGAGTTTCTGCTGAGAAATCAGCTATGAACTTTCTGGGAGTTCCCTTTTATGTTATTTGTTGTTTTTCCCTTGTTGTTTTTAATAATTTTTCTTTGTCTTTAATTTTTGTTAGTTTGATTACTATGTGTCTCGGTGTGTTTCTCCTTAGGTTTATCCTGCCTGGGACTCTCTCTGCTTCCTGGACTTGGGTGGCTATTTCCTCTCCCATGTTAGGGAAGTTTTCAACTATAATCTCTTCAGATATTTTCTTGGGTCCTTTCTCTCTCTCTTCTCCTTCTGGGACCCCTATAATGTGAATATTGGTGTGTTTAGTGTTGTCCCAGAGGTCTCTTAGGTTGTCTTCATTTCTATTCATTCTTCTTTCTTTATTCTGTTCTGCAGCAGTGATTTCCAGCATTCTGTCTTCCAGGTCACTTATCCGTTCTTTGCCTGTTATTCTGCTATTGATTCCTACTAGTGTATTTTTCATTTCAGTTATTGTATTGTTCATCTGTTTGTTTGTTCTTTAATTCTTCTAGGTCTTCGTTAAACATTTCTTGCATCTTCTTGATTTTGGCCTTCGTTCTTTTTCTGAGGTCCTTCACTTTCAGTATTCTGAATTCTTTTTCTGGATGGTGGCCTATCTCCACTTCATTTACTTGTTTTTCTGGATTTTTATCCTGTTCCTTTATCTGGTACATAGTCCTCTGCCTTTTCATTTTGTCTGTCTTTCTGTGAATGTGGTTTTCGTTCCACAGGCTGTTGAATTGTAGGTTCTTGCTTCTGCTGTCTGCCTTCTGGTGGATGAGGCTGTCTAAGAGGCTTGTGCAAGTTTCCTGATGGGAGGGACTGGTGATGGATAGAGCTGGGTGTTGGTCTGGTGGGCAGAGCTCAGTAAAATTTTAATCCGCTTGTCTTCTGATGGGTGGGGCTGAGTTCCCTTCCTGCTGGTTGTTTGGCCTGAGGTGATCTGGAACTGGAGCCTACAGGCTCTTTGGTGGGGCTAATGCTGGACTCAGTGAAGGCTTATGACAAGGAGTACTTACCAGAACTTCTGCTGCCTGTGTCCTTGTCCCCGTGGTCAGCCACAGCCACCCCCTGCCTCTGCAGGAGACCCTCCAACACTAGCATGTAGGTCTGGTTCAATCTCCTATGGGGTTACTGCTCCTTCCCCCGGCTCCTGATATGCATACTACTTCCTGTGTGTCCTCCAAGAGTGGAGTCTCTGTTTCCCCCTGTCCCTTCGAAGTTTGATTTGAAGACAATCAAATCCCGCTAGCCTTCAAAGTCTGATTCTCTGGCCCATTGCCAGACCCCCAGATTGGGAAGCCTGACGTGGGGCTCAGAACTTTCACTCCAGTGGGTGGACTTCTGTGGTATAATTGTTGTCCAGTTTGTGAGTCACCCACCGAGCAGTTATGGGATTTGATTTTATTGTGATTGCATCCCTCCTACCTTCTCACTGCCACTTCTCCTTTGTCTTTTGATGTGGGGTATCTTTTTGGTGAGTTCCAGTGCCTTCCTGTTGATGGTTGTTCAGCAGTTAGTTATCTGCTGTGTTTTGTTTTAAAGTTTAAACTAAACTATCTTTGCAATTTTCCTGTAAATCTAAAACTATTCTAAATATGTTTATTTTAATAATATTTGTCAAAAATTCTCATTTTATACATGATAAAACTAAGTGCAAGATAGTGAACAGAATTGTTACATAGTTAGAGAGTTAATAGATACCATGGAATACATTTGATTTCTCCACATTACACTGCACATTCACCTCTAACTTCAGCCAGACAAGGTGGTTTCCCTGGGTTTCCTTCAGTTTTAATCTTTGGGGAGGAAAATTAACTCCTTGCTACCTAAAGAAATAATGACTGTTAAAAGTCTGTAAAAGCAACCAGAATAAGATCATTTTGCAGGATCCTAAAACAAGTAATCAGCTCAATTTATAAGACAGTCTCTATTAAAAACAGGCACATCTGAATAAAAAATTCTAGTGCCATAATTGTTAAATATGTATTTATTCAACAAACAACAAGAATACCCAGCTTTGTGTGAGATGAAAAGGAGGTTAGGGCACTGTTCCTACCTTTGAAGAAATAACATTTGCACACAAAAAAGAAAGACTGTTGATGTGCATCAAATCAGTCTGAGAATGAGAAATCTTTTTGCTTCCTTAAAATTCATAGTCATCAGGTAGAGTTGAAGACCTAGGGTTAGTCAGGAGGTATTATGGAGAATAAGAATCGAATACTTTTTTTTTTTCTCTGAAAGAAATTCAAATAGGACTTGAAAATTGTATAGATTACAGAAAAAAATAAGCCAAAAGAACTATTATTTGGTTAAAGTTATACACATACAGCCAAATATGAATAACCTTTATATTTGATTGATGGAATACAATTGTGCATTTAAAATTTGTTCAGTTTTGATGTCTTGAAGGGAAAATATATTTGCATATAATAACATTTCAGCTATCACTATAAAATAAATATATTAAAATAATTCTAACACATTTTATTTGAAAAGCACGCATGTAAAATAGGCATATATTTAATGCATTGTAAAGGGTGTAAAATTTAATCTACATTTTTTTTTTTTTTTTTTTTTTTTTTTTTTTTACTGTCTCACCGCTTTCCTTCACTTCATCCTGACTCTTCGACCCTTCTCTGGAGTTAATCTCTGTTTATACAGTCATCCCTTGGTATTGAGGGGGTTTGGTTCCAGAACCACCTGTGGATACTGAAATCCATGGATGCTCAAGTCCCTTATATAAAATAGCATGGTATTTGCATATAACCTATTCTCATCCTTTCTTGTACTTTAAGTCATCTGTAGATTACTTATCATAATTAATACAATGTAAATCCCATGTATATGGTTTAAATACAATGTAAATGCTATGTAAAAATTGCCTGAGTGTGGCAACTTCAATTTTTGCTTTTGGAAACTTTTTGGAGATTTTTTTTTTTTTTTTTAATATTTTCAGTCTGTGATTGGTTGAATCCCCAGATGTAGAGCCCTTAGATATGGAGGGCTGGCTATATTTTTACTTTAGATTTCTTACAAGACTTTATTCTAAACTGTCTTCATTCTATATAACTGAATGCATATTGGTTTCCTTATATGAACCAACTTAAAAAAAGATAACTGAACACTATGTGTCTGAATTAGGACAAATCTTCTTTGAATGTCAAGTACTATATCTGAACTAATTGATAATATATTTGCATTTATATCATGGCAGCATATTTTTCTGATTTCTCCTTCTGATGATTATAAGTCAATTAGCATCTTTTTTATTTTTTACATTGATACATGAAGACACCGATATATCAATTTTTAAAACCAGCTTATTATTTTTCAGAATTCCTTATAGAAAAAAATAATTATATGACCGGATTCCTTCACATAATATGTTTTCCTGAACTTAGCTTACAGACTAGGAAGTACTTATTTATATTAGATATCAACCACCAAAACAGGGGAGAGATGGGCACATGTTACTGTGAAACTGACTCAGAATTGAATTATTCCATGGATTGTTGAAGTCTTGACAAGAGATTATGTAGAATGTAAGAATACTGTTTTCCACATTGGTCTATAAAACATAAGGCCAGAATGCTCTTGTCTAATTTTTCCACATCTCTTTTAAATGCAAATATTTAGATAAACAAGAATGTTTAGAATTATTTGATTGTAAAATCAAATATTATGGAAATAAAAATTATTCAATTACCAATAAGTAAGTGCTTAGAATATTATACTAGATTAGAAAAAAATACTGTCATGTTTCACATTGGGCCTACTGGTGAGTTTTATAACATCAAAATGGGTCCTAGGATCCTAACATTATTTTTCTTTTCTCTACTTCTGTTTCTCACAGTGGTTAAAAACCAATGAGGAAGCCCAAAACATTGCAAATTATCCCATATTTCAGGATTTCCATATCAAATTACTAAATAGAGATAGTTCCCAGAAACCTTTACTAATGAATCTAACAAAAAACTAAAAACAAGCTCTAAAGCATGTCATTGCATACAATTTTTCTTTTTGAAAAAATTCTAAGTTTTCTGTTTGGCTGAAGGCTTCCCTGAGACCTCATTAGAGCCTTGCTGATTTTAACCATGGGAAAGACTGTGGAATGGGAGTAAACCATGACTCTCCAGCTGTGTTTCTGTAACTCAGATATTTACAGGTGAGGAAATGGAGTCCCAGAAAGCTTAAGTGAATTGCTGAAGTTCACACAGAGAGGCAGATTTGACCGTGTGGCTGACAGGGTCTTGGTGCTCTGGCCGGGTGTCAGCCCTGTGCCTCTGAGGTGGGAGAGCCGAGTTCAGGACATCAGTCCATCAGAGACCTCGCAGCTCCACGTAATAACAAATGGCAAAAGCTCTCCCAGAGATCTTCTTCTCAACGCTAAGACCCAGCTCCACTCAACAACCGGCAAGCTACAGTGCTGGACACCCTATGCCAAACAACTAGCAAGACAGGAGCACAACCCCACACATTAGCAGAGAGGCTGCCTAAAATCATAGTAAGGCCACAGACACCCCCAAACACACCAGCGGACGCGGTCCTGCCCACCAGAAGGACAAGATCCAGCCTCATCCACCAGAACACAGGCACTAGTCCCCTCCACCAGGAAGCCTACACAACCTACTGAACCAACCTTACCCACTGGGGGGCAGACACTAAAAACAACAGGAACTACAGACCTGCAGCCTGTGAAAAGGAGACCCCAAACACAGTAAGTTAAGGAAAATGAGAAGACAGAGAAACACACAGCAGATGAAGAAGCAAGGTAAAAACCGACCAGACCAAACAAATGACAAGGAAATAGGTAGTCTACCTGAAAAAGAATTAAGAGTAATGATAGTGAGGATGATCCAAAATCTTGGAAGTAGAATGGAGAAAATGCAAGAAATGTTGAACAAGGACCTAGAAGAACTAAAGGGCAAAGAAACAATGAGCAACACAATAAATGAAATTAAAAATTCTCTAGAAAGAATCATTAGCAGAATAACTGAGGCAGAAGAATGGATAAGTGACCTGGAAGATAAAATAGTGGAAATAACTACTGCAGAGCAGAATAAAGAAAAAAGAATGAAAAGAATTGAGGACAGTCTCAGAGACCTCTGGGACAACATTAAACGCATCAACATTCAAATTATAGGGGTCCCAGAAGGAGAAGAGAAAAAGAAAGGGTCTGAGAAAATATTTGAAGAGATTATAGTTGAAAACTTCCCTAATATGGGAAAGGAAATAGTCAGTCAAGTCCAGGAAGTGAAGAGAGTTCAATACAGGATAAATCCAATGAGAAACACGCCAAGACACATATTAATCAAACTATCAAAAATTAAATACAAAGAAAAAATATTAAAAGCAGCAAGGGAAAAGCAACAAATAACGTACAAGGGAATCCCCATAAGGTTAACAGCTGATCTTTCAGCAGAAACTCTGCAAGCCAGAAGGGAGTGGCAAGACATATTTAAAGTGATGAAAGGGAAAAACCTACAACCAAGATTACTCTACCCAGCAAGGATCTCATTCAGATTCGATGGAGAAATTAAAACTTTTACAGACAAGCAAAAGCTAAGAGAAATCAGCACCACACAACCAGCTTTACAACAAATGCTAAAGGAACTTCTCTAGGCAGGAAGCGTAAGAGAAGGAAAAGACCTACAATAACAAACCCAAAACAATTAAGAAGATGGTAACAGGAACATACATATCGATAATTACCTTAAATGTAAATGGATTAAGTGCTCCCACCAAAAGACACAGACTGGCTGAATGGATACAAAAACAAGACCCATATATATGCTGTCTACAAGAGACACACTTCAGACCTAGGGACACATACAGACTGAAAGTGAGGGGATGGAAAAATATATTCCATGCAAATGGAAATCAAAAGGAAGCTAGAGTAGCAATTCTCATATCAGACAAAATAGACTTTAAAATAAAGAATGTTACAAGAGACAAAGAAGGACTCTACATAATGATCAGGGGATCAATCCAAGAAGAAGATATAACAATTGTAAATATTTATGCACCCAACATAGGAGCACCTCAATACATAAGGCAAATGCTAACAGCCATAAAAGGGGAAATCGACAGTAACACAATCATAGTAGGGGACTTTAACACCCCACTTTCACCAATGGACAGATCATCCAAAATGAAAATAAATAAGGAAACACAAGCTTTAAATGATACATTAAACAAGATGAAGTTATTGATATTTATAGGCCATTCCATCCAAAAACAATTGAATATACTTTCTTCTCAAGTGCTTATGGAAAATTCTCCAGGATAGATCGTATCTTGGGTCAAAAATCAAGCTTTGGTAAATTTAAGAAAACTGAAATCATATCAAATATCGTTTCCAACCACAATGCTATGAGACTAGATATTAATTACAGGAAATAAAATCTGTAAAAATACAAACACATAGAGGCTAAGCAATGCACTACTTAATAACCAAGAAATCACTGAAGAAATTGAAGAGGAAATCAAAAAATACCTAGAAACAAATGACAAAGAAAACATGATGACCCAAAACCTATGGGATCCAGCAAATGCAGTTCTAAGAGGGAAGTTTATAGCAATACAATCCTACCTCAGGAAACAAGAAACATCTCAAATAAACAACCTAACCTTACACCTAACGCATTTAGAGAAAGAAGAACAAAAAAACCCCAAAGTTAGCAGAAGGAAAAAAATCATAAAGATCAGATCAGAAAGAAATGGAAAAAAAAATGAAGATAATAGTACCAAAGATCAGTAAAACTAAAGGCTGGTTCTTTGAGAAGATAAACAAAATTGATAAACCACTAGCGAGACTCATCAAGAAAAAAAGAGAGAAGACTCAAATCAATACAATTAGAAATGAAAAAAGAGAAGTAACAACTGACACTACAGAAATACAAAGGATCATGAGAGATTATTACATGCAACTGTATGCCAATAAAATGGACAGCCTGGAAGAAATGGACAAATTCTTAGAAAAGCACAACCTCCCGAGATTGAACCAGGAAGAAATAGAAAATATAAACAGACCAATCACAAACACTGAAATTGAAACTGTGATTAAAAATCTTCCAACAAAAAAGCCCAGGACCAGATGGATTCACAGGTGATTTCTATCAAACACTTAGAAAAGAGCTAACACCCATCCTTCGCAAACTCTTCCAAATATAGCAGAGGGAATAACACTCCCAAACTCATTCTACGAGGCCACCATCACCCTGTTACCAAAACCAGGCAAAGATGTCACAAAGAAAACTACAGGCTAACATCACTGTTGAACATAGATGCAAAAATCTCCAACAAAATACTAGCCAACAGAATCCAACAGCACATTAAAAGGATCATACACCATGATCAAGTGGGTTTTATCCCAGGAATGCAGGGATTCTTCAATATATGCAAATAAATCAATGTGATACACCATATTAACAAATTGAAGGAGAAAAACCATATGATCATCTCAATAGATGCAGAAAAAGCTTTCTACAAAATTCAACACCCATTTATGATAAAAACTCTCCAGAAAGTAGGCATAGAGGGAAGCTACCTCAACATAATAAAGGCCATATATGACAAACCCACAGCCAACATCTTTGTCAATGGTGAAAAACTGAAACCATTTCCTCTAAGATCCAGAACAAGACAATGTTGTCCAATCTCACCAGTATTATTCAACATAGTTTTGGAGGTTTTAGCCACAGCAATCAGAGTAGAAAAAGAAATAAAGGGAATCCAAATCAGAAAAGAAGTAAAGCCGTCACTGTTTGCAGATGACATGATACTATACATAGAGAATCCTAAAGATGCTACCAGAAAACTACTAGAGCTAATGAATGAATTTGGTAAAGTAGCAGGATACAAAATTAATGCACAGGAAGCTCTTGCATTCCTATACAATAATTTTGAAAAATCTGAAAGAGGAATTAAGGAATCACTCCCATTTACCTTTGCAACAAAAAGAATAAAATACCTAGGAATAAACCTACCTAAGGAGACAAAAGGCCTGTATGCAGAAAACTATGACACTAATGAAAGAAATTAAAGATGATACAAACAGATGGAGAGATATCCCATGTTCTTGGATTGGAAGCATCAACATTGTGAAAAAGACTAAACTCTCCAAAGCAATCTACAGATTCAGTGCAATCCCTGTCAAACTACCAATGGTATGTTTCACAGAACTAGAAGGAAAAATTTCACAATTTGTATGGAAACACAAAAGACCCCGAATAGCCAAAGCAATCTTGAGAAAGAAAAACGGAGCTGGAGGTATCAGGCTCCCTGACTTCAGACTATACTACGAAGCTACAGTAATCAAGACAGTATGGTACTGGCACAAAAATAGAAATATAGATCAATGGAACAGGATAGAAAGCCCAGAGATAAACCCTCACACATATGGTCACCTTATATTTGATAAAGGAGGCAAGAATATACAATGGAGAAAAGACAGCCTCTTCAATAATTGGTGCTGGGAAACTGCACAGCTACATGTAAAAGAATGAAATTAGAACACTCCCTAACACCATACACAAAAATAAACTCAAAATAGGTTAAAGACCTAAGTGTAAGGCCAGACACTATAAAACTCTTAAAGGAAAACATAGGCAGAACACTCTATGACATAAATCACAGCAGGATCCTTTTTGACCCACCTCTTAGAGAAATGGAAATATAAACAGAAATAAATAAATGGGACCTAATGAAACTTAAAAGCTTTTGCACAGCAAAGGAAACCATAAACAAGACCAAAAGACAACCCTCAGAATGGGAGAAAATATTTGCAAATGAAGCAACTGACAGAGGATTAATCTCCAAAATATACAAGCAGCTTATGCAGCTCAATATCAAAAAAGCAAACAACCCAATCCAAAAATGGGCAGAAGACCTAAATAGACATTTCTCCAAAGAAGATATACAGATTGCCAACAAACACATGAAGGTATGCTCAACATCACTAATCATTAGAGAAATGCAAATGAAAACTACAATGAGGTATCACCTCACACCGGTCAGAATGGCCATCATTGAAAAATCTACAAACAATAAATTCTGGAGAGGGTGTGGAGAAAAGGGAACACTCTTGCACTGTTGGTGGGAATGTAAATTGATACAGCCACTATGGAGAACAGTATGGAGGTTCCTTAAAAAACTAAAAATAGAACTACCATGTGACCCAGCCATCCCACTGCTGAGCATGTACCCTGAGAAAACCATAATTCAAAAAGAATCATGTACCACAATGTTCATTGCAGCTCTATTTATAATAGCCAGGAAATGGAAGCAACCTAAGTGTCCATCGACAGATGAATGGATAAAGAAGATGTGGCACATATATACAATGGAATATTACTCAGCCATAGAAAGAAATGAAATTGAGTTATTTGTAGTGAGGTGGATGGACCTAGAGACTGTCATACAGAGTGAAGTAAGTCAGAAAGAGAAAAACAAATACCGTATGCTAACACATATATATGGAATCTAAAAAAAAATGGTTCTGATGAACCTAGGGGCAGGACAGGAACAAAGACGCAGATGTAGAGAATGGACTTGAGGACACGGGGAGGGGGAAGGATAAGCTGGGAGGAAGTGAGAGAGTGGCATGGACATATATACACTACTAAATGTAAAATAGATAGCTAGTGGGAAGCAGCCACATAGCACAGGGAGATCAGCTCGGTGCTTTGTGACCACCTAGAGGGGTGGGATAGGGAGGGTGGGAGGGAGACGCAGAAGAGAGGAGATATGGGGATATATGTATATGTATAGTTGATTCACTTTGTTATAAAGCAGAAACTAACACACTATTGTAAAACAATTATACTCCAATAAAAAAATTGTTAAAAATTGTTTAAAAAGTAAAAAAAAAAAAAAAAATCTATTCTTTGGAGGCTTGGAGAAACTTGGAGTTAGTGAAATCATTCTTGCATCTCTAAATCTCCATTATTCCAGAGTCATGCTTATGCAGATTCACAGTGAAATCATGAACAATGTTTTCCATACCAGGCATTCCCCATTTTAAATGAAAGTAACATATATTTTCTTCACAGAATTTGCATCCTACGGGTACTCTTAAAACACTAACTACCTGAGGAAATAACATTGTCATGATTAATTAGGCACATCTCAGTTTTTATATAAAAGTCAATGGAAAGAATCAGGAACTTTATTAATACCATGTCTAGCACCCACTTGGTGATAGATACAGCTCTCAAAATAATTGCATATTGTACTTACAAACCTCTCCTATAAATTTTCCTCACTATCTATAAATAAAACTTAGCATGCGCCTAGAAAGGACAAGGTAATAAGTCCTTTCACAGATGAAAGAAGACATGTGTTGATTTAAATCATGCAGTGTAGATGGCAAATATAGACAGGCATAATCTGTAATATAAGTCAGTTTACAGTATTTCTTCTGTTTACCCTTTAACAAATTTACCATCTAGAGTGTTTGAAATATCATCTTCTAAATAAAAATATCAATTTGTTCCCTGCTCTACTGGTTGGTTATAAATTGCCTACTCATAGTCACATGTTAACTTCAGAATCTCTTTACGGTGTAGTATTTTCTACTACTTCCAATGAAGGCAGAGCATGTTTTCAGAGGTCTCCTCACACCATTATATAGCCAGAAACCTACATTATGCTTAAATCATCTGTCTGTGCAAGAGAGAGAAATGCCCAATGTAGTCTTTAAAATGTATGCTTATATAAACCTCCTGAAAATACAGATTTTTGTCTTTATCATTTTGACATCAACCTAACACTAAATGCAGTGCATATAAATATAGGAAGTCCAATTATTTGAGTTTGCTTTTGAGAAAAAAAATTACCTCTTCAAAGACCAAAGAAAAAAAATGAATCTTTTCTGTGTCTAGGAACTGTAGAAGTATACATATAAATAGTGCCATGAAATACTTCATCAGAAATGCCAACGATCTGTCAATAGAAAAATTGTTGAATGAAAAGAACCTTGACATTTAACATTTGCTCTCTATACCTCATAAGTGTTATATTTTAATAAACCATAGTTTTAAAACTCTTGTAGGCATATTTATTTTCCAAAGATGTTGAGCCAAACATATTTGTAAGCTAAATAAGGAAATGAGAAAAAAATAAGGTGATTTGGTACTGCTTACGCACATATTTTCAAATAGGCAATAATCACTGAAATGATGGAATTAAATGCAAGCCTCAATTAAAAAGAGTGTTTTATACTTGATTTGCTAAAACAATAAGAATAATCATTCTTCAAGTACGTTAAAAAGGTCACTAGTCTCTGTAAAGGAGCGTTGCTGCAGTTTCCTTTCAGTTGTTCTACTTTTCCTGGTTAATGCATATCATATACAATTGGGGTTGCAGGTTAAGCCATCAGTGGATTGTTTTCTTACCAGCTACCTTTTAAATGTCCTCAATCAATCTTCTGTTTCTTGGAGACCACAAAATAATTTTTTTTTGCAGTAATAGCCTCCTTTGGACTTTGAAGTGGAAATCCTGTCAGAGGCAGCTTGAAAAAATAGTAACGGTAGCACTCCCATACCCGGCACAGGTCAGAGTTCTGCTCTATGGAAAGAGTAGTCCAAACCCAGATGCAAAAAGAAGTCCTAACCCTTTTAACAATGCACAGATTACCTTTCTTCCCTAGTTCCCCCCTCTTCTTTAAGAACTGAGTCTATCAACTCCTACTTGTGTGCTTGGAGTACTGTGCACCAGGGACCCACACATCACGGGAATTGTCTTAGTAAATATAGTTTATTTACGATGGTGGTGGGAAGACTTTCAGAGGCTGTGTATTCATGTGTTAACAGTCCTGGATCAACCTGTTTTAGATTATCTATGTCTTATTTGCTACTCTACTTGTGTTCTAAATACATATACACATGAAACTTGACACATGGCATTTTTTGGTTTGCTTTGGGAACATTAATGAATTTCTCAGGGTAACCATGGATTTGGAAAGGACTAAGAGTCCAAGTCGTGGTCTGTTGTTATCTGGATTTATCTACTAGAGAAAGCAGAGTGTGTGAAATGAGGACACCTACACACAGTACCCCAGCCCTTAGAGTTCTTCATAAGCATTTAGTTCAAATTTGGTTGAAAAGTTTAAGATAATGATCATTTAATTAAGAAAAGTCCAAGTAGGGTTTTTGGGGTAATAACTGGTAAAAGACACTGCTTTAAAAGCATAGTCAGTGGTTTTCACTGGTAATGAAATGGTCTAATATAACCACCTGAGGAGAAAATAGTGAGAATGTCTTTCTGGTAATGTAGTCAATAAAATTAGAGGTCTGAATAATATCTCAGGCAATAATATTCACTAATAGGCATGAGCATAATGCCAGACAGGTAGATAGGATAGTCAAAATCTCCCCTATATCTTTAAGCAAACTTTGAGACAGTTTTTTCACAGCGGCGAACGCACAGGCTCTGGAATCAAGCTGTCTGGGTTTTTATTCCAATATAAGATACTTCACCTCTTTGCTTTCACTTTCTTCTTTTATGTAATGGGCATTATAGTTTACAAACATGAAATGGTGAACATGAGGATTCACATTGTAATCCCATATAATTTTATATGTAACATATTGCCAGGACATAGGCAAGTGCTCAGTAAATTCTACATAATAATGATAATAACCATGACCACAACAATCATGTCTATTATCTGAATTCAACATGCAGGCATCTAGGTTGAAAAGAAAACAAAGAGAAAAAAGAAAAAATGGCTATGTCCTTCCTAAGTGTAAGAGTCATTATAAAGACAATAAAAATGGAAGGACATTTATGTGACAATTGGAATCTAATCTAATAAAGAATGCTTGAAATCATGACTATCTGGGATTTATCATCGTGAAATCTTTATCCTACCTGCTTAAAAAATGTTTTACTTGTTTGTTTGATCTTTTCATTTGCATACAATTTGAAAATAAATATACCTGGACTAGTTAAAATTACTTGAAGACTTTCCCTCTGTCCAAGATGGAATAACAGGGATCAGATTTATCCTCCCTCCTAAAACGAAGAAAAACATTGATCTTTGAGAGTAGGAACAAAGAATGTGAGCCCCACCACTGCCACAATTTACTGTCCTTAGAGAGTTTCCAAGCTGCAAAAACAAAAACAAAGATCTAAATAAATGAAGGGAAATGCCATGTTTATGGATTAGAAGACAACACAGTAAAGATGTCAGTTCTTTCAAGTCAATGTATATGTTTAATACAATTCCTATAAAAATATTAGGAATATTTTTGGTACATATTGACATGATTATTCTAAAGTTTATATTGGAAAAAATTAGCTAGAATATAAAAAAAAATTTTGAAATAGGAAAATAGTGTGAAGAATCAGTCTACCTGATTTCAAGACCTATTATAAAGCTACAGTAATCAAATGTGTGCTATTGGCACACAGTTATACACATAGCTCAGCGGAACAGAGTAGTGAACCCAGAAATAGACTCACACAAATATGTCCAGCTGATTTTTTACAAAGGTGCAAGAGCAATTCAATGAAGGAAAACTAGCCTTTCAATAAATGGATTTGGAGCAATTGGACATCCATGGGAGGAGAGGTGAGAACTTTGACCTAAGTCTCATATCTTATACAAAAATTAATTGGAATGGATATGAACTTAATGTAAATCATAAAATGATAAAACTTTGAGAAAAATTTTTTTTTAAATTTGGGATATGGGATCTGGCAAAGAGTTCTAGACTTGATACCAAATGGACAATCCATTAAAGGAAAAAAATGATAATTTGGATTTATCAAAATTAAAAACTTTTGTTCTGCAAAAGATCGTGTTTAAGAGGATGATAAAACAAGTTATAGAATGCAATAAAATATTTGTAAACCACATATCCAACAAAGGACTAGCGTCTAGCATATGTAAAGAAGTCTCAAAACACAATGTTAATAAACAAATAATCCAATTGGAAAATGGGCAAAACTCAGAAAAGAAATTTTACCATAGAGGATACACAGATGACAAGAATGCTCATAACAAAGAATAAAAAGATGTTGAACAGCATTGCCATTAGAGAAATGCGAATTAAAACCAGAGTGAGATATCACTAGACATGATCACAATGGCTGAAATAAAAATTAGTGACAGCACTAAATACTGGCAAGGATGTGGGGAAATGGAATCACTCATATATTTCTGGTGGGATTGTGAAATGATATAGCTATTCTGAATAAAAAATGGCAACTTTTTTATAAAACTAAACATATATTTGCCATATAACCCAGGAATGTCACTCTTGGTCATTTATGTCCAAACATAAACATGTACACAAATGTGTATAGCAGCTTTATTCTTGAAGTCCTAAACTGGAAACAAGCCAGCTACCCCTCAGCAGTTTATAAACAAATGGTGGTACATTCATGCCATGGAATACAACCAAAGCAATAAAAATGACAAACAGTTAATACATACAGCAAACCTGAATGAATCTCCAGAGAATAATGCTGAGTGGAAAAAAAGCCAACTTCGAAAGTGCACACGGCATAATTTTATTCATATAATATTTTGAAATGACAAAACTATAGAAATGGAGACCAGATTAGGGTCTGATAGTGGTAAAGGAGACCATGGGCACAGGACGGAAATATATGCAGGTATAAAAGGGCAATACGAAGATCCTTCTTTTGTAAGATGTTACCATTAGGGAAAATTGGGCAAAAGTAGCTCAGAATTTCTATTATTTCTTATACTTACATGTGAATCAAAAATTAATTCAAAATAAAGAAGTTTAATTGAAAAAGAAATAGCAATATGAATATTTTACAAATCTGTACACAAATTTCAAAGTTTATTGAAATACTCTCTGACATAGAAAAATAGAGATACTGTACTTAGTGAATGTATTTCATTTCAAATTTATTAATTGATCCTATACTGACAATGAATTAATAAATTTCATCAGTTTAAAAATACCAAAAATGTTGTAAATTTTATAAGAAATATGAAGATAAATGTATACTTCAAACATTCAAAATTAGAATTATATAGAATAAAAAGTGAACATTTTCTCTCTTTCATTCCCATTATCCCTAACTCCCCACCTTACATATAACTAACTACTTATAGGAAAAGTTTAGTATATATATTTTTTGTGGGGGGATTAGGGAAGATTTTGGCATTTCTATATTTAGCTCTTTTCTCTATGATTTGTTTCTATTCAACATATATTTTGAAGGTCTTTTTATTCATCCTATATAAAGCTACTGTACTGTGTATACAATTCCATAATATGAAAACGTACTAGAACAGGGGTCCCCACCCCCGGGCCTGTTAGGAACCGGGCCGCACAGCAGGAGGTGAGTGGCGGGCGAGTGAGCAAAGCTGCATCTGCTTGCTCCCCATCACTCCCGTTACCGCCTGAACCGTCCCCCCCCCGCCACGCCGTCTGTGAAAAAATTGTCTTCCACAAAACCGGTCCCTGGTGCCAAAAATGTTGGGGACTGCTGTACTATAATTTAATCATGACCCTACTTTAAGACATTTGTGTGGTTTTCTCTTATTTAATAATAGTAAAATTCTAGAATAATTTGGCAATATCCGTGCATGTATGGCAATCTGAGCACATGCATGAGATTCCAGAAAGAAATTTTTGGATCTAAACACATGCACTTTTAAAAAATTATTTTGACATTGTTATTTACTGTATAGCTCTCCCAAAATGTTTCCCAGCTATGCCAGCTCAGGTGTTTCTCTCAGCTTCATATTCATTCTTTTATAGGCTGTCCTCCCTACGGATGGGGTTAAACATTTTCAAATACATTAGGCTGACTGGAAAACCGAAGGAGGTGGAAATCTGGAACTTGTGGACTTCTGTCCAGGAGTTGCAGGAACTTCTTAATATTTTCATGAAACGTTCCCCTCTCCTTTTTTTGTTCCTCCAAGGATTCCCACTTTCTCACTTTTGCTCTTCTGGTCTTTCCAATGGCTTTGTAAGAAGTTGCTACTTTTGAAAATGTAGGTGAAATAAGTACTTTTTCATATATGCAAAAGCTGACAGAGTTGCACTATAAGAAAAGTTAAAAACTTATTCTTTTAAAGAGTCAAAATTGTCTGGATGAAAATATACCTAAACTCATGTAGGGAGAGAGGGATAGTATTAAGAAAGTGCCTGAAATATGATAGTGGCTTCAAAGAGAGCTAAGCTTCCAAGAAGCCAATGGGGAGAAATTGGGAGTGAGAACAGATTAAGGTACGACTTTAACATCAAGCTTGAGTCTTTTTCTGGAAAGAAAATAAGTGTTATATACTTTTCTCTCAAAATCAGTGTAGTGCCACATGGGCTAAGGGTTTGTATGCTAATTAGGAAACACTGCTTTCTATCAAGGAGTGCAGCCCTCAGCCCAAGCATCTGTTGACCACCATCAGAAGAGGTGAGCTGAGTAAACACCTCTGCTACCATCAGAGTTGTTGTTGAAGGCTTTGGGGGTTATGTTAGGCATTTTATTAAGTATAACTCCTTTGTTTAATGTGGCTTTTACTTTAAGTATGGAGCTTTCTCTCTAGGATAACAGTTTCCAATTTCAGGGGTCAAATTAAACAAAGACATGCTTATTTGCGGGGCATAAGGGCTGTGATAGCCTTTTCTCTATGCCAAAACCACCAAGAGTATACCAACTACAAGAGTGGGTCTGATTTCTTGAGGCTAATGGAGAAGCAAGACTTAAATTCTTCAGTTGAAAACCAAGTTTCACTTTTATTTTACTGAACTAACCTGTCTGCTTTATCCTCAGCCTTGTGGAAAGCAGAGCTGGGATTAGGAAGAAGGCTTTCTTAAAATAGCCCTATCTTAAAATGCAAAGATTATTTTCTCTGGGTTAAATCAAATGAGCATTTATGCCCCATCATGTATCTCCAAGTAGAGGCTGCCTCATTGTCTCTGCTTAATTCTCTTTCCCTCTCACCTTTCTACTTGGTTTCTGAGTCTTGAAATGACATTAGAGCTCTTTATGTTTGGAGATCAAATTAACTATTTAGCCAGGTCGTTAAAGTGGAGGATATAATGCTCAGAAGTAAGCATTTCATTTACAAAAATGCACATTATCTAATGCAATAAATGATGATAGTGTGTCTTTAGGCCCTGGTTGTTCCAGTGTTTGGGGAAATAATAAAGACTTTTCATTTTCTCCCTTAGATCATAAGTGCTGTGTTATTAGTGCTGTCTCAGCGTTAAACCAGGTTGCAAGCTGCTTATTCTTCAAAATGAAGCTTTGTTTTTTAGTTTAATTGCTTTTTCAGGAGCATTATTAACTTCCAGAAGTGGAGAAAAAATTAAAGCAGCTGAAGCTGTGGTTGTATATTTGAAGGTGAAAAACACTTTTCAAAAACCAATGCAACAATTCTGTACCAGTTATCAAGAATAATATTAGGGAATACACACACACACACACACACACACACACACGTATGGTATAATAATTATAGAAAGTAAGATCTTTTAAATACCAGGTGTGAGAACCATCTATATTTTTCTGTTAGGTGTTTTAACATGCTAAATAAAGAATTACACTATTATCCTGAGGGACCAGATAATGCCCAAACTCCCTGAACTTTTCAGAAATAAATCTCCATCAAACTTTATATCCCAATCAATCACCAAACTCTAGATTCAGCTTTCTGAATAGCTCTCAAATGCATCATCTTCTCATTTTCACAGACATCCAGCCTATGTCAAAACTGGGCCATTTGCCACTGTGCTCACCCCCACCCCCGAAACAGGTCTCCCCATCTTCCAATGCAATGCCAACTGCAGTATAATCAGAACTATGTTGGTTCTATGCTATTCCCCCAGCAGGTTCATCCATCTGTATAAATTCTGGTCATTAATAAACAAAAATGCCAGTGTCCCGAATTTCACAGGCTGATTTCACTATCTTTTTGCTGCTCCTGTTTCTAGTGGAAGGTTCAACTACTCTCTGATATGTCTTCTTTGTCCATTTAAAGTAACCTAGTCACTATATGTCTCAAACGTATTAAGTGCTACTGTGGGGCAAGTTTGGAAGATTGGATTTAGGAGGTCATGGGATGAGGCATATGGATAGGCCTAAAGGACATGATGCAAGTGTAGGGATCTTATATCACATGTTAATGCCTACCAGAGAGGATCTACTACACACACACAAAAAGATAATAAATAAAGAGAATAGGAGAACTCAGATAGTTGATGTTAGCAAGACTCTGTCCTTGGCCGCCCTGGTGCTTGTGCAATGGGCTTATGAATGGAGTAGTCATAGTGGCAAAGAACTACCCTTGGCCAGCGAATGCCTGAGATAGGCCTCACGGCATGGGTCTCCTCTCATCAAATCTGACTTATCTCCTGCTACGTCAAAGTATTCAACCTGTCAGCAAAAGAGACCCACACTGTGCCTTCCTTCAAGGCGAACAGCCAGACACTGGGGGGAAAGTTGATGACATTGGACATCTTCTATCCTAGGAAGAGCAATGACATCCTGACGGGTATTGACACATTCTCTATATGTGTGTCCTTCTCCTGCCCTCAATGCCTAAGCACTATTTGAGGACTTAAGGGTTTCTGACCTGCTGACATGAGATAATGTATAACTTTGCTTTGGACCAAGGAACCCAATTTAAGTCAGAAGAGGAACATCCCTGGGCACACAACTTTGAGATCCATTGTTACTACTGCAAACCACGCATATAGGACTTGCTGCCCTGGAGAAGTGAGTAATGGAATTGCCCCTAAAAGGTGCAGTTGAACCATCAGCCTGGTGCTGTCACTCACTGACTATACTGCATCTTTCAGGATACAGTGTATACCTTGTATTGAGAGAGATAATATGATAGGTAGAAAAATTGGTGTGGGAAACAAGATTTGAGAGTATGTGTGGCCATTCTTACCATGACTTCCACTGGTCACTTGAGGTATTAGGGCTTCCTGCTCCTTCCCCAAATGTGGGCTCTGTGGGTCTTGGATGTTCATGTTCCCCGATGGAGACTGTTCCTACCAAAACACATAGTCGAGTCCCACTCAGTTCAATGCCATATTCACCACCTGGTCACTGTGGTACAGAAGGCCAACAAAGAAAGGAATTACAATACTTTAAGTAATTATGCTATTATATAATGCTGTCAGGGAGGGATATGTTTGCACTCAGGTGATACACTAATGAATCTCTTGATGTTCTTAACCCTAATTTACTTTAAATGGGCAAGCATAGCAACTGTAGCCTGATAAGGGCATAGTAACCTGGATCTCAGGCCCCTCAGGGATGAGAGTCTGGTATTCCACCTTGAAAGCCATCTAGACCAGTAGAAGTGCTAGCCGAGGAGGAGAAAGAGAAAGTAGAAAGGTCATAGGAAAAAGGGATGATGTATCAGTTTATAGCTTTGGGACCACTGCAGGAACAGAGGAGTATTTCCACCATCAGTCTTGTATATTTCTCCCAAAACTGTGAACAACCAGAACCATGCCTGAATGAAATACACTTAATGGAGAAGCAATGGGATCTAGTAGTGCAAGGATGCTCTCATAGAGACTCTTTGTGTCTGTCTAGGATCACTATGGGCGAGTGTACCCCTGCCCCAGCTGCTGTGTGCAGTCACTGTTCATTGTTGACATCTCACAACTGCACCTTCTTTTTTTTTTTAAACATAAATAAATAAATAAATTTATTTATTTTTGTCTGCGTTGGGTCTTTATTGCTGCGTGCGGGCTCTCTCTAGTTGTGGCGAGTGGGGGCCACTCGTCATTGCGGTGTGCAGGCTTCTCACTGTGGTGGTTTCTCTTGTTGCAGAGCACGGGCTCTAGGCATGCGGGCTTCAGTAGTTGTGGCGTGTCAGCTCAGTAGTTGTGGCTCACGGGCTCTAGAGCACAGGCTCAGTAGTTGTGGTGCACGGGCTTAATTGCTCAGTGGCATGTGGGATCTTCCCAGGCCAGGGCTCGAACCCGTGTCCCCTGCATTGGCAGGTGAATTCTTAACCACTGCACCACCAGGGAAGCCCCCCGCACCTTCTTTCAAGAATTTCTCTTGGGAAATCACTAGGAAATGCCTGAGAGTCTGTGTCCTTCCCTGGAGTAGCTTGCATCCAAGAATTGATGCAAGTACAGAACTCCAGGTAATTCAAAACTATGGAACCATTTAGATTTAAGAGCTTGCCATGGAATCAGGCTGACACTAGACTCCAGATGATCCTACATATTTCCTTTAGCTTCTTCTCCTGCTCTACACTGCTCTTCTCACTTTCTTATAGATTTCTCCATAGCATAATCCCTCAGTAAATGATTTTCATAAGAATTCCTGCCTTAGGCTCTACTTTCAAGGAAATTGGTCTAAGACACCTCATCTTTACAATACTGAGTATTTTAACTCATAATCATACTTTATTGCTTACTTAAGTCACCTCACTAAATTTTCCTTGCTCCTTAGTAATCTACATTTTGAGTACTTAATTTCGAAGCCCAATCTTACATGGCCCCTGAAGGGAATTCTGGCTGTCTTTGGCTCTCTCAACCCACAAGGTATAGATTCTAGTCCCCAGAAGAACAAGCTGACCAGGCCACCAGTGAATAAATGAGTCACCATGGCACTTCCCACAGCAGTCTGCCTTAGTGAAGATGCAGTGCACAACCCCATTTCACAAATGTTTGACTACAAGTACAGCAGCCGCAGTCGGAGTGGGATGGATATAACCAGGCCCTGTGGCTCAGAAGGATCATTCTGGGATTCCCCTCCTTTTATGTTGGATGCTCTCCCTTTATATTCAATTTTTCTTCAATCGGATGAATAAAATTAGTTTTCTAAATATCATGTTATTTTCCTTGGAGGTAGAGTGAGGTTACCTCCATGGTGCACCAGGAAATTGTGCATGGATCCAAGTTACTGCCTAGGTTTTTATTCAGATATCTTTTAGTAATTCTAAAAGTGGTTGAAATACAGCAAGTAGTTCTGGAACAACTAGACAACTACATGCAAAGAAATGAATCTAGACACAGACTTTTCCTCCTTCGCAAAAATTAGCTCAAAATGGATCATAAACCTAAATGTAAAATCTAAACCTGTAAAACTCCTGGAAGAAAACATAGGAGAAAACCTAGATGATCTTGGGTATGGTGAATACCAAAGGCATGATTCATGAAAGAAATACTTGACAAGCTGGACTTCATTAACATTTAAAACTTCTGCTCTGAAAAATACACTGTCAAGAGAATAAGAAGGCAGGCTACAGATCAGGAGAATTGATTTGCAAAAGACATATCTGATCAAAGATCTTTATCCAAAGAACTCTTAAAGCTCAACAATAAGAAAGCAAATAACCCGATTAAAAAATGGGCAAAAGATCTGAATGGACACTTCACCAAAGAAGATTTACAGCTGAAAAATAAGCAAATGAAAAGATGTTCCACATCATCTGTCATTAGGGAAATGCACATTGAAACGATGAGATATCACTACACACCTATTAGAATGGCCAAAATCCAGACTACTGACAACACCAAATGCTGATGAGGATGTGGAGAAACAGGAGCACTCATTTGCTTCTGGTAGGAATGCAAAATGGTACAGTCACTTTAGGAGACAATTTGGCAGCTTCTTACAAAACTAAACAAATTCTTAGTATATGATCCAGCAATCACACTCCTTGGTATTTACCCAAAGGATTTGAAAACTTACGTCCACACAAAACCTGTACATGGAATAAAGTGGTTTTATAGCCACTTTTATCATAATTGCCAAAAGTTGGATGCAAACAAGAGGTCTTTCAGTAGATGAATGGATAAATAAACTGTGGTACATCCAGACAAAGGAATGTTATATAGAGCTAAAAAGAAATAAGCTATCAAGCCAAGAAAAGACATGATGGAGACTTAAATGCATATTACTAAGTGAGAGAAGCCAATCTGAAAATGCATTATAGTGTATGACTCCAACTGTGTGACATTCCAGAAAAGGCAAAACGATTGAGTCAGTAAAAAGATTAATGATTGTCATGGGTTAGGGGAGAGGAAGGGATGAATAGGCAGAGCACAGTGAGTTTTTAGGGCAGTGAAACTATTCTGTATGATACTGTAAATATGGATACATGTCATTATACATTTGTCAAAACCCATAGAATGTGCAATACCAAGAGTGAACCATAATGTAAACTATAGACCTTGAGTGATAATGACATATTAGTGTAGGTTCATCGATTGTAACAAATGTACCATTCGGGCACGGGATGCTGATAGTGGGAGAAGCCATATGTGTGGGGAGGGGATATATAGAAACTCTCTGTTTTCAGCTCAATTTTGCCGAGAAACTAAAAGTACTCTGAAAAATGAAGTCTATTTAAAAAATTGAATAAAACAGTTTCAAAAGATGGCATTAAAAAGCCATACATTCCTTAAATATTTCTCCTTGTCTCTTTTCTATGAAAGAAAGCAAGAAACAGGAGTCAATAAAAATCAAGATTTATATGTCAGTATAAAAATATCTTTACACTGCTATTTTAATTATAATCTTCCTTGACATAGTTATAAAACATCTCATGTATATTGCATATTTATACAAACTCTCATTTTCAGTGCACACTTCATGGTAAAGGTGTTTTCACATACACTAGCTTTTTAAATATTTTCAACAAATTAATTGTGGTTTCCCAGTGTCACTTAGTTCTTATATGATAACAGTGAGGCTCAAACTCGGGTTAACTGACCCATTTCTCATGAGGAACCATGTGAAATTCAGTTCAGATATAGAATCTGTCTCTGGCAGATAATAGGTATGCAATAAAATTTCACTGTACTTGCTGAATACATTCAACTGTCTTTCTGTTTTGACTTTCTATCATATGAGCCACAGGTGGACATTTGCTGGTAGATGAACATAATTTGGACACCTAAATTATGTTAATAAATACATATGCCTATTAAGTTGTTTAGCATTTCCAAATTTCATAAATGCTAATTTTAATTAAATAATACTCTGAAGGAAAAGGAGTTCCCTTAGATAGCAAATGTTACAGTTCAGCATTTTTGAATATTATATAGAAGCTTTATAAAGACTGCTTGCTAAAATGTCATATTATTTCCCAAATTGCTGGTGTGATGCCAAGTAGTATGACTTGCTACCATTTGGTTCACAAGCCTAAGGAAAATGTCAGATTCTCTCTAAATTATACAGTTTCAATTCTGTAACTGCCTCCTTTACCTTGATATCAATTTTCTGTGCCATTATGTTGAAATCATTAGAAAATGAAACGTGTTACTTAGTTTTGAAGTCGCCACTGATTTTTTAACTAAAGAAATTCCTTAATTAAAAATCTTCATTCTTTCATGCCTTCAAATGATATATTATGTGTTATTTGACACATACATTATATGGTGGAATACATGAAAAATACCTCTACCTTCACAATCTAATAGAATTATTCAGCGATTAATGTCATGAACATTTATTGAATTCCTACTATGTGTTAAAGCACAAGTGTAGCATTAGGTCTCTACTAGGTAATTGAGGAAGCTTGGGTTTATAGCCAAAGGAATATTTAAATGTCTGACTGTGGTTGTAGGAGACCACAAGGGATAGTGCAAAACCTTCAAATTTATAGAAACTATGATATTTCTACCCCTGGGCCAAAAGGGATGTGGCAAAATCAGAAATCAGAAACAGACAGTCATATCATATTCTGCGAGTCAAAATATGGTTTACACAGTTGTAATATTGGTATCACCTTGAAGCTAAATAGAAAGGAAAATTCTCAGGTCCAACCCTAAACCTAAGAGTTAGAACTGCATTTTCATAAACTCCCAAGGTAATTTGTAGGCATGTTAATGTTTGAAAAATACTGGTGTATAGGATACCCCTTTGGAAGTAGTAATCCCAGGTGACCTGGGACACAACCTACTCAAGGTGATCTCATAGGGAAAATACTGGGGAATAAATATCTGACCTCACTGTCCCACTGAAGTCCTTTGATCCCTGATGGGGGTCCTCACTGGCCAAATTTAATAGGAAACAAAGAGCAAGGAGAACGGTTATTGTGATTTATGAAGATCAACTACCCAGGCCAGCGGATTGAAGGGGGTGAAGAAGCAAATGGACTTGGAGTGGGAGTTGGAAAAGGTCTGGCACAAGGAGGCTAAGCCCCACAGATATAAAGATGGATGATGTGGTCCCCTGACCTCAAATACCCCAACACATTTTTTGCAAAATCATTTTTTATATTACAGTCACTTTTTTAAAAAAAAATAAATTTATTTATTTATTTATTTATTGGCTGTGTTAGGTCTTTGTTGCTGTGCATGGGCTTTCTCTAGTTGCGGTGAACAGGGGCTACTCTTCGTTGCGGTGCGCGGGTTTCTCATTGTGGTGGTTTCTCTTGTTGCGGAGCACGAGCTCTAGGTGTACGGGCTTCAGTAGTTGTGGCACGCGGGCTCAGTAGTTGTGGCTCAAGGGTTCTAGAGCACAGTTGTGGTGCATGGGCTTAGTTGCTCCAAGGCATGTGGGATCTTCCCGGACCAGGGCTCGAACCTGTGTCCCCTGCATTGGCAGGCGGATTCTTAACCACTGCGCCACCAGGGAAGCCCTATTACAGTCACTCTTAATATTGAAATTGTGAACAAAGTTGATACTATTCTAATGTAATGTCCAACAGACTATTCATCTTGAAGACATTTTACATAATCCTCTGGTTCTAAGTAAAGATACTAAAAAGTGTTCTGTCAGAACTAGCTGGCCTGGCTGGGATTCTCATATATATTTTCCTGTTCACCTTTACTATCAGAATCGTAGCAAATTTTTCCCTTACCTTTTGGTAGTGAGTCCCTCATTACTATGTGATTTCTGATGTCCTGGATTTCCTGCTTTGTCTGAGGCCTATTATGTTAGATTAAAAATCTTACATAATTTTATCAAGCGAAATTGAAAGTCTGGTAATATGGTGGCATTTCCCACTGTTTGAGTTCAAGATTAATCAGTTTCTCAAAGACTGAATTTACTAAATGAGAGCTTTTTAAAGCACAAAACGCATCCCATAGTTATCTGTGCTAGTAAATTAGAGGTCGTGCTGCCCTGCTACGAAACCCTGGGGTCCCAGGCATACTGCTGCCCATAATAAAATGTGGCTTTTGTACAAACCATAAATGGTTTAGGCCGGAAGCTGAGGATGAGTGGGAATGAGATCCCAGTGAGGACTTATAAGACCCTGAGCCCTCACAAGAATTGGAGCAGGTATCTGAACACTCTGTACTGCAGAAACATAATGTTATAATAGGACATAAAAAATAGCTACAGTATTATTGTGTGAGATTTATGTCAAGCACTGTGAAAAAAGCTTTATGTACATTACCTCTTATACTACTTAAAACAATCCTATGTTATAGGGACCGTCACGCAGTCAAAGGAATCCTAGAAGGACACCAGCAGCGTCTATGAGGGACCATTCTCACTTGGCTATATTCACTTGCTTCTCACATTATGCTTATTCCATCCAGGCACAGCTTCTTGCAAATCAATCAATCAATCTACGTTTGTAACAAAAAATAAATTTTTCTTCTACAAGATGTAATCAAGTTGAATTTTTATATATTTGTTTTTAGTTTTTTGGGAGCATTCTTCACACAGCATCTTGTTTGAACCATAGTCACCAATGACTATAGCCATGAAGACTAGGATCTTTTTCTTACACGGTCCTTGAGTGATTAAGAAAACCCTCCAGTCCTCAGCAAATTTTCCAGTAAAAAAATATGCATTATTTTCTTTTTCTTATGTCATTGTTATTCAAAAATGATTAATAGAAAGTAATATAATGTGTTAGCCACATTTAAATTTTTAAGGGCAATTCAGTACTCTTTTTCTCAGGGAGATGTTCAGGTAGAAAAGGTTTCCTTAAGATCAGTTAAACTCGTTTATAAGGTGAATGTATAGAGAACTAGTTAACTGATTAAAATATTCTATTTTACAGATAAAGCACAGAGATATTAAAGTGAGTTAAGCTTCCTCGTCTGGTAAATGAAAAATTTAGCTTTACTTTTGTATTAGAATATTTTGAAGTAATATTTACTTTAGAGGTTTATTTAGCAACATACCTTCTGGAATTGTGATTATGGAATTATACTAATTCTTTCCTCCCTGTTCTTCTCCTTCCCATTCTTACAACTTTCTGGCAGACTGGTGGTGGTGGGATATGTATGAGAATGGTTACTGAGTTAGATGGTGAAAATCATTATGTTTGGATTTTAGAGAGTTGTCAGTGTTACCCTAAACACAATATCCATCATCACTGTTTCCTTGTTTTCTAATCCATTTGAATGATCAGAAAATTGAGGACTACAGAGTAAATGCATCATGTACAAAGAGTAAGGACAGAAAGTTCAGTTCACGAGTTGTTTATCCCAGAGACTTATTGGGTTTTTTTTTTTCATGAATAATAGACAAAGAACGAAGTTCTAGACACAAGAGAGAAAAAACCCTGTATTTCCCACTAAAAACATAATAACAAAAATAGGATAGTGGTTAAGAGTCTGGGTTTAATGGCTTCTGATTGTAGCTTTGCCATTTCCTAGTGATAAAACCCTGGACGTTGCACTGAAATTGTCAATACTGCCATTGTTTATACTTGAGTCTCTTGAAAATATTTGATCTTCAAGTAGTTAGTGGGCACCTTCTTTGAAGCAAACAATAAGTATTAGTGGCGTGGCAGTGAGAAATCAAGTTCTCTGACTTATGGGAGCTACACATTTTAATGGAGGGAGATATTTTGATATTTTTAATTTTCATCTGTCAGGTGGTGATGAAGGCTACAATAAGGCTAGTCAAGAAAGACCTTTCTGATAAGGAGACACCTGAACACGTCCCTCAGCCCCAGTCTGGTGACTGACAGCCTCCTCCATCTCAGGCAGTGGACGCTCATTGAGTACCATGGATGTAAAGGAACAGCAAGAAGGTAAGTTTTGCTGAAGTTCAGTACAAGCGTTCTGTATTTTTATTTGCTTAATCTGGCAACCTTACTTGGAGGCTTACCATGCAGTAAGGGCCTTGACCTCTACTCTGAGTGAGATAGGGAGCTATGAAAGTATTTTTAGCGTCCTGTTTTGAAAAGATCACTCTGTGTCCTATTGAAAGTAGTCTATAGGTGGTTAACAACAGAAGCAGGAAAGCAAATTAGGAAACATGGAATGATGGCAAGTTTGATCAAGGTCTCGTCATATATTTTGCAAGGGGATGTGACAAGATTTAATGATGGTTTGGCTGTGAAGTTGTGGGAAAATAAATAAGAGGTGTCAAGGACAGTGTCAATTATTTTGTTTGAACAATTGTGTCACACAGTTGTCCTAACCTAACCACTAAACACTCTGCAGCTTTATATGTAGTGCTAGACCTTTTGCTCCCAGGCTGGAAGACTTTGTTCTTCTTTCTCTCAATTTCCTTCTCAAAGTTTTATGGTGTGCATCTTGGTATCTTCCTGTATAGGTTGCAAAAGTAGGGGGAAATTGGCCCAGCTATTACAAGATGATTTGTGGGCTGGAAAGGGTTAATGGTTGATTTTGTGGATACTCTCTCTGTGTATATATATGTACATGTTCATATTTAAATATCTATCTATATATAGATATAATTGTCTCACTTTCTTTCAAAAGTGTTTTTCATATCTTCAGGAGGATGGTTGATTTTATCTAAAAATGAATATAAAAATCTTATCTAAATATTTTTATTTCACTTATATTAACCCTCAAAATTATAGTAACTAATATGTTTGTTTAAATGTGATTGTTTCGTGTATGTAGTAGCTGGAGTCGTTTAGAAGACTCTTTGTAGTATACATATAAAAAATACAATAGGCTCATTCTAGAAATACATATTTATCTAAAGTACTTATGGATGATTATAAAATACCTATCATTGAAGTATCTTCCAAGTGGCATTTTATGTTTAAAGTAAAAGAAAACAGCATGGGTATTTGATAATTAACAACATACATGGATCTTCAGATTGGAAATAAGTTTAAATACAGTTATTAGTATCACCGACAGTCATTCAAAGGTTGAATTCAGATGAAAAACAGTGATAAGCTATTGACTTCTCAGGAGAAAAGGAGAAAGAAGTTCCTGAGGAAGAGGGAGTATCTAAGGGTTGATGGGCTTGGGTTCTGAAGACCAGTAAGTCTCTGCAAGTCTCCCTTCAGTGAAGCTGAGTATTGTTTATCATTATGGGGGAAAACTGAAGCCGTGAGAATGCATCCTGCTCTCTGGGGGTTGGCTCAAGCTATCCCAGAGGGTGGGGGAACATTTCTAACATGGTTGATACCGGAGTGTGGAGAAACGGTCATGCTTTGCCTCCTTCAAGGCACATGGAAAGGGGAGAGAGAAGAAGAGAAGGGGAAGGAAATGAATAGCACAGCTTGGATTATGAAGAAATAGAGTTAGCAGGCAAAGTTTTAGAGGGAACTTTGTGCTGATTGGCCAAAATGCCCTGACCATTATCCAGTATTTAATTATATATGTTCTTTTCTACTTATAAAACTAGTTATTGTAAATTTTATTTGATGGGTTGGTGGGGGGCTTGGCTGTATCTCTATTTATTTGAAATGTAAGTGGAATTTTTTTTCAAGGGCAAATCTCAAAAGAGACGATATTGGGTTTACTCGTTTCTTTATGTACCTATGTGTGTACACCTTCCTTTTACTGAAAACCGTATAAGCCAGATTCAGGCATTGTGCATGCAGGATTCAGTTAATCTTCACAACAATCTTAATGTGGAAGTCAGAGCTGTCTTTTTTACATTTACTTAGGAAGAAGCAGAACCCCAGAGAAGTTTAAAACTTTATCAAGATTATGCAACCAGTAAGTGGGAGCTAACATTAAATTCAGGACTGCCTGACTCTAAGACCTAAGCAAATTCTAAAAGGCTGTACTGCCTTTTGAATGCTGTATACATTATTTGTACTTTGTACAAAATGACCATATATTTGTATTTCTATCTGAGATATTTTTGTCCAGGACAAATACTAAATAGGGGGACAACAGATGTGAACTAAGACCGTTCCAGACAAATTGGGATGTGCAGTCACCCTAACTGTATGTAATGAGTGTGTTACTGAGTGAGATAATATGATACACCTACCTGTAGGGTTCTTCTTGAAAATCTGAACTGTTACCTAATCTACATTTATAAAGTGTAGTCTTGCATCCAATTTGCAGGAATTAGTCATCACAAATGGTTGATTTCCTGCCTTTACTCAGATTTGTGTAAGTGACTCAATTATAATCAAGACACAGCAGAGCAGGCAGTGTAACTATGCAATCATCAATATGGATCTCATGCTCTGATGGGACGCTTCTCTGATATTAAGGGAAAGCTGGAAAGAGGGCAGAGAGTAAATGAAGGATTTGCGCTTCACCATTTCTGAAACACCAATAGTGCATGTTTTTCATTTCACTGGGTCAGTTCCCCATATTTGCTATCTTGGCACATCTAGGTATTTTGGTGAAAAACATCAGTGTGGAAATAATAAATAGGCCCTGGTAGTGAACATTGCAATTATAAATACTTTAATGCATATGAGAAATAAGGCTCATCAATAGTAGAAGTTGGTCATTGGCAAATAGATCTTTCTCTAGTTGTCTTTTGGAGGCATCTTACAGAAGAGCTGAGAAGGCTATGGTGGCCTAGCATCCAGTCCCAGGTTGCTGCCTTCCTGTTGGGCCTTGGGAATATGACTTTCACTCTCTGGACTTTTATAAAATAAGGCATTCGTTCAGTAAGGAAGAGGGGTGCAATCTAGAAAACAGGCTGTCTGGACTGCTCTGATCCCAGGTGCCCTTATCCAGGGCACCACGTGAGAGCAAGGGTTTCCCAGTGCATGGTTTCTTCCACATCAAGATACCCATCCGTTGAAACAGGCACAGCAGTGTGAGTACAACTGCGTGATTCATTAGCTGTAATGACTGGCACAGAGCCAGCAGCACTTCTCAAGGAGTTGGCAAATATGTAGGCTTGGATTTCTAAATTATACAACGTCCTCTAAAGGTTCTTACTTTGAATAGAGTAGAAGGAAGAATGTCCTTCTTGCCAAATGCAATCTGCCTTGAGTACCACCAACATCTGTGCCAAAACCAGACTTGTAGTTACATCCCTTTGCACTAACCATGTCATACCAATGTAGGAGATGGTCTGTAAGCAACTTTCTAACTTATAGGCTTTCTTCAGTGGCAACTTTTAGTATCCTTAAGGTCAGTTGTTGCCAATTAAAATCATTCTAGTTTTCTTCAGTATATACACACACACACACACGCACGCATATATGTGTGTGTGTATATATATATATATATATATTTAGCTTTTTGACATACTCCTGTTTTTCTTAGATTACTTTTTTAAAAAATTCTCATTCATTCTAAAACAACCTAGGACCTACTTTAAATATATTTTATTTACTATTTGTGGGATGTTTACCTGAAAGAAGGAGATAGTCCCAAGATCCTTTCGGTCAGAGGATTAAAAACCCAGAGAGATTAATTACTTTGCCTGTAGGAACACAGTGATGGATGGCAGGTTTGGAACTGGATAAAATGTCAGGAGTCAGGATATTCCAAAAAGTTTGTGGGCTTCCTACCTTACCATGACATCTCTAGGTGCTGAAAGTAAACCATTTTTTCTGATTCCTTTTTTGGCTATATTCTTAGGACTAGAAAAGACTGTAGCATATGTGAGTGCTCAATAAATATTTGTTAAAACTGGAACAATTTCACAGTGTCAGTCAAAAGAGGAATGCAAATGCTCAGATCACAAATAAGAACATATTGAAGCAAAATGTTAGGAAGCTCATATAACCCCAAGAATATGTTCTTTTTTAATATTTGCCTTAAAGTTGAATGCATATTTTCTGGATACATATTTGTACATTTTTGCACATATTTCATAAAACATACTAACTATGAAAAGATTGTAATATCTGCAGCTTTCAAAAGGAATCCATCCTATAATGGAACATAGAGGCAATTTACAATTTTACTGGTTTGTATTTGGGAGAAAAAAAATAAAAAGACCTGTTTCTTTCATCGGTACCATGTTTTATATATACGCTTATAAGCAGTTGGAGGGTAATGACAGAGACCAAAGAAGATAGTTTGACAGGAAATTTAAAAGGACTTGGGGTGGATGGCTCTACCATGATCCCCAGAAAAGAAATTAGCCTTCACCTGATGAAACTATATGATTTGGGGGTTTAAGAAGAAACTTCCAAATAGTAACAAGAAGAAATTGTTTTAAAAAACTTAAAATTGGTTCCTTCTCGGGCATAAATATATCTAGATGATTGATTGGAAAAGGGCAGAAAATTTTATATTCTATAATATGTTCTTCATTCTAGCTTTTATTTTTAGTATTTTAAATCATGTGTGTATATTGCAGTGATTATATTTATAAAGTGTTTAAAAGAAGACTACAGAGTAAATAATTATTTCCACTGTCAATAAGTGGTTCTTTTAGTTTAACTTAGTTTTTTGTGAAATTGAGTAGTGTAAAGCATAGATCTTAAGGCAGAATCACGTCTCATTAGTGACCAGTGAAAATGGAACTCTAAAACCTGAGAGAGCTAGTTCTGGACTTTTTAGACTCACCCATAGCCTGATTATCCTCTGATATTCTTTTCATGTGAAGTTGGTTCCGTCCATATCCATATATTGGCTTACACTTAGAGAGAAACGATTCTTGAGCTCCAGGAAGTAGCTGAATCATAGTAGTGACCTGAAGAGGTTTTATTTGCAACACTTTAAGAAAAGACAACTCTCTGTCTCTCACCACTTTTCTCAAGGAGTCGCTGAAGTTGATGCTTATTCAGCTTTCCATACTCCAGCCTTTTCAAAGTATCTATATACCTTTATGATATTCTTTTGGGACCTGTATGATGGGCTCTGTAGTAGGCTAGTTCAGTACCATGGATCATACCCAAGTCTGCTGCCCACACTTGTGTTCTTATGTTCATAGCAGTGGTTCTCAAACTTAACCATGGGTCAGAATCACCTAGAAGCCTTTTGAATACGCATATTTCTGACTCCCATCTCCAGAGTTTCTGATTCTGTTAAGTCTCAAGTGTGGCCAAAGGATTTGCATTTTTAATATGTTCCTAGGTGATTCTGCTGCTGCTTCTCTGGGGGCCCCACTTTGAGAACCACTGGTTTACAGGATGCTGCTCTTCCTCTTAATTTTAATCCTTAATATGTTTGTAAAGGGCTTGTTATCTGCGGATTAGAGTTGCTATAATGGTTCTTTTATTTTTTTATTTTTTTATTTATGGCTGTGTTGGGTCTTCATTTCTGTGTGAGAGCCTTCTCTAGTTGCGGCAAGCGGGGACCACTCTTCATCGCGGTGCGCGGGCCTCTCACTGTCGCGGCCTCTCTCGTTGCGGAGCACAGGCTTCAGACGCGCAGGCTCAGCAGTTGTGGCTCACGGGCCCAGTCGCTCTGCGGCATGTGGGATCTTCCCAGACCAGGGCTTGAACCCGCGTCCCCTGCATTGGCAGACAGACTCTCAATCACTGCGCCACCAGGGAAGCCCGCTATAATGGTTCTTTAGGGGACATGAGTGTATTATCATGATGCCTTGTGCCCACTTTCTCACTTTCTTGTGCCCAAGAAATGGAAGCATTTCTCAGAGACATGCAGCATCTGCCTTAACCGCTTCTGAGAAAAAGTTCAATGAAAATCGTTCAGCTCTATCCCTTGGCAACAATGTTAACCACACACCCACCTCTATCAGATTTCACTCAAACTCAGCAAGCAAAGAATTTCTGTTTGTCTCATCTGGTATTTTTAAACCTTTAACACATATTGACTTCCCACTGTCAAGGACTTAAGAATTAAAAAGTCAATGGGCAAACTGTGGGAAATCTATGTTCCAGAAATTGCCCAAGAAAAGCCATTCAAACAAGGTAGCCATGCCCTATAGAATAATGGGAATAAACAAATTATTTCCCATAGGAGGAAAAACAGGGTTGGTTTTATATCTTAAGGGGAACAGAAACAGCCTTGTTCTTTCTTAGGTAAGGAATGCAAAACAAATGATTCTTTATATCTCATCCAAAAGGTACCTCTCGACTTTCTATTCTATATTATTTTTATATTGGATAAATTTTCAATTTTTAAAAAATTTATTGAGATATACTTTGCTTACCACAAAACTCGCTAATTATACGTGTATATCAATGATTTTTAGCATGTTTACTGAGTCATGCAACATTCACCATAATCCAGTTTTAGGTTTTAATCATGTCAGTTTATGATAAGTCTTCATTGTAATCACTAGTCTCTAAGCAACTACTGATTTACTTTCTGACTCTATAGATCTGCCTTTCCTGAACATTTAATACAAATTAAATGTACAATATATGTTCTTTCATGTCTGGTTTCTTTCACATAGCGTGTTTTTCATGTTCATCCACCTTGCAGCATGTATCAGTACTTCATTCGTTTTTATTTCTGTTTGATATTCCCAATGGTTATTTTAAATAAAATATTGTAATAGTAATATTTCCTTCTTCCAAAGAGCTTAATTTCTAGATTACTATTTCTCAGATTTTATTACCAAAAACAAGAGGTGAGGGAAGATAGGGGTAAGCATTTCACCTAAACTCCTTGCCATCTTTTTCAAGAGAATGTCCTAAAATGGCATTCCTATGTTCTGTGCTACAGGAGGCAAAGGGGTATCCTTTGTATGGTTAAGGGATTCAGCCCAAAAGTTAGTGAGTGATAGAAAATGACTGAAAATGTACTCAATATGGTCCTGAAGGGTTTGAGTAAGAGGAGGTTGAAGCTTGTTTATCAGGGCTTCATATTTGATGTTGGGCAGGTCTTCTTCTACACATAAAGAGATCTTTATTCTACGACGTTAGAAGCGGGAAGTTCTACTGTGCTGCTCTTGAAGTCCCACCATGTTCCTCCCTCTGCATTTAATTCTCGTCTTTGTTTAAAACCCACAATGACTCTCCATTGCATATTAGATACAGTTCCAAATCCTTTATATGGTTTACAAGACGCTTTATGAAGTGGCATGCGGTCTACGTCTCCGGAATCATTAGTTTGTCTCTCTCCACTTTATTCTTTCTGCTCACACTATTAGGAACTCTTTCAATTTCTGAACTCTTCCTTTCTGCACTTGGAATTATTAGTTTAAAAACTGCAACCTGGTATCGATGCCAAGACTCTGGATGTGATATCACACTACAGTTTTGCAAACTGTTACTGTTGGGAGAAACTGGGTAAAGTGTACACAGAATCTCTTTGTATTATTTTTTACAACAGTATGTGTATCTACAGTGTTCTCAATAAAAATTTCAATTTAAAGAAGAAAAAAACCTGAAACCCTCACCGTGTAAACACCATGAGTCAGGGACTGCATGTCTCTTGCTCACTGTTATATCTTTACTGTTTGGCCCAGCACCTAGGAAAAGTTGTAACTCAAGTAACATTTGCCGAATTAAATACATAAATACTGATGTCCAAGTGTACATAGCTAGTTGGTACCAAAGATGATTCAACTAGGCTCTGGTTCTAAAGAACTTGGTCTTTTGTTACAACTCTTTTTGTAGGCATAGATTTCTGATTTTTAAAACTCATTCATTTATTCAAAAGTATCTGCCAGATTCTCGGGTAGGTCTGAGATGTAATGGCGAAAAAGATAAATCCCTGCTATATGGACTTGCAGTCTGATTGGAGAGCCATATCCATCACATATATGCCATAAGGAATATAGTACAGACTGAAATGAGCGCAGGGAGGAAATGGGACCAGAGTCAATGAAAGTAAATAGCGAAGGAAGTGACCTAGACTGAGTGGTGAGAAAGAAATTGCTGGAGAGTGAGACAAGTTAACTGAGATCTGAATACTGAGTAGAACGTAACCTTCCAGACAGAGGGAACTGCACATGCAAAGGACCTTCTGGCTGGAGGAAACAGAGAAATAGAAAGAAAGCCACTGGGGTTGCCACACAAGTGTGAAGAGGAAGGTAGCTGACAGGTTATCGCAGGGCATCATGGTCCTGCCAACCAAGAACTTTGGTTTTATACTGAGAACTATAAATTGAAGATTGTTTGAAAACAAAGACGATGAGGCATGCTTAGCATGATGCGTTTTCTATTTTAAGGTATTCACTGCGGCTTCTGTGGAGAAAATGCACTGAGGCGGGAAAGTGAGAGTGAACGCGGAGAATTTATTAGAGTGCAGTTGCAGTGGTTCAGGTGAGAGATGGTGACGGCTTAGGTGGACCAGTGGTTCTCAACCGTGAAGTCTGGTTTATATTAAGACTTGCATAGTAACTGAACGCTCTCTCAGAGTCACTCTAATGGCAGATGTGTTCTTGGCATAGCAAATCTCAGAGGGGGACTTCTTCCAAGTCTTATCTTGTCCCCATTTTGCCTCCTGGTTCTGCCACAGTAACATCAAATGCTACATATTGGGAAAGCACAGCTTTTGGAATCAGACAAAACCTAAATTCAGATTACATCTCCACCTCTTACTAGCTTTTTGACACGGGTCAGTTACTTCTCTGCACGTCAGAGTTCTTGGGGATAACAAGATCTAAGTCATAACTTTACTGTGATAATAAATTGAGAAAGTAAAAACGTGTATAACACAGTGTCTGTTATCTCATAGTCAGTTATCCTATGTTGGTTGAATTTCGAAATGAGAAAAATAGCTAGCAAATCAGGTATACTACATGACTCTAACTTTGCCTATATTCTTCCCAAGATCTTTTGACATCAAAGTACCACTTAGAAAAGTTCTTGAAGATGAATAAATATTTATTAATGGTACAGAACAGGATTTTAAAACTAAGTATGCAGTTTCAAGCAGAGAAACAGTGAATTTCTAAGTGTCCATTTAATCCTCATTAATAGGCTCATCATAGATATTTAAGGGAGAGGCAATGTGGAAGAAAATCTTACTCTAGGTATATCCATCCTAATAATTAGATCCGAGGATTCCATTTATGTCTCTGTTTATAAATGAATACCACACATTAAACAAAGAAGACTGTGGAGTTCGCACTTCCTTAATTATGGGTTCATGGGGTGCTAGATTTGACTATGCTAGATTCATTTTCATTACTATGTGCTGACGTCCTCCTGTAACCTCACCATAGGTAAGTTTTCTTCCTAGTCGTGTACTTTTCTTCCCGGTCATGTTGCTAACCTAGACAGATTAGGAACGATTCCAACTTTATGCTCCGCTTTCTCTGCCTACTGAGGCAATTTGCTATCCCTGCACTTTGTTATTTCCTCTGCTTTGTGGCTCCAACCTGTAAGGTGTTTTTTGATGGGAACTGCACTTTGAAAACCAACACTTTAATTGCTCTCCTGGCTGAATACTATCTATGCCACCTAAGGGGGAGGATGTTAATAGATAGGTCATCCTCTTAGATTAAATAGTTGGTCAAGACTGTGGGCTCAGTTGTTTTAAAATTGTATCTCATCGTACTTCCCGGGCTTTTGGCAGTTTACCATCATGATACTCCAGTTCCTCCGTGATCTGGGCTCTGCCCACCTCTTAAGGCTCATCTTCTGTCACTGCCTTGATATTTATGATGGGGGATATTGAACTGTGTCGTATACCCTAAATTCACTATGCCATTTTGTATTTCTATTCCCTCAGCAGAGGTCATTCTCTCTGTAATACTCAGCCCTCTCCCGATTCTC
This sequence comes from Balaenoptera musculus, assembly GCF_009873245.2. NCBI lineage: Eukaryota > Metazoa > Chordata > Mammalia > Artiodactyla > Balaenopteridae > Balaenoptera > Balaenoptera musculus. Next base: position 35,096,661 of record NC_045803.1, read on the forward strand.
TTTTCTTGCCTAAACACCTGCTCTACTTCCAAGATTCCTTTGGATATCACCTCCACTGGGTGGCCTTCATCCTACTTTCTACCTCTTCACTCTCAGTGGCAGTGGAATTATCTTTATATTCCCAAAGTTCCCTGGGCATCACTGTATCATAGAATCACTACACTGTATTGAAGCTATCCATTTATAAATCTATTTCTACACCTGAACAATAAATTCTTGAGTCCATGTCTAATCCATACCTGCATCTCTAGCACTTCTATGCTTGGAGCACAGGCAAGTTATTACATGCTTATTGAAATGACTGATGCATTTAAAGAAAGCAAAGAAGGGAAGCAAGGAAAACGTCAAACATTTATTCACCCTGTTGCAGGCGCTTTGTTAGGTGCTAAGAAACTCAAAGTTCTTAGCATAAGCATAAGCCTTGCCTCTAGATATTTAAAATCTAAAGGAAAAGAGAGATGTGAAAATTGGCCATCATAATTCTATGATGAAGGTAACTGTGGAATCAGGGAAGGTGCCCTGGGCACAAATGTATAAACTTTGAATTGCTACTGTTATTATTATTAATTACACTTAAATAACATTCAATAATTATTACACTGGACTGGCTTACTGAGAGCTTACTATGTACTACACTCATTAAATATGTTCTCTTACGTCTCACAGAAATCTTAGGGTGTGAACACTATTATTGCTATTTTGGGGGGAGGGACACTGAGGCATAGAGAGGTTATGAATCTGTTCCCAGGTTACGCATCAGAAAAGTGATATATCTGGAAACAGAATATGGTCCTTTCAAATGCCAAAGGCACTTCTGCTCTAATTGGTCTGTTACAAAGTGGACCCCCCACCCTACTATTGAAAAAACTGATCGGAGAAAGAAGAGAAAGAAACATACACAAGAAGTGAAAGCATCATCGTGGAAGTGAAGGGCCATGCTCTATTTTGGGGAGCTGTAAGTAGCTCAGTGTTGCTGGGGAGTGCAGACACCATAGGAAGTGAAAGGAAAACAAAAAACAAAAAAAAAACCTCAGATACATTCCCAATTCCAAGCTTTCCTCAATCTCTCTGTTCAAGGGGCAGCCCTTACATTCCCAGGGGTAGCAAAGTGTAGTGGGCAGCACTGAAGAAAATAACTATTGGTTTTCTTATTTAGAAATAAGAAACTGTTCAGATGTGTTGGAAAATGACAAAGTACCTGGGCCCTTCATCTTCCTCCTTCACTGAAGCTAAAAGGGAGAGAATAAATAACAGCTGGGAGAAAAGATCAATGAAGGCCTTGCCAGCAATAACAGATAGAAAGTACCTGGCAAGGGGAAACCGTAAATGCTATAGAACCTCATTCTTCATCTTTGAACTAAAGGTCTCCTCTGACTAGAACATTACAGATCAACTGCAGCTGTTCCCTTGAGCACAGGTGTTTGCTTTACTTATCTTAGTGCCCAGCTATTCGGGGTGGCATTGAAAACCTTTCTGCAAACACAGTGGAGGCTCTTCCTGATGGCTCATCTATAAACTTCATAAAAGTTACACTTACCTATCAAGACTCATGCTGTTGATACTATACACAATAGGACATTTACTCTCCCCTTCTTCCATTAGTAATAATATCAAATATTATTGAGTTGGTGGAGACTGAAGTGCTCAGGACACCCATCCAATCATTTTCCTGCCTTTCACTTGTGATGGATGGAAGTGATTGTGTTTTTCATTCTGAGCTGCCTAGTTCCTGTAGACTGTGCTGTAAGATGACAGGGCTCTTGCCAGAGCAGTTTCTTGAGTATGACGGAGTGAGGTGGTTTCCAGCTGGGCCCAGGACCCTTTAGGAATTTGATGGAGCCTTGGGATCCATCCCAGAGAAGGAGCTGAGCGACTGGGGGCAGGGCTCCAGGGGAGTCTCAGATTTTAGGTTTGTAATACCACATAGGCTTTTATATGAAGAATGATCTCTTCAAATAATAGACTTAAAATCTACCAGATTGTGAAGAGAAGCATTAGCCTTGTAGACTGGGAACTTCTGTCAACATTTTCTCAATCGCTAATAGAACTGGTGCTAGATCTAAGCTGCTTCTCTTCCTTTCAACTGTATTAGTCCTATCTCTAAAACGGGCATAAGGATACATGTTCACAGGAGTCTTAGGAGGGTCAGCTGAAATCTTATAAATACAAGCACATGTATGTTAAGTGTAGAATGCTGAGGCGCTGTTACCATTTTGGCGTACTCCTGTTTATTTAATCTCTCTTAATTGACCCAGACATCCTATAAGATAGGTATTAGAGAACACGGTGACTTTACCTTGTCTTGGTTTTCTTATCTGAGTCATCGTGGAGTGTGTGTATGGGGGAGGGTGGGTAGAAAGATGCCCACTCTGGGGAAGGACAGTTGCCGTATCATATGGATGCTCAAGGACCTGTGGAGCAACTCATGTGGGGAGAAAATGAGACCACCTGCCGACAACCAGCACCAATTCGTCATCCATGCTAGTGAGCTATCTTGGAAGCCCAGTCAAGCATTCAGAGCACTGAAGCTCCAGCCAGCATCCTGACTGCAACCTCATGTGTGACTCTAAGCCGGAAGTACTCTTTTTTTTAAATAAATTTATTTATTTTATTTTATTTATTTTTGGCTGCGTTGGGTCTTCATTGCTGTGCACGGGCCTTCTCCAGCTGTAGCGAGCAGGGGGCCACTCTTTGTTGCGGTGTGCAGGCTTCTCATTGTGGTGGCTTCTCTTGTTGTGGAACACGGGCTCCAGACATGTGGGCTTCAGTAGTTGTGGCACATGGGCCTAGTTGCTCCGTGGCATGTGGGATCCTCCTGAACCAGGGATCAAACCCGTGTCCCCTGCATTGGCAGGCGGATTCTCCACCACTGCACCACCAGGGAAGTCCCTAGAAGTACTCTTTAAGCCACTTCCAAATTCCCATCCCACAGAAACTATGAGATGATAGACGATTATTTAGTTTTCGGCTTCTCTGTTTTGGGGTAATTTGTTACATAGCATAGGTTACTAATAAACTTACTAATTAATGCCCTAAAAACATGGCCAGAGATGTAGACAAACATCTGGGGAAAACATGAAATAGAATTTCAAATGTGTCCCTGTCACCAAATTTCTTGTCACCAGGCCACATTTGGCTCTGAGAGGACATTCCATCCTGGGTAAGAGTATGGAGTTAGAATAAAAAGGCTTGGATTCAATCCCTGCTTTTTCTCTTGCTAGCTTTGCCACTGAGTAGGTTTATTAACCTCTCTAATACTTGATCTTCACTTTTGTAAAATGAGAAAAATAATCAAATCCTCACAGTCACCCTATGAGTTAGATTCTGTGAGATGATGAAATAATACTTTGCAAAATAATGCCTGATAAAGATTCACCATCACTTTTGTTTTATATTCTGAGTCTTCAGTTTGAATATGGGTCGTTTCTACATATAAAATATGTAAACGTAACACCTACCACTCTCTGTTGTCATGGGGTTTGATTTCCAAATGCATAATGGTGAGGAAGTGGTGATCTCCAATCTTTGCCATGCTGAGGAAGGCTATTCCATGTGACCCTAGATGAACAAAGAGGGACGGGGGTTATCCGGAACTAATCTAGAGTGAAAAGCGCAAGTCGTCTATCTTCTTTGAGAATTCTCACAAAAACGATGTAAGGTAGAATCCTCACCAAAACTTAATAAAGTACATGATGTTATACCTGTTTTATAGAAGTTGAACGTGAGGCTCAGTTTAAGCAATTTATGGAAGATCGCACAGCTAGGAAATACTAGAACCAAGATCCCAATCTGTGCTGTGTATTTCAGACTACATAGCCTCTCACATTAGATGACTATGCCAGAATTAGTCTAAATCGGTATTTTAAGACCTCAGGAATTTAAAATAAATATTACAATTATTTTTCTAGTAACCATACAAACTCATGGTCAAGTGAATGAACATGTCTCTACCTCAGAATCTATTTTGATTTGTTTATTTTTTACCCTTAAAAAAATAATCTTTTGATAAAGATTTATCACCATACGCTCAGCCATTTCCATTTTTGTTGCAATGGTTCTTTCTTTCTTTCTCTTCTTTTCTCTTTTTTATTCTTTTTTATTTATTTATTTTTTTTGCCCTTCCCTACACAAACATTGATTATTTGGTGAGTCTGCAAAGCCCCTGACAAATATAGAACTCCTAAAGAAACTTACACTCTAATTGACCAGGCAAATTAACTTGTAACTTCTAGTGAATGTAATAATACAATATATTAATAATAATAGTAGGCTCTGGGATCAGATTGATTTAGGTCTGAATCCTGCTACCTCCTCTCACTAATGTGTGTGAGTGGTGTGACTTTAATCAAATTATTTAAACTTGAAAGTTAGCAATAGTCCTACTCATAGAGTTGTTGAGCAGATTAAATTACATAATCCATGCAAAAAGCATAGTAATGAGGTATGAAATGGCTGGCAAGAACTAACATTTATGAAGTCTTCCTAAGTCATATGATAGTTGTATACACAGTCATTATCATTTCTTTCTCTTGGAGTTTTAGAAACAGTCAGAGAACTCATCCTGAATAATGAAACTAAGGACTAAAACTGGAGCAGCAAAACAGTGTGTTCATTACAATAACAGCATGGCTTTCTTGAAACTCTAGGCAGGGAACCCTAAATTGTGCTCAGTGCTAACTGCGTATATTACTGGAATTACATTACAATTAGGTTGTGACTATAGCTAATGTCTCCGGTCACTGTGCTGGGTACTGAGTCAATTCCAGCTCTTGACTGATTTCCAAGGTGGCCTACGCTGGTTCAGTGGAATAGGAAAACCATACCTTAGGAAATTAGAAAATGTGTTTAATTTCTGCTGCTAGAAATTAAACTGCCAGTTGATTGCAACTCTTGTTTTTTGTTTTTTATTTTTTAAAGATTTTTCACTGGGTTTTATTCAAGACTGCCTTTCAAGCAAATGTTGGGTTTTTTTTTTTTTATAATATGCATTTGTATTTACACTATGCATATATACTCTCATTTCATTGTGAGTAAATAGAAACCACCCATTTACATAGGAAGAAGGTTTGGGGTATACATCCCTAAAAAGAGTATCTGCAGTAGGACCAAGTTCTATTCTATTGAAATAAAGTACATTAATGAAATAAAATCTGAATTAATTCCCTGTGCCTTGCCACCCCCTCTCCCCCACTCATGGATTGATTGCAGGGCAGTTCAACACTCTGTTCTAAAGAGATTTTCTTGAAAAGACATCAGTTAGATAAAAAAGCCAAATGTTCAAGCTAAGGCTTTCCTTGATTTGATTCCAACCTAACAATCCAGGCTTCCCTCTCACTAAATCAATTTATGCATCCTATTCTTCCACCAAACTAACCAACTTTCCAATATGTTCTGAACTTAACTTTCTTGCAGCTTTGCCCTGTGGGTTTGTTTTTTTTTAAATTTTTATTGGAGTATAGTCGATTTACAATGTCGTGTTAGTTTCAGGTGTACAGCAAAGTGAATCAGTATACATATACATGTATCTATTCTTTTTTCAAATTCTTTGCCCATTTAGGTTATCAGAGAATATTGAACAGAGTTCCCTGTGCTATACAGTAGGTCCTTGTTGATTATTTTATATATAGTAGTGTGTACATGTCAATCTCAATCTCCCAATTTATCCCTCCCCCACCTTTCCGCCCCGGTAACCATAAGTTTGTTTTCTACATCTGTGACTCTCTTTCTGTTTTGTAAAAACAAATGGTACAAATGAACTTATTTGCCCTGTGTTTTTGCTGTTCCCTCTGCATCCAGTATCTGCCATTCATCCCCAACCTACTCTAGAGTTGTATCTATCAGCAAGAATGCCACCTTCCTTCAGTCTCCTTTCCCAGCACCTCCTCTTTGCCTGACTCTTTGATGATGAGTTCCTCAGGACCCAATTTTAGCTCTTCAAATTCTATACTCCTTGCATAGATAATTTCATTCATTCTCTCAGTTAAATTACCATCAGTATGCTGATGACTCAAAAATGTATGTGTCCAGATCAGACATTTATAGAGTTTTATATCCAACTACTGACTTAATACAATCATCTGAGTATGTCTTCCAGACACTTAAAACTCACAAATGTGACTCCTGGTGCATCTCACACCCCAGATCTGAATGAATGTCCACCTGTGGTCCTTAAGTCAGCAAAAGACACTTTCACTTACCTAGTAGCTCATCCTGGAAATGTGAAAGTTTTCTTTGATATCCCTTTTTCCTCACCCTTGTACTAAATCTAATTCTTACAGAGGGAGTGTCCAACATATATCTCAACCTCAGCCTCATTTCTCTATTCCATCAACACCACTCTAACCCAAGTTACTATCATATCTTGTTTTAAACAGTTGAATATACTAATTATCTCCTTTGCAATCCATTTTGTCTCCACTTAATCTATTCTCCGCAGGGCAGGGGATCTTTCTAAATACATCTCTGATCATGTCAACCTCTGGAATAAAACCTTTCAATGACTTCATATTGCCCTTAAAACATGGTCCAAAATCTAAGCCAGAATCTACAAAGTTCTACACAATCAGATTCTTCTCAGCTGGTCTGCATCCCCTGACACTCTTCCTTCACACTCTCATGCTGAATTCCTGCAATATGATACTCTCTCCAGCTTCCAATCTTTTTTATATGCTTTTCCCTCTGCATGGAATGTTCTTTTCCCCCTCTTTGTGTGTCTAATATCATGTCATTTGGTCTTCTGGGGGCATCTTAAATGTTACTTCTTCAGAGAAGCTTTCTCTAAACCCTGGACCTAGAAAGAACGCCTTATTTTAGTTCCTAGAGTATTCCGTGCTTCGCCTAAGAAGGGCTATACTTCTATAAACAGATCCCTTATAATAACTGTATTAAAATCTACCTTGCCCACTAGACTGTAGCATCTATGAGACCCAGAGCTTTGCCTAATCTGCTGACCATTCCCCACCCAGCACAATGCCTGGCCAATGGTCAGCACATAATACATTTTTTGTCCCCATCTTTAGGGTTGAATTGTGTCCCTTCTAAACATATATTGAAGTTCTAACCTCTGGTACCTCAGAATGTGACCTTATTCAGAAATAGGGTCTTTGCAGATGTAATTAGTTAAGATAAGGTCATATCGGAGTAGGGTAGGCCCTTAATCCAATGTGACTAATGTCCTTAAAAGAAGACAAAGGAAAATAGAAGAGAGGCAGAGATTGAAGTGCTACAACTGCAAGCCGAGGAAAGCTAAAGACTGCTGGCCACCCCCAGAAGCTAGGAAGAGAACAGGGAGGCTTTTACTCCGGGTCTCAGAGGGAGCAGGACCTTGCTGACACCTTGCTTTTGGACTTCCAGACTCTAGAACCACGACAGAACACTGCCTGCTGTTTTTAGCCACTCATTTTGTGGTACTTTGTTATGGCAGCCCTAGAAAATGAATACACTGCTTATATTCATGCACTCATGGATTTATTTAACGTATAATGGATTATTCATCTCTGGGTCCTCAGTGCCTGGCACTGCCTGGAACAGAATATGTATTTAGTAATAAAATGCTAAGAGAGTAATTATGTGTAAACACAGTCGGAATCTACCCGTCTCCTTACCTGCGGATAAAAACAAGTAGTTAACAGCCAAAAGTTAAATTTGCACTTATAACATGACCCCAAAATCTCACTCCTAGGTCTTTATCCAAGACAAAGGTAAATTTATATATAAAAGTGTTTATAGCAGCACTGTTCATAATAGCAAAAAACTGGAATCAAGCAAAATGTCCTTTAACGTGTGAATTTATGAAGTGTGGTATATTACCCAGCAATAAAGAGGAATGAACTGTTGATACACAAACAACATAGATGAATCTCAGGTGCCTTCTGCTAAGTGAAAGAAGCCAGACTCATAAAGTTATACACTACATGAAAATAAAAATAAAATTCTCTGGGGGAAAAAAAAATACACAGGAAATGGACTCAGTATGACTAACAGGGACCCAAAACCAAATAAAGCCAGGCAACCGTGACAGGCCTGGGGTTCAGTCATGTACTCTGTGTTCTCAGAAAAGCCACAGAATAGAACTGTATGAGCCTTTGACTCTGCCAAAGTTCCTGCCTAGAATGCCCCCCATGGACAGCCCAGGCAATGACCAACCACCAGGAACTTGCACTCAAGTCATAAAGGTCACCCAGACCCCATTCAAGTTTCCCAGGTGTGGTTTTTACCTTTATAAGCATCACTGTAGCTTTCATCCCGTGGAACACAGCTCAGTTTTATGATTGGGTCTGTGTCTCCAGAGCTGCAGTCCTCATACACTCCTGAATAAAATTCCCTCTTCCATCATTTTGTTACTCAGAAGTTTTATAAGTTGACACCTGTATGAATTCATTTATGCAACGTTCCAGAAAAGGCAGAACTATAGTAACAGAGAACAGTTGTGGCTAGCGTTTGGGATGAGGGGAACGTTTGAATACAAAGATTCAGCACAATGGAATTCTTTGGAGGGTTACAGTTGTTCAGTATCCTGATTGTGGCAGTGGTTATACGAATCCAAGCCAATGTTAAAACTCTTAGAACTGCATATTAATTTAAAAGTTATAACAACAACAACAATGTGGGGGCAATAAGGAAGCGACCAAATTAAATGTATGAATTGAATAATTCTTCGTACAGCTAAAAGCAATAGTGTTTACTGTGAAGGGGTTATTCTTCATGAGAAAATGGCCTCACATCTTTCTTAGGTGAATGTCTGTAACTTTCAAAGATGTCAGTAAGAGCCATAGACATCTAAGATGAAAGCTTGGTATAAGCAGACCATTTGTGCCTTCATGTATCATTATATACTTAACTAAGGAGAACATTTTCCTGGGATTTGTAAAACTACTTAAGGCCTTTTTAGTTCCTCACCACAAATCCAAAGCTGGCCCTGAGCAGGAGCGGCTGGAAGCCATGACTTTATAACAGTGACTTTCTATTCTGTAGATTCAGTAAAGTGAGTGGATGGTTCCAGCCCAGTTCCTAATGGACGGGTATCCACGTATCACAGATTGTGCCAGTTGTCACCCTGCTGTCAGATTTAGTGGATCCCTAAGGGAGAATGCGCCTCAGAGGCTAAAACACTCTAAAAGACAGTCTTGAATTTAACAGCAATTTAAAAGACTTGGTCTGCCAGCCTTCTTGGTTGTCCACAGACCTTGCATCACTAGGGCATCGCTTTGCCATCCTTTGGTGAGGAGAGGAGACATTAGTGCTTTTTCCTGCATGCCTCCTATTCTGCCAGTAAATGGACTTCAGGACCGCTGAGCCAACACCTGTTATACAGAAAACACAGAGATAACAATTTTGGGATGACTTCCCTTGTTGAATGACCATAATAATGACCCCTGGGGCGTTTTGTGTGCGTGTGTGTGCCCCGAGACCCAGGATAGAAGCTGCATCTTTAAAGGGCTGGTTTTACCCTCTTTTTGGAATGTGTGCCTCCCTGGTGCCTTTTGGTGGCTCTTGGGGCCCCGCCTGCTCTACACAACCTTCCATGTTTCTCCTCCTCCCTTTATCCTGGGGATCTGGGACTTCCAGCCAGAAGCCTCTGCCCTCAGACTGCTGGGCTCCCCTCTCCATGTCCCCTCGCCCTCCCCACCCCACCAGCCTGACTTTGGGGTGTCCAAGAAAAAAAAAACAAACTAGTCTTTAATGACCATTTTTCAGGCCTCAGTTTCCTCTGTTAGATTACCTGATATTGCTTTTTTTTTTTTCTTTAATTTCCTGAAGCTAACATTTCCCCTCACTTACTCTAAATGGGCATTGGTATTTTTTTACACGTGGTCCAGTGGTGGTGTCTTTTACATCATCTCTCCTTTCGATACAGTGTAATGGCTGCAATCAACTGTTTACCATGATCACTAGGGAAGGCAGACTGACTGTATATCAAGAAGATTTCTAGGGTGACATTATTTTATTTTGGTCACTCTGACCCAAGATTTAGCCATCAGCTTGGCAGGAAGTAGAAGTCAATATTGTCACTGTCCCCAGTGGGACAGGATTCAAGAGGCTAATTTTACCAAACTACTTCATAAAAGATTTCAGCACAATCCCCCCCCCCAAAAAAAAATTCAATAAAAGTAGCTTGTAAATATTCCATTAAAATTATCTTTTTGATTTGAATTCTGAGCTCCCTGGTATTTTCAACATTGCTCTTCCCTATGGTAAAAAGTATGTGGAAAAACAGAGTATCTTCTGTGTTGCAGATGAAACATCCCTGCCTCTAATTCAAAGGCTATTTATAATGATCACTCAGTGAGAACATGACACATAGTCCTGATGACAGATGTCTTTTTAAATAGTTGAATTGTATTGCCGATCTCTATAAGAAGGCAGTTCTGTGCTAGGTGTACGTGCATTTTTCCGATTTGAATCACTAATACTATCTTCTAATAAGTCTTTTCATATCACAGAAAAAGATCAAACCCTTGTGTATAAATATCAGAGCAATCCCCTCATGAGGGTATATATTCTCACCGCCAATTACCCAGGGGAAGGTAATACTCAGGCACAAAGAAAGAATCTGAGAGGCTGGGAGAAACTCCTGGCTAAGTGTGAACGTAGGTGCATTTGTTATTCCTTTCTTGACACTTGGAAACTTGGCTTCTGCTTTATGGCAATAGAGACATAAATAACACCAAGCAAAGCCTAAGTACATTGAATCTAATAAACCAGAAAATCCAGTTGAATATTTATTTGCTTATTCCACTAACATCCTTTTCTTTCACTTATTAGAATATTTAGTAAGGTTTTACTTAAAGTTCTGTCCTTATCTGTGCAACGGAAAATGAAGAGAAAGGCTGCTGGGCTGGGCAGATGATCAAATGTGGTACAGTCTCCCTGGGGCCATCATAGTTGTGGCAGAATAATTATAGAAACATCTCCAAATGGGAGGTGAATTGGGGAGATAATTTTCTGCTATAATACTTCAAAATGTTAAGGTCTGGGCAGGAGTTTCTTAAGCTTCATGGCAGAGCTTTCTTCATGCCCTGATCTATCCATCTTAGCAATTCAGCACTTCAGCAGTCTAGGGTGGACAATTCCTACCAACATTCTGCTCTTTGGATTTTCCTTATTTGTGTTTCATCAAGAGATGCTCCTCTTTCCTTCACGTTGTCTTTCTCTAGACAGCATTTAATGCAGTTGTTGAGACACACCCTTGCTAAGTTTCAACTGCATTTTGGTTCTGCCTTCCTGAGATTACACATAGGTCACTTTGATTGGAACTGTGGTTATTTCAAAATCACTTACTCATACCTTGATAGGCAGACTTCGGTTTATTTCTACTGATGGCTTCTAGCATCTATTTTGTGTACATTTTGTTTGTTAAATTCTCAAAATATAATTCCTTCCTTTGATTCATACAACTGATGACAGCATTCTCTCTTTGGGCAAGGCAGTCTTTCTAGGTGCTATGTATATGTACTTGTCATATTTATAGGGATATTCCTCACCAATTCTAATTATATTTAATGTAAGAAAATCATTCTGGGGATATATTTGTTTTGTTTTATCACTCTTAAAGGCCCCTGGTATTTTTAGAATAAACATACCCTTTAAAAGAAATGTTAAAGGAGATAGGACAAATTGGTTTGAGATTAAAATGTAAATGTTGCAACAATCAATGCTCCATATGAAAAAAAAATACAGCTTTTCTATTGTTATTGATTTTTTTTAACATCTTTATTGGAGTATAACTGCTTTACAATGGTGTGTTAGTTCCTGCTGTATAACAAAGTGAATCAGCTATATGTATACATATATCCCCATATCTCCTCCCTCTTGTGTCTCCCTCCCATCCTCCCTATCCCACCCCTCTAGGTGGTCACAAAGCACCGAGCTGATCTCCCTGTGCTATGCGGCTGCTTCCCACTAGCTATCTATTTTACGTTTGGTAGTGTATATATGTCCATTCCACTCTTTCACTTCGTCCCAGCTTACCCTTCCCCCTCCCTGTGTCCTCAAGTCCATTCTCTATGTCTGCATCCTTATTCCTGTCCTGCCCCTATGTTCTTCAGAACCTTTTTTTTTTTTTTAAGATTCCACATATATGTGTTAGCACACAGTATTTGTTTTTCTCTTTCTGACTTACTTCACTCTGTATGACAGACTCTAGGTCCATCCACCTCACTACAAATAACTCAATTTTGTTTCTTTTTATGGCTGAATAATATTCCATTGTATATATGTGCCACATCTTCTTTATCCATTCATCTGTCGATGGACACTTAGGTTGCTTCCATGTCCTGGCTATTGTAAATAGAGCTACAATGAACATTGTGGTACATGACTCTTTTTGAATTATAGTTTTCTCAGGGTATATGCCCAGTAGTGGGATTGCTGGGTCGTATGGTAGTCCTATTTTTAGTTTTTTAAGGAACCTCCATACTGTTCTCCATAGTGGCTGTATCAATTTACATTCCCACCAACAGTGCAAGAGGGTTCCCTTTTCTCCACACCCTCTCCGGCATTAATTGTTTGTAGTTTTTTTGATGATGGCCATTCTGACCAGTGTGTTATTGATTTTTAAATGTCCAAATATAACTTTAAAAAAAATTTAAACTTCCTTTTTTATAGTAATGAAAAGCAAAGCTAATATTATTTTGGTTAAATATGGCTCTTCTAGTGAAAAGACACATAGAAAATAAATCTCCATGGATGGAAAAAAAAATTCCTTCTCTTCCAGGTGGTTAAGCCCACCAATGTCCAAGTCTCACCCAAGCACCTAGAGTCTCCTTCTTAAATATGAACACATGGCCTCTGACTGTCATGTGTATAAAGACAGTTGCCTAATGAAAAATAGAGACCAAACAAATAAATAACAAGAGAAATGGAACAGAGATAACAAAAGAATAGAAGAAAATGTTAGGAAATCTAGCAATTAATATCATCAGAAAGTTAAGAAAAGTTGTTACAGGCATCACTTAAGAGAATTATCTCTAAGGAAGAATTAGAAACAATTTTTTTAAATAAAGCTCTTGGAAATTAAAAATAAAATCACAGAAATATTAAGGGAAAAAAAGAGTGTTGGAAGACAGAATTGAGGTAATATCCCAGCAAGTAAAACACAAGAGAGATTAATATCCAGAAGAAAGCAATGAGCAAATCAGAAGACTAGTCCAGGACATTTAATATCCAACCGAAAAAATTCCATATTCCATTTTCTCTCTTTCATCTTTCCAGAATTTCTATAAAAGGACTGAATACAAGAAAATACCCCTAATTGTAGGACACGTTTCTGTATTAAAAGGATTTAGCATGGCCCAGCCCAATGAATGATTAAAAAGAAGTCCTGCAACAAGGTGTACCGTCATGAAATTTTAGACACCTGAGATAGAAAAGATATTTACAAATTCAGAAAGCACTGTGACACAGAACAACATTGGGTTTTTCAGAGAACATCTCAAAGTCAGACAGTCATGGAACAAAAATACTGAACATGGAGATACTGATATTCAAATTAGACTACTAAGCTTAGTCAAACTGTTAATCCAATGAAAAGGAGAAATGGAGATAATTTTAGGTGTGCAAGTTCTCAAAATGAAATTGTCTCTCATATACCATTTATCAGGAAAATACTAGAATATGTGTTGCAGCAAAAGAAAGAGTAAACCAACAAGGGGGAAGACAATGGATTCAGAAGTAGAAGCTGCAACATATGAGAGAAGTAAAGGGAGTAACCAAGAAAAGGGGAAGGCAAATTCCAGGGTGACAGTCATAATGAGGCGAAGAAAGAAGCCTCACAATACAGGCATAGAAAAACAGGGGGCTTCGAGAAGGATGAGTCAAGGCTGGGGGTCAGATGGGAATGGAGGGGAGAAATTGGTAATGTGGTAAATTACATATCTGCTGGAGTTTAGGATGAATTAATGATAGATGGAAATCAAAGTACAAATTTTAGAAAGAGGTGATCATTTGTTCATTCTGAGCAAAGCAGGATACTATGGTTACTTTATTACTACACTGTGACTATTGCTCTGTGAAAAGTGGCTTAACTGCTTATTATTTAACTCATAATTGTAATATAATTATAATTAGGGGTTCATGTAAGGACAGAATGTTCATATTTTATATTAGGAAGTTAATGTCTAACATTGATAAGACAGAAAATGGCACCATAAATACATATATTTTTAAATATAAAGATAACTATAAGATGAAAAAAAAGTTTAAAGTAGTAGTTGTATTTATAAGCAGAATGGACGCTTTGTCTAAAAAACTATAGTTAGTATACTATTTTGTCTACATGAACTTTTTTATATATAGATTATATTTTATAATATTGTGATGATTATGAAATAGGTAAAATATGTGATTATATTTAATATTTTATTAAAATATGTGTCATACCATTTAGAATATATATTTATATAAAACATTTAATTTATTAAATATTGTATATTGTATAATTTCTTAGATACTACCTTTTGCCATGTTCATTCTTCTGAAAATAGCCAATTCCGTGATATGTTAACCAAATGTAAGGTTAATATTGAAACTCAGCTTCAGGCTTCATTGAGCTTTTATCTGGACACATTTCCCTAAGTACATCTTCCTATCAATGGGTCCAAGCTATGTAGTTTCTTCTGTATTCACTTAAGACGTCAAATTTATGCCTTGCTCGGAATTAATAGATGTTCCTATTTCTGTGCCTCTACTTTTGGAAAATGAGCCAATCATGCTATGTCATAAAGCAGGTTTGCCATAAAATGTCTTTGATAAACACGAATAATTCTACAGTACAAAAAGTCTTTCAAAGCAGAGTCACCCAGGAGCATGGGGATATAGAACTCGAATATTATGGTCCATATCAATATTTTACTGTGGTTACAAATCTAACACAGATGCCAAGATATTTTATGTTGCCAAATGGTTCTTTTATTTTTCAACACATGTTGTGTGTTCTATTTAGTAGTGAACACATCTGTTAGAACGTTTTTCTTTTCTCTCTCCCTGCAGTTTTGTTTTTTTGTTTTTTGGGGTTTCTTTTGGTTTGTTTGCAGTTGTAGTTCCTCTAAAGATACACACTCATACATCAGCCCAATGCATGTTTTATGACTTATAAACATTGTTAAACAATGCCATCCTAAACAGTTGTGGGTTAGGAAATCACTGCTTTGGGAAAGGTATTTTTAGTGGCAAAAGCAATTTTCATTAATCTCAGTTCTCCAGGTTTAGAATCAAGGAGAGCTTGATGACTCCAAAGGCAGCTGGATTTAGGATTCTCTTGGGAATATGCAAGTAGCACCAGGGCAAAAACAAACAGTTGTGTGTGATGCCATTCAACTGGTTTTCCACCTGCCCTGTTTCACTTCAAGTTGGAATCACTTGCCAGTTTGGCAGAAGTTCGCTTAAAAGGCAAGGGAGGGGTTGCGATTGCCTTTTGTGCCCATGAAAATTAGGAGGTGTGTTGTTTTCAAGAGTCTCTGCCAGTCCTCCTCCTTCAGCTACACCCGGCCCATCTTCCCCACTGAGTTGAATCAACATTTTCAGAAGCAGCCCCTCTGGAGTGATCAATGAGAGGTGTTGCTTGGAGAGGAGCTGAATGATTTAGCACAGTGGGAAGGCAGCAGCAGATCGACAACCAACAGCAGGAGGCAGGGGACAGACTGACAGTGGCTTTTATAGCCCCTACACATGAAAAATGGTGCATAGTGAGGAGCAATGGAATAGTGCAAGGAAATTTGTGTAGCCTGTCAGGCACAGATAAGCTTCCCCTTATTCACGGTCAGTTTGGATGTTGTTTGCATTTTAGATTTTGGGGAGATTAACGTGTGATGACTACAGTTGAGTCTAGCAGCAGAATTCCCTCAAGACAACTAAAAAAATAAAATAAAATTTCAGAGAAGAGGCAGGGGTGTGTGTGTGTATGTGTGTGTGTGTGTGTGTGTGTGTGTGTGTGTGTGTGTGTGTGTGTGTGTGTGTGTGTGTGTGTGTGTGTGTGTGTGTAGTGGAGGAGGGTGGGGAGAGAAGTCTGGTTATACTTATACCCCAATCTTCTGTTCCTTGGTTCACACAAATTTGACCTATATAGGTTTCAATTCAACCTTGCTTCAATCAATTTAACAACCTTTACTATTTTAACTGAGGCCCTTGAGACTTATTTGCTTTTGTATTTTTGTTTCGTTTTGTTTTTTTTGGAGACAATAGAAGAGGAAATAAGGCTTTTGCCTGCAATTAAAATTGAGTTTACAGACATGCATTATATAATTCTTAGTTGCCTGGATGAGGAGGAAATTAATGGGCAGTAGTTTGGTATATAAAGATTGTTCAGCAGTTCTAAGGAAAGGGGCTGGTGGGTGGGGAAGGAAGCTGGCATTCTATTTTAATATAACATGGTTATGGATCTTGAAAAAACAGGTTATCTGTAACTGTAACACTTCAGCTTTTACAAATGGGAATCCCAAATCTTTGGGTATTTTCCTTTTTCTTTTCTTAAAGGGGTCCTATCTTAAAATCCAGACTAGTTGATTTTCTCTTTTACAGAGAGTAACACGCAGACAACCTACTCCATTTCAAATTCGGGTTACTGTGAGGCTTTAAAAAAATTATTTTTAATATTCACCATCTAGCTTTTGATATTAAAACATGTATGATTATGGAACCTCAAGTAAGAATTGACTCTAAAGCCATAAGTAATTAATTCATTCAGTTACCAGCCTAGAGTAACTCTCCAAATTGTAATATTTCATTCCGAATAAACCACATTTACAGTAAACTCAGAGTTCCTAGTTATGTTTAAAAAGCTAAATAATTAAGGTCCTCTTAATAACTTTTACCCAAACAGCAGTTTGTGCTTCAAATTCAGACATCCATGGTAGCATATCATAATTGATTGTCCTAGATTAATATCTTGTAAACTACAAACTTGATTCTTAGTAGAATGTATTCAACTGAGTAGCATACATGGCATGAAATACCTATGAAACCTGAGGATAATGATTACTTATCAGAAACTACATTATAATCCATGATATAGGACTGGAAGTTTACCTTACGGTATATTAGAATGACCTCAGTGGAGTTTAGCTTTAAGATTTTTGGGGGTGATTTATGAAATGAATGTAATATAAATAATACTGAGTAGAAATAAATCTGTATTAAACTTATGTGTCATTTAACATATTGATACTGGTCCTCCAGTAACACAAACTCTGCCACTTTAGGCCACTTTAAAATTATTCACATTTGTCTTTTTATTCTAATTTGCATGTTGTTATTTGCTTGTTCTGATGGATACTGCTTACTATAAGGAGGAGGAAAACAAACTAATTCCCTCTGTGATGCTGTCAGGAGGATGACAAATCCATTCTAACTTGTTGACTTGTAATTTTGAACAGAAATTAAATTACTAACATTTTCAGCATTGCAGTTAGTGCCCTAAGGTGGGGCTGAGGAGATGTTTACAATGGTTTTATATGAGTTTTCAAGATGTCCCTTTTCGAGATTATCATAAACTTTCAAACTAATTTAAGAGGGAGTTGGGAGCTGTGACTTTTTTTTTTTTTTTTTTGCATCTGTACACCAGAGAGCCACCTGCTGGCTTTCACAAAGAAACGCATCTCTGATATCCATGGAAAGAAAAAGCAAAGGGGGGGAGAAACCAGCGATAACACCAGTAAGCAAATCATTTGAAAAGAGTTGATTGACAGAAGACTGTATGAGTCTATCCATTTAATTTAGTGCTGACATTTATATTTTACATGACTTTTCATACTCCCTTAAATGAATTGTTTTTAAATAGTGAATTAGATGCATACAGAGTGGAAATAAGCACTACCATGGTGTTTCAAAAGTGTTATTCACCTTTATTACCTTATAAAAGTGAGTATTATTTAGATTTTATGGTGGAGGGAAGGCAGAAAGAAACTAAGGCTGCCTGGTGTTCAGTTGAACAGGGACCCAAGCTATATATATGGCAGAACTAGGATTTCTGACAAAAGAACAGTTGTGTTTGTTTTGTTTTGTTTTGTTTTTTTAATCTCACTCAGCTATCTCAAACATTATTTTCCTTTGCACTATATTTCTTTTTTTTTCTTTTTAATTTATTATTTATTTATTTATTTATTTATGGCTGCATTGGGTCTCCGTTGCTGCACACAGGCTTTCTCTAGTTGCGGCCAGCGGGGGCTACTCTTCGTTGTGGAGCGCCGGCTTCTCACTGCGGTGGCTTCTCTTGTTGTGGAGCACAGGCTCTAGGCGCGGGCTTGAGTAGTTGTGGCTCACAGGCTCTAGAGCACAGGCTCAGTAGTTGTGGCACACGGGCATAGTTGCTCCGCGGCATGTGGGATCTTCCCGGACCAGGGCTCGAACCCTTGTCCCCTGCATTGGCAGGTGGATTCTTAACCACTGCACCAGCACTATATTTCTTAATATAGTGGGAAGCCCAGCACTATATTTCTTAATTGCATTTCACTATGTAATTAGTAGAGCATGGTTACTAACACTGTTTTTGTGACTTATTATGATGGTAAATTAAGATTGCCTTGCTAAATCCAGAAAGATGAACTGAACTAGACAGATGGCTTAGGTATTCTTTGGTGGAGACCTTCGTAGTGTCATTCTATTCTGTTTCAAAGGTTGTTTAACATTAGATTGAATATCTAACGGGGATGGTCTTACTAATTTTTAAACATGTTTGAATTTGTTTCTATTAAAATGCATGTGATTTGGTTCTTAGCCCCATGAAAGTTTAGGTTTATTTCTTGCCTTCTGTATTAAATATTTCATTTTTGTAATCTTTTTACTTGCTGTCAGTAATTGGTAACTTTGCATTGAATTACCTAGTCAGCCTGTTCTTCTGTCCACTACTTATGTTGTTTTCTATTTCAAAAGAGAACTTCAGGAACTCTGAAGTCTAGAAATTTACAGTGATAAGTACATGAAATAGTTATGTGGTTTTCATTGTCTTCCTAGCTCCCTTCTTCACTAGCTGGATGTCACTGAAAAAGTTACTTAACCACTGTGAACCATACCTTCTTCATCAGCAAACGTTAGGTTACCACCAATCAGCAGAGTATGTGTTGAGGAAATTTCTGTTCATTATGGGGTACAGACTGATAGTGTATGTAAACATTCTTTGTTCAAAATATTTTATTTCACTCAATGCAT
This sequence comes from Balaenoptera musculus, assembly GCF_009873245.2. Classification (NCBI taxonomy): domain Eukaryota; kingdom Metazoa; phylum Chordata; class Mammalia; order Artiodactyla; family Balaenopteridae; genus Balaenoptera; species Balaenoptera musculus. The sequence continues at coordinate 35,115,801 of NC_045803.1, forward strand.
ATTAAGCACTTATATCCCTAATCCTATTTTAGGAAATTCTTCCCTTTAACTCTTTTTTCACCACTTGTAGGAAATATTATTCTCAATTTATAGGTTCAAGAACTTGGCTGTTAAAAAAAAAAAAAAAAAAAGAACTTGGCTGTTGTACAGATTGGGGCATTCAATTTATGGGAAACAATAATGTAATGAACTCTATAAACAATGAGGTTCTGTTATTCTGTCATGTTCTGGGACTGAAAGCTTAGTTGTCATGACTTCGGAAGAGCTACTATTTATAGAATACGTATTATGCGCAATACCTATTTATAGAATACCTGTTATGTACACTCTCATATCATGTATAATTCTCATAATTGAAACATACATTTCTTCTTCAATAACTTTCCATTATATTAGAATAAAATGTAAGTTCCTATCTCTGGCCACTTAGGCCAGGCATGATTTTGCCCCTGCTCAACTCTCCAAACTTTATCTCCTGCTGCTTTTCCCCAATGCCATTGGCCTCTTACTGGTGAAGTTCTCCCCAATTCAAGGCCTTCCTCACGTTTTTCTCTATTTCATATACTCCATCCAGCTCTTTGCTTGCTTGATATGCTCCTCTAAGTTACTTCCCCAGGAAGACTCTGTTATTCTACCTAAGTATCCCCACCTTACCCTTTAATCTTTGTTATTATCTTTCACCAGACCTTTTATTTGCTTCACAAAAAGTTATCACAATTTGTAAATGGGCTTCTGGATGTTGACAGCTACACTGATTGCCTTCCCCACAAATTCTGAAAGGCAGGAACCCTCTGTATTTATCAGCCTATACCCACTGCCTACTGGGGTGTTTGGCCCCTAATTGCGGTTCGATACATATCTGTAGATTGAATGAATTGACTCTGCCGTGGTGGATTCATTATCCCCATTTCACAGATGAGGAAACTTGGAGGTATTAAGCAGCAAATGTTAAACATCTGGTAATTGGCCAAGCTTTGAACTCAGGTCCCCGACCTCAAGTCTTCCTGTCACTCTTTTATACCCCAAATGTACTCACCGATCCTCAAAAAGACTTTCCTATTGAGAAAGGTTGAAACACTGAGCTCTGGATTACATGCAGCAAACAGGCAAGGTGAGAGAGTGATTTTGAAAAAAAGTCAAATCCAAATTCTATCAGAATTTCTCCCATCTCACAGGTCCTAGAGTGTCAGACCCACACCAGAGTCTGGTGCCTTGAGCCCCTGAAGAGGACAGAGGAGCTTGCCTCATCCCTCAGGGGAAAGGCGAGCTGATGATCATTAACACTTGAAAGCTGAGGCTGGTCCTGAAGTTGATAGCTCCGCAGCAGGGAACCTCTAATATAAAACACTGACTTCATTAGTGATGCAGAGAATAAGCTTCACAGCTTTTTCTCAAGATTGAAAAGGGAAAATATTCTTTGGAAATCTACCTTTTTCTTAGTGGCATGCTTCAAGAGTTCCCTGGACATTTGTCAGTCTAATCACATTGCATGGACCCTGCCTGCATGACGAAATGCTTCCCAAAATTGGGGTCACAGAGCACTTAGGTAGGAATCTGGGAAAATACCCATGGAATACATAGAATCTAAGTGCATGCAACCGATCTCATAAAGCTGAATCCCTGGAATAGGCCTGTAACCTGCATTTCAGCACACATTCTCACAGTTATTCTCATGCTTTAAAACGACACCTGGAAGTTGGTCCACTTTTCAGCCTTCTCTAGATGTGGTAGCTCATGCAAAAGCCAGTTTTTACATCTGCACAGAATAGTTACAATCTGTTTGTCTTACAGTTTCTCAGAAGATTTAAATGGCTTCCAATCACAACATACATTAAAGTGGTAAAGGAATTGTTCCTTCTGCCATCCCTCTACCAATGTGCCCTATTCACGTTAGAGATTCTGTTCCACCTTCCAGACAGACTTTCCACTCTATCCACAGCACCTATATTTAGCTTTAAATTTTGGATAAAGGCACATATGAATATTTAAAAGCCTCTCTCCCTATTCTCATCGGAGAATTGGTACAATAGGTCCCCACATCACTGTCTAAACTTTCTCTTCTTTAAATTCCAGAAATACCAAGTTAGCCAATCTAACTTTTCATTCATTCATGCATTCATTCATACTGTTACCCTATGTAATAATAATAATTTTCCTTCTAACCTTCTAGGTTCTTGGCTGAGACCGCCCCCCCCCATAATAAAAGATAGATTGACAGGAGAAAAACAGACTGAAGTTTAATTACATTCATGTCTCCTGTATACATGGGAGATGCCCAGGAAAACTGAGTAACTCCCAGAAATGGCCCAGGCCATCACCTTAAATACTATCTCCAGCTGAAGACACGATGTGGGGTAGGGCATGGAGGGGGGCAGGTTTTCAAACAAAGCACAGTAAACAAGAGTAAGGTTGTTAGGCAGAATTAAGCCCATAGATAAGAGTTTCTAAAGATTTAGTCATTCTCCTCTTCCTGGTACAGAGGGGAGATACCCTTACAAATAAAGATTTCCGTTATAAGTGTAAATTGCTCTTACAAAAGGGTAACTTCTGCTTGGCTTTCAGAGCTTCTCCCATGTGCACTATTTGTTTGTTTCTTTTAATAAATAGCTCAAAATAATCTTTATGCCAAAGAGGCATGTTTGGGGTGGCAAATTCTGCTTCCCTTAAGTGCCTTGCACATTACTGAGTTCCCAGGAATTAATATTATCCAAGTAAGAAGCTATCATAAACAAACAAGCAAAACAAAAAGCCCATAACTGCAATAATTGGTTAAGTGCTGTGACAGAAATGTATATGAGAAAACACTGGTGGCAAGCAAATAAGCCCAAATAAATGCATTTCTCCACAAAATTGTAAACACTATGATGGTGGAAACCACATCTTACAAGTTTCTGAATCTCTAGTGCTTAATGGACCAGCCTATATATAGGAGGTTCTCACTAAACAATGGGTGAATGACAAAGTATAGGAAAGTAGAAGGAGGGATAATTACTCAACCAGTGAAGTAGAGTTAAGGTCAAACCAATACATACAGATAGAAAACCATGTACAGAGACCAATAAGTATTTCAGAGCATTCCTACCAGGGCTTCAAAATTATGTCTGGGCATGGTTGGAAAGCAGGGTGTGTGACTTTCTTCTCTATTTGTGTTTCATGTTTGCAATCATCCTTGGCTCTCTACTGCTGCTCTATTCTATCTGGATTAGGACTCTGCATCAGACTGAGCTCTCTGTGGTGAGGGGCCTGTCCCATGCTGGGCAATTGGCACAATGATTTTCTCTAGACAGAAGTGGCCAGTTGTGTTCATTACTGGCATCCACAAAGACTTATCAAGACTTTTAAGACTGGCCATGGATTTATTAGAGGCAACTCCCAAGAGTGGAAATTACACTGCCCTGGTGACAGATACTTACTGTGGTTTGGATTCTGGCTATGCCACATGCATGCTCTTTTCTTGAACAAGATACCAAGATGTCATGATCCTCAATTACTTCATTTGTAAAATATGGGTAATAATACTTCATAAGGCAGTTAGAAATAAAGTGAATAGCAAGCAAATAAAGTTCCTGATTCATTATTTTTCCTCAACAATTGTATCTCCCTCCCCTTTCATGTTGTAAAATCAGTAACTATGTTCCTGAAAGAACACTGCATGTCTGGTCCAATAATAACATTTTTTCTATTGTTGTTATTTATAATTTGCTTTTTCTGTTTGCTTTGTTTTTTCTGTTTGCTCTGTTTTCATTTGCTTTTCTGTCCTTTCTCAGCAGTGATGTTAAATTTTCATTAGCTGAGCAGATTACCTGAAACATAACAACAGAAGTTCCCCTTGTTTTTGTATTTTAAAAAAATCCAAAGTTTACTTTGTGCATATGTTTCTTTCATTTCATGATTAGAAATATTCCTTCCACCGCCTCTATTTCAAAAGATATTTAGAATTTTACCATATGTTAAATTGACCTGAGATGAAATTGAGACTGTTCTCTTTCATAAATCGGTAATTATTATGTACAGTATATATGTGTCCTATTATATTTGTATATTATATTTTTGTATATCATATTATTCCCATGTCTCACCTTGTTCTACATCGGATTTATGGTGACACACCATAAAGCAGAAAGAAAGGGAAAAAGGAGATGCACGAAGATATACCCACAAAAGTATACACACATACATACACCCATACACCAAAAGGATAACACTGGAGTGAAGGCAAATTAAACATAAAGGCATGAAACAAATGTAGATTCAAGGTCAAAATTCAAGCCCTGTGCTTTAAGGCCCTCTACAGCAGCCAGAACTAGGCTGCCAATATTAAATATGAAATTCCAAGGATCCAGTAGGAACCAACAAGGCCAGTTACAAAACTTAAATTGTACATGACACAAAAGAAAACAAGTTACCTAGAAAATCAATTCACTGATGTTCTTGTTATAAGGCTCTAGCAGCAGTGTTCCCAACCTTTCTTATATCATGGAGCAAAAGGAAAATGTCATATTTTTAAGGTACACAGTGATAAATAGATGAGGTTGCTCTCAGCCAGAAAGGACCAGCCCTGGGGGCTTGCCATATGTCCCTGAAGAGTGAGTGAACTAATATTTTGGCCCACCTCCCAGTTCACCAGTATGCCACAGACACTGGTTGAAAACTCTATTGTGGAAGACATGTTGTTGACAAATTTTCTCAGGCTTCAATACAAGTAAGGGCTAAGTTTTCCTGAGTCTACTTTTATACATGCCCTTTAATGCAAGACCAGAACAGCAAAGACCAATTCAGTAAAAGCAATTCCATCAGAGGGTAAAATATTATGGCCCAGGTACCTGGCTTTATGGCTAGATCCAAAGAGAAAATATTTACCACATCTGGAGAAATGGATGGATTGCTCATCTTTCAGGCAAGTTAAATCCCTTCTACTTGATAAACCCTTGAGTAATCAGGAAATGAAGGAGACTAATGGATTCTCCCTTGATGAAAGTTGAGACCCACATGCAAGTCTCAGGGAAAGTGAATTTCCCACACCAAACCTGCTTGGGTAATGTAAATCAGGCCTGGAAGGCGCCATTTGTATGCAAACAGACTTAAGTTAAGGACTTAGTGCAGTTGCTTTCTGCCATCTGGATCACAAACAAGATGAACAGATTTAAAGGGAAAAGGCTTATCTGTAAACCTGGTGGAAAATAGAGCTTGATCACTGTACACAGAGCTGAAGAAACTCAAAGAGAAAAGCAAACATTTATTCCATAGTTGGGCGAGGGGAAGTTAGAGGGAGGCTTATTCAGATACTTGGTATCCTTTCCATTCTGATACTATCAATATTTAACTCTGTTTCTACAAATGACTAATTTTTAAATTGTTCATAGTTGTTTGCTCACTTACTTTTATACATAATCCAGGAGAGCAGTGCAGAAAGAACATTATAGGCATATACTCCAACGTTGTTTGGGACATTGTGGCTTATTTTTTGTGGTTTAGTAATTTGTTAATGTAACACAGGAAAAATACATTCATTGGCTGGTTATGAACTTTATGGTCAAAACTTCTCTATCACATGTTACTTGTAAGGTGTCCTAATTTTATTATCCTACCGAGATTTAAAAGAATAGAGACGTGGCATAAGTGGAGACATTTCATCAATGTTGAATTTAACATTAGTCTCAGGATTAAAGCATTCTGCTTTGTGAGGACAAGTGAAAAGAAACTGGTACATAAGGTGGAGCATCTTGATGAGGAATCTAAGAACTGGTGGCAATTTTTGTGACCAGGAAGCAGGCCAAGAAGAAAAGGATAGGCAATAGGAAATGTGTCTTCTATTCCACGTATGAGATCAGTAGATGAAATTGTTGGTTTTTTTTTTTTTTTTTTGCAAGCGAAATAAAATCCAATCCAAAATAGACTAAGCCACATGGAGATTTGTTGGCTGTAGTAACTTACTAGACCAGGAATTATTATTCTTCTAGTAACTTACTAGACCAAGAATTATTATTCTTGTAGTAACTTACTAGACCAGGAATTATTATTCTCCCTCCTTAGAATCCATATAGGAGTGATAATTGTAGATTTCCATTGTTAAAAGAGCCCCACTGCTTAAAATACATATTAACAGTACTGGTCCAACACAATGCTTTGAAGTTTCAATGATCCTAGCATGTCTCTATTTATAGTAAGTATAATGAATGTTGTTTTTCCTATGATACTCCCAGACACTCTCTCTAACCCCATGTTCTCCCAAAATCCATGATTTAGAGTTTGTTTGACAACGTTGATTTAAATGACCAGTGAAACCATTACAAGGATGAAAACAAGATTTGAAAGTCAATTATAATAGGTCAGCTCAAAGTGTTTTATTTATATATCGCTTGAAAAAATTATTCCTGCTCAATAACCTTCCCCTAATTCTCCACCCAATGAATAATCTTGAGTTCATTATTCAGAATTTGCTGCATAGGAATATGAAATTAATCAACAGTCTTTTATAGTGGAAAAAGAGATAAACTCTACAGGGGTATATAAACTTTTATTTCAAAGCTAGCTTGAATTAAATGTTAAATAATACCAGAAAAAAATCTGCCAGAAAAATCACCGATTCTTAATTTATAATGAAAATGAACATTTCCATCATTATCCCCTTTTTCCTTCACTGAAGAGGCATTCCCCACACACTTATTAAATTTGTATCTTAAAAACATTTTTGGCTTTGATCTTGGAGACAAAAATGTTTGCCATCTTCCCCATAGCAATGTGTACTTGAAGTTATGAATTTATATAAATCTCCTCCATCCCTTAATATTGATTTTGTGAAATTAAATCATAGAAATAACTTCACATTCAGTTAAATTTTAGAAAAGGGACTATATTAAACCATGTTATTTAAATTATTTAATGATTCACTGCTAAACTGTTCTGGTCTCAAAACAATAACATCATTTAAAAAATACATTTCCCTGGTTTTCAATATGCACCCCTGTTCTTGATAACCATAATCCTGAAAAACAAGTAATGCCGTCACTTGAATCAGATTTCTTCCCCAGTTTAGGCGTTATACATTAGGAAGTCAAGAATCCAGTTCAATTACTTAATCTTAATTTACAAACTCTCAGACTGAACCTTAATGTACAATATACACATCTTCCAGGCACCATTGCATCAAGCAAACGTCAGTTGTCACTTGTTGGGGCCATTAAGTAGACGAGTCCACAGTAAAACTCAGAACAGAGAGGACATGCCATGCATTCTATAAATTGTATGTTCTGAGACCCTATTAAAGCTGACAGGGAAGGGAGCCTGCGATTGGTGAGCACCTGATTACACCTTGTACTTTATTCCCTGTTGACTTTGGTTATGCCATACCTTTCCATTTCCTAGAGAAATAAATTAAAAGTCAGAAGTAATTTGCCTGACGGAGGGTGCAGGTGGAATTTGCTCAGAAGAGCCTTTGCATACTGTGAAATCCAATTTAACCCCTTGATGGGGGATAGCTTATTTTCTTTTGTTGACAGCTTTGTGGCAGCTAAAATAGGGACCTGATTAAATAGAGACAGTGAGAGATTGAGGTCTTGTTCTAACAGCAGGGGGATCAAGGCCTCTAATCTTATCTCCCAGAATGCAGAGATGAACTGAGGACAGAGGCAGAGAGATAAAGCTGGCTATTTTGTGCAGAGAGGGGAAAGTAGTAAGAGAACATGTAAAAGGAAATATGAACAGTTGTTACCAAAAAATCAGTAAACGAAAATAAGAAAATCTAAACTGTACACTGAAAGAGAAAAAGAAAAGAAATTCCTAAATTAAAAGTTTGTAAAGACTTGCTAGTTGTAATTTCATCCTCTGATATCCTTAAAAGTTGAGTGCTTTTCCCTAGTAAAATATAGTGAATTTTAAGTGTATTTCAGACACTACAATTTCATTTGGTTCTACTTGTGTGTTGCTTTGTCTAATAAAGTTATTATTTGACAGCTACATTTACCACAATTAAATGAAACCTCAATAAACCCATGATGTCTGCTTCATAAGTTCAAACATATTGTGCAATCACCAAGTCCTATAGACAGTTTCCTTTTGGTATTAATACTGGTTTTCCATCAATTATCTTGCCAATCTTATTCAGAAAGTAGAACATAAATTTTACAACTTGCTGATTGCTATGCGTTTTGAAATTTCAGTAGGTCTGAGTCTAATTAAGTGCTTTCATTGAAGGTTTAAGTCTAGAGTTAGAAGAATCTAACAATTGTCTCTCTCTCAAAGAATATTGAAAATTCTATTTTCCAATTAGGTATATATGATTTCTTTCTACCTGGCTTTAGCTGGGCTGAAATTTTTGCCTCCATGTGCTTTCTGCAATATTTCCTTTATAAAGCACTTCATCTACCATATCTGATTTTATCTGTTAATTGATGGGTAGGTGGTAGGGTCAGGTCAGCATTGTTTACTGTAGGTTCTTCATAATACCTGTAGGTTGTGAGCAAGTATTATGTAGATATGGATATAGATTCAGATGCACAACACACATACACACACAAGTAGCTCTCTGGCCCATCGGTTTGAGGACAACTTTGTTAAATATAAGCACTTCCATTTTAAAGGGTCTACGAAGTCCTGTGGGAATGTGAGTGCAACTCTTGAAAAAACAGGGTGGATGAAGTAGCATTTCCTTAACTAATTTTACCATGGAAATATCTCTCAGATTTCAGCTCCAATATGTTGGAAACCATATTCTTCCTTATACTCAAAGGTTTTTCCACCTTGGTGATGTTCAGGTTCCAAAATGGCCTTCTCTGAGTACAGCCTCTGTTTGTGTCCCCTAATCTACACTTATAAGTCCAGGCACACACAGGTATTGGCATGCAGTTGTTACTCAGCTGAAGGATACTTTGTGATAAATTTGCACTCTTCTCTAGTATACTTCCTACTCTCCAAGTCCCTTGGGCAAATCTCCTCTTCTCACATGGACGTTCAAGTGTCTCCATTTTAGCTCTTGTTATTTTCAGCTTTGCTTTTCAACTATTAATATTTCCAAAATAAGTGAAATGATTTTATGGGAAATTTACCTTTCTGAAGATTCTCTTGCGCGAATTTGGAAGTATGCATACATTTCATTGGTTTTGTTCAGTGATTTTGCAAAAGGGCAGATTGTGTACCAGATGTAAACTTAGCTTCACGCTATTGAGCCAACAAGAGTGAAATAAATGTCGGGGGATCACAGACAGTGTTTCCATAACTTCACCAGAATAAGTGAGCTAAGGTCCCAGAGTATCAAGTGGTCTGAGATGTCATAAAATGGAATAAGTATGGATTTTGAAATTAGACAGTGTTTTGAATTTTGAGAGGTTGTGCCACTTGCCCAATCCTCAGTTTTTTTTCATTTCTCCAATGGGGATAGTCCTTACCATCTCATGTGGATGTCACAAGCATTAAGTAAAGTGACTTATGTAAAGTGTACATATTATAGGGGCTCAATACTCATTCATTCTCTCTCTTTTTTCCATTATATTTGTCAGTCTGATTAAAATCCATTTTCTGTTTACACCAAAGGATTTCTATAATGTGAATATAACCTCTGAATGCGTTTAAGATTCCTGTGTTTTCTTCCCAGGCTTAATTACAGAAAAGGTTATACACACATATTTAATATCTTTTACTTGAGAAAGGTGGATACTATAAATCAACTAGCTTAAATTACATTTTATCCCTCTCCAAGCATGTAGAGGTGGAAAAGTTAAAACCTACATTTCCCAGATTCCCTGGCAGACAAAGGTGCAACTGTGTTTAGTTAGGTTCTGCCAATCAAATAAACCTGACTTGGGTTTAGAACAAGTCAGGTGGGTAGAGGCAGGACATGGTATATTCATTCTTTTCTGTCACAGACCAGGTGAAGGTGTGTTTCTGGAGCCAGTGACCAAGTTAGCAACTTAACAGATAACTTTCTCATTTTGAAGCTTCCTGATTTTGTCTAAAGGTAGCAGCTCCTTTTGTAGCCTGCAGGATTGTGATTTATACGAAAAATATACATGTGGTCATTCAGGTGACCAAAATATATTTCTCATATAAGTTTGGTCTTTGTGTCCACGATTCCTAGCTCACAGCTCCCCAAACCCTTGGAATTTCCTAAGTGGTGTGGAGAGTGACAAAGGTGTCTTTTTTGTTAATGAGGGGACTTCTGGAAAGCAACTAAGATTGGGGGCTGGTTGTCAGTGGAGCCAACCATGTGATTGAAGGGTTGGAATTTTTAATTCCACTCCCTGACCTCCAAGGAGGAGATAGAAGCTGGAGGTTGCATCAGTTGCCAATGATTTAATCAGTCATTTCTCTCTAATGGTACCTCCTTCAGAACTCCCCAAAAATGGGACTTGGAGAACTTTTGGGTTGTGGACACATGGAAATCTGGGGAGAGTGGTAGACTTGGAGAGAGTATGGCAGCTCATCACTCTTTCCCTGTACCTCGCCTTATGTGTCTCTTCCATTTGGTGTTCCTGAGTTATATCCTTTGTAATAAACCTGTAATCTAGTAAGTAAAATGTTTCTCTGAGCTCTGTGAGCTATTCTAGAAAATTAATTAAACCCAAGGAGAGGGTTGTGGGACCCTCCACCTTTTATTTTAATATATTTAGCAGTAGTATGATTTGAATCCTTCTCTCTGGTGACATTTAGGGTTACATATCAATGAATCTAGTTAAACAAGATACTCATGTAATAAATATAAATAATAAAAATTCTTAAACTCTATATGTCACTTATGTTGAATTAAATATTGGAGTTTGATCTTTAAATTTGTTTAGAGGAAGTATTTCTCTTTGATTCATTTCATTTTCTAAAATTATATGGAAGAAAATAATATAAAAGTGAGCAAAATTATCTGCCAAGTGTCACAAACACCCAAAATCCACCCATGAATGTGTCAGGACTTCTAGATTTTAAGTGTGATACACCTCAACTCTTAGTGTTCTTGTCTTTCATGACTTAGCATCTTGCAACAACACAGGGTAGACAGTTCAGTCAGGAATATCCTAATGATGAATTGATGGCAAAAGGATTGCTTACCTCAAACATATTTAATCAGTTTTCTGGCATGGGTTTAGCTACTTCCTTCATCTTGCAGAAATGGAATTCATTTTCAATAACTGGTACAGAAAGAAGAGTTGTAATCATATCAGTTCTATATCTCATTTAGACTAAGGATTTTAAAATGTATTTCCCAAAATATTATAATTATTTAAATTTTTCATTTATTGTAAGATTTATTTAGAATGTAATTACCAAATGGCTTAATACCTTTTCTCATATGGATTTCTTTTTGGAAAGAGAAGGCATTTCTTTCTATGCTATAGAAACCCACTCAATCAAATGTTGATTGTTTTGTCCAATTTCATCTTGGAAAAAAAAATATGCATAAAACCTTATTAGTAGAAAGAAGATATTTAAAAGACAAAACAAGTTAATGTACTTCAGTGGTTGCAAAACGATGCCCACAGGCTGAATCTGACATACAGGCATATTCGTTTCACCAATTTCTCAGGGCTGCTGTAACAAAGTACCATAGACACAGACTGGGTGGCTTATAAACAAAAATTTATTTCTCAAAATTCTGGAGACTGGAAGTCCAAGATCAGGGTGGCACATGGTCCGTTGTGGTGAGAATCCTCTTCTAGTTTCTAGACTGCTGACTTCTCTTTGTATCCTCACGTGTTGGAGAAAGAGATAAATACTTCTGTGGACTTGCTTTTATAAGGTCGCTAATCTCCTTTGTGAAGGCTCCATCCTCATGGCCAAGTCACTTTCCAGAGGCCCCACCTCTTAATGTCATTACATTAGGGCTTAGGATTTCAACATGTGTATTTAAGGAAGACAGAAATATTCAGTCCACGGCAACCAGGAAATGTTTTTTTAAAAAATGAATTTTGTTGACATTTAAAAAATCTGGAGATTTCATGTAAAATATGGAGATTTCTGTTTCTCTGAAAATTTTAGAACATCTGGTAAAATTAGGTTTGATGTCCGTTTCTCCACAATGATAGTCTGTTGGGACTAAGTAGCAGTCTCTCTCTTTAGGTAGGTGATTCTAGGCTGTGCATTGTAATCAGCTGCAGAGGTCTGAAAAATACAAATCCCTAGTTCTCACCCCCAGAGACTTCAGTTAATTAGTCTGGGATCTGGCCTTTTGAAAGGCTCCCAGGCGATTCTAATACATAATCAGGGCTCAGAATCTACTGTTTTAGATGGAAAATGATTTCTCCAGTTCTTTATTATTCACTTGCCTCATTTACATTACTTACGAACTCCCTCTAAGTATGTGCATTTTCCAGACATGGTCTTTTAGCAAATGAAAAGTGGCATCTGTTATTTAAAATGTTGAAAAAAAAATAGGTAGTTTTTAAGGAGGTAACCGGGAATGGCCAATCAGATGGAAAAAAAAAAGAAGCACTAGGGAGCAAGTCCAAGGGGAAGTTATGGTAATTGGAGTTGGGCTGATGGGAATGTGATAAAAAAGGAAGGGTACCTCCATGCAGAGAAGTGGAAAGTGCCCTGGACTTGGAATCCATTCACAAATCCATCACTACTTAGCTAAGTGACCTCAGGAGGTTTTCTATTCTTCTATAGGCCTTCATTTCCAAAATGCAAAATCCTGTGGCTGCTCTAACAAATTACCATAAACTTTGTGCTTAAAACAACCTAAGTGTATTCTGTCACATTTTTTGCGCGTTGAAGTGTAAAATCAGTATCGCTGAGCCAGAAAAGAGGCATCGGTAGGGCTGCACTTTTTCCAGAAGCTTTAGGGAAGGATCAGTCCCTGGCCCCAGCTAACTTGGCTTGTGGCTACCTCACTCTTATCTCTGCCACTAAATTCACACTGACTTTCCTCTGTGTATGTGTCCTCTCCTCTTCTGTCTGTGTGGTCTCTCTCTGCCTCTATTCTATAAGGAAATGTTTGATAACATTTAGGGCCCACCTGATAATTCAGGTTAGTTTTTTCATTTCAAGATCCTTAGCTTAATCACATCTGCAAAAACTCTTTTCAACCGTATGGTGACAATTATAGGTTCCAGGGATTAGGACTTTTTTGAGGAGTGAGTATTTTTCAGCCTTTCACAAAAAGGATTGAATTTATAGGGATCAGAGATTTTCAGACTGTTTTCCTCAGAGACCTTCCAAGGATTGCTTTGGAAGTTACTAGAAACAAGTGGGGGGTCAGCCCTCCATTGCCACTGCTTCAATAGCCCATTTGTGATACTTAGTTTTATATGTCAACTTGACTGGCCACGGGGTGTCCAAATTAAATGTTATTTCTGGGTGTGTCTGTGAGAATGTTTTCAGGTGGTATTGGCATTTGAATCAGTGGACTCAGTGAGGTAGATGGCCTCCCCAGTATGTGTGGGCATTGTCCGATCTGTGGAGGGCCTGAATAGAACAAAAGGACAAGGAGGCAGGAATTCACCCCATTTCCCCTGCTTTACTGCATAACCAGGAACGTCTCATCTTCTCCTTCCCTTGGACTGAGATCATCAGTTCCTCTTTTTCTGAGCCCTTTAACTCAGTCTGAATTATACCACTGGTTTCCCTGGCTCTTCAGATTGTGGAACTTCCCAACCTTCAAAATTATGTCAGCTAATTCCTCATAATATTATATATATATATATATATATATATGATATAATATATATTCCTCTCTCTTATAATTTAATAATGTGCTCACCTGAATATAAAAACCTTTTGAGACTCAGGGAGTTCACCAGAGATGCTCTAGCTCCGTGATCATCAGTGTTAAGATGCAAACACACAGTTTTCTGATTCCCAAGCCTGAATAAACTTTCCATCAAAGCAAAGGTTGCTATGAAATACACACAAAGATGTATAACACTGAGCAGATTCAGGGATATTCTTTTATGGAAAATAAAGTCCCTCTCTGGGGAAGAGACTCACTGATCTTAAATGGTTGCAAAAAAAAAAAAAGGACCTCTTACAGTTATTAATCGTAACAAGGTCACAAGAGCAGAGTTTAAAGTCCAATTCCAATTCCATATTGTAAACTTTACCGTGAGCAATAGCTTCTGTCATCAGTAATTTTTTTCTCATGTTGCCATTTTTTTCCGACTCAAAGGAGTATTTTCTACGTTTGTTCTTTAGGCCTTTTCAAAATGTGCTTCCAGGGCCAATTTTCCCCAAGGGGAGTGAGGCTAATAACTACTCTTGTGGCCACATGTTTTAAAAATAGAGAAACATTTGCTTTGTGGTTTTTTTTTTTAAAACATCTTTATTGGAGTATAATTGCTTTACAATGGTGTGTTAGTTTCTGCTGTACAACAAAGTGAATCAGCCACACATATACATGTATCCCCATATCTCTTCCCTCTTGCGTCTCCCTCCCACCCTCCCTATCCCACCCCTCTAGGTGGACACAAAGCACCGAGCTGATCTCCCTGTGCTATGCAGCTGCTTCCCACTAGCTATCTATTTTACGTTTTGTAGTGTAGATATGTCAATGCTACTCTCTCACTTCGTCCCAGCTTACCCTCCCCCTCCCTGTGTCCTCAAGTCCATTCTCTACGTCTGCGTCTGCTTTGTGGTTTTGATAACCACATGTGTTACCTGTGCCGACAGTTATTCTGGCCTGTGGAGAAGGCAGGTCGTGTTTAACAAGAGGAAAAGCTAAAAACGACACTGTTTTACTACTCTTTCTCCAACATGTCAGGATGGGAAAGGAGAGGAGAGGAGTAATGGCCGTAAGAAAGCCATGGAACGCTATTCTGGAGGAAAAAAAGTACGTGCTCTATGATGTTTCATGTTAACATCCGCTTAGCAGACTTGAGTGCTTTGCAGAGTTCCTGCCACAAGACTTTCTGGAAGATTTTGACAGTTTCGGTGGCCAGAGAAAAATCACTTTCCTGCAGGAGCCCTTCTAAAAGGAGCTCTTCAAAATGAACCCATTTACCGCTTCTCTGTTAACCAGTCATTGAGTGCTAGATAGGTCCAAATGGTGACGAGGCAGAAAATTCTAGCCTGAGATAGAAACAGCACTCAGACTCCATGGAGAGGATTGGCAACTGATGTTCCTTAGGAACAGTCTACTTACACTTCACTGAGTAAATTACAGGGAAGCTCAGGACTTCCCTCACAGGGAAGCAAGGGTGAAGATGGTCCTCCTTAGATGTACCATCAATTTATGGTCTTGGCCCCTTGATTTTAATGGTCGATGTTAACAGCAGAGTAATACTGATGTTAATTAGTCATTATACTAAAATTTTATACAGATCTTTTTCCTTACTTTTTAAAATTATCTCAGGATGTAGATATTTTGATTCTCATTTTTATAGAAAAGAACTGAGAAAAAGAGAAGGTATGTAATTTATGCAAGGTTATAGCAAGTAATGGTGAAGAGGCAACAAAACCCAATTCTGTCTGACTCTTCTTCTGTAAGCTAAAGAACGTAAGAAAATAGCCTTTTAAGTCTCATATGAAATCATTAGCAAGTTTCTACTCTATTTGTCTCTTTGTTGGTGGTGTTACTTGTTTTAACTATAGTTTTAAATTGATTTCTTTATTTTTGACATATTTCCCTCCCCCTTTCACTCTGTACCCCTCCCAAAGGCTACAATATTTGACAGATTTGTGTGCATCCTTTCAAAAGTGTCCTAAGCATGTACATGCATATATGTCAGTAACTTTTTTTACACAAATGGAAATATACTGTACATGTTTCTTAAATGATTTCCCAAAAGTCACACAGCTGAGGCTTGCAACCAGGAAAACGTAACACTCAAGTCTGTGTTTTTAGCTGCTATGTTAAACTATTATAAATAAAAATAAAAGGAAATAGCATATTGTATGTGACCCTTAGAATAATTGTGTTGAAGTAGCAATAATCACCTCCTCCGTTTTATGGATGAGGAACTTGAGATTCACAGGGGGAAATAAACTCCTCAGGTCATACTCTCAATACACAGTAGACCTGGAATATAGACACACTGCTATGTAAACTTAAATGCAACTGCATTGTGTGACATTCCACCCCTGATTGCCAAAAAAAATTTTTAAAAAGTGTTTTCTTTTATGGTTGCCTTCCTCCATCAAACAAAAATAGAAAGAATAAAAACACCCTCTCATTCTTTAAAACCAACTTGGTTTGATTAAGGTTCTTAAAATTAGAAAACACATTGATATTCTTAGTTTTTCTAGTAAATCTTCATGTGTGTTGCTATAATATTTAGTAGCAAATTATGTTCTTTTCCCTATCACATCCCTTATCAATGCTAAAGAAAGATGGGAATGACAAACCACCTCAAGTACCTCTCCAAGCAACATACATCTTGAAGATGATAGACTAAACTATATACAAAATCAATCTATTTTTTTCACCATTACTCTGTGGATTTGTCTTTTCTAGTAGAGGTATTAGTTGGGCCAAAGGGGCTCTGAGGAAATGGTATAGTGGGACTTAAAGCCTATCCATGAACATTTATTGAGTGCCTACTTTATAACATACTGCCTTGTGAACATCTTGCACAATTCTTCTTGTGTTGTTAAATTCTTCCAATTTAATGTCTTCCCATCTATAATACATACGAATACATACATTATTTGTATGTATTACAGATGGGAAGAGATTAAACTGAGAAATTTACTTTTTATTCTAACTACTGCATTCAGTGGATACAGAGCTCAGTATCAGTGACTTTAAGAGTGTGGCCCTATAGCTTGGTGGAAGGAAAGAAGAGAAGCAGTTCATAGAGAAAAGACAGCAGAAGCAATGTACAAAAAGGGGGAAGAATAAAGTAATTTTCTCAAAATGAGGTTTTAGAAGACATTCGCTGTGTGCCTTCTACCATCTATTTCCTTCATATAAAGACCCACACTCTTCTATGTCCATCCCATGCTGGTTGGGTGGAGCTTCAGGCCTGGAGCATGTGACCAGGCCAGGCGTAACAGAGACCCAAATATGGCTGGCCACAGAAATTGATTCAGTGATTGACCGACTCTAACAAAACTAGAATGAAATTCATAACGTTTGGAGAAACTAACAGAGAGAGGGTTTCCTTTATGAGATGTTCTTTTACCTGGGAGGATTTGAAGATCATGCTTCTGCAGTCATCTAAACACCGTTTGCATCCGGAGAATAAAGTCAACATACGGAAAAGAGGGATAGTGAAACATATATGGGTATAGAGCAGTTCCTAATACCATCATCTGAGGTCCTGAATCTAGCCCTAATCCTGAACTTTTTAACCCCAATGGCCAGTAAGTTTTTTGTTTTAATTTGTTTTTGTTTATTTTAGTTTAGGTTGATTTTCTGTCACTTGTAACTAACAGATTAGTAATGTATAGAGGGAGAACAATGATTAGAATGCAAATCCAGAAAGATGACCAACCCAGACCAGTCCCAGGTAAGTTCTAACAGATGATCTGAAGCTCATTTTCAGAACTGCACTGTAAAAATAGAGTGAAGGTAGAGGTCAGAGAGGGAACCTCCCTCCAGGAAACATTCTGGGGATGAAAGGTCAGCCTTAAGACATGAATCTGTAAGGAACAGGAAAGAAATAGACCCTCAGGTACTCCACTGAGATCTTAAGCAAGGACCTAATTGGGACATACACTGAATGCTCTGTGTAGTAAGTTAGAAGTCCAGGGATTTACAAGTTATTGTCACACATATTTTCAAACCTGATGACACTGTGAAATATAATAATGACTCTGTATTGTTTCCAGAAGAGAGGAATTATTGGGTTTTAGAGGCAGGAAATACTTGGATACTGCCTTTGGAATAAAAGGTAAGATCATGAAGGGGTTTCACACATACAGTTATCCAAGTGATGGTAAAACTGCATACATGGAAAAAAAATAGAGGGGCTGTGTTTTTGTTCCTAGAGTTGAAGGGGGAGAAAAGAAAAGGGAGAAGAATGAGTAAGAGGTTCTTTGAGGTTGGGTCTATCTGGGAAAGTGGCCAGTAGAAATTTGCTGGTGGGTTAATTTATATCCTCACTGGTTAATATTTAGCTCAGTCTTCTTGATTATGCTTTGATAAAATTTCTTTCAGTTCTACCCCAAATCATAACTTAGTCTGCTTTGCTAACAAATGCTTTGTGGAGATGTCATTTCTCTTTATATTTGCCCCAAATTTATACTTAGTTCCTTCCTCACATAGAAGAAGTTGAGAACACAGAGGCAGATGGGGACATGGTGATTCTAATGAACCACAAAGAGGGTTTTGGTAATCCTTATCCATGAAATAAGATTTAAGCTAGGGTGATATCATGTCCTAGTTTTCCTGGGACAATTCTGGTTTGCTTCTGTAGTCCTAGAAACTTAATAACAATGTCCCTTTTCACTTTTGCATTTGTTGCAGTTTGTAAAATAAACAATATGGACACCTAGATTTAAGCCCATCTTATTAGATTTCAAGGGGCTGAGAGGGGCCCCTTAAAAATCTCATGTAGAAAATATTAAGCAGAATGCCTGGTGCATAATAATTTTCTTGACAATAATAATTGCATGTGATATTTTATCACTCAAATTCTCTGAGGTTCAAACTCTTCATTTGTTAGATGGGGGTAATAATGCTACTGACCTTTTAGAATTAGGCAACAGCTTCAAGGACAGTTGCCCATTCAATTATAATACATACTGACTAGCATGTTCACTCGATCACTCACTGATAATCTCACTCTCTCTCTTTTCACCAATTCAAATAATTATCAAGAGGCTGCTCCATGCTTGGGAGAATCTTAGGGTCTAGGGATAAAAAGGTTAATCCAAAATAGTTCTTGCTTTCAAGCAATTCATGGTATAAAGGGAAGGTAGATGAGTGGAGAAGTAAATTGAAATGGGCAGTGCAACAAATTTGCAGAACAGATGATAAAAGAAAGAATAGCATTGATTCCAAGATAAATTAAATATATTTGGACAAAAGTCAATATCAATATCAAGAACAAGAACACCTGTGTCACGGATAATTTCTTTTTCTTTTGTAATTTAACTACAGCTTTCAATGAGTTTCTATTTTCCAGTAAAGGGACATACTGGCAAGGCTCAATATTTTATTTCCAAAGAGGTAAAAGGTATAATTGTTTATTGTTTTCTGAATACTCAAAAATGAATATCGCATGGTTAATGGCATTATTTCTGATGCTGATATGAATCAGTATCCCCTGGAGTATATTTTAAGTCATAACAAAAGACAGATTGTAGCACAAATTATAGATGTTTCATCCCCCCTTCTCTGAATTGACCACTTATACACAACACACACACACACACACAAACACAGTTAACCAAGGAGGTTCAAGGTTGAGATCATGGGTTGTGGCACATTTGACTTTAATCAGTCGTCGGCCCATGGAAATTAGAAAAGCACATTTTACATGGTACATGAAAGAGTCTTTAACTAATTCATCAAAATTGGTAGTACAGAGTGTTTACTTAATACATATTTAAATGAATGAATGAATGATGAAACCTTAGACATTTGACTTAAGTGGCTTGCTGCTCTGTAATGACACAAATTTTATCAAACCTCTGTGAGGCTACGTTTCATAATTTTTAAAGTGAGCATGTAAAGACGTTGCTTGAAAGATCCTTGTGTGTGTTTGTGTGTGCGTGTGTGTGTACTGGATATGTACCGGATATGATTCCTGGGACAAAATATATCCTCAATAATTGGGAGCTATTGTATAAGGTTAACATTTTTACTTTTTTTTTTTTTTTTTTGATAGAGAATTTAGAGATTCCAAAGATAGTGTGACATGGACACAGGCCAAAGTCTAAACCTTCCTTTGGTCCTAGTGGTATATGAAGGTTGGTTTATCAAAGAAATCACTAAAGATTAATGTCGTGGCCTAAAGCATTTAACTTTCTGTTAAAAGGGCTAGGTAAGGAAATGATTATTAATTTGATATCCAGAAATCCAATGTTTTAAAGGATTCTTGACTTGGCTCTGGCCTTGTCTTGTGCTCTACCCCTTCTGCCTGTGCAGTTGCGCTCTCTTCATAAATTGCTTCACACCTTTTCCCCTTGGTCCTTATAATTTCCTCTGGGTGGAATGGCCTTTCTATTTTATTCATTGAGATAAACACAAAACTCCTATTTGTCCTGTAAGATGCTGTTCAAACATTATTGCTTCTACAAAGCCTCCTGTAAATCTCTAAGAAGAGACAATCACTGTTTTGTGCCCAAAATGTCCCTTTAACTGCCCCTGCAATAGTCTGTGGTTTATAATCTCCTAGGTTCTTGCGTTTTCTACTTAATGGTGAACTTTTGCAAGGTAGTGAATGTTTCTTGAAGCTGACTCAATCCTTTTTAATCAAATGTGTTTCAGTTTTGTCACAGCGAAACTTTTAAACGTTTATGTTCTGAATTCAGCACCGCAAATTCAAAATCTTGATTAATGAATGTAAGTGAATGAGTGGTCACCATTGTAAGAAAAGCATCTGTTGAAAGTGTAGTGATATCATTATAGCTACTATTTTTCACTAAACTCAAAATGCTATTAATTGTAGGAAGTACCATTATTTTATATGCCAATATAAATAAATACATTGCCAATTATACTCTAACCATGCTTTCTTATCACTTAGAATAATGTTAATAACTTACTATTGAAATCTCCTGTTGACTTTGTCAGTTTTTTTATACCTATCATCTTTTTGTGTGTGGGGGGAGGCAGAATTAAGGTATTTATAAAGCATTCTAATATTCAGAGGCAGACCCTTTGAAGTTTTTTTGAGAAGTTATTTAGAGTTGTTAATGTTCATTTTTTACCATTTGGTGTCATCTTTTGTGCGGTCAAAAGTGCTGATGATGTTGTACTTTCTAAAAGAGGGCTCCTCTAGTAACTCTGAGATTTGCTTCCAAGCTGCTGACATTAACTTTGTATTTTTAAAAATTGAGGTGAAATTCACATAACATAAAAAAAACCATTTTAAAATGTACATTCAGTGGCATTTAATACATTCACAGGTGCTGTACCACCACCTCTGTCTAGTGCTAAAACATTTTTATCACCCAAAAGAAAACTCATATCCATTAAGCAGTAACTCCTCATAGTTCCATCTTACTTTCTGTTTCTATGGGTTTATCTATTCTGGGTATTTCACATACAAGGAATCATAAAATATGTAACTTTGTGTCTGCCTTCTTTCAATTAGAAAAATGTTTTCAAAGTTCATCTGTATCGTGGCATGTATTAGTACTCCATTCATTTGTATGGCTGAATGATATTCCATTTAATGTACATATAATTTATCTATTCATTGGTTGATGAATATTTGGGTCATTTTTACCTTTTGGCTATTTCACCTATCATGAATAGTGCTGCTATAAACATATGTGGAGAAGTATCTAAATATCTGAATAATTGTTTCTTTTTCTTTTAGGTAGGAATGGAATTTCTGGGTCATATGGTAATTTTATGTTTAATTTTTGGAGGAACTATGGAACTGTTTTTATCTGTGACTGCACCATTTTAGATTCCACCAGCAATGTACAGGTGTTCAAATTTCTCCACATCCTTGCCAATACTTGTTATTTTTCTTTTTTTCAATTATAGCCATCCTAGTGAATATGAAGTGATATCTCATTGTGGTTTTGATTTGCATTTCCCTAATAACTAATGATATTAAACATCTTTTCATGCACTCATTGAGCATTTTTATATCTTCTTGGGAGTAATCTCTATTCATGTCTTGTGCCCATTTTAAAATTCTATTGTTTGCTTTTTTGTTATTGAGTTGTGCTGTATATATATTCTGGATCATGCACTCTTATCAGATATATGATTTGCAACTATTTCTCCCATTCTGTAGATAGTCTTTTTAATTTCTTGATAATTTTCTTTGACACTCAAATTTTTTTTTTAATTAATTTATTTATTTATGACTGTGTTGGGTCTTCGTTTCTGTGCGAGGGCTTTCTCTAGTTGTGGCAAGTGGGGGCCACTCTTCATCGCGGTGCGCGGGCCTCTCATTATCGTGGCCTCTCTTGTTGCGGAGCACAGGCTCCAGACGCGCAGGCTCAGTAGTTGTGGCTCACGGGCCCAGTGGCTCCACGGCACGTGGGATCTTCCCAGACCAGGGCTCGAACCCGTGTCCCCTGCACTGGCAGGCAGATTCTCAACCACTGCGCCACCAGGGAAGCCCAACACTCAAATATTTTTAATTTAATGAAGTACAATTTATCCCTCTTTTTAAATTTTATTGCTCATTCTTTTGGTGTCATATCTAAGAAGAATTCATTGCCAAAATCCAAGGTTTACCACTATGTTTTCTTCTAAGAATTTATGGTTTTATATTTATAATATTGATCCATTTTGAGTTAAGTTTTTTAACATCTTTATTGAGTTAATTTTTGTATATAATGTGAGGTAGAGGTCCAACTTTATTCTTTTGGATGTGAATATCCAGTTACTCCAGCACCACTTGTTGAAAATACTATTCTTCTCCCATTAAATGGTCTTGGCATCCTTGTTGAAATCAGTTTTCCATAGATATACTGGTATACGGCTGGACTCTCAATTCTTTTCCATTGGTTTATATGTCCATCCTTATGCTAGTACAATGCTATTATGATTACTGTAGTTTTGTAGTAAGTTTTGAAATTGAGAATATGAGTCTCCACTTTGGCCTTCTTTTTCAATATTGCTTTGGCTATCAAGTACTCCCCTATAATTCCATATGGATTTGAGGATTGGCTTTAATATTTCTGCAAAAACAAACAAACAAACAAACAAGAAACACAAAGGTGGACTTGTGACAGAGATTGTATTGAATCTTTTGATCACTTTAGGTAGTATTGCCATCTCAATAATAGTAAGTCTTTCAACTTTTAAACGTGGGGTTTTTTGGTTTGTTTGTTTGTTTAATTATATCTCCTTTATTTCTTTTAGCAATGTTTTATAGGTTTTAGTATACAAGTCTTTTACCTCCTAGCTTAAATTTATTCCTCAGCATTTTATATTTTGGGGTCTTATTTTAAATGGAATTGTTTTCTTAATTTCCTTTTCAGTATAGAAGCACAACTGGCTTTTGCATAATGATTTTGTACCCTGAAAATTTGCTGAATTGATTTATTAGCTCTAACAGTTTGTGTGTGTGTGTGTTGTGTGTGCACCTGCGAGTGTTTATTATTTGGGATTTTCTATATATAGGATCATGTCAATTACAAATAAAAATAGTTTCACCTCTTCTTTTCTAATGTGGATGCCTTTTATTTCTTTTTTTCACCTAATTGCTCTCACCTAAAGGTTGGGACTTCCAGTACAAGGTTGAGTAGTAGTAGTGAAAGTGGGACTCTGTTTTGTTCTTGATAATAGGGAAAACTTTCAGATTTCACCATTAAATATGATATTAGCTTGGGATTTTTCATAAAAGCTCCTTATCAGTTAGAGGAAATCTATTTTTATTCCTAGTTTGTGGAGAATTTTTCTTATGAAAAAGTGATGGATTTTGTCAAATGGCCTTTCTGTGTCAATCAAGGTGATGATAATTGTGTTTTTTCCTTTGTTCTATTTATGTACTGTATTACATTGATTGAGATTTTATTTTTAATTTTGAAACACCATTGCATTGGGGGGGGAATAAATCCCACTTAGTCATGGTATAAAATCCTTTTAATATACTGTTGGATTCAGTGTGCTATTATTTTTTTGAGGATTTTTGCATCTGTAGAAGGGATATTGGTCTGCTTTTCCCAGTTTTTGACATTTTATCTGGCTTTGCTGTTAGGGTAATGTTGGCTTCACAGAATGCATTAAGTAATGCTCTCTCTTATTCTATTTTTATACTAGTTTTAGATGGATTGATGTTCATGCTAAATATTTGTTGGAATTTATCTGTGAAGTCACCTGACCCTAGACTTGTCTTCGTTGGCAGTTTTTGGATTACTGATTCAATCTCTTCACTTGTTACAGATCTATTCAAATTCTCTACTTCTTCTTGAGTCAGTTTTGGTAATTTGTGTGTTTTTAGGAATTTGTTTATTTT
The DNA here is from genome assembly GCF_009873245.2 of Balaenoptera musculus. Classification (NCBI taxonomy): domain Eukaryota; kingdom Metazoa; phylum Chordata; class Mammalia; order Artiodactyla; family Balaenopteridae; genus Balaenoptera; species Balaenoptera musculus. The sequence continues at coordinate 35,139,758 of NC_045803.1, forward strand.
ATCTAGTTTATCTCATTTTTTACATGTAGAATTATTCATAGCATTCTTTTGTGGTTCTTTTTTATTTCTGTAAGGTCAGTAGTAATTTATCTGCTTTTAATTCAGATTTTATTTTCAACTTCTCTCTTTTTTCTTAGTCAATCTGGTTAAAGGTTAGTAATTTTGTTGATATTTTTAAAGAACCAAACTTCGATTAACTGTTTTTCTGTATCATTTTTTCTATTCTTTATTTAATCTATTTCTACACTAATCATTAATTTTTCCTTTCTTCTAGCTTTGGCTTTAACTTACTCTTCTTTTTCCTACTTCCTTGAGCTGTAAAGTTAGATTATTGATTTGAGATTTTTTTTTTTAATGTAAGTATTTACAGCTATATATAGATTTCCATTTGTGCACTGAGTTCATTGCTTTTCATACATTTTGGTATCTTGTGTTTTTATTTTCATTCATCTCCAAGTATTTTCAAATTTCCAGTTTTATTTTTTGACCCACTGTTTAAGACTGCATTGTTTAATTTGCACATATTTGTGAATTTTCTAGTTTTCCTTCTGTTATTGATTTCTATATTTATCCCATTATGGTAAAAGGAGATATTTTACATGATTTCAATTTTTACAAATTTGTTGAGACTTCTTTGGTGGCCTGACATATGGTCTTAGTGACTATTCCATGTGTACCTGGACACTTCAGAGGAATGTGTCTTCTGTTTCTTGGGATGTGGAGTGTTCTCTATATGTTAGGTTTTGTTGGTTTATAGTGTTGTTCAAGTTCTCTACTTCCTTATTGACCTTCTGGGTAGATATTCTAATCATTACTGAAAGTGGATTACTGAAGTCTCCAACTATTACTGTAGACCTCTTTCTCTCTTTAATTTTGTCACTATTTTCTTTATATATATTTTGGGCTTTTTTATTTGTTTTAAATATGTTTATAATTGTTTTGTTTTGTTGATGAATAGACCCTTTTATCAATATATAGTGACTCTTTGTCTCTTTAACCATTTTTTTTTTTTACTATAATTCTATTTTGTTTATTAGTATAGCCATTCCACTTCTCTTCTGGTTACTATTTGTATAAAATATCCTATTTCATCCTTTCACTATCAACCTATTTGTGTCCTCGGATATGATCTCTTGAAGACAACATATTGTTGTATCGTATTTTTTTGTCCGTTCTGTGTTGTGTAAATTGTAAGCCATTTGCACTTTTTTAAACTGTTTTTGGCTGCGTTGGGTCTTAGTTGCAGCGTGCAGGCTCTTTGTTGAGGTGCATGGGCTTCTGTCTAGTTGTGGCACATGGGCTTCTCTCTAGTTGTGGTGCACGGGCTTCTCTCTAGTTGTAGCGTGTGGGTTTTCTCTTCTTTAGTTGTGGCACATGGGCTCTAGAGCGCGTGGGCTCTGTAATTTGCGGCACACAGGCTCTAGAGCATGTGGGCTGTGTAGTTTGTGGCACACGGGCTCTCTAGTTGAGGCACGTGAGCTCTGTAGTTGTGGCACGTGGGCTTAGTTGTCCTGCGGCATGTGGGATCTTAGTTCCCCAACCAGGGATTGAACCCATGCCCCCTGTATTGGAAGGTGGATTCTTTACCACTGGACCACCAGGGAAGTCCCTCTATTTGCATTTATACTGGTTTCTAATGAAGAAGGAGTTTCTACTGCCACTTTGCTATTTGATTTCTATGTCTTATGTCAGTTTTCATTCCTTAATTCAATATTGCTTTCTTTTTAAAACTCTTTCATAATATATTATTTTGATTCCCTCCTCATATCTTTTTCTGTCTGTCTCTTAGTTATTTTCTTTTGGTTACCATGGGATTAAAATAACATCCAGAATTTATAGCCATTTAGTCTGAATTGATATCAACTTAGCTTCAATAGAATACAAAATCTCTCCTATACAGCTGTGTTCCCACTTTATATTAGTATGTCACAAATTATATTTTTATACATTGTGTGTACATTAAAATATTTTATATTTATTGTTTTGAGCATTTGGTTTTAAAGTCATACGAGAAACAAAAAGAGGAGTTACAGCCTCCCCACTTCCCAAAGTAATAGTGGCTTTTATATTTTCCTATATACTCACTTTTACCGGAGTTTTTTTATTTCTTCATGTGGCTTCTAGTCTAGTTACTGTCTATTGGCCTTTCATTTTAGCCTGAAGGACACCTTTTAACATTACTTGTAGGGAAGGATTACTATTGAAGACCTATCTCAGGTTTTGTTTATCTGACAATGTCTTTATTTCCCCATTTTTGAAGGTCAATTTTGTCAGTTATAGAATTTTTCTTGATTATTTTTTTCAGGACTTTAAATTTGTCTCCCCAATGCCTTCTGGCTTCCAAGTTTTTTGATTAGAAATTGGCTATTAATCTTAATTAGGATCCATTTTATGTGAGGAGTTGGCTCTCTCTTGTTACTTTCAGGATTTTCTCTTTGTCTTTGGCTCTCAGGAGTTTGATTATAATGTGTCTTGGTGTAGCTCCTTTGAATTTATCCTACCTGTTGTCCATTGAGCTTCTCAAATGTGTAGATTCATGTATTTCATCAAATTGGGAAATTTTCATTCATTATTTCTTTAAATATTCTTTCCGTCCCTTTTTCTCTCTGTTCTCCTTCTGGAACTCCCATAATGCATACATTGTTACACTTGATAGTGCCTGACAGTTACCCAAGGCTCTGTTCATTTTTCTTCATTTTTTTTCCTTCTTGCTTCTCAGACTGGATATTAATTGTTCTGTCTTCAAGTTTGCTGATTCGTTCTTCTGCTTGCTAAAATTGCTATTGAATCACCCTAGTGAATTTTTCATTTCAGCTTTTGACTTTACATCTTCAGAATTTTTATTTTGTTCTTTTTTATAATACCTATCTCTTTTTAGTCTCTATGTGTTTATATATTTTTCTCCTGGTTTCCTTTAGTTCTTTTCTCATGGTTTTCATTAGCTCTTTGAGCATATTTAAGACATTTGATTTAACTATTTCTCTAGTAAGTCCAATGTCTGGGCTTCCTCAGAGTTAGTTTCTGTCCATTCTTTTCTTTTCCCCTGTGACTGGGCCATCTTTTCCTTTTTCTTTGTGTACTTTATAATTTTGGTTGAAAACTGGAAATTTTAAATATTATTATGTGGTAAATCTGGAAATCGAATTCTCTTCCTGTCTTCCCCAGATTTTTCTGTTGTTATGGTTTTAGCCATCCATTTGTTCAGTAACTTTTCCAAACTTTTTTTTATTTTTGCAAATGCTTTATTCCTTGTCATGTGTGACCACCAAAGTCTCTGTTCTATTATTTCAGTGGTCCCCAGTGACTTGACAGAGATTTCCTTAAACTGGGAGCCAAGAAAAAAAGGAAATGGTCTCTTGGTCCTTGCAGATTAGCTCTGAGCTGGGGCACTTGTGAAATGCTTATTCTAGATACCTATGGCTCTGACTTAATGTTTACCTCCTGCTTGCACGGACCTCAGAGATCAACCAGAAGTCAAGCTTAGGGTCCTCTCACCTCTTTTCTGAGCACATGCCTGGCTCTGACCATCCCATACTCAGTATCCATAAAAGGCCCCCTTTTTCCCAAGTATTTTCCTCCTCAGCCTTCTCCTTCCCAGGATTTTCAGTCTATCTGTTTCTTGCCTTCCATGCCACCTGCCCATATGTTTTTCTTTGCCCCAGGCAGTTATAAGTGATATATGTCTTTAAATATTTTGATAGACATCAGTCTGAGAAGCTGCTTCCACCAAAGGAGGGCAAAGCAAAGGCAAGCTTCTATGCTGGTCCCTTAGGTAGTCACCGGACAAGTCAAAATGCCTAGGCACAATATTTTGATAACACAGTTCATATTTCACCTTCTGGCACCAGCAAACTGCATCAAGAATGCAATCCACTGTTTCTATGGCCACTGTTGAGTTGGGGAATTGGGGATAAGAGGCAAGGAAGCAAAATAACCACATCACTTTTTAACCAAAATTTAGCAGTCTCTTTCTGCATTAAACACACCCCTCGTTGCTATAAGTTTTTTGCTTAGATTACAGAGTTTCCAAAAACATTGATTCTGTCAGTATTTGTCAATGTAATGGTTGCTTTGCTGAAGGGAGCAGGTCTTTAAGCTTATTACTCCAGTATTTTCTGTGACATCTATCTCAGGGTTTTTTTGCTGGCACTTTCTTGATCTTACCAAAGAATAACAATGGAATGTTGTCAGACAACTCAGATTCATGTCCTTTTCTCAAATGATTTGTTATTTTTGGTTTGTTTATTGAAATATATAGGGGTTGCCATTATTCAATTATGCCCTCAGGAGTTGCAACCAAGAAACTACGGGTATGGTGGGGAAAAAAATTCTTAACCTTGGAATCAGACAGTTTTCACCCTGTTGAGAGTTACTGTATAGAGCCATCTAATATATTACTCATTTTGATTTCAGAGATATTAAAATGTAAAATAAATGTTCAGTCTGAGTTGATGAAATACAGAAGATACCATGTCTGCAAATTAACATTCTTTATTTGTGTTTCCACTTATATTTGTTCAACTTCTAACATTCATTATTTCAAAACTACAAATTATAATGTTTTTTTCCTTAAAACACCAGTGTTCCCTAAATAACTCTAGTTTCTCATCTTTTGTTATTGTATATCTATGTAAAGGGATCTTTTAATTTCCACATATAGCCAGCCATTTTCCCCCTTGGGTAAACGTATAGAGTCACTGTTAGCTGTTTAATCTGAAAAATTTGCACTTTAATATTTTGTTTGGTTTTATAAGTGTATTTGCCTTATTCTTTGAAGAGATGCTTTTTTTCTCTACATCTGTTAAAATTGAGAAGGGTTTGTGGCTTACTACATACAGTAAGATGGGTTTACTTTGGAACTGAAAACAAAAACAAAACAAAAACCAGATTTTAATATTGGCTCTTCTTAATCTAGCTAATATGTGATGTAACTTAAGACCCATGTTCCCCCTGTAAAAAGAAATTGCTAATAGTACCTCTTCCCTAAGCTTGAAGTAATGTAATTAAGATGCTAAGAAGTCAGTAAATGATAAGTTGCTGCTGCTTTTTCTCTTTCTCCCTTTCTCTCCTCCTCCTCCGGCATTGTTTCCTTATTCTAGACCGAGCTTCAGTCCCTAGACTGATTTTTCCAATCCTGCTGACCTGGTATAAAGGTATTAGTTAGCAACACACTGCTTGTCAACTAGTTCTGTATGTATAGATCTTGGATTTGGCCTGATGCTGGGATGGTGATCTCTCCCATCTGTAAGCTACTGGGCATACATGAAAGTGAAACTATAAATTCTTTATCCTTTCTGAACCTATGTGAATGTTAGATTGAATATATATAATTGTTAGTTAACACTGATTAAATTTCCCCAATCTCCAATCTTATTTTAAAATGATAAGCATATTAAACATTACAAAGAGACATCACATCATGCACTGATGATTTGCTACAAAGCCAGATGAACTTACCCATGTTTTATAGAAAAATGTAGAAAAGGGATATCCCTAAGTGTATGTAAAACAACTAATGGCAAATAGATATCAAGAAAACCACCATCAGGATGTCTCAAGAGGAGTATAATATTGTTGTTAATGTTATAGTTAGTGTGTGCTGTCCATATTAAATGATTTTATGATCATATCAAAAAAAATCTGTAAAGGCTTTTTTGTGGGATGCTTTACTCAAGCATATATTTTGCTCTGCTAATTGTTTTATATATATATATATATATATATATATAAGGTCCTAAATTTCTTGATCATAAATAACTCTACATGAGGTTTTTAAGGAACCTAACTCCCAGATTCGGAAACACATTTTGTCTGTGACCAAGCCAGTGCAATCTGGATTTTTATTTAATCAAATAATTTATAACAATCTTGAGCATACATTAGAATCACCAGGGCAGTGAGTGATTCTGATGCAGGTGGTCTGTGGACATTTTGAGATGTGTGCACAACAAGAATAATGTCTCTAGTGGAATAATGAGATAGGCGAAAAGAAAAAGATGAATCTTCATAGCAGTCCATGATACAGATCTACTTACTGCCATTTTATAAGCAAGGAAACTGCCTCTGAGATATGAAATATTAGAGAATCTTAGGTAAGAGTGTCAATAAATGAAGAAGCCTTGAATCAAAGCCAGGTCTTCCCAAATCAAAGATTCTGTACTTTCTGCTAGGTATCTATGATACAGGCTATAATGAAGACACTGAGACAATTACTCAGGCTGTTCTTCTCAATCTTTAAAAAAAAAAAAAAATTCAGATGTGGAAATAAAGGCGCATTGCTGGTCCAGCAACAGTTTGCCATTGGTACTTTTCCCTGGGGTGTGTACACCACTGAGTTCTAACTAATCAGTTGTCTGTCAGCTCTTCGTGATCTCTCTCTGAGTTAGCAGAAAATGTGTCCCTGCTCTGTGGAGGCCAGAGCCTTTGGTGCTTGTCTCCTGGCTGGGGAGGGAGTGCTGTGATGAGGAGTGGAGAGAAGCAGATGCTTTTGGTGTGGAACTGAGACAGGCGCTTCCAGAGTGTGGCAGAGCGACACCATCTGCCCTTCTGCAAGTCCCCAGCCCGGCTGCTTCTGAGGAGGAAGAAAAAGCAATTTAGAATGTTTGTGTGGTCTCTTCCGCCTAGGCTGTTGCAAGTGTTTCTTATCAGCCTGGGCCCCACCAGGCTCATTTCATTAGTCAGATTCTTAGAAACACAATTGTGAGGTGTGTCTATCTATTATCATTAGAGATTTCCCCAAATCCTTGAATTGCACTAAAGCTATCACATTTTAGTCTTTCAACAAATATGATGTACCTACTCTTATTAGGAGCTGTGCTGGTTTGGGGAATGAAATAGAGAGTAAAAGAGATGATAGTCACTGTCTTCCTGGAGAATTAGTCTGTTGGGGGGAAGGGGCAATAAGCCTAACAACCCCCAGATAAATAATTGCTATTAAGGGATGTGCAATTATCTATCGCACCCTGGTGATACAGACTATATAACAGAACCCCTTATCCAGAGGGATACGTTTCAAGACCCCCAGTGAATGCCTGAAACCATGGATAGTACCAAATTTTATGCAGGCAGACCTCGAAGATTGTGGTTTCAGTTCCAGATCACCACAGTAAAGTAAATATCACAATAAGGTGAGTCACATGAAGGTTTTGTGACTATAAAATTTATGTTTATGCTATACTGTGGTCTATTAAGTGTGCAATAGCTTTATGTCTAAAAAAATAGTGGATATACCTTAATTAAAAAATACTTAATTGGTAAAAAATGTTAGCTATAATCTGACAATGCAAGGTTGCCACAGACCTTCAATTTGTAGAAAATGCAAGGTCTGTGAGGTGCAACAAAGTGAAATGCAATAGAATTAGGTATTCCTATATACGTACTATATTTACTCCTGTACTAATGAGCAGGCAATGTATACAGTGAGAGCACTCTGGACAAAGGGATGATTCATCTCCCAGGCAGGATAGAGTTGGACAGTATGAAATTTCATCACGTTACTCAGAAGGACAGTGCACAATTTAAAACATATTAATTGTTTATTTCTGGAATTTTCCACTTAATATTTTTGGGTCCTGGTTGACTGTAGGTAACTGAAACCATGGAAAGTGAAACTGCAGGTTAGGGAGGACTATTATAATGTCATCCCTTCACACTGTTCTTATTCCCACCCAAACGAGACAATGGTAGGTTCTTTAGGTTTGTTTCATTCATTTTGTTTTGATTTAGGGGAAGAGACTGGTCATTGGCCAGAGTATGTGTTAAGTAAGATGGGTGGGATATATCAAGGCAAAGAGGAAAAATAATTTGGGACAGGAGAAACTTCTCAGTCCAAGTTACAAAACACCAAAGAGAGCTGCGTGCTTTTCTGTAACTCCAAGCTGCTCCTATGTCTGGAGGGTAGGTGAACTTTAGGAATAAGCACATGAGGCTATTTCATGTGAGGTTTACCAGTAGCTTTCTGTAAGATTTGTGGATGAAGATAAATGTCATTTAAAGGTAATGCCTTACATAATAATTTATGAAGATAGTATCTTTCTCAATCTTTCTATATATCTCTCTTCATTTCTCAATCACGATATTTCTATTAGTCTCTCTCACACACACAATGACTGCACAATTGCATGAATAATAAATATTTGGAATTGTAAAGGCTGGCATATCTTCCAAATTTTTATGTTTAAAACAGCGGTTTTAAGGTAGTTGTGAGAAACTGGGTGATGTTTCATTGCACCACAGGGACTGAGCAATCATAAAGCAGTCGAAAGGACATGAACCGTGGAGTAAAACTGTCTTGAATTTAAATCCTGGTTCTGCCATCTACCAAATGTCTGAGCTTAGGCAAGTCACTTAGCACTTGTATCTTATGTTTTGTCATCTGTAAAATGAGGATAATAAAACTGCTACCAGGCAAACCTTCTACATGAATTATATGAAAACACATGTGTCAGGAGTCCTAAATCCATTTCTATGGACCCTAGGATTTTATGCAAAATATTATATTTATATGCATTTGGGGGATATAAGTATTCGTAGAACTTACCAGATTTGTCAGATTGTTTGAGTCATTAATCTCAAAGTACCCAGGGCTCAAAACAAGGGCTCCACAAAGATAACTTCCCTATTCCCTTACTTTGAAAATATTATATTATGATTTTTCAAATAGTATATATATATATATTAGTGAATATACAGTCAGGGTAAATTACTGATTGATTTCCCCAATCAACACAATAACAAGACAGTTGTCAAATAAGATGGAATGAGGCAAGTGTTCAGAATTCTAGTGAGGAGGATTTATTCATCAGGCTTAGAGTGGTACATCATAATGTTTAATATCTTGTTCTCTAAAAGTCACAAAATCCGAGTTCAACATTCAGTTTATGCCCCTAAAGGCAGCTAGCATTTACATAAATATTGTAGCTAGTAACCAATAAATCTTATTGTATTAAGCCACTGACATTCTAAAGGTTGATTTCTTGCTTAAATAAAGTGTAATGGGTGGCTAAGGGAGTTTGTAGGATGCACATTCTTTAGTCAGTTCAAGACCCAGGCTCTTAACTCTTTTGTGGCTCCACCATCTTCAAACGGCCTTGGTGTGTTCTCGATTCAGCCCCGGATTCGGAAAGGCCCCATGTGGAAGACCACCACTTCTTAAACGTATTCACCTGGAAACATGCTATTTCTGCTCATATTCTATTGGCCAGAAGTTAATTACATTGCCATGCTTAATTGAAGGAAAAGTTGGAAAGTGTAGGCTAGTTCCCCATAAATGAAGAAAATGGATTTTGATGAACTCACAGTACACTCAGTCACACTGCCTTTGTGGAACTGGGCAAGTCACTTCTTTTCTCCTCTCCAGGCCTCACTTTGCCTATCTTTATGATAAACAGCTTAATACTTTCTTCACAGGGTTGTGAGCATTAGATGTACTCGTCAACGTGAAGCTTTCACCCTGTTCTTTGTGTAATGTAAGTGTTCAATAAATGTTTGCTGTCACTATGTATATTATCATTTCTACAGCAGCCTTGACTGAGAGAAGTTAATGCTATCTGGGTGGATATAGGGTCCTCATTTACAAAGATTCAAAGGAATTCAGTGCCTTGAAAGGCTTGCATTAAAAATAATAATAATAAAAACAAAAAGTCTCGACGTCTAATGCTTAAAGAGAGACTTTGGTGATCTCTTGATCCAGTTCATGTATGAGCTTGTCTGGAGCTCCTGGGATGAGATAGAATGGATCCAAATTTTACTCTTTGATAAAGTGGTTGTCATCAGGCCTAATTGCTCTAGGCACAATTAAATGTGAATTAAATTATCACCCAAATGCCTTTTCATTTAGCTTTGTAGTTTATGACTTTGCCACCAGCTTCAGGTATCTGACTGCTGAATGAAGAAAAAAAGATATGGCACCTACTGGAAACCAAAATGCGTGTAACCACAGATCATTCTGATTTCAAAGGGTAATCTGGGTCCGTTAGAGGGATATAAAATGCAGGCACATTTTCCCTGGCAATTTCAAGCAGAAGTGAATGTTTGCAAGACATATTTTAATCTGGCACAGCGGAGCAATCTTTGCTCTTGGAATGTTTTTGTTTGTATAATCCGGCTCCTCTTCTTCTTCCTTCCCACACAATCAATTATTAGGTCTTCAAATCATCCATAGAACATCTTAATCATCCTAAAACAGGAGCACAAAATTAGGGCCATTTAGCAAATACTAGATAAAAAACAAAACCAAAGTGAGACTTTAAGCTGATTGTAAGATATTAACTTTTAGAATTAGAATCAAGAATTATAAAGCCAGAACTCTACATGAGGAGCTGCTTATTTTCTTTCTGGTAAACAGGAGCTTGACTTCCACAGTAAGGTGGGGTCCATGCAGACTTGTATATATATCTATTGATTGATCAGTATACACACACACACATACATGTAGATATATATCAATCAATAGATATATGTAGATATATCTATATGTATGTATACACACACACGTACACATGCGTATCTATTGACTGATAATAGATATAGGTAGATCACTGGGGAGGTTATTTAATTAACAAAGTAAGAAAAATGAGAAAAAATATTTGATGAGAGTGGCTTAACCATCACTGTGTAATGAGAACTCCATATATTTTACTATAAGAATAACTGATATTGATTTAATTTCTACTTTGGATCAGCCACTTTGCTACAAACTTTGTGTGTACATTATCTTGAATACTCACAGTAATCCCATAGAATGTATTTTATTATTCTGTTTCATAGATGAAGAAACTAAGTCTTGGAAAATTTAGTTTGCCCAATTTCACCCAAGTATTAACTGGCAGAGCAAACATTTGATTACAGATCTTTCTAACCTCAGAGTCTTCACTCCTTTTACCATAAGCATTAAAAATATTGTATATAGCATACTAGTCACTGCTCTCTGATCTCACTTCACTTTTTATTTTCTCTGCACTTATAGACTGTAGAGAACTGTGTGTATGTATGTATGTATGCGTGTTTCTCTCCAGCTCTAACATATCTTTTTTTTAAATTAATTAATTAATTTATTTATTTTTGGCTGCGTTGGGTCTTCGTTGCTGCTTGTGCGCTTTTCTCTAGTTGCGGCGAGCGGGGGCTACTCTTTGTGGCTGTGCAGGGGCTTCTCGTTGCAGTGGCTTCTCGTTGCAGAGCACAGGCTCTAGGTGCATGGGCTTCAGTAGCTGTGGCACGCAGGCTCAGTAGTTGTGGCTCGCGGGTTCTAGAGCACAGGCTCAGTAGTTGTGGCGCATGGGCTTAGTTGCTCCGAGGCATGTGGGATCTTCCCGGACCAGGGCTCGAACCCGTGTCCCCTGCATTGGCAGGCAGATTCTTAACCACTGAGCCACCAGGGAAGTCCCTCCAGCTCTAACATATCTTACTGATAAAAAGTGCCCTTCATTTATCTTCTGTCTCTAGCAATTATTGCTATTCTGTTGGCCACGTAGTGTGATTGCAAAGAGAATCTATACCTCATGATGGTTTTGACCTCTATCTTCAGAAACTGAACATTATCAGCTCCTTTGATGTCCCTCTATTTGCCCACTACAGAGGAGACCACCATCCTGTAAGCCTGTGAATCTCTTCCTCTCTCTCTCCCTGAAGACATTAATAGTTGTTTTTAAGTTTTCTTCCCCTTCTATAGCTTATTTCCTCCAAGTTGCTTTTGTCATTTTACCCTCTATCCTGTCTATCTTTATTTGTTTTACTTGTTTTGGCTTGTGTTACTCATGTTAGAAAATTTTCACAAGTCTGGTGATTGTTGACTTTTTTCTCATACGAAGACTAGGGCAGTAAAAAGCTGTTGGGAAGCTCTGGAAAGGGCTTGTTTAATGTGAGCCACACTGCAGGGTGATCTGATTGATCCATTTCACTATGTAACTTCAGACACTAGCAGTTTTAGATTTTTCACTGGAGCTGGTTAGATTCCTCTGACAAGATATTTATAGTCTCCAACGTGGCAGAAGAAGTCTTTTTGCCAGTGTCCCAAGTGCTATTAGGGAAAGGCTGGGGAGAAGCTCTTAGAATTCAACATGTAATCTTTCACTTAATCACTCCCTCCCAACTAGTAAACCAGTTGCTTGCCTTTGGTTGTCGTCGTCCCTTTATTTATACTATACAAGTCTTCGAGGAAGAGAAACTTCATGCGTGTGTTGAGTTGACCAACTCTAAACAAAAACATCTTCATTATGATTTTAATTTGCATTTCCTTGATTACCAGTGAGGGACTATATACACTTATCTTTTTTTTTTTTTTTAATATTTATTTAGTTATTTATTTGGCTGCACCAGGTCTTAGTTGTGGCATGCAGGATCTTCGTTGCTGCATGTGGGATCTTCGTTGCGGCATGCAGGATTTTTAGTTGCGGCATGCACATGGGATCTAGTTCCCTGAGCAGGGATTGAACCCAGGCCCCCTGCATTGGGAGCACAGAGTCTTAGCCACTGGACCACCAGGGAAGTCCCTATATGTACTTTTCTGTTAAATGCCTATTCATGTATTTTGTACATTTAAAAAATCATTTCTGATTTTTTAAATATAAAGAATTCATCTGTAGGAATTCTTTGTATATTCTAGTACTAATCCTTTGTTCTATGTGTTGCAAAAGAAATAATTACTCTTTAACTGTCACACATCATAGGAGAATGTGCTGAATAAATATAAAGGGTCTAATAAATAATGGAATCTATCATTTATGACAACTAATCTTCACAACAGTGGTAAAAGGAGGTTGAGATTTTCTCCACTTGTGAATAAGCAGCTGAGGGTTTAGAACATTTATGATTTTATTTAAGCTCCCCCAATTTGTTAAATAGATCAGAGTGTAAAACCCAAATCTGAAACCATTCTGTTTACTGTTCTGACATTTGCTCCTCTCAAGAGAGTAAAGTACTAGGCCATATCTTTTTGTGAATGGTCTTTGAAACGCAAAATGTAAAAGACCATTTCTATTCTCAATGAAATTAAATAAAATTATAAAATAAAATTCCAGAATATAAGTTAAAGGTTTTGTTTTGTTTTGAAGAAACAGGGCTAATAAGTCTTATTTTACTCAACTAGGACTTACCTGCTACTAAAATTCAAATTTACTAATTGGAGATTTTGTTTTGACAAATAAAAATGGAAGTAGGTATACAATTCTATTTATTATTCACTCATATTCTTTATTATGTGATTTAATTATATTGCATACTCTCCTAGCATTTCCTGTTACTCTAATATTATGCCAATTATTTGAAACACATCTTGAAAATCAAACGAGGAGATAAAATGCTTACTTTTTTTCATGTTCTCTGTGTGTTGTGTTGATGAGCATCAGAAGCCTACCATAAAGCATGGAAAATATGTAGAGTACAATTGCTCAATAAGCTGAAATGCACAGCTTTTTTTTTAGTAAAACAAAAAAGAAAAGTTTCCTTTATAGCATGTTACAGAAGCTATGGTTGGGAAATGATAGCAGAAAGTGATTTCGGTGTTTTCTTTAAGATCACAAAAGTGTTTCCAGGTTGTATATGGTAAGAAAACAGTCAAACCCAAATCTGTATTCACAGGGCAGTGCAATAGCCTTTCAAAAATGTTTTCCATGGAGAAGAGACCAGAATCAAAAGCAGGATCTAAGATTGCAGGTGAAAGGGTAATTACTTACTAAAGAATGTACCGCAAACCATTTCTGAATAGGGGAAGGACTCCTAAGAACTCTGCTTTTGATCATCTTGACCTGTTGGATAGTGGCATATACTGTATTTGGAGAACATAAGATATTGAGTTAGAATTCATTCATTTCCCAACTTTACTTCTTTATAGGTTTAATGATTTGGGGGAAAGTCAATACATTTATGAGCCTTAAATTCTTCACCTGTAAAGTTAGGGGGGAAATCTCTGCCACACGTCATCCGTTTTACAAAAAATTATACAATTACATGAATGAGCTTTGTAAGCAGTAAAACATTACACCAATTAGATTATCATTAGTACTTTGATTAGCTAATCTCTGTTGCTAATTATGATGCATCAAGTGAACTGTGCTCAAAGGTTTAAATACTTAACCACCTACATGACTCAATAATTCTACATAATGGATCAAAGTCATGGCATCTCTTATGAGTTAGGGAGGCAATGCTAGAGTGGAAATCAGAGTATGAGTTACACAAACTGTGGTTTCATTCCTTTGCCTGTTAGCTGTGTGTCCTTGGGCAAGATTCTGAACCTCTCTGACTTCTGAATTTTTTAATCTGTAAAATAAGGATACTTATTTCTACCTCTAAGTGTTACGATGAGTAAATAATATGATAAACACTATCCATGTAAAGAGTTCTTGGAATTTACTAGAATTTAAGTAACTCCTATGCTTCTCCTCAAACCCATTTTATTCTAAACATTGTTTGAATGTTCAGAAAACATATCTGGGTGGTTCTTATGTTGGATGAAGAATTAAGTGCAGGCAGGCACCTGGACTTCGAGAGAAGGGTAGTCTGCTGACTCACTGAGAATGGCAAATCCTCTATCTAGATCTGATCATATTATATGAAAATGATAAAGTCCAAATGCTAAATGGTACAATATTTGTATTTGTTTTTTAAAGAATTGTGAGAACCTCAGCATCTCTAGTTATGAGCCCCACTCTATCTGGGTTCTTATTGTCTTTCATTAGTCAAGTATAATTGACTAACTTCTTTGCCCCAACCATACTTGCCTCCCCGACATTTTTCAGAGAAGATGGGACTAGTTTGTTGTAGACCCTTAATAAATGTCAATGAATAAAGACATTCCTGTTCCTACAATTGACTATTTGGGTATGTTCTCTAGTATATAGAGGCTGCTGCTGCTGCTGTTATTGATAATGATGATGATGAAATAACATTAACAACAATAGCAACCCTCTGTTTAGATAATAAGATGTTCCATGCACTGTGTTAAGTTGTTTAACATGATTTTTTTCTTAAATCTTCAAAACAATTCTCTGCACAGACTAACGAGTTAACCATGAAACAAGACAAGTAACTTCTTCAAATTTACATCCAGTATTTTATGGAGGGAGAGAGAGACAGAGAGGGAGAGAGAAAGAAGGAGACATACTATGTTCAATTAACCAACTTGTATTAAAATATCAGGTTTACTTTATTCAATATTCTCTATATTAACCCCTTATCAGTCATATTATTTGCAAATATCTTCTCCCATTCAGTGGGTTGCCTTTTTGTTTTGTTGATGGTTTCCTTTGCTGCACAACAACTTTTTAAATTGATGTGGTCCCATTTGCTTGGTTTTGCTTTTGTTGCCCTTGCCTGAGGAGATAGGTCCAAAAAGATATTACTAAGACTGATGTCAAAGAGCATACTGCCTATGTTTTCTTCTAGGAGTTTTATGATTTCAGTTCTTGCATTTAAGTCTTTAGTCCACTTTGAGTTTATTTGTGTATGTGATATAAGCAAATGGTCTTGTTTTATACTTTTACATGTAGCTGTCCAGTTTTTCCAACACTATTCATTGAAGAGACTCTTTTCCCCATTGTATAGTCTTGCCTCATTTGTCATAGATTAATTAGCCATATGTGCATGAGTTTATTTCTTGACTCTTTATTCTGTCTCATTGATGCATGTGTCTGTCTTTGTGCCATTACTATATAGTTTTGATTACTATAGCTTTGTAGTATAGTTTGAAGTCAGGGAGCATGATACTGCCAGCTGTGTTTTTCTTTCTTAAGATTGCTTTGACTATTCAGGGTCTTTTGTGGTTCCATGCAAATTTTAGTATTATTTTTTCTAGTTCTGTGAAAAATGCCATGGGTATTTTGATAGGGATTGCAGTGAATCTGTAGATTGCTTTGGGAATACAGAAATTTTGACAATATTAATTATTTCAGTCCATGAGCATGGTAAATCTTTCCATTATTTGTGTTGTCTTCAGTTTCTTTCATCAATGTCTTGTAGTTTTCTGAGTATAGTTCTTCTACCTCCTTGGTTAAATTTATTGCTAGGTATTTTATTCTTTTTGATGTGATTATAAATGGGATGGTTTTCTTGATTTCTCTTTCTGATAGTTTGTTATTAGTGTATAGAAATGCAACAGAGTTCTGTGTATTAATTTTGTATCTTACAACTTTACTAAATTCATTTATTAGTTCTAACAGTTTTTCATGAAATGTTTATGGTTTTCTACATATAGTATCATGTCATCTGCAAACAGTGATTATTTCACTTCTTCCTTTCCAATTTGGATTTTTTTTTTTTTTTTTACTTGTCTGATTGCTGTGGCTAGGACTTCCAATACTACACTAAATAAAAGTGGCAAGAGTGTGTATCCTTGTCTTGCTCCTGATCTTAGAGGAAAAGCTTTCAACTTTTCACCATTGAATATGACGTTACCTGTGGGTTTGTCATTTACAGCCCTTATTATGTTGAGGTATGTTCCCTCTATAATCACTTTGTTGGAGTTTTTATCATGAATGCTGAATTTTGTCAAATGCTTTTTCTGCATCTATTGAGACGGTCATGTGATTTTCATCCTTTATTTTGTTAATGTGGTGTATCACATTTGCAGATGTTGAAATATACTTGCATCCCTGGAATAAATCCCACTTGATCATGATGTATGATCCTTTTAATGTGTTGTTGATTTTGGTTTGCTAATATTTTGTTGAGGATTTTTGCATCTATGTTCATCAGGGATATTGGCTTACAGATTTTCTTTTTTTGTAGTGTTTTTGTCTGGTTTTAGTATCAGGGCAATGCTGGCCTCATAGAATGAGTTTGGAAGTGTTACCTCCTCTTCAATGTTTTAGAATAGCCTGAGAAGGATAGGTACTAACTCTTCTTTCAGTGTTTGACAAATTCACCTGTGCAACTGTCTGGTCCTAGACTCTTGTTTGTTGGCGTAGGGGTCGGGGCTGGAGTGGAGCCCAGAACAGGCTGGGGGGCATGCTGAGGCAATATTGGCAGGCTGCCTAGAGCACCAGGCACTTTTCAGTCTGCAGAGGCTTTGAAGTGAGTATGTTTGTGAATGAGCCCTTTAACCACAAATTCTCCATTTCCTAGAATCTTCTGGCTTTCCTGCTCATGAGCCCTGCTGGTTTTGGAAACCATTTAAGGGGGCTCATCTTCCTGGTGCCAGTCTCCAGAGCTCTGGTGTCCAGTGTGGGGCTCAAACCTCTCAATCCTTAGAAAGGATCTTTGAGTTTGTGATATCCCCTCCTGTTTGTTGGTCACCACACTAGGGGTATGGGTCCCAACCAGGTCTGTGTCTCTGCTCCTCCTACCCATCTAAATGTGTTCTTTTTTCCCTTATATCTTTAATTATAGAAGAGCTGTTCTTCTAGTCTTCAGTTCGTTTTCAGAGAGAGTTGTTCTACATATAGTTATAATTTGGTGTGTTGGTGGGAGGAGGTGAGCTCAGCATTTTCTACTCCACCATCTTGATTGTGCCCTCACAATGTGATCAAGGGTATATTTTCAAGATCTAGAATTTTGGCTTGGCTGGTGTTTGCCCCTTTTAACACTGTGAAGATGCTTTACCATTGTCTTATAGTTACTATTTTATTCTGATGAGACATCAGTTGTATTTCATATTGTTGTTTACATGTATGTAATGTGATTTTACTTGTCCCATGGCTTTCAAGATGTCCCCTATATCTTTTTTTATCTTTGACTCTGTTGTACCTCAGTATTATTGCCTTTCTATTTCTCTTCCTGGTGCTTGATGAGCTTTGTGTTTATCAAATTAACGTCTTTCACAAAATTGGGGAATTTTTTAGGTATTCTTCAAGTAAATTTTTTTCAGTCCTATTCTTTCTCTCCTCTCCTTTTGGGATTCAAATTACATATATTTTAGACAGCTTCATATGTTCTCGTAGTCGAGTCAAGGCAAGGAGGTTTTGGGTGGGGTTTTTTATTCTGTTCTTTAGAATGGATCATTTATATTTGTGTTGATCTATCTTAAGGTGCACTAACCTTTTTTTTTTCTATATCAAATATGATCTTAGGCTTATGCAGAGAATTTTTTTTTAATTAGACTCATGTATTTTACAGGTCTAGAATTTCCATTTAGTGCTTTTTATTCTATATTTTTCTTATTATTCACCATCTGTTTATTCATTTTGACCAACTTATTTTTGAGTTATTGCACATATTTATAATAGCTACTTTAAAGTCCTTATCTGCAGATACCAACATCTGGGTCTTCTCGTTGTTGGTTTTTATTCTTTATTTTTTCTCTTGATTTTGGGTTTCATTTTTTATATTTTTGTGCATGTCTAGTATTTTTTTAAATTGTTTACAGGCCTTTGTAAGTGACATTTTAGAGATGCTCTTGATTCTGTTATCTTTTTCTGAACAGTGTTGACTTTTTCTAGCAGTCTAGGGAAAACTCCATGACTGGACTCAAGCTCCAAACTATATCTCCATTTCAGGGAGAAGTGCAGGAATTTTTTTCCCCTCCTAGTCTCCCAGGTACTGCTTTTGCTGGAAAACATGGCATCTTTCATGCTTACTATGCCTACTTTCAGGGCTTAGCCAGGATTTGGGTGAAGATTTTTAGTAGAGTTTTGAAGATCCTCCTCTCTGGTTCTCTCCATTCTTGGACTTCTCTCTCACACTCCACACAGTCTGGCAGCCATCTTTCCTCTTCTCAAGACAGTAAGACTATGGATTTCTGTTTGAATTCTAGCCACACAGTCTTGGGTGGACTGGAAGGTGTACTCAGACCATATAAACATAAAATTGACTCAGTGTAGTTTTCTTTTTTCCTTCACTTTCTGGCCATTTTTTCTTTCTCCAGTGCATCCATATAATTTGTTTTTGTTAAAATTTTATAATTATTATCAGATAATTAGTCTAACATAAGCTTCTCTGCCATTACTAAAAGAGAAACTCTTCTACTACAATTTTAATTTTTTTTCTAATTAAAGCATTTTCTAATGACGTATTTTCGCCTGTACAGTTTCCTCTTTTTTTCCCGTATTTTTCTGATAGGAGCATTATGTAACATTATGGCTACAAATTAACAGGACTAAAAGTTCTTGGCTAATTTAACCAAGAATACAGAATCATAATGGTATTGGGAGGATACATATAGAAATAGCAGTGTAGTGTATTTTATAATGGCTTTTCTAGTTCATTGGTCTCTAATGGGATTCTTAGTTTTTGGTGACACTAGCTGGGCACAGTAGATTCCTACCTATTTTAGGAGATGTGAGTCTACCAGTACTGGGAAATATGAATTTTACTGCTTCCCTAGAAATTTCAAACTTGCTCCTTTAGTGTTCTTTCATATATAGCTTATTTAATGCTTTTTATAGCTAGAAGCAGTTTTAATATTGATTAAAACAGTTGAACTTTCATGTCTCTAATACCAAACTGATTATTTAAATAATGTCACATCTTCATCTTTTTCAGGATGAATAAGTCAGAACACACTTATCTTGCAGTTTTCTGTGATTTAGCATCCTGGAAAAGGACTTCTCCATTGCCAAACAGCTGTACTCAATAATTTTACATATTTGACACTTTGAGAAGAAAATGTATAGACATGCTTCAGAAATTAAGTTAGTGTTTTAGAGAAATGTATTATAGTGTTTGAAAATAACACATGATTGCTTAATGTATGGACATTAACTTTTATTTAGCTAGGTATTTATTTAAATGGGATTATTTTTTGGAAATTCTAGAATGAGAGTACAGGAGCATTGTTTATTAAAGCCATAGGACCCATATTGAAATCCTACTTCAAAGAATGATGGCTAGGTGGTCAATCCTGTTTTGATACTCTTTCAGTTTGAATTTTTCATTGAATCCATAAAGATTCAAATTCTTTATGGGTCAGAAATGATGCAAAGATAATAAACCAATATATCTTACTAACTACTGTCCTTAAAACAAACAAACAAAAAGACCCTTTTTTTCATGCAAGTTATGTTTTAGCTCCCATCCACTGAGAGGTTAAAGCTGTGTTAATCATTATCATCCTCTCATTATCACAATAATCAAATGCTTAAATTAAGTGTATCATTTCTGAGAGCCATCTGTCAAAGTTGTGCTATGAGCATATCCAAGCTATAGAATTGTGAGGTCTGATATTGTACATACCATGGGCTGCTTCGCCTCTGGTTCATTCCTGGGGCACCACAGGCCATTTTTCAATCAGGCAATAATCTACGTGACTAGATCTTTGATCAAAAGATTCTGTCAGACAGGATGACTATTGTAGGTAGCAGGGAATAACTAAAACGAACAAAAACAGCTATTCTCCTTGGCGCATTTAATCTTTCTTAAACTCAGACAAATCTTCATTGTAATCTATTTCTAAATCATGTCTACTATCTTGATATTAGGTAGTGTGGAGGTATGGAAGGATGAAACAACAGATGCATTTGGGGAAATGTGAAAAGCCAGGAGTAGTGAAGGAAGTGAAGGGCACCTGAGGCAGAGTAGAGAGAGATGAGTTTGAAAAGGTCATCAAAAGAGATGCAATGAGGATCTTGTGTGATAAATAAGGGGAGGTACTCACTTAAGAATTTGCCAGAAAGTGACATGATTGGATGTGCATTTTTAAAAGGTTAGTCTAATAGTTTTCTCCATTCAGGGTACTATTGCTCAGAGGGAGTGTTTGGAAGCGTGTATGGGGACAGGGGACATTTTAAAAATAAACCATTTTATTTTGGAGTAATTTTAGATGTACAGAATACTTGTAGGGTTAATACAGAGAGTTCCATATACCTCTCATTTAATTTCCTATTTTGTCAGTATCTTATATTATCAGAGTACATTTGTCAAAGCAAACATTAGTGCATTACTATTAACTTCATTCCCAACTTCATTTGGCTGTTACCAAATTTTCCATTTATGTCCTTTTGTGTGTGTGTTCCAGGATTTAAATTAGTGTATTACTTGCCTTAAATGGTCATGTCTCTTTAATGTCCTCTGGTCTGTGAAATTATTCATCTTTTCTTTGTTATTTGTGATCTTGACAGTTTTAGGAGTACTGCCCAATCTGATATTTTATAGAATGCTCATTGATTTGTATTTGTCTAATGTTTTCCTCATGATTAGATCAGAGTTATGCCTTTTATAAAAGAATATCACAAAGTGCACTTACATCATATCAGGGGTACATGCTATCTACATGACATCACTGGGGATGGTAAACTTTATCACATGTTAACATGGTGTATGCCAGGTTCCTCCGCTATAAAGTTACTATTATTTTTCTTTCCCTACTCAGTTCATTGGAAGCCAATCATAAATCTAGTCCAAGGTCAGCGAAGGAGGGGTAAAGCTCTGCTTCCTGGATGAGGAGTATCTACATATACTATTGGGAATTCTTCTATAAGGACATTATCTCTTCTCTTAGGAAGCATTTTTTGTTACCACAGTTACTAGAGATATCACTGATATTTGTTGGGCAGGATCCAAGGAAGCTAAGGGTCCTGCAATTTGGGGGTCATTTCTGTATAACAAAGAATTGCATGTCCCTAAACACCAATAGCTCTTCCTTTGTGAAGCTCTGTAGTACGTGCATTCTCAGTGGGGGTGATGTCACCTCTAAGGGTGTGAAAATTGATTCTTTGGGGCAGAAAAAAAGTCTTCCTTTTGTTATGTATAAAGCACAAATATACAAACAGTGAAAGAACAGATATATAGTATATATAAATACCTGTGGTATTAAAATTTCATGGAGAACAATCAGGAAAAATATGTCTAAAAATATTCCTGGGGATTGATAATTTAAAAAAAGGGGTGAGAAATATCAGTTTAGCTGAAAACTGGCAAATGAGTTGAAGTGCATAAGAGGAGGGTTTGAGCAAGGAACAGAAAGGAAAGGAAAAGGTATCAATCAAGAAATTACTTCCGGCTTCCCTGGTGGCGCAGTGGTTGAGAATCTGCCTGCCAATGCAGGGGACACGGGTTCGAGCCCTGGTCTGGGAAGATCCCACATGCCACGGAGCAGCTGGGCCGGTGAGCCACAACTACTGAGCCTGCGCGTCTGGAGCCTGTGCCCCGCAACGGGAGGGGCCGCGATAGTGAAAGGCCCGCGCACCGCGATGAAGAGCGGTCCCCGCACCGCGATGAAGAGTGGGCGCCCCCGCTTGCCGCAACTAGAGAAAGCCCTCGCACGAACCGAAGACCCAACACAGCCAAAAATAAATAAATAAATAAAGTAGCTATAAAAAAAAAAAGAAAAAAAAGAAATTACTTCCGTTGACCTCCAGATTAAGCATATTATGGACGTTAATGAGAACACTGTCTCTTTTTGTTTAGGATTGATTTCTATGTGTTTTTTGGATTACTATCTTTAAAAAAAATTAGTCACTTAAGATAAGCCATAAAATTATTTAAAATATTTCAGGGAAAAATGACAAATTATATGATTTTTTTGCACACCCAACAAAATTTTGGAACGTATTGCTTACATATAACAGCATTCCCCATACTTCTACATGTTTTGATTATAACTTCCTTCTAGCTTCGCGGACATTTTCTGGATAGTTGACATTACTGGATCACTGACCCTGGGAAATAATGTAGTGACCGTCGTACATTTTATGACTTTACCTGGGTTAACTCTGATAGGAATCCTTGAGATATGGCTTCAAGACCTTGTGCATTTTTTAAAGAAAAATCTAAGTGTAAGCAATACAATTAAAATTTTTTGATGGGAGAGGTGAAGAAGACTGCAACTCAAACAGATGATGTTTATCTTCTTTTGATTTAATCTCAAGGTAATATGTGCTTAGAAAGTCTGGAAAATAAAGGAGAGTATAAAGAATAAAATATATAATGCATGCAATTTTATTGCAGTTTCAGTACTTTACTAACCAATATTTTCCATGACTTAAATATATTTTCCTCCTTTATAATGTTTACTTTTTAATAACTCTATAATATCCCAATATTTAAGGTATTCATATATACTTTTTCGATCAAACTTCCTCTCTCTTCCTATTCATTATTCGATTTCTTTGCACTCAGATAACCTCAACTTAATATCACTTGCCTTCCTTTATGAGCAACTCTATCATTCTTCCTTTTCCAACTTCATGACCTTTAGCTATGTGAATTATCTAAGGCTGCCCTTTAAACAGCATTCTTCCATGGACAAAGCCCAGAGAGCAGTTAAAAAAAAAAAAAAAAATCCAGTGAGTCTTATTTAGTACAGTGCAAAACTCTGAATGATTATGGAAATGAGTAGGTATATTTAATGCATCTCACAGTCAGATGTGTGTATACATTATGACACCAAAATAGAGGTCTTAAATGAGTTTAAGGACCCCGGTTAGGATTTATGACTTCCCAGGATACTGAAGTAAGTAGGAAATTAGATTGACAAACTACTGATCTTTGAAGAAGAATAGGAGTGGGAGAGGAACAAGGAGACAAGGCAGGAAAGTGATATCCTAGTTTTCAAAAAGACAAGGAAGTTATATTCCTTAAACAGTGAGCTGTGAGCATGACTTTAATGCCCAATGAAGTTGACATTTTTGTTCTATTTGACTAGTTAATCTTCATTCCTACTTCCTAAGGCTTTTACAGGTTTTCTTTCAGATCTATTCTCTTTCTGAATCTCAGGTCATATGATTTGGTGGTTGTAGTTTGTGTTAGGAGTTAACCCTACCACTGCTCCTATAGATGAGTTCTGAGGGACTTAAGACAATCAGCATATTTTATCAATACTTCCCTGATCCTAGTGGTTTGTTGATGTGGGGGGGCATGTGACACACTTGGATCAATGAGAGATAGAGCTAGAACTTGTTTTATTCACTGGGAGAAAGTAGCTCCTCTCTGCACTAGAGCTTTTGGACCTGAGAGAACATGAGATCTGTAGGTGCTGAAGGTTTAATTGGGCCTACAGAAGAGATCCAGGTGGATAACAAAGCCAATGAAGATGACGGAATAGGCAAAGGTGGAGAATCCTGTCTTGATGCCAACATGGGAGTCTTGTAATCTGACCAGGGATAAAGACAGACCACCTCTTCAAATGTTAATTTATGTAATTTGAAATGCTTCAGTTGCTTCTTTTACTTGCTACTGATTACTTTATGTTCTCTGCTTGCTTTGAAGGATTTTTCTTTAGGATTTTTTTTTTTTTTATTCTTTAAAAAAAAATTAAATCTTACTCTACTCAAGAACATTCTTCTTGAGTAATATTACCAATCTCAGTGACCATCTTTGTGCTGATGACTCCCAGATATTTATTTCCACTTCCCTAAGTGACAGATACCTATTTGATTCATCTACTTGAGAATGCTTCAGAATGTTTAATCTACTCCCAATGGTGACGTGTCTCCTCTAATCTCAATTTCAGTTAATAGAATCACCATCCACCTATTTTCTCCAAGTACCGCTTGAAATAACCTTGATACATCCCAATCCTGTCTTTCATCACATTAGACCAATTATCCTCAAAATTAGCACACATTAGACCTACTTGAGACACCTGTAGATTCCAGGATGGGAATGGTCTGGGTTGGGATCCAGAAATGTGTGTTTTTATCAAGCTCCTCAGGTGATTCTGATGTAGGTTGTCTGTGGACCATATTGTGAGAAAAGCGACATTTAGATCATAAAATTATTTAGGACAGAGGTCATGACTCATTACATTTGTATCCCCAGCATTTAGGAAAATACTTGATACATAGTAACTGATTAAAATATTGGAAAAATGGATGGATCCTGAAGACAACAAACTTAGACATGTCAATAATTTGGCCATTTCCATCACTAACTCTGCCACTGCTTTAGTCGACTAAGAATTAATCTATGACATTAAACTTAATAGAATTTCTGAGTGAGGTCTAAACACCTGTGTTGTTGAATATAAGCCCATATTATTTTTATGAGACAAAGAAAACGTTTAAAAAATGAGTAGTTTCAATGGAATATTACTCAGCCATCAAAAGGAATGGAATTGAGTCATTTGTAATGAGGTGGATGGACTTAGAGTCTGTCATACAGAGTGAAGTAAGTCAGAAAGAGAAAAACAAATACCGTATGCTAACGCACACATGTGGAATCTAAAAAAATGGTACTGATGAACCTAGTGGCAGGGCAGGAATAAAGACGCAGATGTAGAGAATGGACTTGAGGACACAGTGGGGGAAGGAGAAGCTGGGATGAAGTGAGAGAGTAGCAATGACATATATACACTACCAAATGTGAAGTGGATGGCTAGTGGGAAGCTGCCGCATAGCACAGGGAGATCAGCTCGGTGCTTTGTGACGACCTAGAGGGGTGGGATAGGGAGGGTGGGAGGGAGGGGATATGGGGATACATGTATACTTATAGCTGATTCACTTTGTTGTACAACAGAAACTAACACAACATTGTAAAACAATTATACTCCAGTAAAGATGTTTAAAAAAAGAAAGAGTAGTTTACTACCTTCTTATCTTTCAGTTTTACTCTCAAAAACATATCCCTTATCAGCAGTTTCTCTTTACTGCAATAAATTCCCATATTTCCACAGGAGCTACCTTTGGAAAACGTAAATCTATTGATATATATGTCATTCCTTTTTACAAAAATTCATGTAGGATCCTCATTTGCTAGAGGGTAACAACCCTAGTTGCTGATCTCTTTTATGACTCGATGCCTTTGTGTGTGATGCTTCTTTGGAATGGCTTACTCTCCCTACTTTGAAAAAAGAGTAGATGATGGATAGATAGATAGATAGATAGATAGATAGGATCCCTCCATCAAGATCCAGATAAATGGTATCTCATCAGTAAGGCTGTGACTCCCCTCAGGCAGAACTATTTGCTTCATTCTACACAGCTCTGAGAAGAGTTGTCTTTATCTCTCATTGTAAAGTTGTATTCTTTTGTTTCCACGTGTATACCATTTGTTTGCAAATCTGACAGTTATACTTCCCAAAGTTACTAAACATCTTGGTAGGAGTCAAATAGTTGAATCAAACTCACATATCTAATATTTGGAGGCTTCCACTGGCAGGTGGCCAAGGGATCACAAAATGTGTGTCTAAAATTCTCATGGTTCATGGCTGGTGGTATTACCAACATTCCATGGGATGGATGAAGAAGGGTTTTTTAAAAGAAATGCTGCTAACTTTGCAAAAATAAAGATATCTTCTACACAGTACAGGACTTTCACGATAAACACCAAGCCCTATAGAGTTACTTACAAGGGTTTTCATTATCTAGTCTCTGCCTATATCTCCACATTCATCTTGTTCTTCTTTTTTTTTTTTTCCTCATATTCCATACTCCAGCCACAATGGTCTGCTTCCATGCTCTAAATCTCTTTCCTCTCTGCTTTTATATAACATGTTTATTATGCTTAGAAACACCCACCCTCCCAAAACTTTCCCAGGTTCACTTCAAGTTTTATTTCCTCAGGTACAACCCCTGTGTATGGCCTTCTTACTCCTTGGTCTGTTGCGAGTAACCATCCTCTGTGCTTCTGAATGACTGCATGCCATTTCAGTCTTCACATGGATGTTTATTTTTCTATGCTAGACTCTGAGCTTCACCACCCCTGCATACTTCGTATCTACCACAAAACTTAATAAATTAATTAATGAATGAATTGATTGAATAAGTAACTGATGACTAATAATAGTTAATATAACAATTCTGAATATGTTAATAAATAAACTAATTAATATAATAGGTCATTTCAGGCAAAGATAGAATGAGGCTTTATTAGCGTTGCCTTCTCCTCACCATTCCTTGCACACACATACTCACACATACACACACTAGCTGGCACTTCTGAACACACAACAGCCTAATACCACTTGTTTAAACAAATATATTTAATACTAGTTCTTGGACCCATGAAATTTGCTGATTTACAAAACTGAAAGAGAAAATCAGAGTATTATACCCAACTTAATTTACATTATAGAGTCTCTCTGAGCTAACTTTTATTTATAGTTTTCTTCTTCAAATGTTTTTAAAATTTGTAGAAAGACTTGGTTGCTGTTTTTGAAAAAGCATCATTCAGGCTTTAATGTGGACAATAGGTTGTACCTCAAAGAGGAAAGAGGTAAGACCCTTAAAAATCATTGTGCATCTAGACAAGAGTAATTAAAATCTAAAACGTTTACAGGGAGAGCTCCAGTTCAAGGTAGCATTAGAACAACTGTGTAACAGCAAAGTGTACCTTCATAGCTTTTACTGGAGAGATGCTTGAAATCCATCAGTAAAATTAGAGCCCCATAACCTTTGTATCCTCTTCATTTCCAAGTTAAATTGGTACATGTAGACAAGAGATAAATTAGATAAATAGTCTACATCATTAAGTCTCTTACTCAAAGTGGGAAACAAGGTTCTGAAAAACGATCAAGAGATAACTTAAAGGATTCTGATTTTTCTCTCTCCCCGTTCTGGTCCTTCTATCTTCCCTTCCTCCTTCACCTCCATCCTACTCTAAGATGGCAATTGAGACACCTCTATTTATTTGTTTTTGGCTGCACTGGGTCTTTGTTGCTGCGCGTGGGCTTTCTCTAGTTGCAGTGAGCAGGGGCTACTCTTGGTTGCGGTGCGTGGGCTTCTCATTTTGGTGGCTTCTCTTGTGGAGCATGGGCTCTAGCAAGCAAGCTTCAGTAGTGGCACGTGGGCTCAGTAGTTGTGGTTTGCGGGCTCTAGAGCGCAGGCTCAGGAGTTGCGGCGCATGGGCTTAGTTGCTCTGCGGCATGTGGTTCCCGGACCAGGGCTTGAACCCGTGCCTCCTGCATTGGCAGGCGGATTCTTAACCACTGCGCCACCAGAGAAGCCCGAGACACCTCTATTTAAATGGTAAGATAGAAAAGCATGGGTGATCTTAAATCATAATTTTTGTCTTCCTTTTTTTTTTCATCAGATGTTTCCAGGACTGTATTTTTAACCACACAAATTTATATTTGGGGAAAAAGCAATGGTGTATGCAACCCCAAGAAATAGGGGAGCACCATATGTATGGAACCAGAGGAGTCATTTAGTATATCTAGAACTGTACTGTCTACATCTGACTGTTTAAATTAATTACATTTGAATACACCTAAAAACCTAATTCTTCCATCACCTAGGCTATATTTCAAGTGCTCAATAGCCACATGTAGCTAATGGCTACCATGTTGTACAGAACAATAAAGCCCGGAACTCAATTTTTATTTTACTTCCTTAGGTAAACTGAATCTGACCTGCTCCTCCCCTTCTTCATTCCCAGTGAGTCACATCTCTTTGTTCTTTACTCTTATGAGACTCCTCTTCCTTTCTTTCAAATTTGTCCCACCATTTGCAATTATACATTAATATGTATTAGTAACCCCATCTTCACTGTCCTAAGATCTATTAGGGAAAGTACTATCAGAGCAAATCGATTTGATAAATACTTTTGAATAAATGAGTGGATGGGATGGTAGATGATATGACTTGGGAAACATCAGCAAAATATCAGAAGGGATGCGGAGGTTATAGAAGAACTTAAGCAGGGATACGACATCACAATTTTATTTTTAAGTGAAGCTGTTTATACTCCTAATGAAGTGGATGCTGCAAGGGAGGAATTTTTTTCCCTGCTACTGTTCTGGGTTCTCTGGCTGAGGTCTTGTAAATTGGATTGACAAAAGACGATTCACAAGAGAAAAACCAATAGAAGTTTATTAGCATGTGTATCACGCTTACACTCGGGAGCACTCACAGATGAGTAACACGAAGGGCTGGTTAGAACTTGGGTTTATATTGTATATTAGCAGAGGCACGGTACTTTTTAGAGAAGTGACAAGACAAAGGAAAAGGATTTTAAGTTTCTTGGGCAGCAAATTGTGAGAAGGCAAATATATGGAAACTAATGATAGATAAAGGCTAGTTCATAAAGTTTATTATGTGGATTGCTCTGGTGCTGTCTGCCAGCTGATAAAGTTCTAAAATTGTCTTGAATGATTAACTTTTTTCCTTCCTGGTACAGAGGAGAGGGGCATGCCTTTTTAAATTCATGTCCTGCTTTTAGGCAAATAGGGGGAAGGCAGAGAGCTTTTCTTGAACCTTCTTCTCAATTGCCTTCAGCTCAAAATAATGCTTATGCCTAAATGGCATGTTTTGGGGTGGCGTGTTCTGCCACCTGAGATGCTTAATGCTCTTTACCCTTTACTCAGCCATTGTGGCATGTTCATTCTAGAATCGTGCTTGACAATTTTCATGAAAAGGATTTCTGTGTATATGTGTCACTACCTTCTTCTCTATGTAGACATGCAGTTTTTTTCAATAGTGTTAAAAAAAATGATGTGAAAATCTTGTTAGGAATTCATACTGAGATTAGAGATGATACTTCAAAGGACAGACTTGAAGATGCTTATCTAATATACCCTAAAGATAATCATATAAAAATCTCACCTAAGATTCAAACTACACTTATTGTATTCCTTAATAAAGCAATAATTTTCCTTTTGTCCCAAATACTACAGAATGTTATTTTTAACTTTCCGTTATGACATGATTATATGACTTACGAAGTTGCAAAGTTGCAACTAACTCCTCAAGAATGCTTTATTTCAGTCCTAAAAAGGGAGCAAGAAAAAAAAAAAAAAACCTTCAGATTGGACACAGTATTTCCCAGTTGGTAAGCAGCAAAACTGCCACTTTTTTATTTGATGAAATATGATGGATGGGAAAATATTTATCCACGGGTAGAAAAATATTAATGTGGAAAAAATCATTTGTCCAAGGCTTAAGGAATATATGTTACTCTTTTATTTCTAATTAAATACAATTTATGCTAACCATCCTTTTCTACTTAACAAAATTAAACATTCTTTATAAACAATATTCTATAAGAATATATGAAGAAGATAAGCATTATTTAGTAAATTAGCCTAAAGCTCACTTCTTGGATCTATCAGTTATGCTTCCTGGCTCATCCAAAGTGATTTGTTGCAGCTATTTTCTTATAAACTTATGTTTGTCATATACATTTTGTGTTCCTCAGTTTCCCTAATATTGAGCAGTATGACAAACAGAATACATCAAATTATTCAGGGCCCGCGTGTTAAGTAACAAGCTGGTTGTCAGATAGATGACATTTTACTAAGGCCAGCCAATGCACATTTTTCTTGGCATTCACAGTGTACAGTATGATTAAGATAGCTAAGAGGATAAATGCCAGGTAAAGATGTTGTTCTAGTAAGATATTAAAGGAAGAAAAGGTTAACATTTTTCTCACTGGTGGCTATAAAACCATCATAAAGGTTTCTCCTCCTTTCTTGTCATCTTTTTTTGGTGTATCCTAGGATAAAACACTTGAAAACAAATTGGTTATAAATTAGATGTGTATTTTACCCTTCTCAGTGTTAGATGCTGATAAGAATCTGATCCTTTAAGAAACAATCTACATAATGAGGCAGAATCTCTTTGTTCTGTAAAATAGTAGATGAATTGTAATTTTGATGACCCTGGAAAAAATAATGGTTAATTGTAACCACATTTTTATTTTCTGAAGCAAAATTATGACCCTATGTCTTTGAACCTAAGTTCTTTTTCTCAATTTAAGGCTTATAAAAAGCTACTCTTTTCATTGGAAGTTAAAGCATGAAAACCACAAGAAAAAAATAAACGTGAAGGTACTTTTACTTTTAAATTATCATCTATAAAGGTCTGTGTTTTTTAGGAAAAGAGAGGCTATTTAAGTGGGAAATATAAAATAAACAAATTTAAACTATGACTTCAAGACTTGGTAAGAACAGAGAGTTTGGGACTTCCCTGGTGGTGCAGTGATTGAGAATCTGCCTGCCAATTCAGGGGACACAGGTTCGAGCCCTGGTCCGGGAAGATCCCACATGCCGCGGAGCAACTAAGCCCATGTGCCCCAACTACTGAGCCTGCACTCTAGAGCCGTTAAGCCACAACTACTGAAGCCCGTGCGCACCTAGAGCCCATGCTCTGCAACAAGGGAAGCCACCATAATGAGAAGCCCGTGCACCGCAACGAAGGGTAGCCCCCGCTCGCCACAACTAGAGAAAGCCCACACGCAGCAACTAAGACCCAACAATGAAGACCCAGTGCAGCCCTAAATAAATAAATAAATAAATTTATTTATTTATTAAAAAAAAAAAAAACAGAGTTTTAGATAAAATAATTCAGCTGCGTTTTTACTATTTTTCCTCATGGTTCAGACAAGTCATAAAAATCCTACTTCAGTATTTCAGTGGTGATAAGGGCTATTGAGTAAAGGAAACT
The DNA here is from genome assembly GCF_009873245.2 of Balaenoptera musculus. Classification (NCBI taxonomy): domain Eukaryota; kingdom Metazoa; phylum Chordata; class Mammalia; order Artiodactyla; family Balaenopteridae; genus Balaenoptera; species Balaenoptera musculus. The sequence goes on from NC_045803.1 coordinate 35,170,945, forward strand.
GCTGGGCATTCCCATGTATAATGAAGTGCAGGATACATCCCATGATCTTACCACTGTGATAGACAGATAAACAAGGAGTTTAAAAAGCATTCTAGTAAGGAAAAAAAGAGAATGATTCAGAAGATAGAGAGTAACTCAGATGAGAATATGGTTTATTCTGTCTGGGGTGTCAGTAAAGGTTTCCCGAAGGAGGTAATTAGCATTATGGGTATTAAAGGAAGGAATAATATGCTGATTTTTGAATGCAGATATACCATGACACTGAGTGCTTTTCTTTGTTTTATTTTATTAAGACCTAAAATAAAGGTGGCTGTAAACACACGCAATCTTAGCTTAGTAAACAGTCAAATGCCACATATGTAATTCATTCAGAATAGTCTGCAGACTTCTGTGCTCAATAAAAGTAAATGTAAAGTGCACAGAGACAAAGGGGAGGGTCTTATGTCGTTGTTGTTGCTAACAGTGTGTCACTTATTGTGTGGGGAAGGTTGAATTGTCACTGAAACCCCTTGGTTTCCATAAGTAGCAAAGCTGCAGAGAAGTAATAAAGTAGAGTTGTTTGGCTAGAATCAGGAACTACAGCTATAATGTACCTATAAGGATTATTTAATTAATTCAGTCAACAGCTGCCTTATCACCAGTGAAAATCAAGCTGAGTTTGACCAAGAACTCAAAACATAATTCGGTTAGTAAACTATTGAAAACCAATGGAGGGAAAAGTACCTTCTATGTACTTGTTTTAAAATATTCATGCTATCGAAACATTCCCACTAAATGCATAAATGACAACATAATATTCAACTGTAACAGTTGGTGGAAGCCATTTTAAGTAGCAGTTTAACAGAGATGAATTTTAATTTGCCATGCCAGTTGAGCTGTAATAAAAACTAGTATTCCAGCTGTGAAAAAAAAAAAAAAATCCACAAATCCACACAGCTTGATTTAGAGTTATTTACAGGTTTCTTGGGTTTTCTTTTTTTGTTTTTTGTTTTTTTACTTTACAGGACAATGAAACCATCTTGTTTCTATCCACGCCAAAAGTTTGTTAAATCCCAAAACATGACTTAGGAAATGAGAAAGGCATGTCTTTAGGGAAATAAAAATATCTTTACTGTATTAGATTACAGTGTTCAATTTAGTACAAGTTAACTTAGCAGCTGAATGTGTTAAGGTTTTTGTACTATTTCCGAAATTGACAGGATTATTTTAGAGCAAATGGAAAATTTGGGCTGTTACTTTTTTTTTTTTTTAAACTAGCCTCCCTCCCTCCATCCCTTTTTTTTTTTTAAATTTATTTATTTAATTTATTTATTTTTGGCTGTGTTGGGTCTTCGTTGCTGCACGTGGGCTTTCTCTAGTTGTGGTGAGGGCTACTCTTCCTTGCGGTGTGCAGGTTCCTCATTGCGGTGGCTTCTCTTGTTGCGGAGCATGGGCTCTAGGCGCACGGACTTCAGTAGTTGTGGCGCGGAGGCTCTAGAGCGCAGGCTCAGTAGTTGTGGCACACGGGCTTAGTTGCTCTGTGGCACGTGGGATCTTCCTGGACCAGGGCTCGAACCCGTGTCCTCTGCATTGGCAGGCGGATTCTTAACCACTGCGCCACCAGGGAAGCCCCTGGGCTGTTACTTTTGAAGTAAATGGAAAACAGATATTTTCCAATATTGGAGTTCACAAAAATGTCTTTTTGCAATCAATGCTCCCTTCCTGGGTTGATACTTTATTAACAAAAGTTTCAACTTGCCATTTATCAGGAAAGCATTGTAGGGAAATCCATCTGCATTGTTGACTGCAAACACTAAATCCTGATGATGCAGAAATTTTTGTAGACCCCCTATCATATTCCCAAAATGGTATTCTCACTATTAAATAATAACTAAATCTGCATAAATGGGCACCATAGGTTTCCAACTTAGTAATCCATTTTACTAAGGGTTTTCAAATTATGCAGCCATCTTTAAAAAAAAAGTTACTCCTAGGATTCTGTTGAAATCCTGTGGATTTACCAATATAATTTTATTTTTTTTTTAAATGAAGGTGATGAACTATGACAAGAAAAAAAAATAATTAGAAAAAAGAACAGTTTCCACTATCAGGAAAAATTCCTTCTCTGCCTTCTGAGGATGTTGGAGTGTACGAAACATGCTTTGTCATGCTGAGCGGGGAGACTGTCTGGGACCATGGAGGCTAAGTAGAGGAGTAGAATGAGGAACACACTGGTTTTTATAAAAAAAGAGGCTTTCCATGACCCAGTGGCAGAGCTCCAGAAAGGAGGGATGAGGTGGGAGAAGAGAAGGCAGGAAAAAACGGGAATGGAGAGGCTATGGGTAGAGGGGGTGGAAAGCAAGAGAGAGAGAGAGCAGACAGAGAAAAAGAGAGAAACATACAAAATTAAACAGAAACCTCAATTAAATACAGTTGGGATACCAGAAGGTACCAGAAGGGGGAGCACTCACATCCTTCAAAGATAACTGCCCAACGGGGATAAGGGCTCCTTCTTTCCTCGCAACAATCAGCCAGTGAAAAACCATGGATCCTTTGTTTACTGTAGCCAACCTAGCTTCCTTTTCCCCTCTATAAAAGAGTTCTCCTCCCCTTGCCATGTGGACACTTATACCCTGGATTGCAATTCTTTGTAATCCTGCCTAAACCCCACTGTCCTCCCTTTTTTTTTCTTTTCTTTTTTTTGCTGGAGAAATAACTGACAGTCTATTTGATTTAGATCAACAGACAGAAAGACACAGATTGACAGAGAGAGACAGAGAGAAGTGGAGACAGAGAAAGTATGAGTGAGAGTCCAAAGGATAGCTATTCAGATGAGGAAATGAAAGGAAAAAGACAGGATAAAAATGGAATATTTATGTAGTTTTGCTTGATGAATGACATATAATATCACCTATTTACTTAGGAAAACTTTACTACATTTTATGTAAATCAGCACTACTTTTGCAATTGAATCTGTGGTCCTTGGACACGAAAATACTCTGAGACTTCTCCTAAGGAAGGCACAAGAAAGAGCTGGGATCCAGTTACTAAAATTCTATCTAAGTTATGTGCTGCTCCTGAGACATAAACATTTACCTTTCTTCATGTAGAAGAATATATATACTTCTGATATTCAGATTAGCCAAATAACCCCAAATTTCTCTTCACCATTATGTATCCGATGATTAAAGATACATAACAAAATAATTTGTTGAAGGAATGAACGCACAAATGGATTTTTTCAAAACATGTAGTTTTTGCTCTTGTTTAATATGATTATTATCATTGTTATTATTTTAATAAACTGTCTTTGGACCTTTTGGCATACTCAGGATTCCAAACATGATCTTTCAGTTTTATTTGGCTTTAAAATCTGACATCGTAACAGGTGCTACTACTGCTGCACTTGAGATCACTTAATTTCTCGGAATAAATTCAGTGAAAAGTCTCTGTGGAGAGCACATCAATGCAACAGAAACTGTAACATCCTGTAATGAAACCTAATGAAAAATCTCTAGGCTAGATTAGATGGTGATCTGATGTGAGGCCAAGCAAAAGAGAACACTTAAGAGAAGTCCGTGGAGTTGAAATTATACTTTGTGGAACAACAGGCAGGCCATGTGGGGCAGTGAAGGCAGGCTACCAGGACACCAGCAGTGATCTCTGCATTTTTTTTTTTTAACCTCCCTGGAGACTGGCTGTGAAAGCTGACTGCTTTTAGAGAGATGTCAGTGTGAGCTGCTAGAGATCTATTTTGTTCATCCAACATCAGGATATGTAGTCTGACAAGTGTGAGTGTATTTGTATGGACGGTAGCTCTGAGTTTGAAATAGGAACTGTCATATATATAGTGTTACCTTACAATTCTTGAGGATCGAAAGGTAAACTCTGAAAGGAATGAGTAGGAAAACGTGAGTAAGTTCTGGGGAGAGAGAAACGCTAAGTACTGAGGGAAAATAAAGAGAGGTTTTGGAATGTATCAAGAAAAAAAATGAACGAGACTAGTGACTTTCATATCAGGTCTCTGGAAATCTCACACCATCCAAATACTCAGGAAACTGAACTGGATACGAAAGTAAAATAAATTTACAACGCAAAGCATTTAACCAAGACAACTAAATATGTTTCAGACACTCAGGACAGCTCATTCCCAATATCAAAATAACAGGAAAACAAATTAGTCCTCAGGATATTGATTGGTAAATCAATGATCAAGGCAAAGAAACCGAAAGGATTTCCTGGATCATTTCATTCACTTAATCAGAATTGATTTATAATACAAAGATGAGACTGTGGTAGGACTTGTTGGTTATACCCAAGAAGTGGAAATGCAGCGGTTTTCCAGTATCTGCATAGCTTTATTTTTGAGACCAGTGAAACACTAGTAATAAAATCAGAGAGGCAGCCCAGGGTTTGTAGCAACATGGGCAAATGTGGCTTCCCCGATCCCAGCTGCACCAGGCTTTCTACCCAGGTGATAGTGGACAAGACACTAAACTTCTCTTTTTATTTATTTATTTTTTTATATTAGGATGCACTCTTTATTTATTTATTTATTTATTATTTATGACTGTGTTGGGTCTTCTGTGCGAGGGCTTTCTTTAGTTGCGGCAAGTGGGGGTCACTCTTCATCGCGGTGCGCGGGCCTCTCACTGTCGCAGCCTCTCTTGTTGCGGAGCACAGGCTCCAGACGCGCAGGCTCAGTAGTTGTGGCTCACGGGCCTAGTTGCTCCGCAGCATGTGGGATCTTCCCAGACCAGGGCTCGAACCCGTGTGCCCTGCATTAGCAGGCAGATTCTCAACCACTGCACCACCAGGGAAGCCCCTAAACTTCTCTTTACCTCACTCTCTCACGTATGTGACAGGGATGCTAAAAGGTGTCCAAAGAAGTGCTGGGAGTAAACATTTCCTACAGTTCCTGGTGGATATTAATGACTGAGAGATTTTTTTATTTTTAAGTCACCTTTGCTTGCTAATAAAGTAACAATCTGTGCACATAGGAAATAATTTAGCATAGGCTTAGATCAAGGAACAAATTAAGTGTTTTAATAAAATAGTAATTTGGCCAACTTAGAAAAGGAAAAATATACTTTACAGTAGGAAGTAATATTAAGAAAGTAAAAGGAACAGCAAACAGAGTTGTGTGTTTATTTAGTGTTCCAGTGTGCACACTCCAGAATCAGGCAGCCTGGCTTTGAATCCTGGCTCCTCGTCCCCATCTGTAAAATGGGATAGTAACAGTACCAACCTCATAAATCTGTAGAGATAATATATGTAATGTGTTTAGAGCTGTGCCTGGTACATAGTGAGCATTCGATAATAGCTAGCATTGATTAGTAGTCATATTCTGACAGCTTTAAGCAGTTTTTTGCCTCGTAGTTTCCTCAGGGAAACCTCTTGCCCTCAGACTAGGTCAGATTTCCCTGTCAATGGCTCTCACAGCCACCTGTGTTTATCTTTCCCTGTATTCATTATAATTCAAAATTTTAAAAATTATTGGCGTAAATATGAATTTAATGATTGGCTCCTTCAAATCCAGTAAACTCCCTGAGGGCAGGTCTCCTGTTCCTGATCATCAGAAGTATTTCTCCAGTGAGGAGCCCAGCCTCCAGCACTTGGTAAGGCACTCACACGTGCACTGAATAATGGAACGAATGGAATGAGAAAGTTAAATGGCTATCTCCAAGGGCTATTTTTTAATGTGTAATATTGCTTTAATTTTTCCATTTCACCACAAGCATTTTCCTATTCAAAATGTGTATGTAACATGGTTTGCACAGCAGTGCAGAATATTGCATTAGCAGGCTGAGAAGAAGGAGAAAAGGAGACCATTTACATGTAAATGTATGTTTAACTCAGCCCCTGATCGAGAATACCCAAAGGGTACTGCCGGCTTCCTTAGATAGTAACTGGAAGCCTAATTCACATAGGTTAATTGTAGGGTAGTGACCATGCGTGCTGGGCTGTGCGCAGTAGCAGAGGAGAGACTGATAATCTGGCTCCGCTGGCTCCAGAATAAAATAATCCTGCAACATCCACTTCCTTTGGCTTTAGCGTGTCACTAGTTAAGGGAAACTTGGAAGAACTGGAAATATTTCTCAAAGTATATAAAAATAAACCTTCCGCTGACCCACACGGTTACTTTCCTAAGAACAACTTGGGCTGTCTCATTGGTCCTCATTGAAATTCTTGAACTTCAGGAGAATATCTGGGACAAGGACTGGGTCTTTTTTTTTTCTCCCTGTTCATGCTAATATCTGTGCAAGAGAGTGTGTTTCCCATACCAATACTTAGGATACTACAGCAACACTTACTAACAGTGTGATTTGGGGCACACTTCTTAACCACTCGAAACTTCAGTTTACACTTCTGTAAATCAGGGATAAAAATAGAATCTAGGGACTTGCCTGGTGGTCCAGTGGTGAAGAATCCGCCTTCCAATGCAGGGAATGCAGGTTTGATCCCTAGTGGGGGAACTAAGGTCCCACATGCCGCGGGGCAACTAAGCCACCGAGCCACAAACTACAGAACCCAGGCACTCTGGAGCCAGCGTGCTACAACTAGAGAGAAGCCCGCGCGCCGCAGTGAAAGATCCCGCATGCCGCAGTGAAGATCCTGAGTGCCGCAGCTAAGACCCGAAGCGGCCAATAATAAAATGAATAAATAAACAAACAAATATATAAATAAATATGAAAAAATAGAATCTAACAATGTTAAAAGATGAGGTAATTAAAGCACAGAGCCTAGTGTCTGGTCCTTAGTACACAGAAAATGTTAGCTCTCTTTTCTTCAAACTGATTGGAAGTCTCTCATTAAGTTAAGCATACATCTACCCTATGAGCCAGCACTTACACTCGTAGGATTTTACCCAAAAGAAATGAAAATGCATGTCCACAAGAATACTTATACTTAAGTACATGAAAACCAATGAGTAGAGAGGAGAGAGCATTTGCAACTATCTAGAATGGAGAAGGAAAACCATGACTTGGATTCCAAAAAAAAAAAAACAAAGAATTTGTCTTATTGAATATTTTTCCAAAGGGCTATATTCAAGTTAAAACTTTTTATAGTAAAGACCACCTCTGACTTCAACATTGAAATATGAGATACTTAATACCCTACCTTCCTCTATCCCACCGTCACCAGCTGCATTAAGACTGTCAGTGGTAGGTACCCCTTCCTCAAAAAGAATAAAAGGTAGAGCAGCAAAACTATTTTTGTCACTTCAGGAAATGCTGTTATACATCATTACATATTTTAATTTGAAGGAGTGTTACATCATGAAAGGGTCGTGACTTTTGGAACTGAAAAGATTTTGCCAGATGTCTAGCCATACAATAAGAGAGGCATGGTTATCCCTATTTTCCAGAGAATCAGAGAACCATCTAAGGTCCACAGATAAAGGGTGGAATAAGGATTCAAACCTAAATGTTTCTGATTTCAAGGCTCATGAATCACTTAAAATCGAGCAGCTCTTTTTACTCTTTTTTTAAGAGTGTATAATTTTAATTAAGATTGAACTTTAGAACAGTTTTAGATTTACAGGAAAATTGAGCAGATATGTGTACCCCCCCCCCAACATAGTTTCCTCTGTTATTAACATCTTGTATTCATGTGATGCATCTGCCACTATTAATGAATCAATATTGATAAATTAGTATTAACTAAATCCCATAGTTTTCATTAAGGTCCACTCCGTGTTGTATAGTTCTGTGGGGTTTAACAAATGTATAATGCCACGTAGCCACCATTATGGTATCATAAAGAATAGTTTTAACATCCTAAAAATCCTCTGTACTTTCCTGTTCATCTCTCCCCTTCCCCCAATTCCCTAAAAATCACAGATCTGTTGACTGTCTCCATAGTTTTGCCGTTTCCCAAATGCCATACCGTTGGAGGAATAAAGAAAAGTTATTTTTTGAGGTGTATTAATATACGTTGTTTCTCCTTGTCTGTATATTTAAGTGAATCTATAAGTAGACATTTGCAGTCAAATTACACATAATATGCTTTAAGGGTCTCTGATGAAACGGCTAAACAAGTTTAATTATGGAAAGGCTCTGTATGAGATTCCAGAAGGAATAGTCAGAGACAGTGCATGTTATAAATACGAGTGGGGTCTGGCGAGGATGATTACAGAATGAGGCATTCTATCAATTAATTGCCACAAAAGACTAGATCAGACCAGCTGCTACAACCTTGCTGTTGAAGTCTACAGCTGAATAAAAACTTAGCAGTTTTTTTTTCTATGAAGATTTCTTGTTTTCAACATCGCCTAATCCTAACAGTTATATGAAACCATCACCTCATATTAAGGAAACTCATTTCCATTCTTTCTGGGAAGAAAAATAATAAAATCTCAGCCACATTAATGCTAACAGCTTATCTAGCATATTTAGAATAAACACAAAATTGTTATGATATTCTTTTTGTAATTTCATGGCAATATAATAAGGATTAGTATATGAACACTAGACTATACTAAAGAGGAGAATTAAAATCACTCTCATATTTGCAGCAGGCAAACCTTTGAAAACAGGTTAAAGTGCTCCCTTAGATATTATAATAATTGGAATCTGTGAATACTCTTCCCCTTGAAATCCTACTTATCAGCATGTGACAGAAGGTAAAAAGTATGTTTTCAGGTATAGGGAGATTTAAGACTTCAAAGTTAAGGAATGGAAAAAAGACTCATATCCTTTATATTATAAAAAAAAATAAAAAAAAAAAGATTTCATTACCAGCAGTCTTCTGAGAATACCTGCCACTCACCAGTAAGAACATAAAGGAAAAAATACCAAGGTGTGTAGAGTTTCAAGGTCTCGTGATGTTTGCTCCATCTTGCTTGAACTCTTAACACTGTTCAATGGAGAACGTCAGATCCTTCCCTTCTGCTAATCATATTTGCTAATTCTACATACTCTTCTTGGTATTTCTGGCTAGTACCCCTAAAATGTTGGGTTTTTTTTTACAATCTTTTAGTTCTAAGGTGGCCATACTCCTAAGGATAGAAACTCATGGACTAATCCCAAACCCAACTCCCACTTCCTTCTCCATTAGGGTGACCAACTGTTCACATCTCCCTGAGACTGTCCAGATTTTAGCACTGAAAGTCCCACTTCCAAGGAAATCCCTCATACTCAGAAAAACTGGAACAGTTGGTTACCTGAGCATTTTCTAGTATCCTATATTCATATATCCTATATCTGTTGGGTAGGCAAGGAGGGTTTCTCTCAATTCAAAATTTTTTTTTCTAAAAAATACTTAGTTACTCTGCTATATATTATACCACAATGATAGTTTTAGTCTTCTTACCATGTTAGTGATCAATAAAATGATTATGATAAACGGTGTTTTTCTTCCATTTTAAAACTATTTTAACAGTTCTTTCTATTTGAAAAATAAGAAAACTCTCAAATTAAACCAAAATGTCAAAGGCAAATGATTGGCTTTCCATTCATCATGTATGTGATTTATCAAGTAATTTGGATATGTAAAGAATGTTTAGAGTCTGTCCTTATAACAAGGACCAGTAAAGAAAAATATCCTGGAGAATCTGAAAGTCTGATGATTAGGGGTAGAGACAAAAAACTTCAAGTAATTCCTCTGAATTTTAAGTATTTTCTTAATTTTGAAAGCAGTTTATTATTTCTTTCCATTTTTATTTGATGTTTTAGAAACAGTAGCTTGCTTTTCTTTGTTGCAAAAGAAACACACAGCTATCTATCTGGCACTTAGGAACAAAACTTGTAACTTGTGAAGAACCTTGAGACATCCATTCATTTAAAGTTACATCCAGAGATCACTCTTGCCAGTCTTAAGACGCATTCAAGGATAGGAAAAGAGAAAATCCTGAACTGTAGTTTTTCATAAAATAGAACTGGCGTTCAGACAGGCATTCCATATCCTGAAGAATTCCTCCATTAAACAAAAAGCAGATTGATAGCTGAAAAGATCTGAATATATCATAATGATTAAATTACTTATTGTAAAGAGAAAACCTCAAGACCTATTACCATTTATTGGACTCTGCCAAGTCTATTTTTCTTCCGCATAGTGCATAAATAAAAAGAAAACCAAAGAAAGTTACGGGGAAGGGACTTCAGGGATTTTAGTTGTCAAATTAGCATTATTTTAATGAAAATATTGGTTTACCAGACAAAATAAATCATCAAACTCAGGTATGTGTTCTGCATGGCAGGGTCTTCCTCAGGTACACATCTTTTAAAGTAAAAGCACAATTTTAGATTCCATAAGGAGTAATTCCAATAGAATCCTCATGTTCTATATGTACTCAATTGTAACTATGTTGCCAGAATTATTCTCTAGTAGACATGGTGTCACATATTTTTAAAAAGGCACATGTAACACATGAGTGAGTAGTAAACTTTAATTTTATGCTCATATTAAGTAAAAATATTTTTCACAGTTTTAGAACCAGGAAAAGAGCTATCAGTGGTGTCTATTCAGACAACAAAGCCATGGAGAATGATAAATAGGTGTTTGCTAAATCTTTTGCAATTGAAAGCAAATGTAAATGCATATATGTATGTATATATCTATATATATAGGCATATATGTGTGTGTGTACGTATGTGCACACACACATATTCATAATAGACATTGACAAAAACCCTTATAAAGATGAAAATTATGAACATTCATGAGCCCACAGATAGATAAGCTTTCTAGATATTTTGTTTATTTTGATGAGCAGTTTTGATATTTGTATGCAGTCATTTAAATAATTTTGAGAAAATTGGGATACTCTCAGGCATGCTGCTTAAAATTTCCTTTTAAAAAATAACAAATCATTAATATTTCCCATGAAATTGTTCTTTATATAGAACATTCATTATTTATAGCTTATCACAATTATAAACAGTTCTGTGATGAACATCCCATTGGATAAATCTTTGGACACTTCCATATTCTACAGTTATGTCAGTAGAATAAACTTCTGTAATTAGCACTGATGCAAAAGGAATGCTTCTTTAACTTTTTTTACAAATCCATGGTTCTTAAACTTTAGTGTCACTGGTTAGAATGGGCATCATCAGAAAATCTACAAACAACAAATGCTGGAGAGGGTGTGGAGAAAAGGGAACCCTCTTGCACTGTTGGTGGGAATGTAAATTGATACAGCCACTATGAAGACAGTATGGAGGTTCCTTAAAAAACTAAAAACTAGAATTACCATTTGACCCAGCAATCCCATTACTGGGCATATCCCAGAGAAAACAATAATTCAAAAAGACACATGTACCCCCATGTTCACTGCAGTACTGTTTACAATAGCCAGGTCATGGAAGCAACCTAAATGCCCATCAGCAGACGAATGGATAAAGAAGATGTGGCACATATATACAATGGAATATTACTCAGCCATAAAAAGGAACGAAATTGGGTCATTTGTTGAGACGTGGATGGATCTAGAGACTGTCATACAGAGTGAAGTAAGTCAGAAAGAGAAAAACAAATATCGTATATTAACGCATATATGTGGAATCTAGAAAAATGGACAGATACACCAGTTTGCAGGGCAGGAATAGAGACACAGATGTAGAGAACAAACGTATGGACACCAAGCGGGGAAAGCACGGTGGTGGGGGGGTCGGTGGTGGTGGTGTGATGAATTGGGAGATTGGGATTGACATGTATACACTGTTGTGTATAAGACAGATAACTAATAAGAACCTGCTGTATAAAAAAATAAATAGATAAAATAAAATTCAAACATTCAAAATAAATAAATTAATTAATTGGAAAAAAACAACTTTAGTGTGCATCAGAATGTACTGGTGGCCTTGTGCAAGCACAGACGCCTGGCCCCATGCACAGAGTTTCTGAGTTTCTGATGCGGTAGATCTGAAGTGAGATGTGAGATTTTACGTATCTAAGTGGCCAGGAGATGCTGGTGCTGCTGACCCAGGGTTCACATTTTGAGAAACACTGTGACACGTGTAGTCAAATGCTAAAAACCTTGAACCATTTAAAAGATGAGTCATTATAATGTTAGCACGTGTTGTTTCAGAAAATATGTATGTGCGTATGAGCTGTGAATCCACTCCAGTAACACTGAGGTCCCTAGGGGTAGGGATGAGGCTGTTATATCATCGGTCATTGATTTTCTGTCAACTGATTTCAAAATAAAGCAAGCGTTCCTTCTTCATTCTTTTCTCCTGCCTCTTTTGCACACTGAATTTGTTTGCTGTTGAATGAATATTTTGAGTCAGCTATGATGGTGCTGACTGAGGGACACCGTTAATTTTCAGCTTTGTTACCAATTGTGATTGCTAGAAAAGTACATTTATATGTATAAAACAAAATGTGTACAGGCATGCATATATGCTGTTTCTTTAGACTTTGGACAGGAAAATAGAAAACAGGGCAGATGCTAAGAATAAGAAATATAGGTCTATAAAAAATGTACTGGAGACAAATGTGGAAATAATTAGGAGTGTCAGAAGAGAATATTTAGCCTGATTAGATACACAGTGACTTACAGTGGGGGACTCTTTGAGCAACTGTGAACATAAAGCACATGCATATGTTACAAACACATCAAAGAGTGTTAGGGATTTGGCTTTTGTTTTCATGTATAAAGCTTTCTCAGCAGAAAACCCTAGAGGACATAAAGCGGTGAGTTTCATGAGTTAAACGCCTAGCCCGAACAGTAAGTAAGTTATTCCTCGTAATGGTTGGGCCACCACCTCTTGTAGATGCCATCTCACCTTCCTCAGCTCTCTTCTTCAGGTGTAGAGCTTCTCTGATAAAACTGAATTAGAGACCAGACTTAGGTCTGGAAAGGGACAGGACTTCCAACTCTCAACCCTTTAAATTTTCAGATGCCTGTGCAGGCTCTGTCTGATGTATTAATCTAATCGTTGTGAAGGAATTAGAAACTTGGAGTGATGGGTGCTGGACTTGTGAAGACATACTCAGCCAGGTTAGGTTACCAAGTCATTGGCAGAAGCTTAAAAAAGCCTTTGCTGTGTAAGTGCTCAAGAATGGGAAGAACAAGGAAAGCCTTATCTGCTCCCTTTTTATAATGCATTAATCCCTCCCAATAGTTGTTTTGATCAGTTGTATGTAGCCAATCAGATTAGCAATTCCTCATGCCTAGGCAAATGGGAAGAGTCCAGGGAGTGACAGAGCACCAACAATTGGACCAAATTATCCTGTTCCTCGTTGGCCTTCGCAGAAATACTCAGGGAGCAGAAATTATCAGCACCCAGTCCCCTGCCCTGACCCCACATACACACAAGTGCACAATTATGTCTAGAAGGCAAGGAACAATTAGGAGCTTTATAATATTTTAACTCTCTCATCTAACCAAGTTGATTCAGCATCTTTATATTAAACACAATCAAGCTTGTCTGTTATTACACATTTGTACAAAAGCAGTCCTGGAAAAGAAACAATGTGCAGACCGTTTGTTTTTTTCTTTTTAAGTTGAAATATAGTTGATTTACAGTACTATATTAGTTTCAAGTGTACACCATAGTAACTCAACATTTTTATACATTAGACTCCACTTAAAGTTATTACAAAATAATGGCTCTATTTCCTTGTGCTGTACAATGTATACCTTGTTGCTTATTTATTTCTTACATAGTAGTTTATAACTCTGAATTCCATACCCCTGTCTTGCAATTGTCTGTATTAACCTTCTTCAATGTTTTGTTACCTTGCTGCTTCTTATTCAGATTTCACTTAGCTCTTCCTTCCTCAAAGAGGCTTTTCCTGACCATACAATCTGTATTATCTGATGAGTAATTTGCTTTAAATTACCCAATTTTAATCAACTACATAATATTAATAGTTTTATCTTGTGCATTTATTTATTATCTATTTCTTTTTACTAGGACAGAAGCTCCAAGGAAATGGTATTCTACTCTGTCCTGTTTGTTCTAGAACAGAGCCTGACACATAATAAGAAGAAGTATTAAGTCATTATTCGTTGTTATTATTACATTTTTGTTATTATGTTTGCTTTTATTATTTGATTTCCTAGAATAGTGTATCTTCTACAACACATTAGTGAATAACTTTGTTTTGGGGGAGTGTATTAGTTTTCTGTTGTGGCTATAACAAATTACACAAACTTAGTGGCTTGAAAAAACACAAAAATAGCATTACAGAGTTTTTTAGGTCTAAAGTACAGTGGGCTCATCTGATTCCTTGGCTCTGAGTCTCACAAGACTGAAATCAAGGGATTGGCCAGTTTACTTCCTAGCCTGGAGGCTCTCAGGAAGAATCTGCTTCAATACTCTTTCAGGTTGTTGTCAGAACTCAGATCCCTCTGACTGTAGGACTGAGGTCCCCCTTTCCTTGCTGACGGTCAGCCAGGAATTGTTCTCAGCTTGTAGAGAAGCCCCAGCAGACTTCATATATTTTAATAGCTCAATCTGTTCATGGCTCTTTACAGTTTAAGAGAGGCCACAGAAGTAAGTAAACGGCATTTCCTAATTTCCATGGTAAAAGACTAGCCAGGGAGAAGGAAATGGGTGATAGCAATTGGACTATCTCTGTCTGCAACAGATATACTAAGCAAGATAAGTTTTAAAAGAAAATTATTATTACATCAATTTGTTAGGGAAAAAAATCATCTAACATTTCCCCAATTCTACTTTCTATGCAGAAATTTTTTATTGATGGTATTCTGGGTTGTGTTACTAGATGCTCTAATATTTTTATTTATTAAGAAGAAGAGCAATTTTTTTCTATGCTATTACAGATGAGACAAGTCCCTTGGAAACTGAGAAGGCATGGAATGATTGACACCCAGCCTGCATTCTTATTTTATTGAGATAGTAGCATGCCACTCATTGGGAAATAGACCACTAAATGACATTCACATTTACCAGATGGACTGTCAAGGTGTATTCAGTGTCATCCCCTCTCCAGAATATAACAGCGCCTGATGCCATTTTGTCAGGAGTTTCAGATTTGATGTTCCAGAATAAGTTGGCTCACATCACATAAACTCCCTGTGTATTTTTTTGCTTGGGGTAAGCATGGTGCATCTCTAATTTCTCATCTGAAAATCTACACAATGCCAAGGAAAATCATCTTCAGTCTGCTCCATTTAACTGTATCTTCTCAACATTATCAGAATATTTTTTTCTGATATTACATGTTTGACCTGCTTGAACACAGTAAATAGAGAAATCCAGTTAGAAGACATATATGAAGCCTTAACTCAAGGGATTTTATTTATAGACCTCCGTGTTCTCAAATCCTTGAGAATTTGAAAAACACAAAGCCAACGATCACATCTCCTCTGCAAGAGAAAAATAAGAGCCCTTTGAAATATCCCAGTTCTGAGACTGTCTTCCTTTTTAAACTGATACATATTTCAAAGACAGAAATTAACTTAAATCTATTAGTAAAGAAAAACAACAAAAACAACCATATTCTATCTTTTATTTCATATTAAGTACTGTTCTCTTATCTTACATGATTCTTGCAATAATACCATAGGATAAAAATACACTATTGCTATCCTGATTTTACAGATGGGGAATCTGAGGTACTGTCTCAGTCAGCTCATGCTGCCATAACAAAATACCATAAACTAGGTGGCTTAAACAACAGAAAATTATTTTCTCACAGTTCTGGAGGTAGAAGTCTGAGATCAGGGTGCCAGCAAGGTTAGTTTCTTATGAGAGCTCTCCCCTTGGGTTGCAGATAGCAGCCTTCTCGATGTGTGCTCACATGATCCTTTTGTGTAAGCCTGTAGAGAGAAAGTGAGCAAGCTTCTAGGTCTCTTTTAAGGGTACAGATCCCATCATTAGGGTCCCACTGTCACGCCTTCATCTAACCCTAATTACCTCCCAAGGCCCCATCTCCAAATACCATCACGCCATGGGTTAAAGCTTCAATATGTAAATTGGTGGGGGGCGGGATACAAATGTTCAGTTTATATTGAGTACAGAGATGCCAAGTATCTTGATCATGGCCACACAGCTAATAATAAAGGAAACTAATATGCAAACCCACAGAGTCAGACTCCAAAATCCTTATTCTTAGTAAATGTTTAGTGCAGCCTCTTTGATGTTCCACAACCATGGGAATTAGTAAGTGGGATAGGAGGAAACAGATACAATGGGTCAAAGTTTGTATGGAGTTATAATCTCAGAATTATCTTCCTTCAACATGTCCTATCTGTTAACAGGGATATATTTATTGTTTCAGTATATTGACTACAGTCTTTTAGTAAGCCTTTCTAAACATAAAATCTCCGAACTTCAAGCATTCAAAAAATTATAATGAAGACTCATTACTTTAAAAAAATTGTTCAAAAGATCTAGCCAAATTTGTTAACAATTCTCTGAGGCCTTAAGTCTTTGATTTGAGTTTAAGTCGTATTAATTTGGTGCAATGACACTAACTATCAAATCTTGCTAATAGGCTCTGATTGGCTTTTGTTAAAATCAAAGAAATTTCATGGAGGTAATTGAATCTGGTCAGTCTGTGTACTAATAAGCAATATACTCCCACCAGAGGTACAGCCATGATGCAACTAAAAATAGAGGATAACATTGAAGGGTTTATATGATAAATTAGTGTTATTCTTTCTTAGACTATGGGTCTGAGTGTGACTTAATATAACATGGCATTATGAATTCACAACTACTTTAGAGCATGGAGTGTTATTTTTGCTTTCCATTTTGCAGTTAAGGGTCAGTTTTATATGATAAATTTTAATAGGTCGTGTGTAGATATTCATTGGCGCAATAATTCTACTTTTGTGCTCTAATCTAAATCTTAGGTTCAGGAGCTAAACCTACGAGTGGAATCAAAACAAGCTAAAGAATAGTTTCCTACAGGACACGTCAAAAGCAGTATAGGTGCCTGGGGGTTAACTCGGGCTTTAAGGTCAGAAAATTCTGATTTCCAGTACTCTAGGTCATTTTACCAGCTTTATGGTCTTTCATTCAACATGTCTGACATTTGGGGATTAGCCCTGAACAAAACAGATGCTTTCTCTGCCTTGAGGAAGCTTACAGAGTAGTGAAGAATTGTACAATCTATTTCTTAAAGTTCTGTTTGTGTAACCTAACTGTGGGCATTACAGCCTCTGTATGTAAATCTTCCTTTGGAGATGGTTGAAAATGGGTTCCAAAGAAATGCTTGGGTAGTGAGCATTTGGGAGACCTAAATGCATCATATATCAAAGACAGTTTTGCATTGCCAACAGGATATACATGAGCGAATTGTTTTTAAGAGGCACAACACAATGATTTAATGTATGTATACATTGTGAAATGATTACCACAGTCTAGTTAATTAACACGTCTATCACCTCACATAGTTATTTTTTTTTTATAACCTAACAACATACAATTTTTATTGTCAATCATACCTCACTAAAGCTGGGGAAAAAAATTGTGTTCTGATGATCTTGTTGTATTAGCTTGTCTGCCTCCTCCAGGAAAGTGGAGATAACTTACTTTAGAAAGTGACAGGTGGTGTGTGTAGTGAAGAGTGGAATACTGAAGCGAGTGAATCAGGCAATGAGGGAAAACCACCGGGATGGTGAGTTCTTGAGTTGGTCATGGGGCTTTTTCTTGCTGGGGACTCCTAAGAGCTCAGGTAAAATGTGCCTCACAATTGCTCACCTGAAGAATGGATGAGGGGAACATTTAGTCCTCTCTCATTCACCATCTGCAAGATTTTCCCCATGGAGTATGTGATGGTTAGTTTTATGTGGCAAACTAACTGGACCCCAGGGTGCCCAGATATTTGGTTAAAAATTATTTGTGGTATTTCCCTGAGGGTGTTTTTAGATGAAATGAGCACTTAAATGGGTAGAATGAATGCAGCAGATTGCCCTCCATAATGTGAGTGGGCCTCATCCAATCAGTTGAAGGCCTGAATAGAACAAAAGGCTGACCCTCCCCTAAGAGATAAATCTCCTGCCTTCAGGACTTTGAATAGGGACATTAGTTCTTTCCGGTTCTGCAGCAGCTACTGGCCTTAACACTCAAACTGGGACAGCAGCTTTGCAGATTTTTGGACTTATCAGCCTCCATAATCATGTGAGCCAATTCCTTACAATAAATCTCTCTATCTGTCTATCTCCAAAACAGGGTGTCAACTTTCTCCTAGGCTGGGTTTTTCTGAGTCCTTAGCAGATATATGCAGCTGTTTTTCAGAAAAGACCTAGGGAAGAAATGGAGAATTAAGTGATGTAGCTCACGTAAAAGTGCCACCAAGTTGTATTTGTGGGAAGTTGGTTTGCTATAGCAGTATCTGTTTTAGAAGGTAGTTGGAGAGGATGTGAAAAGGGGCCCTAGAGGCATTTGATGAATTTACTTACAAAGAGAAGTTATATAGAGATAGTTTCTAAGGTTATGGTTAAGCAAATCACATAAGCTCTTTTATCTTCCTATACAAAATTGAAAAACTGAGAATTCCCTTGCTTGTTTCAGTATTGTTTTTTTCTTCTCCAAAAAATCTGATTCTCAATTTCACTGAAATTTTGAGCATAAGTATCATTCTGGACGTCATAACTGTTTAGGCAGAAAGGAATCAATGGTGTGAAATAAAGAAAAAAAAAAGAAAGATGCAAACATAATATGATGTCTTTGTGTCTTTGTCTTTAGTGACATATCTTTAGGATATTTATGCAATGTATGATTTTTTTAAAATAAATTTATTTATTTATTTATTTATTTTTGGCTGCGTTGGGTCTTTGTTGCTGTGCTTTCTCTAGTTGTGGCGAGCGAGGGCTACTCTTCGTTGAGGTGCACGGGCTTCTCATTGCGGTGGCTTCTCTTGTTGTGGAGCACAGGCTCTAGGCACGCGGGCTTCATTAGTTGTGTCATGCAGGCTCAGTAGTTGTGGCACGCGGGCTCTAGAGCACAGGCTCAGTAGTTGTAGCTCACAGGCTAGCTGCTCCATGGCATGTGGGATCTTCCCAGACCAGGGCTCGAACCCGTGTCCCCTGCATTGGCAAGCGGATTCTTAACCACTGCGCCACCAGGGAAGCTCTGCAATGTATGATTTATTAAAGGAATTTGAGCTATTAAATTAGGGCACGGGAGAATGAAAATTCATATCCTGTTTATAATGAGGCTTTGAAAATGATGCCAATACATTAAACAGTCACTTGATATTTATTAAAAACCTACTATTAATATATTCTAGGAATTGTGCTATATCGGAAACATTAGTAAATTAGACATATATACTTGCCTCCCTTTTGGAGTTTACTATCTAGCGTGGGGTACACAGAACTTACCATGTGAACAGTTTGCTGGGAGACAAGAAGATTAAAGAAAGTTCTCTTTAAAGACTACAACATGACCTTTGCTCTTAATGAATACAGGGTTTCAATAATATTTACTCACATACAAAATGCCAAGAGCCAGAGACACACTCTTTTAGCTTAGATGATGGGAATTTAATGTTAACAGGATCACAGGGATTAAAAAAAGAAGGAAGGAAACAGCACTTTGATAGCCACAGTCAATTCTCACTAAGAATTAGAATCTCTTTCCAAAAGTTAGAGTTTCTATTCTGATTATTTACACACAGTTAAGGGTTTAGTCATCTGGTATCCTAGCAGCACCTACTCTAGTGTTTTACCATGAAGGTAGCTTAGTCACTGTCTCTTTTGCTTCTATACTTTGCTGACTTCAACTAATTGCTTCTCCACATAACTCTTACTGTGAGAAGACGATTGGACTGCAAATCATCCTTTTGAGGAACCCTATTATGCCAAGTCCCTTACAGGCTTCTGTGCAATTTGTCAAGAGGCAGTGTATGTTGTGGATGGAAGGTCCTGGTGTCTAATGCAATAGCCTGCAGCTACTTCCTCCAGAAGGGAAGGCATTCATAAAACAAGTGATCGCGAGATTAACCAAGATGGCAGAGTAGAAGGACGTGCTCTCACTCCCTCTTGCAAGAGCACCAGAATCACAACTGGCTGCTGGACAATCATTGACAGGAAGACCCTGGACTTCACCAAGGAGGATACCGCACGTCCAAGGACAGAGGAGAAGCCACAGTGAGACGGTAGGAGGGGCGCAATCAGAGTAAAATCAAATCCCATAACCGCTGGGTGGGTGACTCACAGACTGGCGAACACTTACACCACAGAAGTCCACCCACTGGAGTGAAGGTTCTGAGCCCCATGTCAGGCTTCCCAGCCTGGGGGTCAGGCAACGGGAGGAGGAATTCCTAGAGAATCAGACTTTGAAGCCTAGTGGGAATTGATTGCAGGACTTTGACAGGACTGGGGGAAACAGAGACCCCACTCTTGGAGGGCACACACAAAGTAGTGTGCGCATCGGGACCCAGGGGAAGGAGCAGTGACCCTGGGGGAGACAGAACCAGACCTACCTGCTGGTGTTGGGAGGTCTCCTGCAGAGGCAGAGGGTGGCTCTGTTTCACCGTGGGGGCAAGGACACTGGCAGCGGAGGTTCTGGGAAGTGCTCCTTGGCGTGAGCCCTCCCAGAGTCTGCCATTAACCCCACCAAAGAGCCCAGGTAGGCTCCAGTGTTGGGTTGCCTTAGGCAAAACAACCAACAAGGAGGGAACCCAGCCCCACCCATCAACAGTCAAGTGGATTAAAATTTTACTGAGCTCTGACCGCCACAGCAACAGTCAGCTCTACCCACCACCAGAGCCTCCCATCAAGCCTCTTAGATAGCCTCAACCACCAGAGGGCAGACAGCAGAAGCAAGAAAAACTACAATCCTGCAGCCTGTGGAACAAAAACCACAGTTACAGAAAGATAGACAAGATGAAAAGGCAGAGGGCTATGTACCAGATGAAGGAACAAGAAAAAACCCCAGAAAAACAACTAAATGAAGTGGAGATAGGCAACCTTCCAGAAAAAGAATTCAGAATAATGATAGTGAAGATGATCCAGGACCTCGGAATAAGAATGGAGGCAAAGATTGAGAAGATGCAAGAAATGATTAACAAAGACCTAGAAGAATTAAAGAACAAACAAACAGAGATGACCAATAAAATAACTGAAATGAAAACTACACTAGAAGGAATCAATAGCAGAATAACTGAGGCAGAAGAACGGATAAGTGACCTGGAAGACAGAATGGTGGAATTCACTGCTGCAGAACAGGCTAAAGAAAAAAGAATGAAAAGAAATGAAGACAGCCTAAGAGACCTCTGGGACAACATTAAACGCAACAACATTCGCATTATAGGGGTCCCAGAAGGAGATGAGAGAGAGAAAGGACCAGAGAAAATATTTGAAGAGATTATAGTCGAAAACTTCCCTAACATGGGAAAGGAAATAGCCACCCAAGTCCAGGAAGCGCAGAGAGTCCCATACAGGATAAACCCAAGGAGAAACACGCCGAGACACATAGTAATCAAAGTGGCAAAAATTAAAGACAAAGAAAAATTATTGAAAGCAGCAAGGGAAAAACGACAAATAACATACAAGGGAACTCCCATAAGGTTAACAGCTGATTTCTCAGCAGAAACTCTACAAGTCAGAAGGGAGTGGCATGATATACTTAAAGTGATGAAAGAGAAGAACCTACCACCAAGATTACTCTACCCGGCAAGGATCTCATTTAGATTTGATGGAGAAATCAAAAGCTTTACAGACAAGCAAAAGCTAAGAGAATTCAGCACCACCAAACCAGCTCTACAACAAATGCTAAAGGAACTTCTCTAAGTGGGAAACACAAGAGAAGAAAAGGACCTACAAAAACAAACCCAAAACAATTAAGAAAATGGTCATAGGAACATACATATCGATAATTACCTTAAACGTGAATGGATTAAATGCCCCAACCAAAAGACATAGACTGGCTGAATGGATACAAAAACAAGACCCATATATATGCTGTCTACAAGAGACCCACTTTAGACCTAGGGACACATACAGACTGAAAGTGAGGGGATGGAAAAAGATATTCCATGCAAATGGAAATCAAAAGAAAGCTGGAGTAGCTATACTCATATCAGATAAAATAGACTTTAAAATAAAGAATGTTACAAGCGACAAGGAAGGACACTACATAATGATCCAGGGATCAATCCAAGAAGAAGATATAACAATTATAAATATATATGCACCCAACATAGGAGCACCTCAATACATAAGGCAACTGCTAACAGCTATAAAAGAGGAAATCGACAGTAACACAATAATAGTGGGGGACTTTAACACCTCACGTACACCAATGGACAGATCATCCAAAATGAAAATAAATAAGGAAACAGAAGCTTTAAATGACACAATAGACCAGATAGATTTAATTGATATTTATAGGACATTCCATCCAAAAACAGCAGATTACACATTCTTCTCAAGTGCGCACGGAACATTCTCCAGGATAGATCACATCTTGGGTCACAAATCAAGCCTCGGTAAATTTAAGAAAATTGAAATCATATCAAGCATCTTTTCTGACCACAACGCTATGAGATTAGAAATGAATTACAGGGAAAAAAACGTAAAAAAGACAAACACATGGAGGTTAAACAATACGTTACTAAATAACCAAGAGATCACTGAAGAAATCAAAGAGGAAATCAAAAAATATCTAGAGACAAATGACAATGAAAACACGACGACCCAAAACCTATGGGATGCAGCAAAAGCAGTTTTAAGAGGGAAGTTTATAGCTATACAAGCCTACCTAAAGAAACAAGAAAAATCTCAAGTAAACAATGTAACCTTACACCTAAAGAAACTAGAGAAAGAAGAACAAACAAAACCCAAAGTTAGCAGAAGGAAAGAAATCATAAAGATCAGAGCAGAAATCAATGAAATAGAAACAAAGAAAACAATAGCAAAGATCAATAAAACTAAAAGCTGGTTCTTTGAGAAGATAAACAAAATTGATAAGCCATTAGCCAGACTCATCAAGAAAAAGAGGGAGAGGACTCAAATCAATAAAATCAGAAATGAAAAAGGAGAACTTACAACAGACACCGCAGAAATACAAAGCATCCTAAGAGACTACTACAAGCAACTCTATGCCAATAAAATGGACAACCTGGAAGAAATGGACAAATTTTTAGAAAGGTATAACCGTCCAAGACTGAACCAGGAAGAAACAGAAAATATGAATAGACCAGTCACAAGTAATGAAATTGAAACTGTGATTAAAAATCTTCCAACAAACAAAAGTCCAGGACCAGATGGCTTCACAGGTGAATTCTATCAAACATTTAGAGAAGAGCTAACACCTATCCTTCTCAAACTCTTCCAAAAAATTGCAGAGGAAGGAACACTCCCAAACTCATTCTATGAGGCTACCATCACCCTGATACCAAAACCAGACAAAGACACTACAAAAAAAGAAAATTACAGACCAATATCACTGATGAATATAGATGCAAAAATCCTCAACAAAATACTAGCAAACAGAATCCAACAACACATTAAAAGGATCATACACCACGATCAAGTGGGATTTATCCCAGGGATGCAAGGATTCTTCAATATACGCAAATCAATCAATGTGATACACCATATTAACAAATTGAAGAATAAAAACCATATGATCATCTCAATAGATGCAGAAAAAGCTTTTGACAAAATTCAACACCCATTTATGATAAAAACTCTCCAGAAAGTGGGCATAGAGGGAACCTACCTCAACATAATAAAGGCCATATAGGACAAACCCACAGCAAACATCATTCTCAATGGTGAAAAACTGAAAGCATTTCCTCTAAGATCAGGAATGAGACAAGGATATCCACTCTCACCACTATTATTCAACATAGTTCTGGAAGTCCTAGCCATGGCAATCAGAGAAGAAAAAGAAATAAAAGGAATACAAATTGGAAAAGAAGAAGTAAAACTGTCACTGTTTGCGGATGACATGATACTATACATAGAGAATCCTAAAACTGCCACCAGAAAACTGCTAGAGCTAATTAATGAATATAGTAAAGTTGCAGGATACAAAATTAATGCACAGAAATCTCTTGCATTCCTATACACTAATGATGAAAAATCTGAAAGAGAAATTATGGAAACACTCCCATTTACCATTGCAACAAAAAGAATAAAATACCTAGGAATAAACCTACCTAGGGAGACAAAAGACCTGTATGCAGAAAACTATAAGACACTGATGAAAGAAATTAAAGATGATACCAACAGATGGAGAGATATACCATGTTCTTGGATTGGAAGAATCAACATTGTGAAAATGAGTATACTACCCAAAGCAATCTACAGATTCAATGCAATCCCTATCAAATTACCAATGGCATTTTTTACAGAGCTAGAACAAATCATCTTAAAATTTGTATGGAGACACAAAAGACCCCGAATAACCAAAGCAGTCTTGAGGGAAAAAAATGGAGCTGGAGGAATCAGACTCCCTGACTTCAGACTCTACTACAAAGCTACAGTAATCAAGACAATATGGTACTGGCACAAAAACAGAAACATAGATCAATGGAACAAGATAGAAAGCCTAGAGATTAACCCATGCACCTATGGTCAACTAATCTATGACAAAGGAGGCAAAGATATACAATGGAGAAAAGACAGTCTCTTCAATAAGTGGTGCTGGGAAAACTGGACAGCTATATATAAAAGAATGAAATTAGATTACTCCCTAACACCATACACAAAAATAAACTCAAAATGGATTAGAGACCTAAATATAAGACTGGACACTATAAAACTCTTAGAGGAAAACATAGGAAGAACACTCTTTGACATAAATCACAGCAAGATCTTTTTTGACCCACCTCCTAGAGTAATGGAAATAAAAACAAAAATAAACAAATGGGACCTAATGAAACTTCAAAGCTTTTGCACAGCAAAGGAAACCATAAACAAGACGAAAAGACAACCCTCAGAATGGGAGAAAATATTTGCAAATGAATCAACGGACAAAGGATTAATCTCCAAAATATATAAGCAGCTCATTCAGCTCAATATTAAAGAAACAAATACCCCAATCCAAAAATGGGCAGAAGACCTAAATAGACATTTCTCCAAAGAAGACATACAGACGGCCACAAAGCACATGAAAAGATGCTCAACATCACTAATTATTAGAGAAATGCAAATCAAAACTACAATGAGGGGCTTCCCTGGTGGCGCAGTGGTTGAGAATCTGCCTGTTAATGCAAGGGACACAGGTTCGAGCCCTGGTCTGGGAAGATCCCACATGCTGCCAAGCAACTAGGCCCGTGAGCCACAACTACTGAGCCTGCGCGTCTGGAGCCTGTGCTCCGCAACAAGAGAGGCTGCGATAGTGAGAGGCCCGCGCATTGCGATGAAGAGTAGCCCCCGCTCGCCGCAACTAGAGAAAGCCCTCTCACAGAAAGGAAGACCCAACACAGCCAAAACTAAAAATAAATAAATAAAAAAATAAAAAACTACAATGAGGTATCACCTCACTCCTGTTAGAATGGGCATCATCAGAAAATCTACAATCAACAAATGCTGGAGAGGGTGTGGAGAAAAGGGAACCCTCTTGCACTGTTGGTGGGAATGTAAATTGATACAGCCACTATGGAGAACAATATGGAGGTTCCTTAAAAAACTAAAAATAGAATTACCATCTGACCCAGCAATCCCACTACTGGGCATATACCCAGAGAAAACCGTAATTCAAAAAGACACATGCACACGAATGTTCATTGCAGCACTATTTACAATAGCCAGGTCATGGAAGCAACCTAAATGCCCATCAATAGACGAATGGATAAAGAAGAAGTGGTACATATATACAATGGAATATTACTCAGCCATAAAAAGGAACAAAATTGAGTCATTTGTTGAGAAGTGGATGGATCTAGAGACTGTCATACAGAGTGAAGTAAGTCAGAAAGAGAAAAACAAATATCGTATATTAACGCATGTATGTGGAACCTAGAAAAATGGTACAGATGAGCTGGTTTGCAGGGCAGAAGTTGAGACACAGATGTAGAGAATGGACATATGGACACCAAGGGGGGAAAACTGTGGTGGGGTGGGGATGGTGGTGTGCTGAATTGGGCGATTGGGATTGACATGTATACACTGATGTGTATAAAATTGATGCCTAATAAGAACCTGCAGTATAAAAAAACAAACAAAGAAAACAACTAAAAAAAAAAACAAAAAAAACAAGTGATTGCTACATTGCAGAGACAAGATATGTAAACACATTCTTTTATTCCTTCTTTCAGTCCACTTAAAAAACAAAAGAAGATCTGTTTTGCACCATTCGGTATTCTAAGGACTAGAAAAACCAAGGACATCCTTCTTATTTCAGTTTTTGTTTCTTCTCCAAAAATATAATTCCCAATTCCATTGAGTTGGTTAATAAAATATGGCCCATTACCTCATGGAGCCATGTGGGAGAAATGGACATTGAAATGGAACCTCACCAATAAATATGCACCTAAGAAAACATTGGAAATCTCTATGCTCCTCGAATCTGGTTACAAAAATCTTCAACTCTAATCCCACAGTTGTAGGATTCCCTGTATCTCCCACAAATTTCTGAGTTCCTGGGATATGCTGCCTTATTCTTCCCTCTACCTCTGTACTTCTATATTATCTTATCTGACTTGCTTCCATACCATGAAAAAATAGCCAGTTGTTTCATTGATTTCCTTAGCTATTTGATTTTACTGATGATTTTAGAAGTCATGAGGTACAGTCACATCTTTTGCAAAATTGCTCGATCTACAATAATTTACTCTCCCATATCCACTATCTGCTTCTTCCTCAGTTAGAGTATCCCAATTTTATTCAGAGTAGCAATGTCCTCTATTTCCCAGTTTCTCTTTAAGGTGTTTTTGGCAGGCAACCTCAAAAATGGTCCACCATGAACCCCATTTCCTGGTGTTCATACCCTATGTAATCTCCTGCCCTTGAGTGTGGGCTGGGGTTATTGACTTACTTGTAACTAACAGAATATGGCAGAAGTGATACGCTGTCATTTCTGAGATTAGGTTATAAATAACGGTAGCTTCTGTGTTGGGTGTTCTCCTACATTCTCTCGTGGATTGCTTGCTCTGGGGAAGCCAGCTCCCAAGTTGTATGGCAACTGCATGGTGAGGTCCATATGCATGAACTTGGAAGGGGACATTGGCAGGCCTGACAGCACCACATGAATGAACTTGGATGTCAGTCCTCCCAAGTTGAGCCTTGAGATGACTACAGCCCCAGTCAACACTTTGATTGCAGCCTTATGGGAGATCCTGAGCCAGACCCACCAGCCAAGCCATTCTCAAGTCCCTAACCTACAGAAATTTTGCAATAATAAATGTTTATTGTTTCAAGCTATTAATTTTGGGTGTAATTTGTTATGCAGCAGTGGATAATAATACAATGTTCAATTCAGTTGATTAAATATTGGTTGAACATATATAAGGAGTATGCTTCAAGTACTATTATTCAGTACATTGAGGGTAGAAAGAAGAATTGGAAATTGTCTGTGCCCTCAAAGAGCTTCTGATCTATGGAGTATAAATCAGGACTTTTGCATAAACAGAAAGTAGAAAGAAGAAAGTAGAAACAAGAAATCTTGTCAGCAGAATAGCCCACCCTTTTTTTCTCTTGTCTGTCTTTAGACTGTTTCATTTTGATTCCTATCAGTTTTATTAATGTGCTTAAACCAAATAGTGAGTTTTGTATGAAAACCTAAGGGCATTCTCTGTATGTATTGTCAACTAAGCAAGTATCTGGATTTCAGCACCATTGTAGTAAATAACTGGGACTAGAGTATCTTAATTTTTCCTGCTGGAATCAAGCTTACATTTGACAAGGTTGTTTTGTGCCAAACATAAGAAGCTTAGCCAGCAGAAGAAAATCTCGAGACAGCAGTAAGTTTCAAGTCTGAACTCAGCATTATAAGGTGCACCTTGGTTTCCTTTGTTTTATTGCTTACTATTAAATGTGTTAGATTTGAGATTAAACTGTTTCACCAAAAAGCACACAGGCTTGGACACAACCTTGCTAAAAAGCTGAACTCCGCAGCCGCATTTTTCATTCTGCCCTGAGACTCAGTGTTCCAGCCATAGGAGAGCCCTTGTGTAGTCCTTAGTGCTCCAAGATTTCTCCTGACCTCCAGGCCTTAGAACACATGGTTTCATCTGGCTGGGATTCTCTTCTCCATTTACCTGTGCAAGGCCTACTCATTCTTTAGCATTTAGATATCACTTCTTCCAGGATGACACTTATAAGTGAATTCAGAGAATTCAACACTTTCCTTTTTCCCATAGAACCTTTTACATGATATTCAATTGTTTGCTTAAATATTAAGACCAGAGGTTGGACACCAGAGAGCCCATAGGCTATATAGGCTAAATCTGGTCCCCAGACATATTTTTGTAACAAAACAAAACAAAAACAAAAAACAGAACTGCTATTGAGTATTTTAGGAGCTTGGGATCACGAATGCTTCTACTCTGCCACTTCTCTTATTGTCTTATGAACGACCAGCTTCCCTAGTGTGCATGACTTGCCCTCGTCTGTAGAATTTATAACTGAGACTTGTGACCCTTTGAAAACAGGAATATGTTTTGTTCATTTTCACGCATCCATAGCATGTCCTAGTACTTAGCGTATTGTATGCACTCTGCAAACAGTTGTTGAATGAATGAATGCTGAATTTAATTATTAATCGGTAAACAGTTATGCTCTAAACTCTTTGATTAGGGGAATGTCCTTTCTCTAACTTTGATCTCTTCAAACTGTTTGCCAGCTTTGTTCTCCATAGGGAAAGCCCACACGCAGCAACGAAGACCCAACGCAGCCAAAAATAAATAAATAAAAAAATTTTTTAAAGTTACATAACTTGTAATTAATTTAATGCCATATATTTAGCACAATAGATGACTGCCAAAAAAACAAAAAGCTTTGTGTTCTGCTTAAATATCAACTTGTTAAGCATTTGATTTCCTCTGAAAGTCAGTCCCATTTTATTTCTATTTAAAAATAGAAATGGATTGTTTGTACTTTTTTCTGTGTGTGTGTGCGTGCACATAGTAGTTAATTTATAGACACAGGTGGCCATGTTGTGGTGACCTATGTAATAAACCAAAATTTAAACCTGTGAATGCCTCAAGCTTACAAAATAAAAACACTAAGGACAACCAATCAAAAATAGCCTACCCGGTTTTACGCTATAGCCAAACAAATAATTCCCTTTCTTTGCTTCCAGACTTCCTCTGTATAAGTCTTTCCCCTGGCTCCTGTCTGAGGAGCACAACTTACCATTACAGTTTGGCACTGCCCGATTCAAATTGTTTTTGCTCAAATAAACTCACCATTTTTTTAAAAAAATTATTTATTTATTTATTTATGGCTGTGTTGGGTCTTCGTTTCTGTGCGAGGGCTTTCTCCAGTTGCGGCGAGCGGGGGCCACTCTTCATCGCGGTGCGCGAGCCTCTCACTATCGCGGCCTCTCTTGTTGCGGAGCACAGGCTCCAGACGCGCAGGCTCAGTAATTGTGGCTCACGGGCCTAGTTGCTCCGCGGCATGTGGGATCCTCCCAGACCAGGGCTCGAACCCGCGTCCCCTGCATTGGCAGGCGGATTCTCAACCACTGCGCCACCAGGGAAGCCCCAACTCACCATTTTTAATATGCCTCAGTTTGTCTTTTAACTTGATTCTTCTGAGGAGATGCTGTTTTGAGGCTGCTGCCCAAGCAAGTCCTGTTTTAATCCTTGGAGAAACAAGTTTGGATGTATTAGCTCGTGGTGGCAGTTTTCAGCCACTTTGTGAGGAAGTCTGCAGTTTATTACCATTAAGAAAGTTTTGAGGCTTAATGACACACTTTTTACAAAGTATAGCCAAACAAATGTTTTATTAATTAAACAATGATGCATTCATATATATTTATTGAGTACCTTCAATGTGAATGGGGAGTTTTAGCCAGGGTGTTGATAATTTTACATTTGTCCAAATCTTTGGGAAGGTAGGCACATGTAATCTTTATTCATTATTGATTTGGTTCTAATTAAAGGTGGAAACTGCTGAATCAAAGAGCAAAGAGAGGTGCTGTCTTTGCAAAGCTGATTCATAAACCCCAACTATGGACTCCTAGTACTCCTGCAATCGTGATTTAACCAATTCTTCTTAAAATGTATTTCATTTTTAATATTGCTAATTATTCTTTGCCTGCTTTGGTTAAAAAAAAAAAAACAAACAGATTTGGGAATGATTGGATCATTGTTCTTGAGCACTGATATCAGAGAAATAGATTTTAAACATCATTTTTTATACTTCTCCTGTGTTTATGCTCATCTGGACACTTTTCTGATAAGAATCACAGGGTTTAGAATGGCATTTAAAGTCAGAAAGACATTCTTGATATTTATGAACCCTGTAACCTTGAGCAAGTAAATAATCCTCAAAAAGCCGTATTTATGGACAGGGATCATCGTATCTACCTCAGAGGGGTGAAATGAGGACAAATGAGAAAATACTCAGAAAGGCATCAAAATAGCTGTCACACATCGAGGTCTTACTGTTACTAAAAAAGGACCACAATCTCTAGTCTAAACTCTTGGTGTCAAACGTTTCAAAATTCAGAACTTAGAGTTTAGAGAGATAATATTGAATACATCTTCCATATTATATAGCACGGACATATTAATAATTCCAATAATTTTTGAATCTTAAGACAGATTTTAAAAATACTACAATTGACTTACATCCTTTCAGGTCATGTCCTGCCACACAACGAGTGTAGGTCAGATCAGATTTTGCATTACCAAGTTACAATAATGTATTATTAAAAGACTGAGGATTTTAGAATGGAAGTTTATCATATATATTATAGGGGGTAGTATATTTTAAATGCCTAGCAAACATCTGGCTATCTCCAGGTGCATATTAAATGCTCATCCCTTCCTGACCTTTGCTCTTTTCCTTCCCCTAATATGTAGCCCATTTCTAGCTTCCCCGGTGACATGACGGGCTTCCATCCCTCAACCCTCAGTCTCCCTATAGCAAAGCTGTATGTTTCAGCACAAGTTCACACAGGGCATTGGACCTCCAAACAGCATTTACTCTGTGAGATTTTTCCCTTTTCCTAAATATTCTCATCTTTCTCCCCTCATCTCCCATTTCCCTTTTCTGTGAATATTCTACTTCCTGACATGTTGTTATTTAAAGTGTCTCTGGCAATTATGTCAATGCATTGAGTCTAATTCACTAGGAATATTCTCTAACAAAAAGTTTTTCCAAATGCTGCCATCATTTTTATCCCTTTTCTGAGTTAATAATGATTGAGGAATCAGGTGAAGGTGGTTTTGGTGCAAATAACACACACACGTGTGTATATACATAAGTATGCATACATACAAATATATGTGTCCGTATATTGATATGCACACATATGTATATACTATATATATAGTATAGAGACATGTATATGTACATACACACATGCCCATATTTCTGCACTCAGGGATATAGACCAAAGGCAAGACTGAGATGTGTCTTTCTGACCTATATTCACTGGAAAGCCATGGATGTCTCAATGATTAGCCTGCAATTAGCCTGTGATTCAGGCAGGAGAAAAGCTACCTCTCAGGCCTTTAAAATCTCCTTCCTTGAAGGGCAACTCATAAAAAACACTCAGTGGATATTTAAAGCAGTTTAGGCATCATAATAGGCTCTATTCTGGGTCACTTTGCACACCCAAATTGTTTTTTGAGACTATTAACAATGTCTTGCTGAGCAATTTAATAAACACAATCAGTGGTAAAGCCTGTTACTTTTGTTTTACTGGTTTGAAAAATCATTCTTGTATATATCTACTCATGGTTATAAGCCTGCCTACTTAACTAGGGAATCTTGAAGAACAACTTCTGCATGTATGATAAGGATCCTTTATTCATGGGTGACAGAGCCTATTTTGCAGTTTCTATTCACACCCAAATTGTTCTTGAGGAACAATTCAGGCATCATTTATGTGGGCCTCCCACACCCAGAATAGTTTAATAGCCAGTGTCACCTTCACTGGGCTATTCTTTGGATAGAGACCATCAAGGGAAATAGCTATTTCAGTGAGTGGCATATTAAAGTTCTAGCCCAGAGCTCTGTCTGGTTCCAATATATGTGATCGTGGCTCAGTGAGGGGGCTGCGTTGGTACCATCTCGAGGATGTAAATACAAGGAATCTAGCCATAAAGCTGAAGCATGAGAAAAGTGGGGCCTGGGATGATCCAAAAGAAGCTGAAAGAGAACGCTGGTCTCTTTGATCTCTATCCAAAGAATATCTCTTCACTTAAACTCCCTCTTCTCTAAGCGCCTCTGTTCACCAGACACCTGTTTCCTGCTGGTTCTCCCATCTTAGTATCCATCTTAGTATCCACCAGCCTTTGTACTTTCCATTAGCTCTCTGGTCACTCTTATAAGTTTATTAGTTCAAGCCTGGAGTCTTGCCTCTGACCTAATTTTTCTGCCCTCCTTTTATTATTTCTCAATATCTGTGCTCATGAAATGTTATTTTAGAGTTAAGTGTTAAGGAAAGCTGTGCTTCTCCCCAAGGAGATGGTATTTTGAGGATAAGAATGATAAAACAAGCCATGTTTCCCTTTAAATTTTGGCTGCCTGGAAGCTCAGAGCCAAAGCTCAGGTTAATTAAGAGTCTAAAAACTTGCTTTAATTAAGTTTTCTGTTTTTTTAAATTCATCACTCAGCCCAAGTCTAGAGCTCACATTTTTACAAAATACTTTTCCCCTGGCCTTAATATCTTACTTTAGCTCATTTGTCCTGCCCCCATTTTTGACTCCAGTTGAACAGAACCAGATTAATCATATTTTTTGTTCATATTGTTCTTACATTTTCTCTCTTTTTTTTTTTATTGCAAGTGATCCTGTAGTACAACAAATCCTTTGTGGAATGAGGCAAGGTATAAATAAATTATAAGTAAGTAAGCAATACCTTTGCAGCAGGAAGCAAAATGAATATAGAAGCAGGACCAAGAGGAAGGAGATCTAGATGACTCTGCATGACAAAGTAGGCTGGGGATGAGGTGGCATTTCCTGGGAAGCAGGGAAATAAAGAGATGTGAGGAGATGGAAAAGATAGAAAAGAATATAGCTACCAGGAA
This sequence comes from Balaenoptera musculus, assembly GCF_009873245.2. Taxonomy (NCBI): domain Eukaryota; kingdom Metazoa; phylum Chordata; class Mammalia; order Artiodactyla; family Balaenopteridae; genus Balaenoptera; species Balaenoptera musculus. Next base: position 35,203,953 of record NC_045803.1, read on the forward strand.
TAAATTCTCTGTGTGGGCAATGTCCATCGGTCTGTAGGAACAGTGAAATCTTACATTCAGTGTTAAGAGTTGTCTGCTTAAAGAATTCCCCTCTGCCACAGCAAACCTTTAGTAAATTCTGCTACCACAATAGCCTGGGATTAATAGTACATGGAGGAAAGATGGTTTCCACAGTGTGACTTGACAGGCAATTGAGATAGCATAGCAGGACCAGAAAGGAAGTTAGGATTGTTAGAAAACGATAAAGCAGGTGGTAATGGGGACTCATAAGGGAATAGTTAAGTCTCCCAGTATATGAGATAAGGTTTGAGGTATTTTTCTCTTCCCTTTCTCTGTTCTTTCCTATTTCTTTGCCTCTCACTTTGCTTTCACCTCTCTTCTTTTCCTCTTATCCTTCCTTCCCTTCTTCCCTCTCTTACTTACTACCTCCCTTCCTCTTGGAAAGTGTTTGACTTTCTTCTAGGTGTCAGAGAGTCTGCTAGGTATTCAACATATAGGAGTAAGGAAGAGGTGAATGGCTCTGACACCCTGGAGCTTACACGTTAGTAAAGACCATAAAATAAAACTTAAATTAAAAATAAAATGAGTAGAGTTTAGGATGAGTGCTATAATGAACATAATCAAGGTATATACAAAGAGTATAGAAGAGGGATGGGGTGGAGTTGGAGTTATTTTTGTTAGGGAACATATTTCTTAAACCATATGAATTGGTAACTGAAGCCTTGAAAAGCTCCCTCAAAAGCTGGAGGAATTGGGGGCATCGAATCTCATTTCAGTATTTATTCTCATTATATGGTGTTAAAGTTGTGTATAGGAAGGAAAGCAAATGCATTTCTGATCGTGTATTTTCTCCTTGGGGCTTCATTCCCTTATATTCCTATTTGACTATTCAAAATTTGATGCCTATTTGAATTTTCACAAAAATATTTTTTAAATCTTCAAAGCAGCCAATTGCCCATGTTTCAAATAAGTCGATACTGTTCTCCTCATGCCACGTTAAGAAGTTTACGGAAATGAAGTAATCATATTATGGATTGCATTTATGGATTTTAGGTCTCTGGACTATCACTTTCTTTTAACCATGCTTTTCTTCAGCATATAAATCTAGGGTGTTTTCAATAAAATTTATTTCCACGAAATATTTTAATTTTTCCAAATTAGGGGTCTGAGCCTAATTTCTAATTTTGTATTAGAAAACATTACATTAGTCCTGCCATGAGTAAGGCAAGTTTTGAAGGCAGTTTCTGGTCATTTTGGTGAACTAGCTAGCCTGCAAGTAACTTTCATTTCTCTAGTTACCTTCTTGACTTTCACACTCATGTTTATCATTGCCAGAGAGACAAAAGAGGAAAGGGCTGGAATTCAAGGTTTAGTTTTAGACCATGCACCAGAGCATTACCATTTAGGGCTGTTTTTTTTAAAAATGATATAATCATAATAATTATAGTAATAACTCCTATTTTCATATCATTCAGGCATAAATTTATGTTATCCAAAGAACTTTGAAAGATTAGGATTATTGCCCCTCTTTATATGAAATGAGGAAACTGAGACTTAAGAAAAATGAAGTAAAAAAAAAAATTACAGCTAGCTTGTGTCAGTTAGAGGGAGGTTAATTAGAGATCAAAAAGAGGGAAGTTGAATTAGGTTGACTTTTTGACTCTGTAACTCCAAAATTTATTCTCTTAACTGCTATGCTATGGTACTGCTTTCTAGTCAAAGGCAACGATAGACTAATATACAAATAACTGAGATTCTTATGGGGGGGGCTTCTGCAAGGTAGGTACACAGAAAATACTGAGTAAGGAAAAAGGGCTATCCCATAGTAATCTAATAACAAATAGGAAGATACATGTAAAAGCAGCTAGTAGATAGACTAGGTGTTTAGTCCCAGTTATCGTACCATTGAATCGTCATGGCAACTTCTTGAAAGTAGCTGTTATTATCTTATTTTGTGGATTAGAAAATAAGATTTAGAGAAGTTATGTGGCTTGACACTTAGCTGAGTGAGTGACCTTGCATAGAGACTGGGTCTGTTCTATCCTTCTAAACTAGAGGAAAAACAACAAGAACAACAAAACAACCTCTTATGGAGTTACTATTACCTTCTGTGAGGATCAGAGTTAACTCGTGTGAAAAGACTATTAGAATAACTAGGGAACAGAAGGTGCTTACAATTCTTGTTATTTATTATTATCATCACCATCACCTACAGTTTTCCTCTTTCCTCTTCATCATCTAAAGGCCTCCTAACAATGTGGCCCTTGTTTCTCTCCAACAGTGAATTGTCACCCACTGCTGAATAAAACTTCTCTTTAAAGGACAGAAAACATTACTACAACTGGTGAAGAATATTAGAAGACAACCTATAGATATATGAGAAAAGTGGCATCCAGTAGGTTAGGAAAATGTGGTGGCCATAAGAATGCCCTTCTCTGATCTCCAACTGCAGGGAGCAAACTTGACTGATGGCCTCAATGGCTGCTCTCTACACACCCTCACAGCCTTTGCGTGCAGAAGCTGTGCTTCCCAGTGCCTGAGCCTGGCAGAGATTCTAAGACAGGCTGGCTACTGGGAGACACGGGACTCCTCTGACTGACAGCCTTGGCTCCAGGACTCACTACTGGATTTAGGAAAACTGTATGAGAACAGCACTGCAGTCTAAGTCTTCTCTCGCAATTCTTCCCTTCCCTTTTTATTCCATTGCTTTGGGGTCTGATGGTGTACCCAGTCTCCCCCTCCCTCTTTTTCTCTCACAGGACTTTTTCCTAATAAATCTCTTGTGATCGAATCCTCTGCTGGCATCTGCTTCTAACAAAAACAAAACAGAGAGGAAACAAAAACCTGGGCTTTTTAGAAATTTCTCAACATCTGGATCTCCAGCTCCAGTGAATACATCTTTGAACAATTCACTTATTCTTGGGTCTCTATTTCTTCACCAGACTGGAAAAAGACAGGGTTGCAGTAGATGATTCTCTTAATTGCTTTCATTTTATGATTCTAGAGCTATCAAATGCTGTCTAAAATATGGATTAACACAATTGTTTCTTATAGTTCGGTACTAGATCATAGTGGTGTTAAATGGTTGCTCCATGTGTAAATTATTCTTTGATCTAAGAAAAAATATTGTTTTATCAAAGAGTAAATATTGCTTTGATTTTTGGCTCATGGATACCAACATATTGCAACATAACAACAACAACAACAAAAAGTATCTTTGAAGATTTGCCATCGTTAACACTTCGGATCCAGAACTGCTTATGTGATTTTAGAGTAAAGCATGAAATGTCTTCCTAATTGGCTTTTTTCCCCAAATTAAAAGTACTTTAATTAAACAGAATCGCATATCCATTATCACCATCAAAAGCTGACTTAAAATTTAGCTATTCTCTTCTTTCAGTTTTCAACTAGTGGTAATAGTGGCAAAGTTTTAAATCGAATCATGATTTTAAAAAAAACCCACAATCCTACTCCAAGGGAGATTGCTCCTTCCTAAGTCAATACTTGATTCTTTAAAGGCACAATAGTTGTGTTATTCACCTAAATGACAAATAGATCAAATATAGGATTTTTAATATGGAAAGGAAAGGTTATGGTATAACGAACCAATAGTTATTGCTTTTCCTTAATTAAAAGGCGAACACTGATAATCCATCTTTATCAATGGAATGGAACGTGAGCCTGAGAACCTGCTAGATTTAATGCAAAATAGAGTGTTGAGATTTTCCAAAATCTCTTACACATTACCTCAGTGTAGGACTATTTTTTTATAATCTTGTTCTAAGGCTATGATCAATGAGAACTTTAAGAAGGATTTAGTGGTGATGATAGGATTTTATTCTCTTGCAAGATGCCACACTGGGGGAAAATGCATTAATGGAAAATAATTTTTGAGTTATTTGATAAAATTTTACAGTGCATGTTTAAGACCTTTATTTCAAAAGGCTTTAAAAAGCCAATTTTCGAGGTAATAGTCTTGATGCAATGGCATGTTCAACCTTGGTATACAAGAACTGAAGCAGTGATCATTCCAGACGCTGAGGTGTTCCAAATTAAAATGCAGTGAAATTGTGCGTAGGCAAAGTTCGTTAATAACATTTATTTAATTCCATCTTAGCTGTGAGATTTACATTCAAATTTGATTAAAATAATTTACTTTTTAAACATTTTCATCACATTTGTGGAGTTGGACAAATTTGAGTTCTATTCAAACGAACCTAAGGAGGAAACAGGTGTATCATTAGTGTTCTCAGAAATCAGGTCCAGGAGCGAAACCACGCCTGCTGTCTGGTAGGAGTAACCTGCCTAAACTCAGTTTGTGACCAGATTAACCATCACTTCAGTTAGAAAGAAACCAATTGCAAAAATATTAGCCATCTTTCCCTAGGAAAGTCAAATCGTGAAACAGGGACATGGTGCCAACAACATTATTTCAGGGAATTCATACAATTCCTCAACTGCAGGATGAAAGCTGAAATATTTAGTACTGTTGTACCAACTCAGTCTCGTTTGGCAGGTTGCACTTAGATTTCAGCAATTATGGTGAACGTTTAAAAATTTAATAAAGCATAATGTGGTTGGCCAAGATTCTGTCATTTTCATTTTTAAATCCGTTTGTAAAGTACATTAAACATTCTGCTTCTCAGTGGGTAGAAGAGCTGGACTTACAAAATGACTATGAGAAGGGTTTCATTTCAACCAGAATGTTCTTCTTTGCTTATGTACTTCTTACATACACCATAGTACCTATGTTTAGTTCTCTCTCTCTCTCTCAAAAAAGAAAAAAAACTACATTTTTGGTTTCATATATAATGTGTGTGTGTGTTTGTGAATCCTTTACAAAATCCAGAAAGATCTTACTTGTGTTCAAAAACTTGAACTCATCATTACTGAGCAGATTCTTCATTCGGAAAGCATCTTTCCTTCCTGATACCAGCTGCATTTTAATTCTAATCAAAATGTTTTACCAATAAAATAATTTATAGATTAGAAAGGGAAGACTCCCGTGTTCTTATTTACTTGCACTTCCAATTGGACATTTTAAGTCTTAGTTATCATTTATTCACTGAAAAAAATGATTTTGTTTTTGAAGGTAGTCTGGCAGTATCCCTGCCAGCTCTCAGCTTTGGTTACTAATATGGTTTCAAATGTATCTTCTCATTTCTTTATCCTCTCCATTTCTTTGCCTTATTCTTGTCACATTTTCTTGCTTGCTTGCTTTGTTTTTGACTTTTTCCCAGTACTGCCAATTTTCAGGCCAAAGTCCTTCACCTCCCACACTTTCTTTCCTTCAGCTATTTTTGGTGAAAACCTGGGCTTTTCCTGCTCTCCACCCTAGGAATTTTTTAAAATTTATTTTATGGCTAAAAAAGCACTGCTTTTCTCATTATTGTAGAATATCAGTATGTTACAAATTCAATTAATTATCTATTCCCATGCTGTGCTCATTCAAGAAAGCAAAAAACTACTCTCAAATCACACTTCTTGTTTTTACTATTACTACTAGTCTTGGTAGCAATACATTTGGAGAATAAACAGCAAATCCTAGGAGTTTGCTGAACAGTATACAGACATAATTGCATTTAATGAAAGCAATAACGCCACGTGATTAAACAAGCCAGTAACCTAGAATTCTCTTTAGATTAAAGATTACAAATTGGCCATTGATTGGCTATACTCGATATACAGTTTTGTTTTCTTTAGCCACAGATTTTTTTGAAAACTGAATGATTAGAAGAGTTTAAAACAATACAAAAATGTTATTTTTGGTGGAAAAATTAGTAGATTTGGCAACATTTGGCCCAGATTTTTATATGACTTCAACTGGCCAGTGTCTGCCCTCTTTAAGAAGAGTCTACTCTTCCTTTTGTCTCTACCATTCTTTTGTTTTTTTTTTTTTTTCCATTGTACTGAATTTTTGCTTTATTTTCTTTGGAATCCATGCAGGGTACAATGGATGAAATGATAATTGCTAACCCCCATCTCTGGTCAAAATAAGCAAAACTTTGAATTAGACTTGGGGTTCTCCAAGATACATTAGCAAAGGGCTTTTTATCCTGTGACTTGAATTCCATTGTCTTTCCTGTGACTAGCTGAATACTCTTTTTTTAAAAAATTGAAGTATAGTTGATTTACAATACAATGTTGTATTAATTTCTGTTGTATAACAAAGTGATTCAGTTTATATATATATATATATATATATATATATATATATATATATATATATATATATATACTTTCTTTTTTTAACATTCTCTTCCATTATGGTTTATCATAGGATATTGAATATAGTTCTCTGTGTGATACAGTAGGACCTTGTTGTTTATCCATTCTATATATGAAAGCTCACATCTGCTAATAACAAAATCCCAATCCATCCCTTCCCGACCCCTTCCCCCTTGGCAACTACTAGTCTGTACTCTATGTCCCTGATTCTGTTTCTATTTTGTAGATAGGTTCATTCGTGTCATATTTTACATAAAAGTGATAGCATGTGGTATTTGTCTTTCTCTTTCTGACTTACTTCTCTTAGTATGATAATCTCTAGTTGCATATGTCTCTACCATTCTTTGTGATTTTATACCTCTTGTGTTCCACTCACGCATATGTCCTGTCCAGTAAGCATTTGAAGTTTTGAAGTCTGTTCAGTCCCTTTATGTTATTCATTACGTCTACTTGACCAGCAAGTTCTGGCAGTTTTATCCACTGACTTAGGGTTTGGCAAACTTTTTCTTTAATCCAGAGAGCAAATGTTTTAGGCTTTGCAGACCCTAAGTTGTTGTCACAACTTCTCAGCTCTGCTATTGTAGTCCCAGTGCAGCCATAGACAGGGTGTAAACAATTGGGAATGACTGTGTTCTGATATAGCTTTATTTATGAAAATAGGCAGCAAGCTGGATTTGGTCCACAAGTTGTAGTTTGCTTAATCTTGCTCTAGATAATCATGTGCCAAGGTGTTTTATCCAGAACATTGTATCTGTGAAATGCTATATTAAAAAAAAAAAGATCCTTTAGAAAATGAAATATACACCTATCAGATATTTAAATTAACTGAAAAAAAATGGTACTATTGAGAAGCATTCACCTTTGTTTACTTACAGTATTCCCAATCATACTGAACTACAAAATCTTTATTTTAAAACTTAAAAGTCTTTATTCCCGTCCTGCCCCCAGGTTCTTCATGACCATTTTTTTTTTTTTTTTTTTTTAGATTCTATATATATGTGTTAGCAGACTCAGACCTATTAGAGAATGGACTTGAGGACACGGGGAGGGGGAAGGGTAAGCTGCGACAAAGTGAGAGAGTGGCATGGACATATATACACTACCAAATGAATGTAAAATAGATAGCTAGTGGTAAGCAGCTGCGTAGCACAGGGAGATCAGCTCGGTGCTTTGTGACCACCTAGAGGTGTGGGATAGGGAGGGTGGGAGGCAGACACAAGAGGGAGGATATGTGGGGATATATTTATACATATAGCTGATTCACTCTGTTATAAAGCAGAAACTAACACACCATTGTAAACCAATTATACTCCAAAAAAGATGTTTAAAAAAAAAAAAACTTAGTAAGTCTTAATATCTCAAAGCACTTGAACTGTGTTTCCAGTGGAAGTCTTAAATCCATCATCACTTCTCCTCCTTCACTGCTACTGATCTGGTTCAGTTCCTTGATTCTCCTTTCTCTTCCATTTTATTTTATTTCATTACATTTTATCTTAAAAAAATTAATGCATGCATGTAAGGAAAAAAATTGAAAAGTAACAAAAGATATCTAATAAAAATCAGATCCCTTCCACCCTAGAGCCCTAATTCCTATCTCAGAGTCAAAGTTAGCTTTCTGTGTGTCCTCCTGCTACGTTCTATACATGTACGAGTGCAATGTGAGTGTGTATGTGTGCATTCTTTTCATCTTTTCTTTCACACAGTCTGAGAATCCTAAAAAAAAAAAGTCTAGGTATCATTCAATGTTGTTCTATTACCTAAAGTCAGAATCAGAACACTTAATAGAGAAAATACACATTAAGCCTGTCATGAGCTGATAATTTCCTTCAGACCTGTTTCCCACCACTTCTCCTTTTAAAATCTCTTATGTTCTATGCTCCTCAGTTTTTCTATCTATGAGATGGAAGGGAGAGAGGAGATAATAATGCTGTATCATAGACATTTTATGATGATTAACAGGGTAATGTCTGTAAAATATTAAGCATAAATAAGTATTCCATGGTAGCTGGGGAACAGTGGTGGGAGGAGTCGTGGCTGTATGTAAAGTTTGAGAGCCGTTGTACAACTGAGGCGTTACCAAAAAGGATGTGGGACTTCATGGCATTTTCAAGTTTAAAATTATTTTAAGTATATAATTCCATTTAATCCTCATTTCTACATTCACCAACTATTTATTCAAATATTTATTCACAGTAACTGGGACATAGTAAGAACTCAAATGTTAGACAGTATTAATAGGGTCATCGATTTCAAGGAACTTATATTCTAGAATAGGAAATTGTTGGTATATCAACAGTACATAAAGTTAGTGATTGCATAGTATGGAGAGGGATCTGCAGGTAATAAAGAAGGTGATATGGTACAGGTTAAAGAGTGGTTTGCTACTGAATTTAGATAGCTAGGCTGCTGCAGCTGTACTCCAAGTGAGTACCATTATCCTAAAATATAAAATGCTGGCTCTGGGCTTGGGCAACCAAGGTGGCCCTGTTTAACCTTAAGGGCCTTAGGAATATTTGTAGAACATACTTTAGCCTGAACCCAGGGGAAACGATCGTCAGAATTCTTACAGAATTTATTTATTTCCCTTAAGACTTGAGGAGCTTAGTAAATAAAAGATAGGCTTGCACCATAGAATGTTGGTGAAAAGATAAAATGTAGCAATAGAACAATACAACAGAAAAAGGACCTGGGGCTGACTTCTTGGTTAAGTGCAATAGTACAAATGGAAAAAGTAACTTGTCCAATGCTTTCTTCAATATTTCTTAACAGAATTTTGGGGACAGAAAGAGAGAAGATGCAACCACAGGTTGAGAGGTGGGCTCATCCACTTTTGATGAGATATATATGTGAGGAACAAGTATGTAGTCAAATGGTTGTCAGAACTTATTAGGAAGAAGATGAGAGTTGTGTAATCAATTTTAGTCACCTTTTTTCCATAGACAAAGAGAAGTTATTGTATCATTTGGCCCATCTTCTAATAACCCACAGCATTAACTAAAGTGAGAAATACTTATTGTGCAGCTCTCATATTATAAGCATTGCCTAAATTATAGGTACTTTATATACCTTATTTTGTTAATCCACATAACAAACACAGGCAGTAAACATTAATACCCCTGATGCCAGTGAATTTAAGGTTCTTTCTTTGTCACGAAAGAATTCAGAGACAGAGTGATAGGTAAGAAGTGGATTTACTTAGAGAGAAACACGCTCCACAGGCAGAGCTTGGGCCATCTCGGAAGACAAGAGGCAAGAGGCCTCGAAATATGGCATGGTTAGTTTTTATGGGCTGGATAATTTCATAGGCTGAGTGGGAGGATTATTCCAACTATTTTGGGGAAGGGGCAGGGATTTCCAGGAATTGGGCCACCGCCCACTTTTTGAACTTTTATGGTTGGCCTCAAAACTGTCATGGCACTGGTGGGTGTGTCATTTAGCAGATGCTAATGTATTACAATGAGCGTATAATGAGGCTCAAGGTCTACTGGAAGTCGAATCTTCTGCCATCTTGGACCTAGTTGGTTCTCACTAGTTTTCGTCATGTGCCATGGCTATATCATTCTTTTAAAGGTTGTGCCCTGCCCCCTTCCCTCCTGTTTCACCTCAACTTTACAGATGAAGAAATGCCAGCTAAGACTCTGGGAGAAATAGGAAATAAATTTAGGGGAACCTGTATTTCAGACAAGATGTATATGTTTTTCCACGCACCTCAGTTCCTTATATAGACCAGGTTCTTATCATATACTGATGGAAATTAATATGCTTGCCTATCAAATCAGTACCAGGAAAGCTGGTTATGTTCTTTGCCTATATAACCTAATTTATAGCTAAAATAAGGTTGAATCTATTTGAAATCTACTCACTGTATCTATCTGAACATGTAGCTCAAAACTCTGAAGCTTTCCTGCCTCATCTGCAGCCCAGACCCCAATCTTGTACATAGTGACCAGAGGACAGGCTGCAGGTGGTGGATATGGGTAGGGGCCAGGAGGAATAGGGTTTTGAGCATGCCATGATCTTCCGTGATGAAAGCATTTTTAGCTATGGAGAGAGTCATCGATGAGCAGGGTCAGCAGGTGATCACATAATCTTGATCAGAATGCCAAGTGTTTAAAAGTCAGAGACCTCTGTGTGTGTGTGTGTGTGTGTGTGTGTGTGTGTGTGTGTGTGTGTGTGTGAGAGAGAGAGAGAGTATACGCATGCCTGTGTATGAGATACTCTGAAGTCTTAATCTGAGTGAAAAAATATCATTACTTTTTTCCTATGTGTTTTTTGTTGTTGTTGTTGTTGTTGTTTTTCTTTCAGTCTGAAATACTTTGCTGTTTCCCTTGCCCGGTAACGCCTTTAAATTCAACTTCTTCCAGGAAGCCTTCCTTGACCCCACTTATAATCCTTTCTTCTTTGCTTTGTGCTTTCCTCTCTTGGTGTGCTTACCATACCATGCTGAATGTTATTTATTCATCTGCTTGTCTCTCTTGACTCTAAAGGTACTTCAGGGCAAGGTCACTGCCTTATTAATCTCTCTGTCCCCTGTACCAATCTCTATAGGTATAGCATGAACACTATTTGACTTGAAACGAATTAAGCAAATGGTAAACGAATATTGCAATTTTACCCTATGAAGGCAAAATGGGGTTAATTAGCTGAAGATTCTAGAGACACACTGGTTGAAAAATCGACTTCCATTTTCCCTCCCAAATTCAGTTTTTCTCTCTTCCTCTGAATTCCTGGTTTGTGATGAAAGATGTAAAGCTGTTGGGGTTTTATGAATCTTGCCACTAGCCTACACAGCCTTTCAAATATGATTCAATTTCATGCAGAGACTCAGAGCAACTTGGCAGTTAACAGCTAATGGCTTTTAAGGATTTAAGTCACCCCTAAACATTATTCCAATAAGTTTTTGTGGTTTAATTACCTTAAAACATTAAGTAGTCAAAGAGCCCATCAATACAGATGCATTTAGAGATATCAAATGTGCACTGCTCACAAATACCACTTCGAAGGTGTCTAACACAGCATCTTATTTTGCCCAAAAAGCATGTAGAAAATAGTTTGAGTTTACCTATTTGAGCCTAATGATGTGTGGCCACCATTAAACTGGGAGAAATGTGAATTCAAAATCATTCTCTAAACAGCAAGGAAGACCTTTACAAAGCAAGGGGCAGAGCAATTTCTGCCCTATCCTGTTCTCCCCCATACTATGTCAACTTTAAGAGGTGGCCTTAGTGATTAAGATCCCTGGCTCTGGATTCCAATAGCTCTGGGTTCAAATCTCACCTCTGCAATTTGTAGGGAGGTTAAGTAACAGGATGTTAAGTCTCAGGGAAAATAATAATAATTATTCAGTTTAGTTTTTGTGACGATTTCATGAAATGATACTTGTAGAATTTTTTTTTTAATAAATTTATTTTATTTATTTATTTTTGGCTGTGTTGGGTCTTCATTGCTGTGCGCGGGCTTCCTCTGGTTGCTGAGAGTGGGGGTTACTCTTCATTGCAGTGCGTGAACTTTTCATTTCTCCTTGCGGTGGCTTCTCTTGTTGCGGAGCACGGGCTCTAAGCGCCACTGGCACGCGGGCTCAGTAGTTGTGGCTTGTGGGCTCTCGAGCACAGGCTCAGTAGTTGTGGGACGCGGGCTTAGTTGCTCTGAGGCATGTGGGATCTTTCTGGACCAGGGCTCGAACCTGTGTCCCCTGCATTGGCAGGCAGATTCTTAACCACTGTACCGCCAGGGAAGCCTTAGAAATGTTAATAATAACAGCTAATATGTGTTAGGCATTCTTTTATTTTAAAAAAGGCTATTCTTGTGATTTTGGAGGAGAGAAATAAAATGAGCTTGCAGGGTCAGTATCCTATGTAAAGGCTATAAAAATGGGCCTTAATATCTCCATTGTGATTTTCCTTATTTGTACTGCAATTAAGCAAACCAAAGTTTGTCACTTATTTTACGCAGTTTCAGATTTTTTTTTTTTCTTTCTATAAAACTCATTTCTATCCTTGGGCTCACTGTAACTTCATTACTCTTTTCAAGTCAAATCACATCTCGACCTCAACAATTCAAATTGGCCTAGGATCCCTCACTAACAAAATGTTAATATTTATGAGTAACTCATTTTGCCTTCAGAGCTAGGGAGAGAAACCTTCAGGGAGACAGAAATGAGTTATTGACCCGCTATAGAATGTATCATTTGGAAAGAGCTGCTTTGTAGGGAGAGATGATGCAAATGCACAGTTTCAAGGGGCAATGCAATCTAGTTTACTGATCTCTCATTATACGAAGGTGAGGCCTTAGTGAACGCTGACTGCTTATTAGCATCTTCGGCCCACAGAAGAATCCAGATAATGGGTGCCGGTTTTATTCTCATAATTGAGCATTCAAATATTTGCATTCCTTTCATTAAGCCATCATTTAAAAAGTTAAGAGCAACAAAAAAGGTAAAGGCAATTATTTAACCTGTGATCATGGACACCATATGTTAGATAATATTTATTTTTAACTTGAAAGTCTCTAAGTAGTTTAAGTGAGCATCTCATGACCTCTGAAATCACTAATCCCCCTTCCTGAGTCACATCTCCCTAGGCCACCTCTGAGCACGTTTCTTCCTTTTTCATGTTCCATTTTGCTCCCATGCCAGGCAAGCTGGTGTCTCCCCTCTGAGAGAACTCAGTTTTGAGACTGCATCTAAAATCCGTTGGTCAGTTTTTTTGTTTATTTTTTTAAATTTTTTAATTTAATTTTATTTATTTTTTTATACAACAGGTTCTTATTAGTCATCAGTTTTATACACGTCAGTGTATACATGTCAATCCCAAGCGCCCAATGCATCACACCACCATCCCCACCACCCTGCGGCTTTCCCCACTTGGTGTCCATACGTTTGTTCTCTACGTCTGTGTCTCAACTTCTGCCCTGCAAACTGGCTCATCTGTACCATTTTTCTAGGTTCCACATACATGCGTTAATATACGATATTTGTTTTTCTCTTTCTGACTTACTTCACTCTGTATGACAGTCTCTAGATCCATCCACGTCTCAACAAATGACCCAATTTCGTTCCTTTTTATGGCTGAGTAATATTCCATTGTATATATGTGCCACATCTTCTTTATCCATTTGTCTGTCGATGGGCATTTAGGTTACTTCCATGACCTGGCTATTGTAAATAGTGCTGCAATGAACATTGGGGTGCATGTGTCTTTTTGAATTATGGTTTTCTCTGGGTATATGCCCAGTAGTGGGATTGCTGGATCATATGGTAATTCTATTTTTCGTTTTTTAAGGAACCTCCATACTGTTCTCCATAGTGGCTGTATCAATTTACATTCCCACCAACAGTGCAAGAGGGTTCCCTTTTCTCCACACCCTCTCCAGCATTTGTTGTTTGTAGAGTTTCTGATGATGCCCATTTTAACTGGTGTGAGGTGATACCTCACTGAAGTTTTGATTTGCATTTCTCTAACAATTAGTGATGTTTAGCATCTTTTCATGTGCTTCTTGGCCATCTGTATGTCTTCTGTGGAGAAATGTCTATTTAGGTCTTCTGCCCATTTTTGGGTTGGGTTGTTTGTTTCTTTAATATTGAGCTACATGAGCTGTTTATATATTTTGGAGATTAATCCTTTGTCCATTGATTCATTTGCAAATATTTTCTCCTATTCTGAGAGTTGTCTTTTCGTCTTGTTTATGGTTTCCTTTGCTGTGCAAAAGCTTTGAAGTTTCATTAGGTCCCATTTGTTTATTTTTGTTTTTATTTCCATTACTCTAGGAGGTGGATCAAAAAAGATCTTGCTGTGGTTTATGTCAAAGAGTGTTCTTCCTATGTTTTCCTCTAAGAGTTTTATAGTGTCTGGTCTTACATTTAGGTCTCTAATCCATTTTGAGTTTTTTTTTGTGTATGGTGTTAGGGAGTGTTCTAATTTCATTCTTGGTCAGTTTTGATCTAAGGCATGTGAAAGTGTTTCTGCCCATTAGCTGGCTAGAAGAAAAGGTCGCTTCTTTTGTGTTGGTCTGTTTTTTACATTAAGGAGATAACAGGGAATTTGGAATAGCTAGTAGAAGGCTATATCTTAACATCTGTTAGTTGAATCTGGGCAAGCCAGTTCCCTCAAATTGGCGTATAACCCCCTTGAGGGGGGAAAACACGTACTAGCTCAGAAGTTTCAATTAGATTATCATAGGGGGTGTTAGCTGATACTAAGCTGTGGGAAAGGGTAAGTTAACAAAGGAAAGAATACATATAAACTTTTCTGCTTTTTTATCTTAGCCCTAGTTAGGTCAACTATGGTATTGTTCCCATCGCTCAGTGCCCTGAAACAAGAAAAATAATCATAAATACAAACAACTTCAGTTTCTAGTATCCAAATGTATCTAGATGGTCTTCTAAGTTTGGGGGAAGGGAAAGCTGCATGTGAGAAACACAAGATTGCTATGAGGACTGTAGGAGAGGGAAACTTTTCCTTTCTTCTCTTCGAGGTTCTTTGACTGATCTAATAATTAAGTTGACATAAGTCAGATTAACAGGAGCAAAACAAATGCAATTTCCTGTGTATGGGAACTCATACAAATAATGAGACTTAAAGTAATGACCAAAGCAGGCAGCTTTTATATAAAGCTTTTAGACGAATAAATAATAAAAATTCAGGAAGAACTGACTTGGGCTTGGGGGAGCTAGTTAGTGAAGACATCACAAGGTTTGTTTTTCTGGGCTTCTTGGCCCTGAATTTCCTGGCTCTGGTGATGAGGATGCCCCTCTACCTCCTGGAACATGGAGGGTACCTTTCCCAAGGGAGATCTTTAACAATCATTTATTTTACTTTTTTTTCTACAATTTTTACAGGTTACACACCATTTACAGTTATTACACAATATTGGCTCTATTCCCTGTGTTGTGCAATGCGTGGGAGATTTATGTCTTGCTTTCGGGGGACAAAGAAGGGTCAGAGTATCCTTCTTGCACCTGCTGTTTCTTAAGTAACTTTGATTCACAATAATCTCTATGCTAATGCGGCATCTTTTGGGGTGGCGTATTCTGCTCCCCTTCAGGACCAATGAAGTAAATCACATAAAATGCACGTGTTAAGTTATGTTGCACAATATACATCTAAGGTGCCATTAGATGAACAGAATAATGATTAACTGTGAATCACCAAAGTATATATTAGCTTTTAATTGCCCTAATAATAATGATAGTAGAAAGTACTAGGATAATTATAAACCTGTCTGGATTGTGGTGTAGTTGGATAAGCACAGGTTTGGAGTCAGACAGACCTAAATGAACTCCAGGCTTTCGTTTTCATAGCTTCGTGACATTGGACAATGCATTTTGCCTCTGTGAAATGTGGATGATAATTTCCATTTCCAGGTTTGTTTAATGGGTTAGAGATAATGTATCTAAAGCATCTAGCATTGTGCCTGACGTAGATGTTCAATATTCAGCAGCACCAGTGACAGCAGCAACTGTTGTTATTATAGTCCTTTCTCCAAGAAATTTCCATCATAAAAAGAGAGAATGAGTTCCTTTAGAAGTAAAACAGTCAGTGCACCCTCCGAAGGGGCCCGAGGCAAGGATGGCAGTGAAGCAGAGGTAGTAGATGGTCTTAGGTCTGGGTTCTGGCTGGAGAAGTGAGGTCTGACATATGCTTCTGATGAGACCTGCAGACAGACACTTGTTCTCCGGGGTCATTGGGGTTCTCTTTTTTAAAGAACACCCAGAAAAGGCATTTCCACTCAGAGGCACCTTGTTTCATGCAAACACACCATTAAACTCACTTTAAAGCTGATATTCTTCACCTGCATCACTGGCTTCTACTACTAGAGGAACAGGAATCAAGTTTCCCCTTTTGGTTTTATCAGAGAAGAAAACCACTGAGCAATTCCTTAAACCCCTGGCCTAAGGTCGTCATTGAGCTGGCTCTAAGTTTTTAGAGGTAAGTTGCTAAATTGCTCTGTTGCTCTAAGTATCAGTTCCCTCATCAGTAAAACAGTGCAAATAATAAAATATGATATACAGGAATACTCTGTGACATTTCATCCTATCCTCACAACAAGTGCCTAACACAGGTCCTTTTAGATGAGGCGTTTCTGCCTGTGCTCTAATCTCTGCTAGGACGATCTCATCCACCACCCGTTAAAACTAAGATGGTCTTGCCTCCATTTTCACTATGTTCTGTACCATGGTCATCAAGTAAAGTCAAGCCCTCTTCCCTCCCCCTTAATACTAAATAATAGGCTAGTACACGGATACCACTGTCAGTAGGTATTGTCAATAACCATGCTCTAAACTCATTAAGAAGGGGTTAAATCATTTCATCCAAAACGAAATCACATACCTCCTTCTTTTCCTTCTCTTTCTCTTTCTTCTTCATCTGTGAATGTCTGTGTCCCCTCAAAACTCGTATGTTAAAATCCTCATCTCCAAGCTGATGATATTTGGAGGTGGGGCCTTTGAGAGGTAATTGGGTTATGAAGGTGGGAGCCCTCATGACCGGGATTAGTGCTCTTATAAAAGAGGTCCCACAGAGTTCTCTATCCCCTTCCATCACGTGAGGGCACAAAGAGAAGTTGGCAGTCTACCACCCAGAAGAGGGCCTTGTCAGAACCTGACCATGGTGGCACCCTGATCTCAGACTTACAGCCTCCAAAACAGTGAGAAGTAAATTTCTGTTGTTTATAAACCACTCAGTCTATAGTATTTTGTTACAGAAGCCCTAGCAGACCAAGACAGCCATCATTGGGCTTTGCTGCATACATTATCTCATTTAATCCCTCAAACAACTTTACAAGGTAAGTTTTATTATTATCCCCATTTTATAGATGAAGTAGCTGAAGGCCTATTTTGGTGAATAATCTGCCCCATGTTTTAGAGGTAATACAGGAGAGGCTGGAGTTTGAACCACATTTTCTGGTTGCAATGTCCATTTACAATTCTTTGTACATTATTTTCATCTAAGATCATGACACTGAAGCTAAGTGGCTTATAATCATTAGGACATTTGTATACCACATACCTTAGTTATTGGTTGGTCATCGTTCCAGCGTGACGATGATGAGGCTATTTGTTCATTTTTCCCTATGAAAGGTCTTTATCTTGGAGAAAATTCCCGATTCTATTCTTATTAGAATCAGCAGTGTAGCAACTGTAAACACATCTTCTTGTGTCTGTAGATAATATGTTCCTGAATTGTTTTAATTTATAGTAGGACTGGAGGAATATTATGCACCTCAGTCTTATAAATAATGTGACACAAATAACAGCTACATTTAGCGGCGAACAATTATTTTCTTCCAAAGTAAAATCATTCATTTTTTTAGAGTGAATTGGAAATTGGCATACAGCATTGTCTCCTTACATAATTTGGGTGAGGTTTACTCAATTGTCTGAATTTTTACTACCTGAAAATAATCAGTTTTTCTTTGAGAATTTTCAAGATCTACTGACACTTTTTATTTTTGCCTGGGGTAAGGAGCAAAATTGTGTTTATGGTAATAGTGATATTAGTACCTATTTTGATGTTATTAATATAGGATTGCTACAGAGTTGACAGAATAAATCTACAGTGTAGGGTGGTTATATGAATGGATAAAATGATGAAAGAATAAATTCATGAAAGGATAAATGGACAAAAGAATAAACAATTATAACAAGGTTAGAGTAAGGGACTCAATATTTATTGAATGTTCATTACGCACCAAATAATTAATCGGCTATTTTACATATGTTTTTAATACCTCATCAAGTTATTATGTTAAAGAAGAGAGAAATAAGACTTAATAAAGTAAAAAACAAAAACAAATAAAGTCCATACTTTTGACTTTACCAAAAGAGTGCTACAAATGTTCTTTCTGCTTTGATACAGTAAATTCTATTTATTCAGCATAAAAGAAATATTTGCTATTAACCCAGGAGATAGGATTCTATAATTATTAAGAAAACTGAGCTTAGTCTAGATTGTTAAGGTTAGAAAAAATTCACTATCAATTAGAGAAAAGTGAAAGGTTTGGTGAGCATTTCCAAACTCAAATAAACCTGTGGTCTTCTCAAGACACACTTTTCTTTATTTTTTAATTCTAGATTCAATTCAGTAATGTCAGAGATCAAGAATTAAACCTATATACTGTTTTCGAAGGATAACTCTGAGAGATTGTGTAGGCAAAGAATTGATAGGCTCATACAGATCACCACTACCACATCATTTATAATTTCTTGGCAAAAGTTCATGCCTATGAATTGGGTGATATAAACTAAAATGTGAGAACATGGAGCTTATAATAGAGGAGTGTTTAAAAGGAAAATCACATATACAGGAGCCCATTCATATAGCAATGTTTTGGGGAATATAACTGCATTCTAGAATCTAGAATCCTAATCTAGAATGTAGTACTAGGTGTTTGGGAGGAAAAAACCAGTGATACATGTTGCCTGCCCTCCAGTGTCTCCTAGTCAGTGAAGTCCAAGATTCTGAAAAAAAATAAATAGTTTCAGAGATGTGGTGAATGTTTGTGTAGCAGAGAGAAAGAGATTCTAGTGGAGGATTGAGAATATGGCCCTTAACAGGCTGAAGGAGTTAGGGATGGTTCTCTAAAATCAGCGGCATTTTCTTTTGTTCATGAAAGATGAGTGGACATCTGTCAGGCGGATAAGGTGAGGCATATTGTGAGAGAGGAAACCACAGTAAGATGCACGAATATTCACTTGAGACTGCAGATTGTTCCTTATGACTAATGATTCCATATGGCTCTAAAGCTCACGTGCAAAGGTTCATGTTTAGAGTGACAGTTGAGGCTAAGAAAGCAGAGGTAGGCTGGGCTCATTGGACCATGAACCATAAAGGGAATGCACAAAAGCACATCTTTGTCTTTTTTGGCTGTCATTTTGGAGTCTCTTCAAATTATATATGCATATTATATGTTTATATAAATATAAATTATATATGTAAATATATATATATATTATATAGTATTTTGTCAACTCCTGAAAATCTCTATCTGAAGGCCTGTTCTGCCAGTTTTTCCCAGAGCACAGAGTGCCTCATTCCTGATCTCCACCCTGAACTCCTTGCAGGGCGTGTTGAAGGTCAGCGACTGCAGTGGCTAGTGACCTGATCCTTGTAGAGGCAGATGGCAAGTGCCAAGTTTTAGCTGGCAATTTGGAGACATTTTCCAAATATATACACATTATATATGCATATTTGTACACCGTGCATACATAGATGTATTTATTTTTGGAGTACAAGTTACAAGCTACACTTTCATCAATTAGTACATACTTGCAAAAGAGTGAGCTTGATAATTGTTTCCTCCTTCTGTTTTACATTTTTTGTTGTTTTTCTCTCACGTGAATAGTCACATTTTGGTTCCTTCTGACTGGTCTTCTTTCTTATTTCATTTTGAACAGTACTCAGACCTTGAGCGATTGATAAGAAGAGTTTCTTCTACCCTCCCTTATTGTTTTGAGTCCTGATGAAGTGTGACCTGAACAGGATTAGAAAATCACACAACATCCCAGCGACCGTCCTGATAGGGAACATGGCCCAGTTTTTGCCCTTGTCATCTCCATGCTTCTTGAAGTCATTTGTGTTCTCAGGCTTAATTAGTCCCCAGGAGAGTACCTTCCTAAGGATGTAGAGGTGCCATTCAGCTTTTGTGGGGAATGTGCTATCAGAGTGTCCTTTTGGCCCATAATTTCCCAGCCCACATCATCATTCCTAGAAAAAGCACTCTTGATATACTCTGTCAGTGACTTCTAAAATGCCTATTGATGTCTGAATTTTGTCAGAACCAAAATAAACAAATAAATAAATATAGCTATGTATAGCAAAAAAGATATGAATTGTCCCAATCCGTTTATTTACTATTGGATGAGAATGGGCATATCAAACAACATTTTACTCACCAGAGTGCTAACTAAATTTCAATTACCATTCCTCTTCTCTATTAGACCATATTTTGTGCCACTCATTTTCTGTATTTGAAAGATATCTTTAGTTTTCTTAAGCAGGTTACTAGGTTTTCAAAAATAAGATAACACAGTTTGATTGTTTGAAAAGCAAAGAGCCCCTTCAAGAAAGACTCTCCCTTCCATTTCCTTTGAGGGTAATCATGTGTTGGACACAGTAAGCCCAAAACAAAAGAATCACAGTGGTATGACTAAAGCTTAGAGAATTTGCTCAGAAAAGTTTCCAAAATGCAGGTCTTTGGGAGCCAGTAATTTAAACCTGCGACACACTGTTTTATTGGCCCCAAACTCACAGGGTCATCTGATTATGCCTATGCATAAATGGCCAAATGAATCTCAGTCTCTTTAAAAGTTATTATGCCTGTAGAACTCAAGAAGATGTGGTTAGTTTACTGTCATTCCTGGAAAGTTCTATTTCTCTGGCAGTACCTGATAAAGAAGGGGATTTCTCAAAGTCAATCACTCAAAATAAAGAACTTAAATCCACTTTAATATACCTCTGGGAAGCAGATCTGCATTAACCTAGTCTACGACTTCTCCGGCAATAATAAGGTTTAAGAGAGTACACAGCCACTGGTGATTTCTGCAAGTGATACAGTGAGGGGACAGAGACAATGAGACAGACACAAAATGGAACCTGGGATTAAGGGATCTTCCACTCAGCCATGTGTGGAACGTCGAAAATTAATGCAGTATTGTTTAGCGAGCAGCTGTCAAGTTGTTGTAATTTGCAAAATGTTTTTTTTTTTTTTCTTCTTCTCCGTCACCAAAAGACATATTAGAAATGGCTTCATTTCTGAGGGATGACAAAGTTAATCCTATTTGGAGTTTCAGTTGAAGAAAATGACACTTGAAGCTTGTCTTGCATTTATCAAATGAGCCAATGAGTTCACCATTTACTGAGTACTTCTGAATGGAGACACAGTATTATATTATAAAGGTTATAATATTAGGTTATAATATTGTATTATATTATAAAGTATTAGGTTATAAAGTTGAATTGAGAACAGTCACTTCCATCAAGACACTTGATATCTAGTGAGAGTTACAAACGGAACAGAGCTTTCTAATTTCCTGTTTCTATAAACATCCAGGTAGAAGTAAGCAAAGGGTGGGAGGGGAGGACACAGGTGGACCTAATGGGTTGCCCCAAAGTTAAAGAGCCATGGATGACATGGGGACAGAGATAAGACAGACCTGAGGAAGTAGCCTGGTACTCAAGAAGGGTCCTGGGTCAGGCATGGTCTTTTGTTTTGTTTTACAATTTTTTAAAAATTGAAGTACAGTTGACTTGCAATATTATATTAGTGGGCATGGGTCTTTTGAGGCCTTTATTTAATACATCCAGAGGCAGTCTGTGTTTCCATAGAAATACCTCTTTGTATTATAATTACACCATAATGTATATTAAACACAATTTAATTACATGCACATGAGCAAGAGCGCTGTTTCATCTTCCAGCATCTAGCAGTGTGTGGTATCTTGTATGCACAAAGTAAATGTTTATGTAAATAGATCAAAAAATGACATAAATTTAGTCATGCCTAAAGAAAGCTTTTGAGAACAGTATTTAGTGGCACAGTATAAAAGTTCAAAAGAAATACAAACACGGGACTCTTATTGTGATACAAAAGAGCAATTCAGAAGCTAGGACAATAATAAACACTTCAGGAAATGGGGGTTCTAAGGTGGGCAAGGAGAAATCCTCTGGGATACTGGCTACAATAAGGGTAAGAATAATTCATTGGAGGTGGCAAACTTTGAGGGTGTAGGGCCAGTTGATAAGTTTAATAGTATAGAAGTTGTTCAGATAAGCTGCAGAAATACATACATACATACATATATACCTTCATTTCTTTGCATCCCCTTTATGCCAAGGCAGGCCAGAATGACAATTGCTTTAAATTTCCACAATCCCTTCCCTACATTGCTCTGCTGATATAAGCTTTCCAATCATAAGAACTGCACTGCACCCCCAAATAGAAATGCCATAAAGTTTATTTTGATATATTGAACTCATTCTATATCTGGGAGGTCTGTCAGGGATGGAGCACATATCAGCTGATTACCTGAGTTTCCACTTGCCAGAGACTTTCTCCTTGCCAGTTGGTCAGAAGCTGATCGGCTGCCGCAGGCCCACTTTGGTCCACTACATTTTATTTTTTCTGTAGCCAAAGAAGCTGACATCCTAACAAAAGTGTAATCACTTGATAATGGATATGCTTGTGTTATCCAAGCCACCCGTTCAGCAGTAGAATATTCATCAGTCTCTCTGATTAAAGAGAAGAAGGTGCTTTAGAGTTTCTCTCATTTCCATGAATTTTCAAGATGGGTTTGTTCCCGTCTGGCATCTGTTTTGTTTGTAATTTTCTCAGTTTAGTTGAATAAAGAGAATTCAAAGATACCGTTCTGAGACATCAGGGCAGGAACCTGGATTACAAAGTTAGATCTACCACTTTTTAGATGATAGGTTAATTAGTCAATTTCTCTGGGCTTCAAGGCTTATTTATCTGTAAAAATTTTCTATCATTCATACCTGCATTCATTCATTTGACAAGTATATACTGAGAATCTAATATACACCGATCTGGGTACTAGGAATACAACGTAAGAAAAAAATCCATTATTATCAATGACTCATGAAGCTAATATGCATTGTATTTACTCAAAAGGATCTTGTAATACAGACATGTATAATAGGGGCTTTCACCTAGTCAGAAAGATGCTTATGACAAAAATGATGCTTGAACTGAGATCTAAGGTTTAAAGATAAGTTAACTAAGTGAAGAGGAATAGAAAAGAGTTTTCAATGCAGGGATAACAGTATTTGCAAAGGCCCTGTGGTTGGAAAGGTTGTAGAGTTTTGAAAAAAGCCAGTGACAGTGTAACACAGGGAGCAGGGAAACAATGCAGCGATATCAGTGCTTCTGAATTGTTCCCTGCATATAAAACACCTGGGGATTTTCTTTTAAATGCAGGTTCTGGTTTAGTAGGTTTGAAGTGGAGCCTGAAAGCAGAAGCTCTTCTAGAGAGACCTTGGAAGTGATGTCAGCGTTCCAGGTCCACAGACCACACTGAGTAGTAAAGTGCCAGATGGAGTTTGGCTTCTGCCATTATGACCAAATAGGGGGATTTTCTTGTTTATTTTAGTATTACCTAGGAAAGAGCAGGGATGGTACATCAGGCATACCAAAGCTACAGCTTTGTCATTTTCTTATTTCTCTCTTCTTTTTCTGTTCTCCTAGTTTTTACCTCCAATCTCTCTCCATACCAAATGAAGACAGAGAGACATTTTTACTCAAGTACAAATAGACTTTTTCTACCCAGGGAGAACAGGACATAATTGGCCTGGCTAGAGTTTCATGCCAATAGTTTGAACCAACCTCTGTAGGTAGTGGGGAGTTATTGGTCCATCTTGGGTCAAAAGTCTACCCTGGTCAGGTATAACATAATTTACCTAAATATATAGTTATCAAAATATCAATACTGGAAGGGGAGTAATTGTGAGTTTATCAATAATCCCAATTTATGTCTTGCAATAATATCAAAACAAAAGATTAAATGTAAAGCCGTGGTTCAGGATTTCTTAGTGCTTAGACAAGAAACAGAAAGATACGTCATTTTACTGTTTACTAACGTAAGTGATCACTATTTAGGAAGGAAAGCAAGAAAATTACAAATTAAGTGCTACTACTACTAATCCCCCAAAATGTATGTTGGAACTAAATGAATAGAATTCTATTCTGAGCTGCTCTAATTCTACAGACAATTCCTGTGGATGTTCAGAACAGAGACAGTAAAGGTCAGTAACATTACATGTGATCCAGGACCTTATCTCAAACTCCTCCAGCATGTGGAGAATTATTATGAGACCAGGGACTCTTTCTTCTCCTAACAGTAGGTCCCTTTTAGTGGAGAGAAAACATTAGTTGAAAAGTGAGAAGTCAATGTAAGAATTCGGTATCAAGGTCATTCTGATATAGTTATTAAAACAAAACTAAAAAGATGCAAGCTTGGGTTACACTTCTGTGACCTTGGTATACCGTTGGTTTATTTATACTGCACATTAAGTACGTATCATCATATGCCCTTGATTTCAAGAAGCTTAGTCTAGGGAATTCCACGGAGGTCCAGTGGTTAAGACTCGGTTGGTGCTTTCACTGCCATGGGCTGGGGTTTGATCTCTGGTCAAGGTACGAAGATCCCGCAAGATGCTTGGTGCAGCCAAAACAAAAAACAAAAAAAACCTAAAGTGCTCTGGAAGCTTAGTTTATTGGGGAGGACAATCGTAGTTACAGACAATTCCTGTAAGAAGAGAAATTTGAATAATAGGCAGAATTATAATAAGGAGGAATATTCCTGGGAGACGGAGAGCCAAAACTTGCCTAAGTGAGTTAGAGAGAGAGATCTTCATAGAAGTGGAGGCATTTCCGGCATTTCAGCTGATGCATGAAGAATTTATTAGTGGGAGATTTTGAAGTGGCAGGAACTTTAAGACAGAGCAAAGAGCCATTTACAATGTCCTCCAAGAGACTATATGAGTAGGTCAAAGGGCAGGTGGATGCAGTCTACGGGTATGTGTGTGTGTGAGTGTGTGTGTGAGTTGGGGTAGGAGACAGAATTGGGGGTAAATTATGATGAAAGGAGATTTGCCTGGAAAGGTAGGCAGGAGGTACCACAAATGTAATTTCTTTGCACTTCAGTTTTTCCACCTTTTAGATCAGCAGGGTCATGTAGATATCTTTCCTTATTTAACGGCCTGAACAACCTCAGGATGTAAAGGGTCTGGCACATTGTTAGCACTTAATTCATACTGGTTGAATGAGAATCCTATTGATATTGAAAAGTAGAGTGTGTGTGTGTGTGTGTGTGTGTGTGTATTTTGGTGGTTGGAGAACTGAACATAATTTACATTGCTGAGTAGCAGAAACCATAATCCATATGATTGTAGTGACAGCCTTCTATAAACCCAATGCCATTCTGTCTTCTTAAACTCACATCGCATGCTCTATAAATCACGGGTAGAAGGAAGACCCATGAGATGACAATGAACTCTTTGCTGTGCTTTTTAATCCATCCATCTCATTAGAAGAATGTTTGTAATCTACATATTTTTGTTTAAAATTATATTGTGATTTTGACATCTAACTGCTAAACTATGTTAACCTTCTCCTCTTAAATGTTGTATCTTCCTGAAAAACAAAACACAACCAAATAAAAAGAGGCATACACACATGCAAACAACCCCACAAAACAAGGCCAGGAACCAATTCAAATGGCAAAGATAGGAGGAAACACAGACAATCAGATGGAGGAGAGGTATTTCTGCAGTTTCTCAAGATATGTGTTTGTCTTTTGATCTGGAAACAGAAACACAGACACACACACACACCTAGAGCAAAGTGGAGAAATAAGGACTTATGGGGAATATCTTTTTTTTAATTGAAATATAGCTGATTTACAATGTTGTGTTAGTTTCTGGTGTACCGCAAAATGATCTTGAGATAGATAGATAGATTCTTTTTTCATTTTCTTTTCCATTGTGGTTTATTATAGGATACTGAATATAGTTCCCTGTGCTATACAGTAGGACCTTGCTGTTTATTTTATAGATGGTGGTTTGTATCTGCTAATTCCAAACAGCTAATTTATCCCTCCCTACCCTTTTGGCAACCATAAATTTGTTTCCTATGTCTATGAGTCCCTTTCTGTTTTGTAAATAAGTTCATTTGTATCATATTTTAGATTCCACATATAAGTGATATCATATGATATTTGTCTTTCTCTGTCTGACTTAATTCACTTAGTATGATAATCTTTAGGTCCATCCATGTTGCTGCAAATGGCATTATTTTATTCTTTTTTATGGCTGAGTAGTATTCCATTGTGTGTGTGTGTGTGTGTGTGTGTGTGTGTGTGTGTGTGTGTGTTGCATCTTCTTCATACGTTTATGTGTCGATGGACACTTACTTAGGTTGCTTCCACGTCTTGGCTATTGTAAATAGTGCTGCTATGAACATTGGAGTGCATGCATCTTTTTGAATTAGAGTTTCTCTGGGTGTATGCCCAGGAGTGGGATTGCTGGATCATATGGTAACTCTGTTTTTAGTTTTTTAAGGAACCTTCACACTGTTCTTCATAGTGGCTGCACCAATTTGCATTCTCACCAACAGTGGTGGAGGGTTCCCTTTCCTCTACACCCTCTCCAGCATTTATTATTTGTAGACTTTCTGATGACGGTCATTCTGACTGGTGTGAGGTGATACCTCATTGTAGTTTTGTTTTGCATTTCTCTGATAATTAGTGATGTTGAGCATCTTTTCATGTGCCTGTTGGCCATCTGTATGTCTTCTTTGGAGGAATGTCTACTTAGGTCTTCTGCCCTTTTTTTGACTGAGTTGCTTGTTTTTCTGTTATTGAGTTGTATGAGCTGTTTATATATTTTGGAAATTAAGCCCTTGTCAGTTGTGTTGTTTGCAAATATTTTCTCCTGGTCTGTAGGTTGTCTTTTCATTTTGTTTATAGTTTCCTTTGCTGTGCAAAAGCTTATAAGTTTGATTAGGTCCCATTTGTTTATTTTTGCTTTTATTTCTGTTGCTTTGGGAGACTGAACTAAGAAAATATTGCTACAATTTATGTCAGAGAATGTTTGCCTGTGTTCTCTTCTAGGAGTTTTATGATGTCATGTCTTATATTTAAGTCTTTAAGCCATTTTGAGTTTATTTTTGTGTATGGTGTGAGGGTGTATTCTAACTTCATTGATTTACATGTGGCTGTCCAGCTTTCTTATGGGGCATATCTTGACTTCCTTAAAGTTATTAGTACCTTTTCTGAACTTTGATCATACAGCATGTTATTTCTGTAATTGTGCAATGAATTTACAGTGTATCAGGAAAATAAAACAAAGGCTCATGTACTCATCCATGTCAATATGATATGTGCTTCATGCGGACTCTGGCACTTAGAGAGAACCTGCCACATAGATACACAGGAAACATGTATTGAATGCTTAACTAAGGTTACTTAATTATCAGAGAGAAAATGGTAGTAGCTTTTTGTGTGTGCAGATTTTGTATAGGTAATGATTTTGTATTTTTTCTTTTGTCTTTCTTTCCTTCTTTTTCTTTTGTATCCCCCTCTTTGTTAAAGCATCCCATCAACTTTTATCCTTTAATTCCAAACAATTCTGTTCAACTCCCAAGGGAAATGTCAGAAGAGGTTCAAGTCTGTGTGTGTATAAGTGTGTGTCTTCATGTCCATGAGTTTGTCTGTATCTGTGAGTATATGTACATGTCCCTGTGTGTTTGTATACATATGAGTTTATGTGTATGAGCTGTGTACATGCATATGGATGTGTATTTGTGTGCATATGCATCTGCATGTGTGGGCTTGGGTCTGTATATAGACATATGTGTGTCTGCCTGTATGTGTGTATATGTTTGCATCAATGTGTGTGTACCTGCCAATATGTGTGTATCTGTTAATCCATATGTATTTGTGTGCCTGTGTAGATATCTGTGTGTCTCTGTATACATATATGCCTTTATGTATGTGTGTCTGTATATGTGATTGGTGTGTGTAGGTGACTACCTGTATGTGTGTCTACTTGTGTAAGTTTGTGTGTCTATACACATGCACCATTAACCATAGTTCCTACTTCTTAAATAAATGAATGTGTTGCTTGCAGAAAAAATAAGCTACTTAGAACCTAATGTTCTGGAAAAATTCATATTAAAAGACATCTGCTTATACCAAATTCTGTTTTGTCTACATGTAGCCACAGGTGTTTAAAAAATGATAAGCACTTGGAAAGTAGACAAACCAAAAATTGTAAAAGTATTTATATTCATCTGAGCTTTCACAGTGAATCAAAGTATAAACAATGGGGAACAGTCAGTCCAAGATTTTCATAAGTGAGCTCTGTTTGGTGTAAACAGGACTCATTTCTCATAGAAATGTGCTGACACTAGGCACATTCTGAAAAGCTTATACTGCAGTGAATCTGCTTACCTGATGTTAATTTAGTTTTTATAGCTTTTTAAATATAGTATTGATTAAATTAGCATTTGGATTAATGACCTTTTAAATTCAGAGAGATTGAAGCAGTAGTCTCTTTTTTTCTCTTTTTAATTTTATTTAATTAATTTTTTTTGGCTGCTTTGGGTCTTCATTGCTGCGCACGGGATTTCTGTAGTTGTGGCGAGCTGGGGCTACTCTTTGTTGCGGTGCATGGACTTCTCATTGAGGTGGCTTCTCTTGTTGCAGAGCACGGGCTCTAGGTGCGCGGGCTTCAGTAGTTGTGGTACGTGGGCTCAGTAGTTGTGGCTCGTGGGCTCTAGAGTGCAGGCTCAGTAGTTGTGACACACAGGCTTTGTTGCTCCACGACATGTAGGATCTTCCCGGACCAGGGCTCAAACCCGTGTCCCCTGCATTGGCAGGCGGATTCTTAACCACTGCATCACCAGGGAAGCCCAGCAGTAGTCTCTTAATACAGAATGATAACTGAAAGACCAAAATGTTTAAAAATCAGTTTTCTAAATATTTTATACCTATCTGCTGCATATATCATTATATAGTCACGGTATATATTTATACTAATTTACAATATATAAATGTATAAACATAAATATGTAGATACTCAGGTATTATACAGATACATACACACATGTATAGCATAAATCAAATTAAATTAATATAAATTATCTCAAAAAGCATTTTTGAATACCTGACAAATGCCAGATACTATGCTAGAAACAGAAGAGCCAAATGAAAAAGCCTGGGCTCCATTCTTAAGGAAGTCAGTTTCAGGTAGGAACAGGACTGGCTACAAAATTTGTAGGTCCCAGTGAAAGATGAAAATGTGGGATCCTTTGTTCAAAATGCAGGAACAAATGCAGTTAAAGGTACACAGAAACATTTTCCTTGTTTTCCACGGTCTCTCCCTCTCAACTCGTCTTTTTTTTTTTTTTTTTAATTTGCTAGCAAATGCCTTTCTAAGTAAAGAAATATTAAAACCTTAAATTATGAGCATTAATTTTCCAATTCATTTTTATATTGTGCAGTGACAGTTTTAAATGCATATCAGAGCATGTAACCCTTCTGCAGAATCACAAGAATTACACACTCTTGTTACATGGCTCGTCCCTGAAGGGTACCTTGAACTTGCCAGAAAAGACAAAAGCAAGCCAGATTCCCGAAGCTTCGAAGGAGGAGGGGAATGGCACTCTGGACAGGAGGGGGCGCTCCATTCCGTAGCAGGAGGGTACTCTGGAGCAAGTGAGGACCGTCACAGATAGGTTCTCCAGACCTATCCCAACGTCCGAGCCAGGGATAGGGACTGGGAAATTGAGGTATCTTCCCTTTCTCATGAGCCCATCACCCCAATGCCTGGCAGATGGGCAAGCTCCCCAAGGATCTTTAAACCTGTGTGCCAGCAATGCTAGGTACCCAGATACAGGTAACAGGCTCACTCCCACCAGAAAGCAGCTTTTTTTTTTTTTTCCTGGCCAGTCACCTGCCAGATACTCTGGGGCGCTGTCAGCTCAGTGTCCGGTGGTTGCCTCCGTGCCTTCCCAATAGGCTCTGGGGTGTGTGCACCCAACCTTTTCCACCCTTGCAGGGAGTGGAGGGAGGCAGCAGCGGACGGCAGGGTTAGGGAGCGAAGCTGCCCCGGCTGGGGTCCCAGGGGTTGAGGGAATGGACAGCTGAGAATCTATTCCCGGGAGGCTGTGGAAGGTGGGACCACTTGCGAACCAAGGCTCCAAGCCCCAAGCACAAGCTCCATGGACCATTTTACAAAGAACAAATTCAAAGGAAAAAATTAAAATATTTGAAAATGGCAACTGTAGAGTATGATTTCCCCACGCATAAACCCTTCTGGAGGTGGTGATGAGTGACTGGTCACACCGCCATGAAGCCAGCCCTGAGTAGGCAAGACAGAACCATAGTTTAACAGAACAACAGAAGTGTGTATTTAGTACAGAACTAACACAGAGGAGGCTGTTATTAATCCTGTAAATCCGGTGCAGAGAAGGGACGGTTAGTATAGGAGTGACGATCTAAGCTAAGTTTTGAATCTAAATCTGAATTCTCTGAGCCAGTAAAGGATGGGAAATGGCATTACAGCCACGGGAAATGGCATTACAGGCACAGGAAATGTCATGTCCAAAGTCTCGGAAATGTGGAAGGTCACGTCCTTATTTAGAAAGCTGCAAACGATGACATAGTAGCAACGTGTTCTTGTATGCATGCTCATATGTGTGTCTAGGGTAAAAAAAAAGATGCAGGAGAAGTTATAAGCAGTTAGGGTTTGGGTTGCATCGTGATAGAACTTGTGTTCCTCCATAAGGAATGTGGGCTCTGTAGATACTTGAAATGAATTAAGACTTATGCATACTCAAGCTCAAAAGTGTGATCTTCAATTTCCAAAAGATAACAGGATAAATTATACTCTACAGTCTCAAAATGTCAGAAATTCTTCATTGATATGCAGCAGCATAGAGCTTTCAAAGGTCTTAAGTTAAACTGGAGGAAAAGAGCACGCGTGGTATCAGATTACTTACTATTTAAGATTTCTCTGACTTTCCTCCATTAAGGTATGCCATTCATGTTATTGGATAACTATAGTTAAATTGAACTTGGTGATGAGTGTTTAGGCCACTGTCACTTTAAGGTATATACCTGGATGACACTCCGATAGAATTTTCTTACTAAGTATGAAAATCATTTTTTAAAATATCCCCATTTCATTGTGTTTGATTTTTTTTTTTTTTTTAGGAAGAGAACTATATAGAATTACAGTGCCCAAACAAGAGAAATAAACATTCTTTTTTCCTTTCCTCCACCTTGTTTATGAAGTTGGGATGATAAACCTGCAGTAGAGATTAAAAACAGAATCAGAAGTATTTGCATGGCAAGGTCTTTGTCCTTAACTCATGACAAAAGAAGGAACTTTCAGTGGTTACTGTGAAATCTGCTCTCCAAATAACAAAATTCTTAGGGGGTCCCTAACTCTTCATCTTGTCACTTCCTAAAGTGTCCTGCTTTCTGACATTCTCAAAGTGCATATGTTCTTCCTGACTTATACATTCCTGAAATCCTGTTTTAATTTGCCACAATGATGGTGAGTATATTTAATTATGTGTGTATGCTAAAATATTCTTAATACAGTATCCCCTTCTAGGTTGATTGCTCAAAAAGAACAGGGGCTATGTTTTCTTATTCCCCCTGGCATATACAGGCCACTAGCATCGATTTTGGCTTATAGACAGCTCTTAATATTTGTTGTATTAAACTGAAATCAATTAAGTTGAATTAGTCATGGTAATTAACTCTGACTTTAAAAATCATAAAGTGGAGGAATGGTCCTTAATTTCTTTGTCAAAACCTCCATTTAACATGTTTTTTAAAAAAATTTTTTTAAGGTATATTAGGTTACAGATTCACAACCTGAGTTGAAGACCCCTTTGTCAGGGATAGAAAGGGTACAAGTATCATGTGTAGAGGTGGATGTAGAATTATAAAAGGGATCCAGCAGTCCATAAACATGTTAACACTTCTCAGTCAGTGAATGCTAAATTTTAACAAATATTATGTGGGTGTTCATGAAATTGGAACTTGTTAAAAAGGTGTCCGTATTTCCAACAGAGTGAGGAATCTATGGTCTGTTAGATACTGAAACATAGTTTATAAGTATGTTTATGTATGTGTATGTGTGTGTTTGGGGTGAGAAGATAGTCCGTTGAGATGGGGGTGCATTCTTTTGTCTTAGAAGAGACTGTGTTACTGTGAACTGTATAATTCAGCTATTTTTGTCACCATCCTCATTTTTCACTTTTTTACCCTAAAAACATTTTTAATAGACTATTTTATTGAGTACTTACTGAGTTGTCCCTCGGTGTCCACGAGGGATTGGTTTCGGGAGCCCCCATGGATACCAAGATCCACGGATGCTCAAGTCCCTTGTATCCGATGGTGTAGTACAGTGAAGACAGTCAGCCCTCCCCAGCCGCAGATGCTAAACCATGGATACGGAGAGCCAACTGTATAAGCACAACACAAAGTGATAAACATACATTAACTTCCATCTTCTAAACAACCCTGCCAGGTAAATGTTCTAATGTCTGTTTTTAAATGAAGAAATTGGGACTGCCAGGGATTAAGAGACTTTCTCGAGTTCTGGAGTCTTGATGGCAGAACCCAGGATTCAAACCCAAGTCATTTTGACTACAAGGCTATTATTCTTTTCTCCATGTAAGTTTCTCAAACTGTAGTCCATGGATCACCTGTAGCAGACTCACCTGTGGATGTAGATTCCTAGCGAGGAATGCATTTGCATATACTCAGGGAGTGTCATTCATGGAATATCTCTGCCCAGGGACCCCATCTCCAGAACTATAGAAACTCTGAGGCGGGACCCAGGAATCTGCATTTGAACAACTAGTTTTTGAGAACCACTACACCACAGCATACTATTATAGAAGAAAAATTGTAATTGGTGGAATTTTTAATTTACATATAAAATCAGGATTGGGAGAGGTAATGGGACTTCCCTGGTGGTGCAGTGATTAAGAATCCACCTGCCAATTGGGGGGACATGAGTTCCATCCCTGGTTGGGGAAGATCCCACATGCCATGCAGCAACTAAGCCCATGAGCCATGTGTGCCACAACTACTGAGCCCACGTGCCACAACTATTGAAGCCCGTGCGCCTAGAGCCCGTGCCTCGCAACAGGAGAAGCCACGGCAATGAGAAGCCTGCGCACCACAAGGAAGAGTAGCCCCCGCTCGCCGCAACTAGAGAAAGCCCACGCAACAACGAACACCCAACACAGGCAAAAATAAATAAATAAAAAAAAAAAAAAAAAAAAGATTGGGAGAGTTAAGAAATGGCCAAACATGATCTGATGATTGCTATAGCAAGAAGTCACCTCCTTATATCTACTGTAAGTAACTCTCGGGTCCTTATTGTTGACTATCTACCAGCTGTGAACATTTCCAAGGACTTCTGGCTGATAGATTCGGGCAATAAATTTTATCATTGGGTAGCACTTGCTGTGGCTATGAATCGGACATGGGAGCTCCTGCACGTATAATCAATTCTGCATATGACGTCAAAGGTCTATTTTCAGACTTTTAAGCTGATTGGGATTTTCTTAGTCTTTGTTTATTTTGGGAAGTAGTTTAATCTTTTTATATTCTAAGAAAATATCAATTTTAGCTTCAGTCTGAATACTGTATAGTCACAGCACTCTGATGTAAACTCCAGAGATGAACTTGAGCAAACTTAATACATTCCATTTTGTAATGTAATAAACAAGTTTAATCCAACTGCACTAGGAAACGACCAAGTGTGTAAGGGCAATTTGAAGCCTAATGATCATATTTGCTACTGTTGATGGAGATGACGATACCCATTCCCTAAAATGACTCTAGCCAAGGAAAGCAAAGCAATTGATTCTGAGCTTCTAAATTTAAAAAAAAAGAAGGGGAAAGGAAAAAGAAAAGAAAAAAAAAATAGAGAAAAAGAAGAAATTGTTTCCTTCTGAAAATGTTCTACTGCTTTCCCAAAATGCAAAAGATTAATTTTCAGCAGATATACTTCTGTCTTCCCTCGCCTAGATCAAAATCAAGAAAGAGAAAGTTTATAGCTCCTCACCTGTGTCACATCTACTCCGTGTATTCAATAAATGTTTCTTATTTTTACCTTTTACCTACTGGCTTGCTGCCAGAGGCAGCATAAGCTTAGGGGTTAAGAGCATGTGTGTTACAGACAGACCGGTATGAATCAGGACCCTGCTTTTCATATTGTGTAAGTAAACCTGACCTTGTCACTCATGGCTTTTACTCCATTACCTAAAAAGAGAGATGATAAGAGTGCCTACCTCGGAGGGGTGGTTCTTAATATTAAAGAAGATAATATATGCAAAATGGTTAGCCTGGAGGTTACCACACATTAAGTTCTCATAAATGTTAATTATTATTATTAATAAACCATTATAGATTTTAGAACAAAAAGCTGGTGAAGGCATTTCTAAGGATGGTTGATGTAGAGCTCTAGTTGAAGGGGGTTGGTCAATGGGCTAGGAGAATAGAGCAGAGGTGTTGATGGTGTCACAGCTTAACAAGTGGAGAGTTTACTTGAGAGTGACACCAATGTAGTTTCATCCAAAGAAGAAGAAAAGGGGCCAATTAATTGATTGCAAGGAGCAAGCACTGTGCTCTGTCCCACATTTATTAATTCATGCATCTAGGTTTGAAACTTTGAGAATTAACCAGAAAACAATAGCCAGGAAAAAATGGAATGGAGAATTTTATTTTGCAGGAGGTCAATGGTTATAGTAGAAATAGAGTCCCTGACATTGACTTGCTCTAAAAGCCTGCGCAGGTCATTTCACCTCCGTGGGCTTCCACTTTTGCATCTGTAAAATGTGGACAGTACTGCTTGCTGTGGCCCAACAGGATGGGGTACAATCCTAAGACGATGAGAGACTGTTTGCGTAATAATAGAATTTATAAAGTAATTTATCAGACATTGTAATACAATCATTTAGTCTTATTTTTTCTGTTCCTTTTTCTTCAAATTTCCTTTCTTATAAAACAGGGATTTTCATCTGCTTAATCTGTAGAGTTGCTACAACTCATCCACACCAATACCCACCCTCATTTTTTTGTATTTTTTTTAACCTACTAATTTCACTTTGCAGAGAATCCCTCTTCTACCTCTGTTGGATGAGCTACTGTTATCCTTAAGACATATCAAACTGTCCTCTCTTCTCTGAACACTTACTCATTCCCTCTACCTACTTCTCCCACATGTGGCCATTCCTCTTCTATGCGCACATAGCAATTTCCATGTACCTGTTAGTACTCACATCATATAATCTTACAGTTGTCTGCATGCCTGTCTATATCTCCAGACAGCAAGCTTCTTGAAAGGCTTATTCATTTTTATATTCATAGCACTTGGCATGGCATCAGGCAAAGAGTTGGTACTCAGTACACGCTTGTTAAATGTAATAGTATTAGCCCACTAATATTAGTACTATTAACATGAGAGAGACACTTCTATTTCAGTGTTGGATACATTGCCATTAGGGAGAAGATGAGACATCAAAAAAGAAATTTTATATCATGCTCCATGTAAAGCATGAAAAAAAAACCTAGCATACCTGTTATATACCAGAAATTATGATGCAGTTTAAATGTAATGCAATATATAACCTTTCATGGCATGTATTATGTGAATCATATCCCTTCTTCAAAATGTATTCTAGATATTTCTGGCTCTGAATTGTTGAAAGGGTCTTGTGGCTTCTTCTTGCATTCAGTGCCTCCCTCTACCCCTCTCCCCAAATACACAGGCAGTCACCTCCTAAATTCAAGCACTTCCTGATCTAGACCTTCCCTTTTTTCTCAGCAGCTGTTCATTTTGCCATTAACTACAGTAGTCCCAGTAGAACTTTGATCTCGTTATTCTTTCATTACATCCATTTTACATTATCCTGCGTTATACCTAGGATTGAGGAGTTGCCATATTTTGGGCATGCTGGCACCAAGTAGAGGTGCAGTCCATTGTTTCAACAGACTCCTAGTAATGTTGATTAGTGCTGGGTAGCTGAGCATATGTTTAAAACCCTTGGCCAACAGCACTTGGATTTCCTCATGGTCCCATTTCTATCTATAGCTAAGTGGACATGAAATCAATACGCACTCGTGGAAAGCTGACCCCTGTGAGATACATTCTAAATAATGCAGCATATCGTAACAATCAGATGGTGCATAATTCCCTCCATCTAAAACAAAATTGATTTTTGTCTTCTAATTATTATCTTTGCTCTGCAGAGGGATCTATTTTCATTAAAAGTCTCAAACATTTCACCCATGCACCATAAACAAACTCTACAAGATTCCATAATATTCTCAAGATTGTCCTCTCTCAGCAGCAAAGAAGTGCCACTAAGAATGCTAAAGGCTAAGAAGTAATAAACCATCAAAAGCTCTATTGCAAATGCTCTGAAAAATCCCTTTCCTTCCACAGCTCAGCAGGACACAGTTTTGCTTACACTTTCAGGCCATGATCCATAAGGTTGCCTTTGGCCTTATCTGACCCCCTTTCTCCATGTCAGAAAGGGAGAGAAGAAACATACACAAGATGCAATAAAAAATCTGAGTGGCTTGCTTCTGGTTGCTGCCAACCCAGTGTCTGCTACAAAAAGAAAAAGAAAGAAAAAGGGGAAAAAAAGTTAACGACAGTGTAAACAAGTACTTCTTATTAATATGCATATGAACCTCCTGGAGATCTTGATAAATTGCTGTTTCAGTAGATCTGGGGTGAGGCCTGAAATTCTCTATTTCTAACAAGTTCCCAGCTGCTGCTGCTGCTGCTGGTCTGGGGACCACATTTTGGGTAGTGTGTTAGGTAGAATTCTAAAGATGTCCCTCTCCATCCAAGATTCTTGGACCCTGGTTAGTCAATCAAACACCAATCTAGGTGCTGCTGGGAAGGGAGTTTGCAGCTGTAATTAAAGCCTGAAGTCAGTTAACCTTAAGACATGGAGGTTATCCAGTTGAGCCTGATCTAACCTCATGAGACTTTTAAAAGGCAGACTCGGGAGGCCAAAGAAGAGTCAAGGGAATTTGAAGCCTAAGAGGGGTTTGAGATGCTCTTTGAATGTGGATGGGACATGTGAAAAGGGCTGTGTGTCAGCCGCAAGGAGATGGCCCCCGCCTGACAGCCAGAAAGGAAATGAAATTTCCAACTCAACTTACACCTTCTTCAAAGAACTGGTTTCCAACAATCTGACTGAGCTTGAAGGAAGTTCATGTTCAGAGCCTCCAGAATGCAGCCCTGATCTCTGCCTCATGAGCCTCGGCTTAGCCAGGCTGTACCCAGACTCCTGACCCACAGGACTTGTGAGATAATAAATGGCTATTGTTTCAAGCTGCTAAATTAGTGGTAATTTATTATGGGGCAACAGGAAGCTAATGCAAGTGGGAAGGTTCTAATTCAATACAACCAGCCAATTTCTTGTCATTCATATGTGAGTAAGAAACACGCTCTGATCATTGTTCCTCAAAAGCTAAGGCTAGTCTTTCTAACGCAGAGAGCGACAAATTTATGGTCGGCAATATGCATATGGTAGTCTCATCATAAGTCCTTCTCTTATTACTTCTTTGACTTGACTTTGAAGAAATCTTTAAACTTCTCTGGGCTCAGTGTCCTCAACTGAAAAAAGAAAAGATGAATAGCAGCTGTTCTAACTGACTGCTAGAGGTAGGTTAAGAATAACATACAAAGTAAGTGAAAAAGTCTTGTAAACTGTGAAAATGCTAGACACATATACAGGATCGGATACAGTGCACATTTAAATTATGCCTCACTGAACTTTTCTCTGGTCATAAAGAAAGTTCTTGGGATATTAAAATACTGTAACTTATTGTTCAGAAAATCTCATGATTCCAAGTGAGAGTAGATGAAAGTGAACATAAACACTTTGAAAATACCTTGTTGTCATCCGCTCTTTGTGTCGGAGATAGTAATTTAATGGCAGGGTCTCAGATACAAATGTATATCATATCTTCTTTAAGAGCTGTAAAGTAAAAGCTGTATTTTATGGGATTAATTGGAGAAACTAGTCCATTGCAACTTTCTTTCTCCTTTGCTGTCATACACACTTAGGTAGATTGTAAATTATTGTGGTACTATTTGCAAACACGATTGTTCTAAGATGAACAGAATGGAAACTGCGGAGAGAGAGGATATGGGTGAGTTGTGAGTTAGGAAAGAGCAGTGCAGAATGTGCTCAGGGTTAACAGAAGAGTTATCTAATATTTAATATCTTCCCCATGCAAGGTGCCAAATCGTTATTTTATGGCAACCTTTCCTCTGCTTTTAGTGTGTGTTAACTTTCTGCAGTGAACAGATGTGGCCACACACATTCTGTTTGGCAGAAGACAGATGCCACCCCCCGAAATTGTGCCTGGTTCCAAGGGCTACATCTGGATCCCTGGCTTGGCTGTGTTCCTGTCTGTGCTTGTGGCTATACAATGCCCCCTGGAGACATTTTATGATTAGTCTGCGAAAGAGTTGGCATGAGTGTCCTGTCTCCCTGGCAACCATTTTCCTTTTGATTCTTATACATCTGCTCAGTAATATACAGTATTTGGGAAACTGCTCTCCACCTCATTTCCAGTTACAAAGCAGATGACAGGGGACTTTTGTTGAATGGTATATCATTCTCTCCGGTGTCGAAAGCTTCTGTTTTCCAGTGTACCCCCGACTGCATCAAATTGCAGGCTGAGCCCTCTGCAAGGCCAGTAGGTTTAAGACAGAGTGTTAGACTCCAATGAAAACTCACTAGCACCTCTTGAACGTGTGAGGATTTTTCAGAAGCCAGGAGGGAGCCAGGTGTTTGGAGTAGCTTGGCCAGTCTTCTTTCTTGGATGGTAAGGACCTGGCTGGATGAACCTGTATTCTTCATTTTTAGTGTCTCTCTCTCTCTCTCTGTCTCTCTTTCTCTTTCTGTCTCTTAAGGACCTACTGCCAGGTTCTTAAGGCAGTAAGAATGCAAACTTCCTCATCAAAAAGAGCATTAGGCTGTACCTTTCTTAACTCCCTCCCAGAAAAAGGCTATTAGTAACCAGGTGTTATCCCTCAGGCTGCTCTTTTGTCTGTAGAGAAACAGGGACACGATTCAGGCATTTGGCAAAACGGAATCAGTTATTAGCTGTTCCCCAGTTGAAACTGGAGAAGAGATTGGATTGTAAAGATTAAACTCTTCTTCCCAGGCCATCCTTGCATATTTCCATAAATAAGGTTTTGAATTATGTACAGAAGGAGAAGAGTTAAAATTTCACAAGATTCTACTGTGGCCAGGAATTTAGTAATTAAAATAATTACAGCTGCCCTTTAGCATAGGAGGGTGTATTCCCATTTTATAGATGAGGAGTTTGAGGCTCTGAGAAATGTAACAATTTGAGAATGAAATAGGGAAAAATAGGATTCAGCACTTTAATTGCAAAGACTTGTGTAATGAGAACAGTACAAGCTATACAAAGCAAGGATGATTAACCTAACGGAGTGGTCACAGAGGGAGTTACCAAGGATGATAGCCTTCAAGAATTTGCTTAACGTCACTCCACTTTAGGAAGAGTTGGCATTATTAGGATGAGATTAATGATGCTTCCAATAAGAAGGGATATCTTAAGGTTGGACCCAGAGGCAAGAATAAGAAGGCATGTTATGCATAGGAGCTGCTTCAAAGAAACCTCACTCACCTCTACTAATTCACAGAAACACATCTCA
This sequence comes from Balaenoptera musculus, assembly GCF_009873245.2. Classification (NCBI taxonomy): domain Eukaryota; kingdom Metazoa; phylum Chordata; class Mammalia; order Artiodactyla; family Balaenopteridae; genus Balaenoptera; species Balaenoptera musculus. The sequence continues at coordinate 35,243,441 of NC_045803.1, forward strand.
AATACTATATCCCATTGGAAATCCCTGTAAATTATCACCCTAACATTTCCCCCACTCCTTCCTCCATCAAAGGAAAAAAAAAAGTAACAGTTGCTTGGCTTGGAAGCTAAACAGAAAAAAAAAAAAAACCAGTTCATTTAGGACTGATGTCAGCCTGAGAATCAGTCTGCTACCTGTGTGAGCCCGTGGGTTTCTGTTTCATCAGAGCAATGTGCTCTTACTGCCAACATTCTACCAAACGGCAGCTTTTGGGTGTCAGGGGACCTCTTGCGTTACAGGACTCAGCACAGGATCTAGTAAAATAAATTGGTGTTTTCCTACCATTTGAACACATCATTTCGTTTTTCTTCTTGGATATTGTCAGCGTCCTGTCCTGCTGTCTTTCCTGTTATAAAAATTATGGAAATGATAGCTACGTGGACATTTTCAAAGTACAATCTTGAATGGATCCAGATTAATTCTCCCCCGACAGTTGATTGGCATAAAAAACAGTAGATGAATAAGTGAATCGTGAATGAAAATATAATTTCAAATTCTAAAGAGTGCCTACCAGAGGTAGAGAAAGGTCCAAAAGCTAACTAATAGTGGAAGTTCCTGCTCCCCTGTTAAATGTATGGTCTTCGGTTACTCAGCCATATGGACTGAGTAACTTTCAGCTTCATCATTTCTCTACTACATCAGAAAATTGTGAGAATTAAATGAAATAATTTATGGAAAATGCCCAGAAAAAGCCAAATAGCAAAATCGTAATTACAAGCATTTTGGCTGTTTGGTTAACAGGAAAGTGCCTATGAGACAGAGATTAACACGAAGGAAGTGATCTTGGGGTCCACACCCAAGAAAACTGGATTGGGCAGAGTGAGAAGTTGGGCTGTAAAGCAGTCACAAGGTCTCTGTCAACCCTATAAGGAGCTCTAGATCTCAGAGGACCCCTTTGAATTGTCCTAAATCGGGGTGAGGGTCTGCCCTTTTGGGGAGACAGCTCTCTTTAGCAGAAAGCAATTTCCAGAGAGGGCCAGTCAAAGCAGCTGTGATAGTTATAAGTCCTTCAGTTATACAGTCAGATCTTTAAGGCACAATAGAGTACTACCAAAGCATTATGATCCTTTCGGTTCCTTTGTTCATCTTGAACTATTTTACTCCATCTTTTTGTTCCCTACACAAAAAAATATCATTTGTAGAGGCCAGTGCAAAGGTACAAATGGAGGGTCATATACTGCATGTCTGAATATATAAAAGGTATAAGGTTGGCTACCAGAAAACTAAATGCATATGTATGCTGTATCTTATGAAGGATATACCTTTATAATGACCTGAAAGGCTAAGGACACATTTACAGATTTTGGACCCCTTGGAGTTCTGTACTGTATACTATGGTGTGGGGGAAGCCAGTCCCCAGGCAGCAGGCCATGATCTGTTCCCTTGCACATCCCAACTCTGACTTCATTCTGCACCACAAGGAGCTCACATCAATGTATGTGAAACTCCAGCCTGTATTTGCAACCACTGTTCTTAACTTCCACACATAACTGCGCTTTTCTGTCCCTCAGGGTGAGGGGTGCATACACTGGTGATGTAATCCATCCTCAGAAGAGCAGACTTAGGAAGAGGCATAAGGAGATGTCAAAGCAAGCTTAGCACCTTTAGGGAAAGGAATTGGGGGGAGGGTACATACCTAGAAAAAGGTCTAGAAGGGGGGGGAGGCATTCAGGTGGACCTGTCCCCTTGTCCTTGGAGACACCATATTATGTTGAGAGTGGTACAGCTGGAGAGGGACCAGAGTGGTAACCTTCTAAAGCTCATATAGGATGACCTAATGTTCCGGTTAGCCCAGGACTATGGGGTTCCTCAGATGTGCGAAATTCAAGGCTTAAACCAGGAGATGCCCAAGGCAGCATCCCTCTTACTGAGATTTAAGGTCAGTACTATGCCCTTACTACTATACTATAGTACTATATCCTAGTACTATATCCTTATTTCTAGTACTATATAGTACTGTATCCTAGTACTATAGTACTATATAGTACTATATCCTTATTTCTTCTGCCCAGGAAATGTGCACTTGCCATCCCTTCTCTGGAAGGCTGGAGCCCCTTTCTGTCCTACATGTCTAGTTAACTCTTTTTGACCCTTCAGATCTCAGCCCAGTAGTCTCTTGCTGAGGGAAGACTGGCCAGATCTCTTTAATAGGGCGATTTAACCTAGTCTGACGCTCCCAAAGGAACGTGTGCCCCCAATCATAGCTCTTATCATGGCTGCAAATGTACGTGTGTGTCTCACAGAAGGCAATCATTTGTCTCCCCTTAGCATCCTGAGTGTCTTACTGCACACGCTACTTTACTAAACACAGTGGCTCGTTCTCAAGTGCTCAGCGGCGTGCAGAGATTCTCATCATTTTAGGGCAGAGTCTTAGGATGTAAAATAGGCTGTCCTGTAAAAGGCAGTCATTTCCTCTGTGGGCTCTGACTGGATTGCTTATTAAATGCTTGGAAAAAGAAAAAGTCTTCCAGAAAAACTCTCCTTTCACTGTGTGACCGAATAGAGTTTGAACAAATTCCTGAGGGGTACAATGTATTCTCTCTTTTGGATTTTGTGATAAAATCCCCTCAAGCATATGGGGTGTCAACTCCAATTAATTGATTAATTAACAAACATTGATTGACATGTAGAGTGCCTGCCTCCCCAAATATTATAAATACCATCATTTAAGTTCACAATTAGAGCTGTAATGAAAGTAAAACAGGGTAATGATGCAAATCCCCCTCTATTTTGAATAGTGCATTCAAGGAAGGTGTCCCCAAGGACGCTACATTGTATCTGACCCCTGGGTACAGAAGAAATGAGTCAATCAGGTATCGAGGGGAAGAGTACCTCAAGCAAAAGGCACAGCAATGGGAAAGGCTGTGAGGTACGAATGATTTTGCAGATGTGCCTCAGGGAAAGAAAGGCTCTGCAGCTGGAATCCATGCACAGAGGAAAGAGTGGGGTGGGGGAGAGGTTGTTGGAGAACCACATGGAGACGAGAAGTACTACACCTCTGATGCCATGGTGGGGAGCTGGTAAAGAGTGAATGACTGCCACCGCCCTACCACATCTGCAGACTCAGTGTGTGGGATCCTAGTGGAACATCTGGGACTTGACATTGACATGATGACAGGACAGGGCACCCAACCCAAGGGTCCAGGTAAGGAGACCAGATGAGGGAGGGGACTCTGAAGTAAGGAAGGACATAAAACGAGGAGAGGAGAGAAACCAGGAAGTAGTAAACGCTCAAAAAATGCTAGCTGTTATTATTTAAAAAAAAAAAAAAAAAAAAAGCCAGGCAATCTACTAAACTTTTAAAATAACAAATGCCACAACCATTTTCCTTATTTGTGTAATGGGGATAACGATGTTTTCTAATAGAGTAGTTAGATTACACATATTAAAACAGTTTCCCCAAGTTTATACAATTATAAATGTCTGAGGCAGGATAGGAAATCAAGTAGAGACTCTGGAGTCCAGACTCAGTCCAGTTATACCTCACAACCCCCCTTTTTGAAAGATGGAGGTGGTGGTGTGGAGCAGTGCTAGGGAAGGCTGATGGATGCCTGCAGCACACCACATTTTAAAGAGTAATATTAACTATCATAAGAAGTATTTCTTCAAAAATACAAAGTAACCATTTAAAACAAATTATTAGAGACAAAGTTATATAAAATCCAAACGCTTGTGGATATAGATAAGCCCTGTGAGCACTGGTTATTATCATGCATCATCATTCTCTGATATATTAACATATATTTAAAATAGAATATCTAAGTTGTACTATACTCCTCTACTTACTTATGTGCTCCCATGGCATTAAATATACTTTACAATTATTACTTTCTTGTCTTTATAATACCTTACCATAGATACCATAATTTATTTTACCCATTTCCTTTTGTAATCATTTAATTTGTTTCAAATTTATTATTACTGTAACCAGTGCTGCAGTAAATGGTCATGTAAGTTTATTTCACAATATATACAAATATTGAATCATTATATTCTACACCTGAAACTAATATAATGCTGTATGTCAATTGTATCTCAAAAAAAGAAAACAAAAGGGCAGTCTTCATAAAGTAGATAACAGTGATGGTTGAATAACATTGTGAATGTATTTAATGCCACTGAATAGTACACTTAAAATTTGTTAAAATGGTAAATCTTACATTATGTATATTTTGCCACAGTAAAAAAGTATACAGAAACTTACAGCAAAATGAAATTTTTTAAAAAAATCATTAGAAATAATAAGATTCATTTATTTTCTCTGTATAGTTTGGTAGAATTGAATATATGTATATATTTACATGTATTATATAAACAACATATAATTTATCTTCTTGTTTTTTTATTTTTATTGTCTCTTCTACACTGTTTATCTTTCATGCCTAGATCAGTGCCTGGCTTGCAGTAAGGGCTTAATAATTATTTGTTTGGATGCAATTCCTGGTCAAAGGATATGAGCAAGTTTAAGAGAAAACATTTTTTAAAGGGATCAGAACAGTGCAAACATTAGGACTTCTGGAAGGTACAAGCTAATCCCACTTTAGCCTTTATGCTTTGGGGAGGAAGGAGGCCGTGTGTACACACATTGTAAAACAGAAGATATCCCTAATTGCCCTGTATTCAGACAGTCCTGGGGTGCACTCATTTCCTGATATTCAACAGAACACCAATCTTCGCTTAACACAGTTAATGATATCATTTTTATTTTTAAAAGGGAGTGCTGATGTTCCCACCAGCTTCAGAAGATGTTTCAAATCTGGTTGTGGAGTCATTCTATTTCCAATTAAGCAGTGGGGAGATTCAATTACAAGCTGTGGGAAGCGAAGAGTTTGTGTCAATAAACCAGCAGTGGTATTAAGGGTGTCTGTCTGGTTTGCAAACATTAACAGCTTGAAACCTAAAGGCGTATGCTTTTGAAATTATCTAACTCTTGCTTCTCATATAGACAGGATTAAGAATACCTGAAACCCAGCCCGGGGTTTCCCTAAGAAGCATTGTCTCTCCTGGAACTCACAGCAAATTGGGGCATTAAGGTAGTACATGAAAGGGCTCCTTGGGAGTTTGTTAATGAGGTTAAAGCCATTTAAAAAAAAAAAATGTGTCAGGAAACTATCCAGGAGAAGACAAAATAATTGGTTTCAGGTCTGGTTAGGGAAGGAAAAGAGAAGACTCACTTGGAAAATTCTTATATATGATAGTGCTTTTGGAAATATATATACTATAAACAAAACAGGAAACTGGGGCCTCAAAGGGTGAAGGCAATAACCAAGACCTGTAAAACCTGTTAACTGGTACAATAAAATAAAATGGAGCCCAGACTTGAAAAATCCCTGGACCAGACAAAACCATTTAAACCCCATAAGCAAAACTAAATCTAGCTTATTTCATGAGTGTAAGTGAAATTCAGGTTATTCCTTGTAAATTCTTCTGATAATTATGAATGAAACTTAAGTCATCTTCCTTGAATGGTGTAAGATAATCATTTTTAACCAGTGCCCTGCCATCTGGAAACCCTCTTGTTAAAACACTGTAAAGGTTCAACAAGTTTCTCATTTTTACTTCTTAAGCCATCCCGTAACATCCTGCCTCTGAACTTCATACCAGTTTAGGTTTGAAGTTTGTGAACTGTTTGTTTCTGACTCAGTAAAATATTCATATCAAATAAAGCTCTCTGAATATTCTTTTGACATAATTGACAGGTATAAAGTGCCTACTATGTGTTCAATCCTCTGCCATTAGTCAGATACACAAAGAGAATAAGCCTTGGTATCTCCCCTTAAGGAATTTATAGCCCAGCTAGGATCTGTTAGTCAATCTGAAATTCTTTTTGTTTAGTTCTCTTGACTAACCTGAAACACGCAGATCCCTTTGCCAAACCAGTTAATCTTTCCAATATTTCCATACTCTGTCACCTTTTCAGATGCCTTCTTTCACTGTTTTCCTACTTGGTAATACAATAATTTTCAATTGTTTCATTATAGTTGGCTTTGAAAGACATTTTCGCTAATAGGACTGGTTGAGAGAATTTAGACTTCGTGTCATCCCTTTTGGAAAGAAAATTTCCCTGTTAGAATGGGATACTTTTTTCCCAATCTGAATTGTTTCCAAAGTGAGGGCTATATTCATTTAATTCTCCGTGAAGCTGAAAGTAATTTCAGCCTCTCCCAAATTACCACTCACTGTTGCCTCAGGAAAGAGATGACATAATTCATCTGACTGGTGGCTTCAGAAGAGGGAACCAGGCACACCCGACACAGCCCCTTTTTTCTCCTGCTCTGCTCATATTCAAGATAAGCTGGACATACAGTCAGAGTCAGCTGCTATGGTTTGGCTTTAAGCTTTAATTCAGGAGTGAAGTGGTAGCATGCCCGTTTGGTCTCAGATTTTAAATAAACCACATTTTTCTAATCGCTCTTCTGGAAACAAAGTTTAGGTTTTGACTTCTACCTGTCTATTGGTCTCTCAACTGGTTCTAGACTTGAGGAAGAGAAAAAGAGGGTTTTACTGGGCAGGGGAGAGGGATCTTGAACCACGACACGTATGTTGGGCTGAAGAGGAATTATATAGTAGCCATATTTTACTACTGAATAAACTCTTTTTCAAGGTTGAGAGAACCATCTCCACTAAATGACCTCAGGAGTCAGTACTTTCCTGGGTAGAAGGTAAGAGATAGAAAAAATAAATTTGCTCTTGGCTTTTCTAGCTTCTTTCAAAAGACATGCGATTAGAAGGGAAAAGGGAAGGAAGTGGGCAATACACAAATTAAATCAGGGCTTCAAAACGTTAATCCTATAAACTAAAAGAGACTTGTTCTGGGGAGTTTCAGATAACTAAGTGTGGTAGGGTGGAATTTTACTTTCACTTTTTTCTCCCTTTTTTTTTTCCTGGATCTTTTATCATTTGGAGGGTGTGTGTAAGAGGGGAGGGGTAATCTTTGATGTATTAAAACACTATCAGTGTCCTTTTTTTCCCCTCCAAGTATGTCTGTGCTCCCTTTTAGTTCAAGAGAAGCTCAAGTCTTTAAAATAGACTGTCACTTTTCCAGGATGGAATTGGGAACTTTTGTGAGTGTGTGTATGTGAATATGAATATGAGTGTGTGTGTGTGTGTGTGTGTGTGTGTACAAGTACAAGCACATATAGGCTTAGGTATGTGACAGCAGGGGGGAGGAGTTGAGAAAAGGGGTAGAAAAGAACTGAGAACATTGTTTTCCCACCTTCCTCTCTGTCCCACTCGAGGAAAGAGTCGATAATCTGAAATGGATTCTAAATGAAATTGAAGTGGGCTGAATAATGGCTCCCCAAAGATGTCCACATTCTACTCCCTGAAACCTCTCAATATAGACTTGTAGATGTGAATAAATTAAGGATCTTGAGATGAGGAGATTATTCTGGATTATCTGGGTGGGCCCAATGAAATCATGGGTCCTTATAAGAAAGAGACAGGAGGGTCAGAAGCAGGGAAGGAGATGGGATGATGGAAGCAGAGATTGGAGTGATATGAGGATGTGATCCAAGGATTGTGGGCAGCCTTTAGAAACAGGAAAAGACACGGAAACTGATTCTTCTCTAAAGCTTCCATAAGGAATGAGCCCTGCCAAGCCATTTTAGACATCTGAACTTCAGAACTGTAAAGAGAATACATTTGTGTTCCTTTTAGCCACTAAATTTCTGGGAAATTGTTATAGCAGCAAAAGGAAGCAAATGCAGGAATGATGGCTAAGTAGTAAATTAATCAATTTTATTCTGGAAATTATTCTGATTTCCAAATATTTGTGAGGGAGTAAATATACACCTTCTTTTTGTACACGAAGGACCTTTCTAAAGGTGAGAGCATTAAAAATATATGAGCTTTGTTGCCACTACTTTATTCCCACTGGGAGATTTTCAGGTATATACCAAGACTTTGAAGTTTCTGGAAGGCTGACTGCCAGGGGACAGCCAATGCAGGCTTCCTTAGGGAGAATCTATGAGAAATTGGGAAAGAGACTTAACTCCTTTAATCTCCTCTATAACCATTTAGTGAACCATTATTATGAACAAGCTCTTAAACACAAAGAATCAGACTTATAGCCTCGACCTAGGTTTAGGCAGAATGGAAGACAGGTTTAATGTGAGCAGTTCTGAGAGCCTGGCAGGTTGCAAGTGTTGGGATTTATTAATAGACTAAAAGCCTATTAAATACTGTAGAGCCATTCTTCTCTAAGCCGTTCAGTTCACATCTTACATAAGGAAGTAAGTTTAATAGCTTATTCAGGAAATAATTGGATTTTTAAAACCCTGAAATTAATTATAATATAAAATTATTGCATTTTTCCTTAAACAAAATAGAGTAGTAAAATTTTGAATGTCTTAACTAAACCTATCTTTCTTTTTCCATATAAACTTCCATTTCAAAGAAGTTCAGATTTCAATAGTTTTTAAAAGTCTCTTTTTTAAGAAACTCTAAACTTTGCTATTATAGTTAAAATTGGATTATAAAATCAATCTAATATAAATTGAATCATTAATTAAGTCAATTTTAAAAGAAAGAATTCAATTTCATTAAGGAATTGTTACACTGATATTACAAAGTGAACCAATTCCTGTAATTAAAAAACATTGAATTCCATATGACCATTTATCTTTCGCCCTCTTTTAACCATTTTGGTGAATTTCTAAAATAGGATTTAATTAAATGCTGGAACAAAGACATAATTCAAAATTAAAATTCTACAGAAGAACTCACTGGCAAATCATGAAAGCAGTTCCCCTCCCTCTCCCAAATATTTTGAGGAACCACAACAACGTGAAGTACTGTGTATATAAATTATGAGAATGTATGTAATAGAATCACAGTTATGAAGGTTTAATTCATTATCCATGTGATCTCCCACCAAGTAAAGGGATCTTTCTCCAAATGTCTTAGGCCAACATGTATTAGGAGATTGACATTTTCTGAGAGTGTAGATCCCAATTCACACTATGTTCTCCAGTGTTAGATTTGGTATTATTCTAATCTTACATGAAAGAAATCACACATTTGGAAGATCATAATTTTGAGGGAAGTCTTTTTTTGAAAAAAAAATTTATTTATTTATTTGACTGTGCTGGGTCTTAGTTGCAGCATGCATGTGGGATCTAGTTCCCTTACCAGGGATCAAACCCAGGCCCCCTGCATTGGGAGTGTGGAGTCTTAGGCACTGGACCACCAGGGAAGTCCCATAATTTTGAGGAAAGTCTTTGAGGTCAGAGAGATTTCAGCTTGCCCTTTATCAGTGGTATTGAGCTTTGTCTAACCATTAATTTTACTGAGGCTCAGTTTCTTTGTCTGTTAAAAAAGAAGTCTCTCACGTGGAGTTGTTATGAAGATTACAGGTAATATCACTTGTCACCTGTCCACAGAAGGCCCTGGAACATAGGAGACGATCAATAAATGTTAGCTTTCCTCCCCTTTTGCCTTATATAATTGTGGAATTGTAGCAAGAGAGGGAACATTTGACCTTAGTTACTTGGTATATGCAAGTGGGAGAGACTTTTTTCTATCATTGCTTCAAAATTGTACACCACAATTTCTGCTAGCTAGATTAGGTGGATATCTTATAGGTACAATAAGCCTATGATAAAATGGCTTTGATATCAGATTTGTAAACTATAAAAACTGTATATACATATGCATGCGAAATAATACTGTTTTTATCTGACTGTTCTAGAAATAAGTTTTAGCTTATGCTGTTTTCCCATTTTTTTTCTTTGTCTTCATGGATTTATTAATTTGAATGACTTGCATCAGTGGTTTCATGCACAGACCTGCATCTTTAAAGGGGCAATGACTAGGCTTCCTGTTTTGCCTCTCTCCAATAATTGGGACCACAGCAGCTAATTACAGTGTCTAATTGTATCCTCAATTGGCTGATTGCACCCACAATTAACTAAATATAAGTACCAAGCATCTTGGTACATTCAGTTTTATGCCTCAAAGGGAGCCTGTGTGAGAGGGTAGTTGGCAGTTGGCTATCATCAGGAAAACAGCTTCTCAGACTTGGAATTGTAGGTCTAATTTTTTTTTTTTTTAAATAGGTGGGTGTTTTATCTATATTCTACAACTAATTTTGGAGGAAGAAGGGGGTGGAGGTTGAACATTCCATTATACATTCTGGCATAAGTGGGTCTCTTTTTTTTTAAAATAAATTTATTTAATTAATTAATTTATTTATTTTTTGGCTGTGTTGGGTCTTCGTTGCGGTGCAAGGGCTTCTCTCATTGCAGAGCACAGGCTCTAGGTGCGCAGGCTTCAGTAGTTGTGGCGTGCGGGCTTCAGTAGTTGTGGCACACGGGCTTAGTTGCTCTGAGGCATGTGGGATCTTCCCAGACCAGGGCTCAAACCCATGTCCCCTGCATTGGCGGGCGGATTCTTAACCACTGCGCCTGTAGGTCTAATTTTAAAGCTTCCAAATATCTTCTCGTTGGCACAGTCCATAAAGCTGGTGACTATCTTAGTATATGTTTAAGGACATAAAATCCAGATGAGTTGCAGACAGGCCACAGTTTAAGAAAAATATCAGTAGAGGCATGGGGTTACATCTCATTGGATCTTTCCTTATAATATGCTTGAACAGCTCATGGAAGGGTTGTCCTGACCAGTCTGTGTGCAATCATGGCAGACAAGAATAGAAGAACTGGGGCCTTCATTTATTTTAATCCCACAGCAGGTTGGATTCCCCTTCTTCAGCAATTTGAAAGGCCTTTGAAGAGTTAGTTTCAGTGATGCATTTTAAATGCAGGTGCTCCTACAAAGCAAGTGCCTTAAAAACTGACTGTGAGCCAACATAATTCCCACTCTGGAAATTGGGCTGGAAACACCATCAGGATAGAAGCTGATCACAGCCTGGGCTTGAGCTTTCAAATTAGCTCAAGACTTTGTCAGATGTACCAAAGATATTATTGGTTGATCCACTGCTTAAGGTAGAAATTAAAAACTCAAGAGTTTTGCAAAGGTTGTTAACAACCATTAGAATGCTGTTTTGAAGGTGAATCAAGAATCTGTAGAAGTCTTTCTCTCTAGAATAATTAATTAGCAGCAAAAGTTTCTCTTAAGAGTACTTAGAAATAAACAGATTGGATGGTCAGAGAAAAAGAAGAAGAGAGATGTTTATGGAAGAAATTTCCAGCCTTTGTTTTCATCTCATAATTTTAGCCTGAGCAGCCCTCAATCTGCCACCACTATAACCAGCATAGTCCTTGCTTAATGGTTTCAGCAGCAGCCTTTAGTACCTTATAGGATGTGGAATACCTAACTCAGAGATGAGTTCATCCCAGGATAAGGACAGGACTGTGACTTCTAATTTCTAATTTCTAACGTGCAGATTAGCATTTCCTCCACATAAGCAGTGATTACACAATTATATAAATTTGAGCTAGGCAAACAGACCCTAGAATTTATCCAGCTATACAAACCATACACTAAGTTGGTTATTTCAGCTGTTTATTTTTCTAATGCATTGAACTCTCACCACCACCTTGTAATAGCCTGACCTTTATGTATGTCTCTCAACTCTCTTGATAGATGAGATTTTTTTAAAAAATTTTTCTTACCAGCTGTGAGGTATCAGTCTTTGTCTGATAAAATAAAATAGCTTGATAACTGTGTTGAGGGTTGATATACAGGTAAGCTTATTATAAGAATGTGGAGACTTAAAAAAAAATGTGAACGAGATATAGAAATAAATGTGTTATTTTCAAGTGTGGATGTTGGGAGTAGAATGGACAGAGGAAAAGAGAGGAGAAAATGAAAGGGACCAGAGGGGTATGTAAGGAAACCCATGACTGGGATTTTGGCAAGGCTGTTTTAAGACAGGTATGTCTGAGATGGGATTTTAATTCATTTTGGGTATGCAAAGCACAATGGTACTTCAGTAAGGTCTACTTTCTTCGTGGAAAAATAGGTAAGTGAATTGTGTGTGTGTTGAAACCAGTGTATTAGGTCAGGGTCTGTATAACATGTTCAGAGGTATGAACTCAGAAACAAGAAGGGCTATGGAAATATAAGTTCCAAGGAACGTCCCTCAATGTAGGGGAGGCCTTAGACTTCCCCACATCATGGACATGGTGTTCCAGATAACCTTACATAAAAACCAAGGAGCCAGGGAGATCCCAGCTAAGATCTGAGCTACACTCTACTGAGGAATAATCCAGCTTCTACTAAAAACACAGAAATGCTTCTGAAAATAAGTTATTCCCATGAAATGCCTCCATCCTAGTAAGGGAGACTATTGTGACCAAACACTAACATTGCAACAGGATCCATGCACGGTCAGGAATGTGCACAATTTGCCATGGCAATGAAGAGAAAGCTCAAATGGGGACTAGTTCCTAGGCTGCCCAAAGGCTCCCTGATATAGATGAATTGTACAGCATGAGCTCAGAGGACAGAGCCTGCTCTATCCTACGAGCCGTAACATCTGGGAGACATTACACCAGAATTAGGTGCCTTAGGGTTTCTGGAGACCATGAAAAATCAGCCATTTCCTAGCCTATCTGGGATCCTTTTGAACAGTTGTCTTTTGATGCCCGTTTCTTATCCTGTTGGACCTTCACATCGGAACTTTTCTAGATATGCACTGAGAAATTTGAAGTAAAAGCTTGTTATTTTTAAGAATGTGGAGTTTTAGAGAGTTTAGAAAGTTCAAATGAGGTTTGCATGGCAATTTACAATTCTGAGTGCTTTATCAGAAACGACATGAGGATCTCAAATCCATCACTAAAGGAACAGCCTAAATGGCCCTCCTTTATTTTATCTTACAAGTGCTTTTCTTTTTCCATCTATGGGAGAAAATATTCTGCCTTTACCAGTAAGCAGGTAGCTGTCATTTATTTTTTGGCATAATTTAAAGCCCTCTAAATGCTTATTTTTAATTTTAATAATTTTGGAGGTGTTCGCTTGTGCATTAAAATTCAGGAAGCTGGCATAGCCCTCCGCTTACCTTCAGGGCAAAACTGTGTGCAAGACATGCTTCTGTGAGATAATTTGTTTCCTAATTGGTATCCGTTTGCCGAAATACAATTAAAGTTACTGCTTTAATATTAACATCAACATCTTGATTGCTCTATAAAATATGAATATTTATAAATTTTTTCTTCCATGGCAGATATCTCTTAGGCACTTTATTTTTTGGTATTGGCAGTTTCTTATTTATGGAGACATTTCTTACAGAATAGTAATAACATAAGGAGGGTAACATTGCAGGGTTAGACCACTTCGACTCCAGAGATGAGAGAGGTGACATTCCTAAGGAACTGTGTTTGGATTCTGGAGCCCAGTTGTCTTGAAAACCTGCGAACTGAATCATCTCCTCTACCTGCTTTGCACCATTATGGTGAGAACCACATGAGCTAGATGGTTTAACGCCCCTTTAGAGTAAAAACAATACCATGTATTTGCATAGGCCTTTAAGGTTTACAGTAGACATTGCATCCCTCTCAAGAGTGACTGATTTAGAAGACCTGATATTTCACTACTAAGTCTTAGAGACACCGTTGGCAGATTTTCTTATCTCTCTTTCTTTCTCTTTTTCTTTTTTTGAGAGTGAACTGAAACATTCAGAGTAGCTTAAAAGCAAGAAGGTAAGAATATAACTCTGTGTTCAGAATTAAATGATTACTGTTTATCAATGAAAATATTTAGATTACATGTATTCACCCATCAAACTCTTTTCATATATCTTCTAAATTAAAAAAGTAATATAAGATATCATCCATGTTAAACATATCAAATCATAAGAAAGGCTAAATACTAAAAATTAAAAGCACTCTCTCATCTTTGAAAACTCAATCCCCCTCTTTAGACGCAACTACAATGAAGACTTCTTTAGTTCTCCATCTTCCTTTTCTTTCTGGGATGATTATCTAAAATTGTTAGGTGGGACCAAGCAAGACAGACATCCTAAGGCGGTAAGAGGTTTTTCAACAGTACAGTACCTTTATCAGAGCCACAGAAAAATCAAGAGGCCATCTGTGCCAGGAATAGGGAGGCTACTTGATGTGGGTGTAAGAGTCCAGGAAGGGGAGTAGTAGGGTTTGTACATAGGGCAGTGGGGAGGGAGAGCAGGAGCCAGGATGTGATGATGAACAGGGTCTCTGCCAAACATATGAGTGATGGGGAGACCTGAAAATAAATTGTTTACTTGTTGAGTACTGGTAAATAAGTAATATGTTAATTATTATGGGAACCTGGATTCTCAATGTCAAATAAGGGTTTTTTAAGTGCAAAAAGGGAAGAAACTGTGATGAACCCTAGTGTTGAATTGGAAGATGAGATATTGATATGAACTTACGATTTAGATAGATAGATAGGAAGAAAGAAATGGAGATTAGATATAAATATAAATGTGAGATTTGTGTGCATGTGTCTATGTGTAAATAAATGTATTTCTAACTCTATCCACTGAAAGAACCTGTGAGCTCTGACAACCAATAGCAAAGAGCATACCTAGTGCCCAGATCATGGTTTCTAAATATAACTTTCTTCTAAATGGAATCAGAGCTCCTTGGAGAAAAGGCTAATCCCAAGGCTAGAAAATTAAAGCCAGAAAGTGTGCCAGAATGTAAGAATGATGAGGGCATACAAAAATAACACAGACACCAGCTTAAAGGGGATTCCACTGGCCAAAACTGGATGAATTTCAACATCACATTAAATAATGAAATTAATGGATTAAACTCATGGAATAAATATGATTTATAAGATCATAGTGACATAAACATATGAATAGATTATTTAAATTTTGATGAGGAATGAGATTTGCATACTCTCATAGTATCTCCACCCTCAATACTTATTATTTATAATGGGAAAATGACTTTATAGTGGAGAAGCCTGGAAACACCTCCTTCATCAAGTGATCAAAATTAGCATCACCGGTAATGGAATATATTGAAATTCAGTGCCACCTGAGAAGATTCAGTGAAAACACAGCATTGTTACTGTGGTATTATTGCCAAAGATGCATCACCTGAATCTAATAATGAGGAAACAGACAAACCTAAATTGAGGGAAATTCTTCAATGTAACTGGCCCATAATCTTCAAAAGAACCATGGTCATAAAAGTTTAAAAAAAGACTGAGGAACTGTTCTAGATCGGAGGAGAATAATGAGGGGATGACAAATAAATGCAAACTAAGACGCTGGATTGGAAATTTTGCTATGAAGGGTATTTGTTGGGACAACTGGCAAAAGTTTAATAGGGCATTGGTGAAACTTGGCATGTCTGAATATTAAATGGTAATAAGATAGCAAAGTTAATATCCTAATTTTTATGGTTCTATCATGTTATATAGGAGAATGTCCTTGTTAGAAAAGAATTTTAATTATTTTGGGGTTTGGGGCAATTTACTCTCAAGTGAGTCAGGGAAAGCTCATTTGTATTGTTTTGCAACTTTTCTCTGGGTTTCAAAATACAAAGTAAAAGAAAAACATTTTAATGTGTTTCTAGAAGCACCATCTCCGTATCAGATTAGTTGTGAGTATATAAGTGCTTGTTTATATTTTCTCATACAGATAAGAGAACGTACATGTTACTCTTCAGTTGGCATTTTTCTCCTAGGGGTGATCTCGGCAATCACTATATATTAACAAAGGTACCAGGCATACAGAAGAAGGTATTCATTTTTTAAAATGGGAAATTAACCATCTATTTCCTTTGAATCAAAATTCTGAACAAAACTCTATGGTCATATTCTGATCTCAATAGAGTAATTGTACTCCTTGTAGTTTGCATATCTTTCTTGGGCTTAGATATACGTTAGCTCCGTATGTGTAACTATTTGACTTGATTTAATTGAACTAATTTCAAATCACGTTTTTTCTCAGGTAAATTTAGTTAATGTGTGTGTGTATGAGAGAGAGAGAGAGAGAGAGAGAGAGAGAAGGGAAATATACCAAAATAGTAATCATTATTTTATTTGACCTTTGATGTGTAGTATCACAAAGGTTTAAAATATCTTTATTTTTAATCTCTAATTTAACACATTGTTTTAGAAGAAAAATAAAGAACATTGGAATATTTTTAAAATATGGTGTTGAGGACAAGATACTCTTTGAAGGTTATGACTGTTTGATTCATTATGTTGAGCATTTGTCCTCAGTACACCAATTCCTGGTACCTGTTTTGTCATAAAACTCTAAATGTGGCTTGATAAACCAAGAGTACAGAGTGACCACAATGAGGAAATCCATAGTTCTAGGAGAGGTAGGTTAGTATTTGCTACTATTTGGGTGAATGGGGTACATTCTGGAAGTTAGAATTTAGGACTTCCACAGAAAAGATTTGGAAGCAGATATGGAAGACTTGTCAGTACTTAGCCCATGTCCATCAGACTTCACTGTATATACCTCCCACTTGCCAGAATCTGCCTATCAGGCCTTCAGCCTTCTTTCAGTACCACAGAGAGCTGCTTAGCTCCAGCCAACATCTGGCCCTAAGTGTCAGGGAATTCATGTCATGCTGGAACAACCCACACCCTGTGACCTACAGTACAGGCGTATAAATACTTCTGTTCTCTTACTCACATGGAATGCCTGAAGCCTGAGTTTTACACTGCCACCCAGACGTTCCCTTCTGAGGTGTCTCCAGTTTCCCACAGGTAGCTAGCTAAGTAACGTGTTCTTTTTTGGCTACCTTCTCTCCCTGTATCACTTCCTTACTTCCTGCCATTGTTCCCTGAACTTGCCAAGTAAACTACTTGCCCTCAGATCCTAGTCTCAGTGTCTTCTTCTGGAGGATTGCTGGCTGGAGTGTTGTTAGCAGTAAGTATTGGTACGTAGATAAGGAAGAAAGAAAGAAAGATCTCATTTAGGAGAAATTATCTCATTTAGGCATTTGAATTTAGCTCATAAGGACATAAGTTAGCTTAGAAATATAGAATGATAGAATTTCAAAGCCAGGTGTACCAAGGTCGTCTAGTGACCTCCATAACCCTCTGACCTTTGAATTTCCAATAACATGTCCATTTCAATACCTTCAATGACTATTAATTCAGGCCTTCTTGAGTTACAGATTTCTACTTGTTAGGAAACTCTCCTTATTTGGAAGAAGAATTAGATTATTAAATTCTCCAATCTTCCCTTGAGGACACCAAATAATTCCAATTTCTTTTCCAGTCTCAATCCTTCCAATATTTGAAGACAATCATTGCATCTTCTCCAAGAGTTCTCTTCTCCAGACTAATTTTCAATTCCTTCAATTTATCCTTATGCAATATTGTGTAAAGTCACTTCTTGATATCTCAATATCTCTCTGCTGGACATGGCATCAATGGGCCAATGTTGTTCTGTGGTCCCTAGAGTATATGTGATAAATAGTCCAGGGAGGATACCGATTGCTAAAAAGCAAAGCAGGACTCTCACCTCTCTTCTGTACATTGTACAACCAAAAGTGAAGCCAAAGGTAATATTAGTTTTTTCTGCCACTGTTTGATCTGGAGACAATTTGACTAAGCCCTGGTCTAACCCCATTGATCTTACTGTTCAAGTGACCACTCAAATGCCAGCCCATCACTGTGCCTGTAGCATATCTGGCCCACTCTTCATGCTTTATCTCCTTTTATTACGCACCCATCATGTCCTAGAAGTTTTAACACATAGTTTTAGAAAGGTTAAAGAATTCTGTTAGAATCAAAAATCTGGTAATCTGGCAGAACCATATTTTAAATTAAGATTTGTATAATGCCAAAGCTTGCATTTATTCCACCAAACCATGCTGACTCTGCATATGTGTGTATATTGATGTTTAAGCAGATATTTTATTGTCATGAATTGACACATTCGTGGCTATATATGCTAAAACTTTAGGGAATATATGAAATACAATACTGCATAAACACACGACAATTGTATAGATAACTGATTTTCAAGTTTTTAAAAATTAAATATGTACATATTACATTCATCCTGACAAACTCAGAGATGCTTCTTGCATTGTATTCGGTTCCTAACATTCTTTATGATATTACTTCCTTGGATTAGGAAAAAAAAGTTTAAAAGGCAAAGGCAGTCCCAAATGATCAAATGATCTCTTAGATGTTTGTCCTCAGTATGTGCCTCCGTCTTAAGCTGCAAAGAAGAAAGATTGTGGAAATCATTTCACAGTGCATACACGTATATCAAACCATCGTGTTGTACATTTTAAATATATTACAATTTATTTGTCTATTAAAGCTCAATGAAGCTGGTGAGAAAAAAAAGTTCTAGACATTTGCTTGAAGATCTTTCAGAATTTTTTTTTCCTATTCTAACCAGGTTTTACCAAGATTTCAGTAGAGGTGAATGAATTACTGAGAAATCCAGACTTTGGTTCTGTTTTTACAGTATCACCACCCACATATACCAGTCATGTTGTTTACAATTTAGTTTAACTTAAGCTTAAAAATGATAGCCAGTACTTGCAAAGATAGAGTGAAATAATCACTCTTTCATAAAGCTATATTTTTGTAATTCATTTAGTAAGCAATTTGGCTATATAAGCCAGAGCTTAAAAAAATTTACAAATTTTGACCTAATAAATATGCTTCTGTGAATATAAACCAAGAGAAATATTCTGAATACAGAAAGAGTGTGAGGAAAGAAGAAACACTGAAATGCAAAGAAGTTTAGGGTAGCATGTTTTTACTACCAGAGCAAAATACAGTACAAAATAGGGGAGAAAATATGAATGTCTCTGGGAATTAGTTAAGCAGTACATCCACTTTATAAAATATTATGCAGCCATTAGAATTATAATTTGAAGATTTTATGTTAACATAGAAAATGTTTTGGGTATCATATTAAGTAAATTTGCTTTAACTGCACGTGTATGTATAATCCCTTTATACCAAATTTGCCATGCTTTTGTACCTGAGAAATAGTTTGCAGGATTTGAACTCATATTTCTAGTCCCATGGTTCCCTCCACAACATGTCTTCATTAAAATCCAACAGCCTCTGAAGCTCCTAGGAGAGAAGAGCATCTAAGTAGAAATGTAAAATTGATACAGGAGGGATGAGCAGCCTGCAGATGAACAATACAATAGTTTCAGTCTCAGATGAAATTCTGTATCTTATTTTTTTCTCCTTTGCTTCCTGAAGATCCTTTAAAATCTTATTTCTCAGTAAGTAATTTTGTCTTTATGGTACAAAAGGTAATTCCCATACCTAATATTGTTTCTAAGCGCATGTGAATACCCTGCTGAGTTATATATGAGTTTTTTCATGAATATGACACAAAATGAAAATTCCATTTCTCAAACTGAAAAAAAATGTAAATTGACTTTCATGCTCAAGTGAGTTGTTTCAGGGATGGGAGGAGGGGGATAGATTCAGTGCATCATCTACTCTATATTCATGTGTAATTGATGTAACTTTTAGCGATTGTTCTACACTTACAAACTTCATATTCAAAGAGGAGAGTTACAGACATTATTGATTCTAAACAGATCTTAGGTTGCCCTCTTCAAAAGTTGTCTACTCGTGGGTAAAGGCATTAGCAGTCTCTTTAAAAACATTGTAAACTGCTGAGCACTATAAGTTTTAGTTCTTTTGTTATTCAAGTTAGATTCCTGGATATTCTGCATTATGCCTGTTATGTAGTAAGAAATGGGCAACTGGCATTCTAGCTGTCATCATTCATATTTTCTTCAATTTTTAGGCAATTGTTATAAAGCTCCCTAGATGGATAAGCAATGCTTTGATATGACATGAGGAACTGTTTTTAGTGACTCTAGTGGCTCAATAACAAGGATGTCTTTCCTGCCAGAGCAAACAAAGTTGTGAGTAGACACACATAAGTGCTGAAATGTGAGAAGTTTCTAATGTTGTGCAAGGAGTTTCACAGAAAAAAGATGGTAGAAAAGAATGCATACATATTGGTGATGTTAAAGATAGTTTGGTCAAATCATCAGTATAAAGCATGAAGTTCACATGTTACATAAAGGAATTTCCACAGGCAAAATGACACTGGTTAGCCATCCTCATAGTCTACATGTCAGATTAGGTTCCAAAGTGGATTACTAAGCAAAGGACATTTAGCTATTCAGGATGGAGTTATGGGATCAAACGCAGGCCATATGACAGAACAATCTTCCACTATGTCATTAGTACACAGCAGGCATGCACCCTTGGGGGAAAACTGTACACACATATTCAGGTGAGCATTCATGCACATGCACATACACACAAAATGTCTCTTTAATAAACAATATCAATTGTTTGCCTTATCTCTCATATATTCCTTAAAGAAAAGTATTGCATCATGCTTACTGATGTATCTGTAAAGCTTATTACTGTGCCAGGCATATAATCAGTTCTCAATTAATATCTTTTAAATGCGTGACTGAATGTGTATGTGATCATGTATTTATAGTGAGAATATGATAATTCTTCTTTAGGTATGTTCTAGAAAAATGCTTTTTATATTTTTCAACTCAAATAATCCTTATACTTAAATAAATAACATTTTTTGCCCAATCAATAGTAAAAGGTAATATCCACATATTTCAACAGAGGAAAGTTTAAGAAATAGAGCTGGAAAGCGTAATTGATATCCCTTGTGGAAATATAAAGTTCTCACTTTTTGATGGCTCTGTTTTTAACAAGAGTGTGCTGGCAGAGTTGCGAGGACAGCGATTGTTCTAAATTAATTATTATTACTCTATTATGCAGGAACCATAAATATAAATATGTGAAGGAATTCCAAGTGCAGGCTAATTTTTTAAGTGTCTTTAAAGGCAGCCTTCTGAGGTCATTGACCATTACTCGTAATATTATCCACCCTTCCAGAAAGGAAATGTAGTATTTGTAGGACAGAACACAGACTTCCATGTAAAAATTTAAAAATGTGTTTAACTGATGATATAGATAAGAAGTATTCCAGTGAGCACTATTATGATAATTAAAACTTTAGGGTGATTCTGATTTCAATACACTGTTCACTATCGCAATTAAGTACATTATGTGCCACAGTTTAGAACTTTAAAAGTGTTAGTGTTAGAAAACAGTGGATAGTATCTAGCCAACCTCCTTATTTTAAGGATGGTCACAAAAGTGTCTTGAACTCTTCTACTATAAAATGTCTCTCAATAACATCAGGAGACACAAAATGTTACATTCTGAATGAAGGATACTGTATAGAAATCTAACCACATAACTTCACTGTAGATACTCAATTTACATGATAGAATAACTCAGTAACAAAGCTTGTTCCCAGGGAAATCTTGAGCCTCTAGCCATAGACAAATTGAAAATTTACCTGCTCTTCTGTGTTTCTCACTTGGCCCTGCAACTGCTGTTTTTATTTGTCTATTTGTTTGGTTTTTGCATTTGAACTGACTAATTCCATGAAGTTAAACTTACACTATTAGTAGCATTAGTATTACTGTTGCGATTTTTATTTAATACAGCGTATTTCTATCTGAAAAGTTAATAGCCGAATTGACATTTGTGAAAATATCCTTAAGAGAAGACAGCCTTTCATGAGGGAGATAGACTGGCTCTGTTATGTCACAGTAATAAAAATTCCTTGAGAATGTAATGCAATACTTTATTTTTTATGACATTCTTAACACTCTTTCTTGCTGAGACATTTTCAAGGGAAAGGATATAGAGAGAAGACTAAGGTGAAGTTTAGGCATACAGGGAAGTCACCCAGTGAGCATGAACTAGAGAAAAGACAGAATCACAAGTAGTACCAACCATGAATGATCAGGATTATTGAATATGAAGTTGCCGAATGAGTCTAGTTCATTAATCAAAAAAGCAGTTTTGCCGTTGCATCCTTGTGAATATCACAAATGGGGTTTTATTTATTTACTTTTAAGATTTTTTTTTGATGATTTTTTTTGATGGACCATTTTTTTAGAGCCTCTATTGAATTTGTTACAATATTGCTTCCGTTTTACGGCTTGGTTTCTTGGCCACGAGGCATGTGGGATCCTAGCTCCCCAACCAGGGACCGAACCGGCACCCTCTGCGTTGGAAGGTGAAGTCTTAACCACTGGGCCGCCAGAGAAGTCCCACAAATGGGGTTTTAAAAGTGATTGGTATTTGTATTATGTGGTCCACCTCAAGATACATTTAATGGAAATTTCCTGAGAATCCTCTAACTTCCAAGAACAGCACTAAATGCTGAGCAGAGCAGTAAGGTAGAAGCCAGGCTAATGAGCAACTCCACTTGGTAAAGTCACCACCATATATAAGCATCTGAAAGATATACGTACATTGTAAAAAGTGACCAAGCTAAAAGCATGATTATTTCCCTATGGAAATCAAGGAGGAAAAAAGAGCTAATGGTTGAATAATTTTTTTAGGAGGAGGTAGAGTTCCATGTAGATAAGCAAGATGGGAGAGAACGTTTGTGACATCATGGGCATTACATAGCAAGACAGTCCTTCAGGTATCTAGACAATTATTAAAGATGAAGAGAGGTTGTCAAAATGAATATAGCAATCCACCTGGGGCAGAGGTAGACCCCTACTTCTTGACCTTAGTTTCTGAACTTGGGTCATCCATTACCTGCCTCTTTCTTATCTTGAATGTCCAGGTTATAAACCATCATTTCCATCTTTTCGAGCTTACATTTTCCATGCTGGTTGTAAGTGCATGGGTTTGAGCATAGAATCTTCCAAATTGCCCAGCAGAGCTGTCAGATACTGGGTGCCACACCTCACATTGTACATAGATGTGTGTGTTTGATATAAGAGTTTTCTGAATGTGGTAGCAAATGGTCTTGAGAAATGAGTGCCTTATTGTTAACTCCCGAAGTATTCTGTATATGGGGATGTTCTTAATGCCGGGATCCCTCACAATCCAAGGAAGTAGCTGCACCATCAGGAACCTCACAGTTCAGAACTCTTACTGAGAAGAGAAAAATGCATCAGTATCCTTGTCTGGTGTGAGAAGTATCCTGAGCTTCATTGGGGTAGGAAATTTATGTCTCCTGAATAAATCCTTGCCCTGTTTTCGCCACCTTGTAAATACTGTGAAAACTGCTTTCATAAAAGGGTTTATCTTGGGTTTAGAATTATGTTCCAGTTGTGGACACATTCTACATAATCACCTTCAGCTGCTGTCTCTGTCTTATTCTAGGTGGCATATAGAGGGAAATATAGCATTGGGTCTGAATAACTTCCTTGAATCCATATTTTATATTATGTCTTTGTCCATTCCTACTTATGAAATGTTGTTTTCTCTCCCTTTTTAACTCCTGCCTCAATATTAAGACTGTTATGTAATGCTCTTTCCCCAGCTTTATACAACCTCAGCTGCCCTCTCAAAGTGTCTGGGTTTTCTTCTAGCCAACCCGTCCTCCCTTCATTTAATCAAGCCTTATAAGGAAGAATTGGTCAGCTGCCAAAGACATAACTATCCAGGGACCAAAATGCCTTCCATGTGGAGTCATTTAGTGTGAGCAAACATAGATGCATACTTTTATTGAATATCAACCTCTATGTGAAGGGAAGTATTTTGCCTTGAGCAAGCTAGCATTAAGTGGACTTGGGCCATGGTTGGAGCTGGATGTGGAAAGTCTCACACCTTCCAGGGAGGATGTGATGATTTTCAGAGTGTCTGTAATGATGCACAACATATTCAAGCGCTGGACTCTCATTATTTGTATTGCTTTTTCTCCTTATTCTTCCATGCATCAATCTGCCCCATTGGTCCTGCTTTTGGATGCTATTATTTCCTGAAAGAATTATCATTTTGATCAGAAAATTTGCATCCTTTACAATTCTCCCAATCACTGCTCTCAGAACCAACATGAAAGGCTGGTTCTGTCTCCGTTTTTTAGTGAGATACAGTGGCCGCTACCCCCAGAGAAATAACAAAGCCCAGACCATCAAGATTGGGACAGGAGGCATTCATGTGACAATCACATAATGAGTTGTGAAATCAGGATTTTTAATGAAACTCCATTGTCTGCTATACAGATTAGAGTATGTCATCTTCCTGAAAAAGCAGAAACATTTCCAGATTGATTGAACCATCTTTACTGAAGCAGTATCTCCATTTATTGTACTGGGACCTTTAACCCCTAAGAATAGTAGCTGATTGTAATTGCATAAATGGCATAATATTTTAGAGACCTATGGAGCACTTGTGTGGAACTGAAGGCTTTTTTGAGCACAGCCTGCCATTGTACATAGTTCTTATTCATTTTCCTGATTTCATTAGTAAGGGCATTTGTATGGAAATGGATTAAGGTTTATAGGTTTATTTTATTGTGTTGCAGATTCTGCTGTAATTATACTACTGATGGATTATATTAAAACTGCTTTGCAGGAAGCTTTCAAAACACATCAGACTCCGGAAGTGCTTTTGATCCAGAAAATCTGTTTTTTCCTTGTCCCACCTGGAGTTACTGCAACAGTCTGCCTGCCCTTAGCTCACCCACACCTTCCAAATCATATCATTTTTCTCTTCACTTCTAGGCTTAAAAGGCATTAACTTGGCCGTGGTAAATATACTTGAAATACCCTCCAATCCCAAGTATATAAATGTTCATAAAAAATTGAATAACAAGAAGAAAGAGAATAAATAATAAGTTTAGTCTTACTGTATTATATTTTATACTTACCTACAGCATTTTGAATAAGAAATTCTCTAGGATATAGAGGCATTCCCATGAATATTTGGATTACAGGAGTATGAAAGTTAGGGTGTGAACTCTGATTAATTTCTTTCTAGGGAAGTCTGTGATTTCTAAGGAAATGACAGAGGACAATTTGAACAAATATCTTCTATCAAGAAGTCACTTGACTGGACTTTATGGGCCATCTATGTATCCCATCAGCTTACAATTGGGGGCTTCAATACTCAGAAAGAGTTCCCTCCCAGTTCTTACTTCCTCAGTATAGAAGGCTGGGCTTACATATTTCATCAGCCCATAAATTTTTAAAATCTAAGACAAGACTCTTAGAATGTCCAAACTTAAGGGCCAAGTCTCTGGCCATTGTTTCATTCCAAAGGAAGTGAACCTAAAGAAGTCGTACTAGTGAGGCCAAGTAGAATTCAGTAGGGAAGAGGGTATAGTCCTCTCCTCTGATCATCAAATTTGTAGATCCATTGTCTGTCTCATGTTTCCATGTAGATATTAAATATGTATCTGAAATTTAACCAGTTCAAAAAGAATGAAGATATCTTGATTTCTGCATGAAGGCCTGCTCCTACCTCCATAACCTCAGAATCCTATTTTTTGTCAGGTTCGTCCCATTTCAATAATCACCATTTCTTGGGCCAAACATACCCAATTTATCTTTCATCACTCTCTCACAGATATTTGATCCAGTCCAAAATCGAGTCCTCTAGGCTCTAATTGAAAAATTGATCTCAAACTGACCAAGTTTCCTAGCTTCAGAATAAACACCCTAGTCTAAACCACAATGATTTCCCTTCTGGATTACTGAAATAACTTTCTTCCTAGCATGTGTTCCCTACCTCCACTCTTGTATATGGTATATTCTCCACCTGGAAGCTGGAGAAATCTTTTAAAATTGAAAATCAGAGTGCATCATTCTCCTGTTCAGAACCCTCTAGTGGTGTGCCATGGTAGCCAGAATTAATTCCAGACCTTGCCCTGGGGGCTGCTCACCTTCTCTTCGTGCCCTCTCTACCTTCCTGACTGCATCCTCAACCCTTCTCCTCTTTGCTTAATCTTCCTCAGAAACATCGTCATTGCTGGAACATGTTCGACTCCTCTGTGCCATAGAAACGTACATGTTCTGTTACCTCTATGTGGAACGTTACTTCTCAGCATCTTCCTGTGTCTCGCTTCCCATTCATTCAGGTCTCTGTAAATATTACCTCCTCACAAATGCCCTTTATAACTACCCTAGCCAAAATGAAGACTCCTTTCCCCATTTTATCTTATCTGCTATTTTCTGCTTCACAGCAATGCCGTCTATATGTATAGTTCATTTTATATTTAGTCATTTACTTTTTAACTCCTATTCCCCACAATAAATTGTAAAATGCCAGGAAGATGGAGATCTTTGCCTCCTTTACTGGTGTTCACTAGTCCCTAGCAGAGTGCCTGGCACATAATAGGTGCTGAATAAGTATTCGATGTATGAATAACCAAATCAGTGAATGAAACAAAGAGAGGGTAAGATTGAGTCCTGAGGAATTTGAATGTTTAAAACCTGAGGAAAGGTAAATAAAAAGGAAGGGCTAGGAAGATCTGAGAAAAACTAGGAGTGCTACTAAATATGGTCTACCCTGGAATTTTCTTCCATGAATATGTATTCCAGTGAGATATTCAGTGCTTAGAAAACAAACAAGTCATCAAACTGGCATCCGGGAATGGAGGGAAAAGCAAAGGAGAAGTAGAATCATTTAGAAGCTGCAGACTGTCCCTTTAGCAAATGACTGAATACTAAATTTAATTGGATGTGCTCCACTAGAGAAAATAGTCTACTCATTAAAACATCAATACTTAAACTTCCAAGCAATCTGGCATCTTTTTTGAATTACAATATGTGCAAAAAAAGACTTGTACAATATTTTATCCCAATGATAGCTTTTATCCATAAATTTATATTGGGTTTGCAATCTGTGGAGATAAAAATTTTCTAGACATAGATCATCTGCTTTTGAATCAATGTTATAAACATATTCATATTTGTAAAACTGAGAGAATGTTATTTTCTAGTCCTGTGAGCTTAAATCAATTCCAAACACATATTTTCATATCCTTTTAATTTTGATTTGGAACTCAAAGTAAAAGGTCAGCTTTGTGTTGTGGAAAGAATATAAGCAGTCCAAAACTCTGGGGTTTTGTCCTTGATTTAAACTTCAGTAACTCCCTAACCCTCAACTGATCCTTCAAATTAGGTTTCCAGGAATACAGATTAGAGATTGTTCCCAGCTCTGTTTGGAAGACCAAATGATAAAACATTTCTGCCTGTTGATTTATGTTGATTTATTGTTGATTTATGCATCAGTTTGGCAGTAAAATACAAACTTTTTCCTGTGGTCTTCAAAATCCTATACAATAAGGCTCCTGACTATTGCTCTTAACACATTGAACTTGTCACACTGGTCCTGCATTCCCCCTAACATGAAAGGCTCAATCTCACCTTGAAGGTTCTCATTTGCTATTCCTTCTTCCTGGAAGTTTCTTCTTCCAGATGGCTTGGTCCTTTGCCACATATAGGATGCACCTCAAATAACACATCCTCCGAAAGACATTACTTGGCAACTCTATATAAAGAATGACCCCCTTCACACATACCTTCACAGATAGGCGGTTACTGGCACATTTCTAAAGAGTGTTGACTTACCAGTCTTTATACACTAACTGGATTTAGGTATTTATGCATTTTTTATTTACATATTCATTGATTTATATTTTGTCTTCTGTCATGCCTCACTCTTTGCAAAGGAATGTAAGTTTCATGAGAACAGGAACTCTTGTTCATTAATATAGCCTTAGTCTTAGTCTTCATGGCTATAGAAGGAAGGAAAGAAGGAAGGAAGGAAGGAAGGAAGGAAGGAAGGAAGGAAGGAAGGAAGGAAAAAAAAAACCCTAAAATTTAATTGGAAAATTGTCGTGAAAAATTTATGACGTTATTCGGCATATAGTTAATGCCTAATAAATAATAGTTGGAATGGTTATGATTATTTTTGCTCTTATTGTTAGCATCATGTAGATTCATTCCTCAGGGGATGGGAAAATAAATCTTAAGATTTGGTTTGGGCGTCATTGTTCCTAGGAAATTCCTAGGAAGAGTTAGTGCCATACTTAGCACTTAGCTCTTACCCAATTACCAGTGGAATAATCAGCAGTGTCGTGAACAACACCATGAGAAGCAGTTGGGGGAACTCATACCTGAAATTTGAGGAAGGAAATTAATTTGTAAAACCCAAGATTTCTGAAGCATTAAGTCAAGGTCTAACCCTTTCACTTTCAAAATTGCAAAATATATCTGTTTCCTTTAAACATTTCATGGTTTATGTATTACAAATATATATTGAGATTATTGTGGTGTTTCGGTTTAGTGAAAGATCTATTAATATTCAATTATCATTGAGATTGTTTTAGTGTTTCCATCCCTGGAGAAATTTCAAATTTATTTGTCTTTTGAGCCTGCATATTGACCAGTAATCCCCTAGTTGTCTCTATATGTATTGAAAGAAGATATTTCAAAAATCGTATACCAGGCAACAATTTCTCATGCTTTACCCATGAATAGGCATCACAAGATTTATGGCAAAAATTTTTATAAAGTAACGTGTAATAAGGTAATAGAAGAAGTCATTAGAATCTAGTAAATAAGTCTGATTTTAATATAATAATGCTAATAATTATTATTAATAATTACCATCCGTGTTATTTTATTATTGTTGTTATTTTGATGATGCATGTTGTTTCAGAAAATTGAAAGTGTTGATCAGGGAGTTATTTGATAACAATCATTTTGCTGCTTCTCATGCAATTCTCTCTATTATAGGCATGCATGACAGGCAGAAAATAGATTAAAAATTAGGAATAAAATAAATACTTCTTTTTCAGCATTGATTTATTCAAAAACCCCTCTATGTCTCAACAGTTCAGGTTGTCCTGATGACTCAGTATAAGCTGAACAGTTTGAAAGAGGTTCAAGATGTATTTTAATAGGGCATGTCTAAGAAGTAGCAATTTGCAAATGAAATACTTACCATTAGTTTAGGTTTAATTTTAAAGGAAACTATTCTTAAGAGAATCATCTTGAATCATTATCTTGTAGTGTTAAGTGTAGTGTGTTATACATATTTTCAAACTAAGCAATAGCCCAATTAATATTGAAATTCCTGAAAACTCAGTTCTGGTACTCAAAATAAGGTCTGTGCAGGAAGTGCTTCCAATGAAGTCAAAAGAAAATATTCCTTCATGACTTGTCCTTTTTAAGCTTTAGGTGCTTTATATTCTACTGATTTGCTAGTCATCATTCATCTTCTCTTTTGCCAGTTACCTCCGTAATTATTTTTACCTTTCATAGGCCTCCTTCTTTTGTCAGCTTCTCTAGTCCAAAGGTTTCAGAACTTTTCAGAAAATCATTCTTGAATAAAACCTGAAGGAGGTCCTAAATTCATCCTTCACTTTGGTTAATTTTTATTATATTTTTCTCATTAACAGTCTTCTTTAAGGATTAGATTGAAAGAACCAAGAGTATTATTCCATATGACCTCATTAGTTGGGATTCAGTGTTTGAATACTAATTACATTTGACTTACGGTTAGAAATTTTGTTTATGGTTTTGAAAATTTAGTGTTCTTTTATTCTCTTTAGCATCTATTCGAGAGTTAAAAAGACTAAGACATTACACAGACAAAATGGGCATTTTCTAAATTTCCATTAGGAATAAACAAGGACACTGAATTACACAAAAGCTAGCCTAAGCACTCCTTTGAAACCAAATCCAAGATAAAACCTATTGTTTTGAGTTCCAAAAAGTTTAGTGAGAGGATGGTAGGTTTGAGCGTTTCTGTATTTCTTAATTTGCATTTTTTGAAGCCATAAAACCTCTTTGTTCTTGGAACCTCTGTATAAAAACAGTATCAATGCTGTGCTATTGCCTGCTACATATTTTTGCAGTAAATAAGTTTATTAAAGACTTCAGCACATGTATTTAAGTGTGAATTCTTTAGGTGTGTGAATTTACCTGACGAGATAACAATAAAGCCTCTAGCAGGCATTGATGACATATGTTTATGCTACTAAAGTCCATTTGGACCAAGGATTTATTTCTAAATGTGCATCCCTCCATTTGTACATGGATGCATTCACTCCTATGAGAAATACTAAGCATTTTGAGAAATAGTTACATGAATCCCAATAGTCCCTGCAAACAATATAAGTCAGGAACAATCTGTGTGAAAAAAGAGTTCAACGCATGGGATTATGGGAGTGGGGAGGAAGGCATTTTGCACAATTTGGAATGATATGTCATCTGAGCAAAGGCTTGAGTTAGTACTTTAATAACTGGAGATAAGAAGGAAAGAGACAAGCAGGCTGAGGGCTTAGCATCAACAAAGGTACAGGATATGAAACAAGCCCTTACCTGAACATACCAGGAACTTCTCCCAGCTAATATCATGAGGTTGGAACACTTTAACATCATTTCTACAATCCATTATTTTAATTTATTATTCTTGTTCTTTGCTTAGTCAAATTGTTTCCATATTGCTATTATTTTATGTATTTAATGTTTACTTAAATTTACTAACATACGTGTAACTTGCTTTCTTCTTTATTTCTTCTTGTGTCTCAGACCTCTTATCTGAAATATCTTTTCTTCTGCTTGAAAAACTTGCTTTAGAATTTCCTTTGAAGAAGTTCTGCTGGTGATGCATTATCTATGTTTGTGTACCTGGTATGCCTTTTCTTCTATTATCACTCTTTATTCCTTAATTGGAAGAGCTTGTATATTTATAATTAATAGAATCATTGATCTATTTGGATACTGTGTGCTATTTATTCGACCTATTCTAGGCTTTCACTTTCTTTCTCTCCCCTCTCTTGCCCTCTCATTTGATTTTGGTTGATTGAAAAGGACTTCATTTGGTTTTCCCTTTACTAGTGTGGTATTAATGCCCTCTAATTCTGAACTTTCAGTGACTAATCTGCAAATTAAATATGCATCCTTAATTTATTAAATTCTAAAGTCAATTAAGGCCATTATTTCCCTCCTGAATAACATGGAAATTTTGTATAATTTAAATCTTTTGTTTTTCTCCTAAATTATGTGGCATTGCTTTTGTGTATTTAATTATAATTAATTTATATCCCACAAAATATTATTATTTTGCTGTAATAGTTGATATTTATATACACATTAATTATCTAATCTTTGTTCCATTCGGATACTCTTTCATCTGGGATCATTTTCTGCCTGACTAAAGCACATTTTTTAGAATTACCTTTATTGTAGGTCTGAGGATGGTGAATACTCTTTGTGTGTGTGTGTGTCTTAAATGTCTTTACTTCTGAAGAATAATTTTACTGAGACTCAAGTTCTAAGTGGGTGCTTGCTATTTTGCTTTCTGTGTTTTTTTAATTTTTTAAAATATTTATTTATTTTATTTATTTATTTATTTTGGTTGCATTGGGTCTTAGTTGTGGCACGCAGGGTCTTCATTGAGGCGTGCAGGATCTTTCGTTGTGGCGCTGGCTCTTTGTTGTAGCACACAGGCTTCTCTCTAGTTGTGGCATGCAGGTTTTCTCTCTCTAGTTGTGGCATGTAGGGTCCAGAGTGCATGGGCTCTGTAGTTTGCAGCACGCAGGCTCTCTAGTTGAGGTGCACAAGCTCAGTAGCTGTGGTGAGTGGGCTTAGTTGCCCCGTGGCA
This sequence comes from Balaenoptera musculus, assembly GCF_009873245.2. Taxonomy (NCBI): domain Eukaryota; kingdom Metazoa; phylum Chordata; class Mammalia; order Artiodactyla; family Balaenopteridae; genus Balaenoptera; species Balaenoptera musculus. The sequence continues at coordinate 35,274,809 of NC_045803.1, forward strand.
TGTGGGATCTTAGTTCCCTGACCAGGGATCAAATCCGCATCCCCCTGCATTAGAAGGTGGATTCTTTACCACTGGACCACCAGGGAAGTCCCTTTCTGTGTTTTTTTACATTGAAGATATCAGAATAAAAACCACAGATGACTTGATTAACTATTTCCTTTCCCATATTAGGGAAGTTTTCAACTATAATTTCTTCAAATGTTTTCTCAGTCCCTTTCTTCCTCTCTTCTTCTTCTGGGACCCCTATAATGTGAATGTTGGTGCGTTTAATGTTGTCCCAGAAGTCTCTGATACTGTCCTCAATTCTTTTCATTCCTTTTTCTTTATTCTGCTCTGCAGTAGTTATTTCCACTATTTTATCTTCCAGGTCACTTATCCGTTCTTCTTCCTCAGTTTTTCAGCTATTGATTCCTTCTACAGAATTTTAAATTTCATTTATTGTGTTGTTCATCATTGTTTGCTCTTTAGTTTTTCTAAGTCCTTGTTAAACGTTTCTTGTATTTTCTCCATGTTTTTTCCAAGATTTGGGGTCATCTTTACTATCATTACTCTGAATTCTTTTTCAGGTAGACTGCCTATTTCCTCTTCATTTGTTAGGTCTGGTGGGTTTTTGCCTTGCTTCTTCATCTGCTGTGTGTTTCCCTGTCTTATCATTTTGCTTAACTTACTGTGTTTGGGGTCTCCTTTTCGCAGGCTGCAGGTTCGTAGTTCCCGTTGTTTTTGGTGTCTGTCCCCAGTGGCTAAGGTTGGTTCAGTGGGTTGTGTAGGCTTCCAGGTGGAGGGGACTGGTGCCTGTGTTCTGCTGGATGAGGCTGGATCTTGTCTTTCTGGTGGGCAGGTCTGGTTCCGGTGGTGTGTTTTGGGGTGTCTGTGACCTTATTATGATTTTAGGCAGCCTCTCTGCTAATGGCTGGGGTTGTGTTCCTGTCTTGCTAGTTGTTTGGCATGGAGTGTCCAGCACTGTAGCTTGCTGGTCGTTGAGTGGAGCTGGGTCTTGGCGTTGAGATGGAGATCTCTGGGAGATTTTTTTTTGATATTACGTGGTGCTTGGAGGTCTCTAGTGGACCAATGTCCTGAACTCAGCTCTCCCACCTCAGAGGCACAGGCCTGACGCCCAGCTGGAGCACCAAGACCCTGTCATCCACACGGCTCAGAATAAAAGGGAGAAAAAAAGAAAGAAAGAAAGAAAAAATAAAATAAAATAAAGTTATTAAAGTAATACATTATTTTTAAAAATTAAAAAGTAATAGAGAAAGAAAGAGAAGAGCAACCAAACCACAAAACAAATTCACAAATGATAACAAGCACTAAAAACTATACTAAAAACAAAACAAAACAAAACAAAAACAGACAGACAGAACCCTAGGACAGATGGTAAAAGCAAAGCTATACAGACAAAATCACAAACAGAATCATACACATGCACACTCACATAAAGAGAAAAAGGAAAAATGTATATATATATCATTGCTCCCAAAGTCCACCTCCTGAATTTGGGATGATCTGTTGTCTATTCAGGTATTCCACAGATGCAGGTACATCAAGTTGATTGTGGAGATTTAATCCTCTGCTCCTGAGGCTGCTGGGAGAGATTTCCCTTTCTCTTCTTTGTTCCTACAGCTCCCGGAGTTCAGCTTTGGATTTGGCCCCGCCTCTGCGTGTAGGTCGCCTGAGGGCATCTGTTCTTCACTCAGACAGGACGGGGTTAAAGGAGCAGCTGATTCGGGGGCTCTGGCTCACCCAGGCCGCGGGGAGGGAGGGGTATGGATGCCAGGCGAGCCTGTGGCGGCAGAGGCCGGCGTGACGTTGCACCAGCGTGAGGCACGCCGTGCGTTCTCCCAGGGAAGTTGTCCCTGGATCCCGGGACCCTGGCCGTGGCGGGCTGCACCGGCTCCCGGGAGGGGCGGTGTGGAGAGTGACCTGTGCTCGCACACAGGCTTCTTGGGGATGGCAGCAGCAGCCTTAGCGTCTCATGCCCATCTCTGGGGTCCGCACTGATAGCCGCTGCTCCCGCCCGTCTCTGGAGCTCTTTTAAGCAGCACTCTGAATCCCCTCTCCTCGCGCACCAGGAAACAAAGAGGCAAGAAAAAGTCTCTTGCCTCTTCGGCAGCTGCAGACTTTTTCCCGGACTCCCTCCCAGCTAGTTGTGGCGCACTAGCCCCCTTCAGGCTGTGTTCACGCCGCCAACCCCAGTCCTCTCCCTGCAATCCGACCTCTGAAGCCCGAGCCTCAGCTCCCAGCCCAGCCCGTCCCGGCGGGTGAGCAGACAAGCCTCTCGGGCTGGTGAGTGCTGGTCAGCACCAATCCTCTGTGCAGGAATCTCTCCGCTTTGCCCTCCGCACCCCTGTGGCTGCGCTCTCCTCCGTGGCTCCGGAGCTTCCCCACTCCGCCACCTGCAGTCTCCGCCCACGAAGGGCCTTCCTAGTGTGTGGAAACCTTTCCTCCTTCACAGCTCCCTCCCACTGGTGAAGGTCCCATCCCTATTCTTTTGTCTCTGTTTTTTCTTTTTTCTTTTACCCTACCCAGGTACGTGGGGAGTTTCTTGCCTTTTGGGAGGTCTGAGGTCTTCTGCCAGCGTTCAGTAGGTGTTCTGTAGGAGTTGTTCCACATGTAGATGTATTTCTGATGTATTTGTGGGGAGGAAGGTGATGTCCACGACTTACTCTTCCTCCATCTTGAAGCTCCTCTCCCATAATTTTTGATCTTTATATTTGTTTTGGAATACCAAAATTGATATATGTACATTGCAGGAAATCAGAGCAATAGACGGAAGAAAACATGATATTGAAGCACAACTGTTGTCATTTTGGAGTATTTCTTTTCACTTTTTTAGTAGACTTTTCATTACAAAGCTGTTAAGCACAAAGTGATATCTTTTTCTCTATTTAACATGGGTTAATGTTCATTTAGTAATGTTACCTCAACTGGCTTATTGCTGACACTTATTAAAGTATAATATTGCATTAACTGGTAGGCTCAAGTTAAAAGCTAATGCTTTGAAGATAGTTCATCTGGGTTTGACTTCTAGATCACTGTTTATATATCTAGATCACTGTTTATACCAGTTTTCTCAAACTGTTTAGAATTCATGTATTAAACGCGGATAATAACAGTAGGGCTTATTACATAAGATAATACATATAAAACACGTAGACATATTTCTGGAATATATTCAACACTCTGATGATTGCCACTTTTAATATTCAAACGTTTGAAGAAGTCGGGATATACTATGGACAGACTTTTGTTCATATTTTGGATTTGGAACATTATATGCATTATTATTTCCAAAATGTTTTAGGTAAACCGTGTAGAAAACTAACAACACAAACCAGTTGAAGGTCTTCTTTATTCTGGAATTTTAGGACTCATCAAATTAAGAAAGTTAGACTCCATACATTAGAGCAGAATGAAGTTGTATGTGTTTGGGAGGGTAGTGTTATCTTACTATAGTATGATTTTGTCTATTTCCCACAGCTTCGCAACATTGGTTCAGCTAATAATCAGCAAGTTTTTTTAATGTTGTACATAAAATCTGTAGTGATAATGAATTAACAGCATCATCACACATTTATATTTCTATTCTAAACTAAATTATTTTTCTCCATTTGTAGCTGTGGTAGAGCTGTAACTATCTCAGTCCATGCCACTTGGACAGGTTGATCACTTCTAGAGACTCTTCTCTCACGAGCAGTACCAGCTCTATAGAACAATCCATCCTGAGGTTTTTAAGTTTCCTGAAGGAGCAGCACAAGGTGGGGAAGGGGGCCTCTCCCACATTTATAGAGCACTAGATGATCACAGCTGGAAATTATCTTACAGGCCATCGTTTTCTCAAGTGATGAAGTGGGGTCTCCAAGATTGTTTCCCCGTCAGGCCAAGTGACGGCACATAGCTAGTCACCTGCATCACTTGGAAGAACCAGTTGGCCCTTATCGTGACAATTTTAGTTTGGTTGTTTTATGTGTCTCATTGGGCTGTCTCATCAGTGATTCAATGGACTCTTATAATCTCCCTGGATCTTGAATTCTGAATCATAATAACTTTCCCACAGTACTTATCCCTTTGAAGAGCTCTTCAAGTTTTTCTAAACTCTTCTTATATTTTCTACTACAGTTGCACTCACTCTTATTTCCATTATTCATGAAGGCATGAAAACAGTTGTAAAACCTCAAAATGTGAGCCCATAGGTTTTTTTTTTTAGTTTTCAATTCCAAAGACTATTTGGATTAAACCCACCTTGAATTGCCCTCTAGACATTAATTTTCCAGTAGTTGTCTTGTAAAGGCTTTATTTTGCTTTTGTTCACAGGCCAGAGATGTGAAATTTGACTGCACCAACTAGAAAGACTTTGGCAGCTAGAAGGAGAAGTTTGCTATTTAAATTGGCTTAAATGGAAAGAGAATAAAGGGAATATATTACCTCACAAAGCAAGGTGTCTTGTTGAAGTGTGGTGTGTTAGGTGGGTATAGGTTAAGCTGTTGAAAAACATGAGACCCGAAAATGCAGTGGTTAAACTGGGTAGGAGATCTATTTCTCAAGATGGAGGTGGACCGTATGTCTGCCATACATTTGTAAGTGGGCCATACGTAGGTCGACTGTTCATAGCAGATGTGTGGCTCTGCTCTTGGAGTTGCCCCCCAAAAGTTGTTTCTCTCTTTTAACTCCAGCATCCCATATGATATAAGCAGCATTTTTCTGTTCATTTATGGCTCTTTGGACCCATATATATGTTCTAGCCCATCTAAGAGGGGAACAAAAAAAGTACAGAACAAGCAAGTTCCTTTCAAAGAGGTAACATGCAAGTTGAAAACAGGTCAGTTCTGTTCACACTCTGTTTCCAAGGACTCATTCTCAAGGTCATAGCTAGCTGTGAAAATGGTTGGCCTAATAAAGTTGAAGTGAATTGTATTACTAAAAGAAAGAGTGGAGAGTAGGTAGTAGGGGTGTTTGCAGGGGGAGGCTAGGGAGAAGTAGCAGTACCAGCCGCAGGCAAGTTTCGTAGTGTATTGATTCAGCAGCTTAATTATGTCAACTTTTCTCTTTTCCTCTTTTTGACCATCAACAATGTGTGAATTTTCCCTTGTGTCAGTTCCCCTCACTGTCCCAAGGAAGCCACAGATGATCCAAGTCCCCAGTCTAGACATGAGATAATGAGGGGCAAAAAGGACCATTCTTTTTGTAGGATTTTATATCAGGAGTGATTTAACCTTACCCAGAAATCCTTCAGCCGACTCTCACAGGGTTACATGCCCATTTAATGGATCCGTAAAGAGAATCAGAGCACTACCATTACTTAGAACAGTCAGTATTTACTGCTGAGCTGGGACTGGGTCTTGACCCCTAAGTCACAGAGGTAAGGGATAGATGCTTGAACAAGCCTGAAGTACTGTTTTCAAGGAGGAAGAAGGAAGATGGATAGAAGGTAACCACTGCTTACTGAACAGTTCTGTTTTGAGACCAATAAAAGGTACAGCTGCTCAGTTTAACGTGGTTTCAGGAATCTTATGATCACCTTTTTCCTCCCCAAACAAGTAAAGTTCAGATAGTTTAGAGGACTTGCACAAGGTCATATGGCAAGCTAATGCTTGAACTGTATAACGTCATTCTTCCAAAAGCTCCAAAACAAACAAATGTGCATGTAAATAAACAAAGCAACCCATTTTTTAACATATGTTTATGTTGATAAAGCAACCGCTATATAAATTTGTACACATGAATGAACAGCTAGAATTCATTGCAACATTTTCTCGATGGGGCCTTAAAAATAACCACTGTCTTCAATTTGCAATTTTCCGCTTCTGGTCTTCAAGAAAAGCAATGGCTCTTCCTCTCTGTGACTTCCATCAGGTCCAGACATTGGAACGGTATGGTGATTTAAATCAAGCGGTGTTGATTCTGCAATTATTATGCAACTAGTTTTGTGTAGGGAAATGAAAGTGGGAGAGAGAAAAGAAAATGTGAGAGACAGGAATTCTACATGAGGAAAGTGAAGGCATAAAGTTAATATGGATGCTGGAGAAAAATGAGAAATCAGAATAGAACCTGTGGGCTGTAGTATAGAAAATATTTATGAAGTAGATGCATTTTAATTTCCAGTTAGCACAGTTTTATAAGAACAGACTAAGCATCAGAATAGAGGTGTCACTGTGTAGTGCTCAGAATGACAAAGACAAAGAGAGGGGAGCAAGCATTAAGACAAGAGAGCAATAAGAGGATGGGAAACTGGCCTTATGAGGTGGACCAGAGAGTTGAAAAAGGGCACATGGGGTGCCCACTGGACTCATTAAAGCCTGTCTCAGGTTCCTCTCTGATTTAGAGTTTGAGCTTCATTCTGGAGAGTGAGGGAGACCTTTATAACTTTAGCAGGGAATGAAAATTAGACCGTTAGAAAAGATGAATTGGACATGTGCGTGCTTGATAAATTGAGAGGTGGCAAAAAAGAAGTCAGTGAAACCAGTTAAGAAACAACTGCAATAATCAAGGGGCAAGTTTTTGTGCTTTTTTGTTTGCTTTTTGGTAAAGGTTTAGACTACCTTGACAGGAATAGTGGGAAACAACACAAAGGCAAGCAGGTTAAAAGGTGGAAGTAGCAGGTCACAGCATATCATTTGAAGTGATGACGGACATACTTCAGCAGCAGTCTAAGGCGGAGCTCTTTGATAACGAGAGCTTTCAAAATCTGTAGTGAGCCGCCTCAGCAGGTAGCAACTGCCCCACCACTGAAAGGACACCTGAAAGGATACCTGAAAGGAAACATTAACTTCTGTATTCAGTGTGGCTGGCTAAAAGGAGGTAATCGATAAAATCTTGTTTTCATCTCAATCATGCAAACATTTCATGATTGTATTCTGCAAATGAACCTTCAGATGGAAGACTTAACTAATAAAACTCAGAAAAAAGTATTTACACTTTTTAAAATTCTTTTATATATAAAAGAAGCTATAAGAAAACACCATGCAGGTTTACAAAACTTGAGCGAGAAAGAGAGGGAGGGAGGGAGGGAGGGAGAAAGGGAGAGACCTTATATAAGCTAGATGTAATGTGTATATTTTTTTAAATCAGTAGTTCTCAACTGGGGGCAATGCTGTTCCCTACAGGTCATTGATTAATGTCTGGAGACATTTTTGTTTTTCACATCTGGGGAGGCATCTAAGAGGGAGAAGCAGTGGTGTCCCCCAATCTCCCGTCCAAAAAAAAAAAAAAAAAAAAAAAGCATCATCTGGCTCAAGATGTCAGTACTGTTGAGGTGAGAAACGCTGTTTTAAATGAAGAGGTACCCTGGCCACTCAATCCACATTCTTGTTCAGTTTGAAATTGCGTGTGCTGTTGGTCATATATTGTGTTGATCGACAGATACATGTGTAAGAGATGCAGGAGCTGGCTTATTCCCCAGTGCATGATATAAGTAAAGCATCAGAAATAAAAAGTGTCTGAGATATTAGAATAAAACTGCATTCTCCTCTCTGTGAATGACTTCTTATTCCATTTCATTATTAAAATAGGTTCTTCTTCTGAGAGGCATAACATTACTCCAGTGTGACATCTCATTTAAAATTGTCCTTAAGAACAGCAGATAATAATATTGTACCTGGCTTCATAATTTGACTCAAAAGCTAAAAACTGACCAGATTTGTCCAGCATTTTATTTAAAATTGGTTAATGTGTGAAAAAGTCATAAATTAGAGTGAGACCTTTCAAAAAGGCCTATTTAAATCACAGCACAATAAAAGTGTGCCTTAAATTCAACAGCAAATTTGTTATTAATAGAAACCTTGTCAATTATTCAGTAAAAAGGACTTTCTGACAAGGAAGATTGCCAAATGCCTAGAAAAGACTGTAGCAAAATCGAGGCTTTCCTTATGGTACATTCATTAGAAAGGACCTTAGAAATTACCTGATTTGTAATGATGAAACCGAGCTCAGAGAAGGGAAGTCTAAAGACTCACACTTGACATTAGTTTTTTCTTTGCAGACTAGAATCCAGACATTCTGACTCCCAGCCCTGTGCTCCTTCCAGGGCCTCAGGATATCTTAGTTTTTGAGAATAGAGCCATGTTTCAAGGGGTTATCTAATGCAGATTCTCCCCAGGGAGGCAATTGTAGTCACTGGAACTAAGAGAGGCCCAAAAAGAAAAAAAAAATAAAAAAAAACACAATTCCATGGCCAAGTAAGACTTGGAAATATTTCATGCTGCACCTCAAGAATATATCTGCTTCACATTTGCACATGAAGAGTATCTAAACTCATTTCACTTAAAAGCTTAGTTAACTTAGGAGACACTCACCTTTGTCTACAATAACTTGATGATGAAGTTATAAATTCATGGAGCACCAACTAATGTTCCATTGGTCCACAGCTTCTTGCAAAACATAAAAATCAGCCAAACTCTGTCATGCTCAATGTTTTAAACCTGGCCCTTCTGTCTGAAGTGACCCTTTTGTCCTTTCCTTCTTGGACCAACTCCCCCTTTCCCTGCGAAGTCTCATATTGAGGGTCATCTCCTCTGAGAAGCTTCCCTGATCATCCTCTGCTTTAGGTGACACTTCTTTTCTGTTAAGCATCCTCTGAAGATTTCTATTACACAGCATTTCACACTATAATTTGTGATTGTGTTTTCTCTCTCTCCCACTAAAGAATATCATCCTTGAATTGCCTTTGCTCTCAGTTTATATCATTGTTAGGAATATAGTAACTGCTTAATAAATGAAATCTCATTAAATAAATTTTATCATTTTTCTTCAAATATCTTTAAAGAAGAAAATCTCAAAGCTTCATTGCAAATATAATCTTTCCTCTTAGAAAATATTCTATTTTATCTTACTCAGAGCTTTCTATTATTCTGTCAACAAAATATATGCTCATTTAATTATACCATAGAGTTGTTCTCTGATGTCTTTCATATATACATTTATAGATATATATCCATGTCTACTCATGCACACAGTGGATGGAAAAGAAGAGGATATGCCATTTGTGTATTATTACATTTGGTCAGGTTCAATGTATCATTAATTAAATATGTGAAGCTCTGAAAATCGATGATAATAATTGACATTGTTGACAGCATGAATACTATGTGCCCAGAATTGTCTAGGCATTTACAGATTTTTACCCCAAAATCTTGCAACCACCTTAAAAGTTAGCTACAGAAATAGTAAAGAACACTTCTTTGAATTTGGATCTTGGCTTTGAATTTTTGACCTTTGAATTTGGATTCTGCCATTGATGTTCTTAAACATCAGTGTACTCATGAATAATACTAATAATAACAATAACAGTAACAATAGCAATGTCAAAAGGCTGTCATAAAAATTAAACAAAGTAGTACTTTAAAAATCCTAGCCCATGGAAAGGTATCACCATTTATTTGATATTCATTTTGTTTCTTTTTCATTACTATTGTTATCTAGAGAATTTAAAACCAGAGTTCTTCCTCAAATATTTTACATCTGAGTCAAACAAATCAATTTTCAGTTAATTATGTATTTTAAGAATATTCTACTTAATTGCCAAATATAATAGGAGTTAGAGGAGTAGTTTGGTTCACTTTAATTTTACTAACCTATTTCCAGTTGTTTTCATGAAACAGTGATCTGTTTGAATTTTGTCAAATTTATGGTTCTTTGCAAAGATACGTGTTCCTAATCCATCTGCCTCTGTACATGAGTCTATAGCACCTATCACTCTAATCCTGCAGTGCTTTGACAGGCTTGCAATCTAGGAATGAAATGATCCAGGAGAGATAAGATGGATACGCTCAGTTCTGTAAACATAGGGATAAGGAAAAGCAATGTGGCTGTGCCTTAAAACGATAAATTTCAGTAGCTCAGTTTCAGATTCCTTATTTTTAATTATTTCCAGGTTGAGTCAAGTTAACTTTCTCTCTGAGAGGTGTTTTCTTCTCCAATACACACAACACCAACAGGCTGACTCATACCGTGACACTGTGTGAAAGACTGTGAAATGAAATATGAACCCAGACCCTGGATCTGTCCCACTAGACCAGCAGCCCCACCCCCCCATACACCATCATGCAGGTGGTCAATTATCTCTCCCCTTTGCTTCAGTTCCACTGTTCCTGCTGTGGTTTGAGCAGACGTGTTTGTGAACATGTGCATTTATCACACATTTTAAACTATGACTCTTGCCTTTGCACCTGGATTCCTCCTTTGACCCTTGACCCTGTCTAAGGACTCAGCTTGTTCTCTCAATCAGAATGCTTTTGTGTAAAATACTCATTATACCCAGCCCTGGGTTATGGTCTCACTTCAGTCCCTACTGTTGTAGGAAATTCCGAAGGATCACCCGGACAATCCATCACATTTCTCTGGGTACAACGCTCGAGGACAACAATACACAGGTGAAAAGCAATTATATTTTTAATGACCCCTCTCAACTCTTTAAAAAAAAGAAAAAAAACAATTTAACAACTTCCTCTGGGAGCACAGTTCAGTATTTATCTGTCTTCCCTGCTATCACACATCTCCTTATCTCTAGTTTCAGTCTTTTCTCTAACTAGTGGCTGTCTGCCACCCTTCAAGTGAATATGGGAGAAATTAAGTAAAAGAGACAGTAGCCTATAGGGCAGCAGATTTCTAAGTGTGGTCCTGGGCCAGTAGCAGCAATACCACCTGAGAACTTGTATGAAATGCAAATTATTGACTTCCACCCCAGACCTATTGAATCAGAAATTCTGGGGTTGGGGTCTAGCACTCTGTATTTTTAAAAGCTCACTAGGAGAGTCTGATTCCTGCTGAAGTTTTAGAAACACTCAGAAGTGATTATGAATATAGATTCTTCATTCATATAAACTGGTCCCACTGATTACTAGCTATGTGGCTGTGAAAAGATATTAAACAGCTCTCTACTTCTACTTTCTCATGTAAAATGCAGATAATAATGGAATTGACACTATAGGGCTGTGAAGTATAAATAATTAATACAGGTAATGTACTCAAAAAGGTGCCTGACACATTGTAGAGTGTTTAATAATGATAATTATAGCAAAGATCAAAAGAAGGCATTAACAACAGATTCCAGATATTGAGGTGGTGAATAAAATACTAACATTCCTGAAGTATGTTCACATTTTCATGTTATTATCATTATTTTCAGCAGTTCCGCTCTATTGTGCCTAGAATGATATACATGATTAGCTTTTTAGTTGTCAGGTCAAACTGCTTCTTGATTTCAAGGGGAAGTAGAAGGAGAAACAAGTGTGTGTGTGTTTTTTCCTTATGAAATAAATATTAGTCAGTGTTAGACATGGAACGTAAAAGTGCAGTAATTAAGTGCTGGGTATCATGGAATCAAAAAACTCTTCCCTTTGGAAGAACCTCAGAGATCAGCTATTGCAATAACCTGACAAAGGTTTAAATTTCCTCAAAAGTTTCCCTGACAAGGTTTTGTCAGCAATACATCCTACGTGAGGGGAGTTTCACTACCTCACAAAGCAAGATGTCACTTCATTGGACCTTTTCAATTGTCAGAATGAAAGGAAACTTTCCTTTTCTTTAGTCTCTGTTGTATCGTGGTGCACAAGCTGTAGCACAAAGTACAAGCTAATTAACCTGCAAGAGCCTCTGAGTCTCTCCAGAAGGGAGATAAGCATGTCAACCTCAGAAGTGTATCCTCAGGATTCAGTGAGAAGACACCTGTACAGCACCAAGCACTGAGATGTTGTTCAACTAAAGATGTCTCCCTTGGGGATATATGTATATGTATAGCTGATTCACTTTGTTATATAGCAGAAACTAACACAACAATGTAAAGCAATTATACTCCAATAAAGATGTTAAAAAAAAAAAAAGTCTCCCTGAAGAGAAACAACTTCTGCAAAATAAGAATAGGCTAAGACAAATGGGGCTAAACGTCTCTAATATCACTATTTCTTTAAGGCAGATCATTGTCTTAGACATAATTTTAATATAAGAGACAAGACATGGAAAAGGAATTGGGTCTTACCCAACTTGGTCCTTACAGAAAAAGTCTGTAGGACCAATGCATATGTTAAAGCTACAATGGCGTTGGAGCCTAGCGTTTGCTGCCAATTCTTTCCTTGACAGCTTTCATTGCTATTTATGAGTTTGTCTTATTTTTGGCAATATGAGAATGTGATTTCCAAGTTTGCCTGTGTATTTAATCTTTCCTATTCCTTGAGACAGCTCTTCCCACTTGTGTTTGCAAGTGTTGGGATGTCACCTTTTTGTTAATTAACTCCTTTCTTTTTCCGGTCTCCTTGTTGTGTACTCTGCAGGTTTCCTTTTTTTTTTTTGGTTTCCTAGTGACAGCTTCCTTTCCATTCTTCTCCTCTGTTTGCCTCTCCTGAGAAGGAGCCAGTGTCAAAATGTTAGCTCAGTCGGGCTTCCCATTACCAGCTCTGCAAGTCCCCTGGCCCCTCCTGTATTTAGCAGTCTAGGAGCAATTATGGCCCAAACAGCATTTTCAAATTGTCATGTAAATATATTCACAAGTCTCAAGAAAATAGGACAAATACAAACACCTGTGAAATAATGATTACTCTTGCCTTACCTCATGCCCACTTTGTCTTAGATTTATCCAAATTCTTGCATTGCAAGCTGATATAGCTATGCTGGAACTGTGAAATTACTTATCAGCTAGTAGGGTTAAGGGCTTAAGGTGGGAAAATTGCTGGCTGACGAAAGCCGTGGCTCCATTACATCTTAAAACTAAAGGAGATAAAATGAACTAGTCTCAAAACCTTAAGTGTCTTAGTCTGTTAACAAATACCCCTGGAAGATGTCCCACAGAGAAGAATTAGTCAAGTAATAACAACAACAACAAAATAATAAATGGGCAAATTCTAGATATAGTATCTTCTTGGCCCTCGAATGTTTTAAGCAGATACTTGATCATTGATTACCAGGTATTCATTTATCAGGAAGTACGTTGGGTTAAGCGAGACGGAAATATGAGATCCAACCTTTAAGGAGTTTATACTGTGTGTGCAGTTTTCTGATTTCCCTGGAGTCTCCTCCTGATCTATCCCATGCTCATTTCTGTTTCTGCAGGCCCAGCACCAAACACCAGGAGCAAAACATTTTACCCAGCTAATATGGTTTGAACTGAACCAAACTCATTGTTAAAATGTGATAATGATTTGTTAAATGTCTGCCTTTCTCTCAGACTTGAAATCCCATGAAGGTCTTGTTTGTTTCATTCATCCACCTTTCCATGGGCTTGGCATGTGGGAATTTCTCTAGTCACTCAGCAATAAGCTTTGAGCATTTACTAACAAGTAGAGAGGCAGAAGTGGTATAGGAAAAAATGGGGCACAAGAGGATGGTCATGTCCCAAGTCTCGGGTGAGTCCCTGGGACGGGCTGACAAGTGAGGGTCCTTGGCTTTGTGGAGGAAAGAATTCAAGAGCAAGCCATAGTAAAGTGAAAGCAGGTTTATTTAGGGAAATACACACTCCATAGGCAGAATGCAGTCCGTCTCAAAAGGCAAGAGTGTCCCGAGGTGCGGGGGTGGTTAGTTTTTATGGACTGGGTAATTTCACAGCCTAACAAGTGGGAGGAATATTCTAACTATCTTGGAGAAGGGGTGGGGATTTCCATGAATTGGGGCACCACCCACATTTTGACCTTTTATTGTTGGCCTCAGAACTGTCATGGCGCCTGTGGGTGTGTCATTTAGCATGTGCTAATACATTACAGTGGGTGCATAATGAGGCCCAAGGTCTACTGGAAGTCAAATCTTCCACCATCTTGGGCCTAGTTGGTTCTAACTGGTTTTTGTGGTATCCTGTTCTTAATGGTTGTGTCATTCTTTTAATGGTTGTGCCCTGCCCCCTTCCTTCTTGTCTCAGAGTATTTGGGACTGTTCTATGCCCATACCAATTACTATGTGCAGACATTGCTTTAAAAAAATGCCAGTAGGTTATGATTATTTTCATATATGGTAGACAAACCAGTATATTTGTCTTTTTGTTGGGTTTTCATCTAAGAGATGTATCTCTTAGGCCTTAAGTGAAAGGGAAAACCTAACCATTAAAGGAGGGGAATACTTCTTGGTGGTGCCATACCTTCATTCTCTCTCTCTCTCTCTCTCTTTTTCTCTCTCTCTCTCTTTCTCTCTCTTTCTCTCTCTTTCTCTCTCTCTCTCCTCCACTTTGGAGACCTAATGAAGAATAAGATCAATGAATTACAAAAGTTAGTGTTCATGGTAAAGTCATATCTAAGTTAGACACAACTTTATTTCATGTTCACTCTATACCTATTTCTTTCATTAAACTTATTCATAGACTTTTGAAAGTTCCAATTTATCTCAGCAGAGCTATCAAAGCCATTAAAGAGTAGATAATTAGTGGGGATTTTGCATACTCTTAAAGCAGATCTTTAAAAAGTGCACAGAATACAAAAGAAGACAGTGGTGGTATAAGAAGTAGAAAATAAGATGAGAACCTATTCGAAAGGAAGGGGGTATTAAGAGCCAGGGAATTTGAAACTTCTGCTCAAGCTGCTCTTCCCCACAGATAGTGCCCCCAGCTACTAACCCTTGAAAGTTTTAAGTTTTATGTTATCAAGAGATGCCATATGCCTGAAGATATTAGTTCCATAGGCAAGGATCAACAGCCTTTCATTCCTGATTAATTTATGCATCCATTCACCCATTCAATAAACATCGAGTGCTGCCTTAATGCCAGTTACTGGTATAAGCATTGAGACAGAGTGGTTAACAGGTTAGACATGGATGCTTACCTTTTGGAGCTTAAATTCTAAGAGGGGAGAGGGTTTATAAATAAGTAAACACATAAATAAGGAAAGTAGTCTTTCCTTTGCATATAAAAATATTTATTGCATTCTATAAACAGATAATGTAATAAAGACTACATACAAAATGGAAGATGACCCCTTAGGATGTGATATTTAAACTGACATACAAAGGGTGAGGAGATGCCAGTAATTTCACCAGCCAGCAACAGAGTTTTCCAAGAAGAGGTCTCAGCAAGGGCAAGTGCACCAACATGGCAAGGGGACTTGAAGCTCAAGAAACCAATAGGAAGCCAAGGTGCCTACAGTGTGTCAGCAAGGAAGGGGGGTTGGCAGAGGTAGATTTGGAGACGTCATCCGTGAGAAGCAAACCTTTCATGGCTTTGAAGACCATAAGCAGAATTTGATTCCAAGCAAATGTTAACAGGAAACATGAAAGGTTTTTAAAGGGGCAGTGGCATAAGCTGTATCTTTAAAATGTTACCATGGTTACTCTGTGGCAGATAGTTCATGGTAGGAGAAGTGGAAGAAGGAAGATGTGAGTTTCCTGGATGAGAGTGGAAATAGACTATAGTGATTACGTGTTTTTGAGGGAGAGTCAGACATTATGAGTTCAGTTCAGTAATCTCTATGGTCCCTTTTAAATCTACTCTAGAACCATTGAAAGTTTCTTAATGTCCAAGGGTAACTATACAAGAATAAATGATACAACTATACAACTAACAATGTACGTTCCTATTTATTTGGACAATGTCTTAGCAGCTTTTGCAGAGGCTAATACACAATTATCTAAATGATTGCTCTTCCATCAATGTTGATAATATTTGCTAATTTTTTGAGAGAAATAAGAATTGCCCCTACGATATCAGATGCTAGGCTTATAATTCCTGTCTTGCAAGGCGGTAGAAGTATGAATCTGTCGACAGAGTTTAGTCCTCAGACTAAGTCCTGCTTCCACAAGCTGCTATCCACATGGGATCGTCTATGCCAATCTCCTACCCTCAGAATCCAGGCCTTTCATTTCTGATCTGAGATTATACAGGGACTGATGGATACTGACTTCTAATGACCTTGCTTATAATTAATAACTGCTGTTTTTGTGAGTTATATCCCAACATACAGTTACCCTGACTCCGCTCTGTGCTACTTACCCCATCCCTTCAAGGGCTCTGGCCCCAGTCCATTTTCTCCATTTGTTTTCTGTAGCTCAGAGTCCTCCAGCACCACCCAAGCTGAGATACATGAGATCTTAGCACTTAGATTCCTTCACCTGAACACTGATGACAGTTCTGGCCTACTTGTTTGTATTTCTTCTGATGTCACCTTTAAGTCTCAAGTCTCCTGAAAATAGCTGGCCAGATCCTGCTTCACTTTGCTCTGTTGTTATGACTGAGAACACTTCCTGAAGTTAGTTTCCTGTTCAGATCCAGATGGTGATAGACTAACCTTTCTAAGGAGAGGTTATTCAATGAGAAAATAATATAAAATGTACAGTTGTTGCTAAGGCATAGTTATAACAACAGGCACAAAACTGTTTATATGACCTCTGATGTTCACATTTCCTTCTATTGTTTTAGGTTGAAATATTCTTTTACTTTTTCTGAATGGTGTACAACCATACCTTGTTTTTCAGATCTCTTCTAGCCTAGCCTAACGTATGCCCTTCTTACTGATGGAATGCTTTACGCCTTGGCCAGCCAGATGAGTATTTGAAAAAGTACTCATCATACCAAGCCATCTTCAGAGACTTTAAAATCATATTAAAGATTTGGAATTTATCCATGACGACAGAGAACCTTTAAAAGGCTAAAACAAAAATGAGTTTAAGTTCCTCAAATGTGTCCTTCTTTCTCTGTCCCTGTTCACTCCCATGTTTAAAGACTGCTTAACGGCACGTGATGAAGCATCCAAGAATGCAGCAGACAGCAGTTTTATATTTTAAGGGAACAGCTCGTGGTATTAATTATGTGCCTTAATGTTCATTAATGTTTGGCTGTTTCTTTGTACGTTTTATTTATGTATTTCAGCCCTTTAAACTACTCAAGACCTCTATAGCTTCATTTTGACTTCCTCAAAGCCGAGAAAGTTATATTGAAGTCACATTCCATTTTCAAAGAGCATTTACTTAACTTATTTTGATTCAATATTCTGTTACGTAATGATTTATGATTCTTAACTCCATTATGAATTGTGTCTTTTATCAATATGAAATGATGTTTTCCCTCCCTATCTACTGCTGTTTAGCTTTGATTTTCATTTAGTCTGAAATAAATAATATCTCAGAATTATTTGCTAATCATTTGAACATTTTTGTAACTACACGAATTTAAATAGCATGTATCTGGATTAGGAAAGTATGTAGTCTGAAAATGCTTATTGCAATTGGAATGTTCAGAAACCATTTCCATCAATTGTCATAATTAATATAGATCTCCAGAAATTAGGTGAAAAGTTCTGATATATACATATGTAATCACATTTTGCTTCATTTTCAGTAAGTGTTCTTCTGTAATAAATGTAATCTTAGAGAGCAAGAATTGAGTTAACCAAGATATCTGTGGATTGGTTTAGAACAACTTTTAGTTTTCTACTTCTGTATTAGTCAGAATAGGGTAGGTTATTCTTTAGTGATAAATAGATAGGAAAGAAAGGGAAATGAGGGAGGGAGGAAGGAAGGGAAAGAAAGAGAGAGAAGGAGGGTGAGAGGAAAACAAAGAAGGAAAGAGGGGAGGGAAGGAAAGACAGAAGGAAACTCAGTGGTTTAACACAATAAAGGACTTTTGTTGTTGTTGTCATGGTGCAGTGTGACTCAGACAGTTCTGAGTGTTTCCTCTTCCAGATAGTGACTCAGAGACCCAGGCTGTTTTCCTCCTATGACTATCCTAGCACCTGGGCTATGTGGCTTCCAGGTTGCTATAGAGCTGTGAGGACTGTACAGGACACAGCGCTTCCACCCACCTTCCTCCTTTTATATTCCTTTCACATTTTTGTTTACTTCTTGGGAGGGCTTCTTGGTTTGCCTTCTATGCTATTAATCCAGTTTGATGCCGTGTCAGTTCCTTTTACTGTGTGTTTGCATGTAAATTCTTCTGCTACATTTTCAGCTCCCTTCCAGTTTTGTATTTTCTTTTTCCCCACCATCACAGAGCTCTTTTCCCTCATAATGGCACATTGTTATCCATAGACAAAGTGCTGAAGAAAGAAAAACTGTTTCATAGAGACCGAGGCATTTTAGATTGTTTAGAAAATGGCAAACATTTCCCTAAATTTTCTTCTAGTTTTAAGTGTAGTTTGGTTGTATGAAAGGATCATCTGAGTCATCCTGATGACGTGCTATTCATTTTCTCAAGCTCAGAGCGCTCATTTTTTCCCATGAACTTGCTCTGCAGGGATTGAGGAGTGATCTGAACTGACTCAATTGTGTCTACAGGTGCGTGGATCAACCTTGATCCCGATTCCATCCGACGCCTCTCTTGCCCTGTCTCATTCCCTCGCCTCTGATTCCAGCCCAAGATAAGGTTCTATGTGGCCCTGGCTCACTTCACTCTGTTGGCTTCTAGCCTCACTCATGAGTCTTGCTGTCTTTCTTTGGGCTTCTTTGATGACAATACATGTCACAAGTCAGAATTGTTAGGCCACTAACACCCTCTAAGATAACTTTCCAAAAAAATGGGAAATAAAGAGGCAAAAGACTAATGCTTCACCCTCCAATTGTCAATTCTGAGAGGACTTCTTTGAGTTCTTTAAAAGGCCCTAGATGGATGGACCTAGAGCCTGTCATACAGAGTGAAGTAAGTCAGAAAGAGAAAAACAAATACCATATGCTAACACATATATATGGAATCTAAAAAAAAAAAAAAGGTTCTAATGAACCTAGGGGCAGGACAGGAATAAAGACGCAGACGTAGAGAATGGACTTGAGGACACGGGGAGGGGGAAGGGTAAGCTGGGACGAAGTCAGAGAGTGGCATGGACATATATACACTACCAAATGTAAGACAGATAGCTAGTGGGAAGCAGCCACATAGCACAGGGAGATCAGCTCGGTGCTTTGTGACCACCTAGAGGGGTGGGATAGGGAGGGAGGGAGGGAGACGCCAGAGGAGGGGATATGGGGATATATGTATACGTATAGCTGATTCACTTTGTTATACAGCAGAAACTAACACAACACTGTAAAGCAATTATACTCCAATAAAGATGTTAAAAAAATTTAAAAATAAATAAAAGGCCCTAGAGTTAATCTGGCTCAAGCTGCCCTCATGCTAACCGACTTAATGGTTTAAACACTTGCATTGCCTTTTTGCTTTTCTGTTTCTCTTTTCACAGCCCCTTGATGTTTTCTCCCAGATAAAATTCATATACACAATTCCCCCCACTTTCAAGCTCTGCTTTTGGAACGAACCATGTTACAACACTGGTTATTGTCAGCTTGATTATTTCTATACTCTCCTCTCCCTTTTCAGATCTATAGTAAGGGTCACTGGATTATAAACAAAGCTTTTTGCCTTTATCATTTATCACTTATCAATTAACCAATTAGGGTAGGTTTACACATTGAAGTATAATAGTATCCTGAACTTGTCTCCTGGTTCTCTAAAATGTTCAGCTAAGGATATATCAAAAGTAAAATCCCCAGTCTTAATTTTTACCAGAGCTATCCGTGTCTACAATTTATTTGCTGCTTTTCTGTTTCCCAATATGATGAGCTATTATCCATCTCCCCCCTTTATCATGCCCTATTATTTTTGGTAATTACCAGTTCATATCTTTATGTGGAAAAAAGAGGTTGTGATAGAATCAGTCCAGGAAGAATAATATACTACAGTCATATCAAAACTAGCAACTGTATCAAAAAGACACAGATAGAAAAAATTCTCATTGGTACAAACCTGGGATCTCTGACTCAGGGGAAAAACTGAGTGGGAGAAGACTAATGTATCTGTTTTCTTTTCAACTCAAGGGTTTGCCTATGGGTGACAAACCAGGAAAAAAGTACGGGCCATAAACTCAAGTTCCAAAGTGAGCCACGGAGGTGTTAGACAAAGTTTACAAGGATCTGGGTTGAAGGAATTTTACAGTGTCTGCCTTAGCTTTTGATTGTGTTATCAGTTTAATATGTGACGTGTTTTCACAGGAAATAGGAAAGTTGAGATATGCAAAACAGGGATTGCTATTTAGATGCCACACTAAACTTTTAGAACCTGTAGTTATATTCTTCAGTAGTTTCTAACTCATAAGGAAATAATATTATCTTGCATTTTCCCGTTTGCTAAAGCAAATTAACTACGTTGTTGACTTTCTGTGGTCTCCCTTTGAATGGGAAAAGCAATAAAAATGAAATAATGGTAATAATCACAGTTGCTGGAAGGTTTTCTCCACAGTGCATATAGAGAATAGAAGCACCCATAAATGAAAATCCATATGATCAGATATCCTTCAAACAGGTCACTAATTAGCTTCTATAATTAACACCTTACTACAGTAGGGGGAGCCAGGTAATTATCTGATATATTCTGAAGGTGAGTCACCTCATTATATATAAGTAGCCATCATCCTAGAAATACAATTGCAGATTAACAACTTTTGCATATTTCAAGGAGTCATAAACCTCTCCAGCAGTTCTAACTACAGCTGTATGAAATACCTTTTCCCGTCTGTGTCAGCAAAGAGATTCTGGCATAAAAATTTTACCATTTTGACTATGGTGTCAATGAACAGCTTCTTTTATTTTTTTAAAAGACACATATTTCTTGATGCAAGAGATTGAAACTGTTTGAATGTTTCTTGTGCAATGAGAATTTAGCCCTTTGATTTTTAAAATTGCCTTTAATATATTTCTACATCCTAACCTACTCAACCAGCATAGTTTTTATCCCTCTAACTGCCTGCTTCGTACTTAAGAGGACATGTGGGCTGAAGAGAGTGATGAAAGAGAAATTATAAGGAAAATGATCAGAGTTCAGGTCCTGCAATATATAGATTCACTAAAAGACATGATTTTTTTTTATATGTTGCCTCCTATTAAGATACAATGTCCTTATTCTATTAAAAAAAAAATTTATTGGAGTATAGTTGATTTAAAATGTGTTAGTTTCTGCTGTACAGCAAGTGAATCAGCTATACATATATCCATTCTTTTTTAGATTCTTCTCCCATATAGGTCATTACAGAGTACTGAGTAGAGTTCCCTGTGCTACACAGTAGGGTCTTATTAGTCATCTATTTTATATATAGTAGTGTGCATATGTCAATCCCAATCTCCCAGTTTATCACCTGCCCTTCCCCCCCTTGTAACCATAAGTTTGTTTTCTACAACTGTGACTCTATTTCTGTTTTGTAAATAAGTTGATTTGTACCATTTTTTTAGATTCCACATATAAGCGATATGATATTTGTCTTTCTGTGTCTGACTTAACTTTATTCAGTATGATAATCTCTTGCTCCATCCATGTTGCTGCAAATGACATTATTTTGTTCTTTTTTATGGCTGAGTAATATTCCATTGTATATATGTACCACATCTTCTTTATCCATTCCTCTGTCAATGGACACAATGTCCTTTTTCTTAATCTAACTTCTTGAACTGTATTCTGCATGTCTATCTATCAGTCTGTCTATCTGGAGAGGGAAAAATACATACATGTACACATTCATGACCTTACCTGTTCAAGGTAATTGAATTTCCTGTTACTGTTCTATGAACAAAAATATTAGCTATCAATTAAAGAAATCTTAACCAAGGATGGCACTGGGTTAAGTATTTTACCTACGTTAATTCTAATCCTTACAAAATGTTTGTCATAATTCCTAATTTTTATATGTTAGTAGTTTGAGGCCAGAAATATTCATATATTCAAAGTAGTCAAAATTATGACCCATTTTGATAAACTTCAAAATACCACTACTTGCATTACTCTATATATTATTGGTGTGTTTTAGCCAGTAATATGATGAGCATTTTGCCTTAGAGACAAACATGAATGAAATAGCGCGGCACTGTTGTGAAAAAAGGCAAACAGTGCAGGTAGTCAAATTTGGTTTTTGACTACACTAGGAGTGGGAAAACTATGGCCCCTGCGCCGAATTCGGCCAGCCACCTGTTTTTGTAAATACAATTTTATCAGAACACAATCATGCCCAGTTGTCTATATATTATCTGTGGCTGCTTCCACATTACAATGACAGAGTTGAGTAGTTGTGACAGAGACCATAAGGACCATAAGCCTAAAAAAATTTACTCTCTGTTGCTTTACAGAAAAAGTTTGCCAACCTTTGGGCTAGACCATTACTGTAAGAAACATTATTGATGTAAGGTTTTTTCAAAGCAGTGTATTTACATTTCATTAACATTGAGTCCCAGACACCCAAAAAGAGCATAAAGTTACTTTTTTTTCCATTCTGTGAAATTCTTTCATGATACCTAAATTATTCAACTTTACTCTTAAAACGTGACAACAGTTGTATTTTCTTAGTGTTTCCCCTTTTGCAATATATTCCTTAAGTTGAACCCAAATCTGATAGTAACACTGTGTGGCTATCTTTGTCTTATCAGAAACCGTCTTTGAATAGTGCTTCATTTGTATGCACTTTGCCTCCATTCTATTGGTCATGAAAATAATAATAATAATAATGGCACTTATTGTATTACAAAATCTTGTCAATTCTGCCTCTGAAATGGTTTTTAATTCAAGATTTCTTTCCTTTTCACATTTTCATCCTTATATAATTGTATACCTTAAATATTCTGGTAGTCTCCTACTAGCCCGTATTCTTCCCCTTCTTCAAAATATGTAGTTCTTTTTATGTCTCCATTCCATCGGTCATGAAAATAATAATAATATAACATAATGGCAACATCAATAAATATACTTACGTAGCACTTACTGTCTGCCAGTCACTGTTTAAGTGTATCAACTTATTTGATATTCACAGCAACCCCATGAGTTTTTATAATCATAATGCAGATGAGAAAATGGAGGCAAAGAGGGATAAAATAACTTGCACCAGAAACACTGCCTCAGCTAACATTAGAATCTATATCTTTCTCAACAATAATCCTCATGTCCTTTGTCTGCTTTAAAACATGTCATCTGTTTACTGAGACCTCTTGAATTGATTGCCTGATCTTAGAATGGCTATTCTGATTTAGGTTTTAGGAGTGTCCCCCATCCTCCAACCCATCCTCCAAGGCATGATGTCCAGTCTCAGTACTTTCATCCATTTGTTGTCCGTGGTGGCAGTGAAAGTGCCTGATGGGAAAGCTTCATAGAGCCTCTAGGAGCCCACGTGCTCAGAGGGCATCCTTCCTACAGTGTGGGCTCTGGGCTAAGTGTTGGTTGTTAGTGCTTATCTCATTCTAAACAGGAAATATATCTGGTCTTTTAACACTTTTTGCCAATTGAATCCTATCTGCAGTTCTAACCTTATCCTTCATTTCTTCTCAACCAAGCCTTGATCGTATCAATGCTTAGTGTGCTTATTCAATTATGGTTTTCTAAATACTGATTTTGTAGCTTTGCTCATTTGATTTCCCCTGTCTGGGCTACTTTGTTTTTGTTGCTCACCTTTTTAATTAATTAATTTATTATTATTATTATTTTAATTTATTTATTTTTATTTTTGGCTGTGTTGGGTCTTTGTTGCTGCACGCGGCTTTCTCTAGTTGCGGTGAACGGGGGCTACTCTTCGTTGCGGTGCACGGGCTTCTCATTGCGGTGGCTTCTCTGGTTGTGGAGCACAGGCTCTAGGCGCGCGGGCTTCAGTAGTTGTGGCTCCAGGGCTCTACAGCGCGGGCTCAGTAGTTGTGGCGCAGGGGCTTAGTTGCACCGCAGCATGTGAGATCTTCCTGGAGCAGGTCTTGAACCCATGTCCCCTGCATTGGCAGGGGGATTCTTAACCACTGAACCACCAGAGAAGCCCTGCTCACCCTTTTTATACAACAACTGACTTTACAATTCAGTGGAGCGGAAGGAAGTAGGAAGGTTGAACTTATGTGCTCAGCAGTCATAGGGTCAAGGCTTCCCTCCCACTCACAGCACTAGGTGACCTGGTAGCCTGAGGGAAGAAACTTATCATCTTAGAGCCTCAGTTTCTTTTCCCAGAAAACAGAAATCGTAACAGTAGCTGCCTACCGTAAAATGCTATTGTGGACACATACCGGGATAATCCATGGAAAATACTTAGCATATGGCCTGGTACATAGTAAGCACTCAATTTTTGTATGAATACACACAATCTGATGAAAAAAAAATACCCTTCTAGGATAAAGGCCAGCAAACTTTTTCTTTAAGGAGCCAGATAGTAAATATATCAGGTTTTTTAGGCCAAGAGGCAAAATGGAGGATATTATGTAAACATTTATATAATATTTAAAATTTTAAATCATTCTTATCTCATGGGCCATGCAAAAATAAATTGTGGGCTAGATTTGGCCCAGAGGCTGTAATTGCCAACCTCTGCTCAAGGAGATAAATAGTAAATATAACTAACAATTATTATATTCTTAATTTGAATTGTTATATTTTTTATTTCCTAATTGTTTTGCCAAAATTGTTTTTCTGTTGTTTTCATTGTTCTTTATCTAAAATTATACTGCAGTATAGAGTGATTTTATATATATATAGTACTATTAAATATATAGTGCCATTATAATATTATATAATAGCACTATATATGTTTATGTATATATACATATATAAGTATTGAGAGAGAAAGAGAGAACATTTTGTATATCTAGGCACCAAAAAAAGTTTTGTTATAATAAATAGCGATTCCTCAAATTACCAGATCCATTCCTTAGTTCTGTTGCTTACATTCTCCTATTTGTGTTTATATTACTGGAGGCCCACATTATTATTTTTTTTTAATGTGATTTGCTGTAATCAGAGCTCAAACCTGAATTTGCAAGCACTATTGTTCATAGGATTTGGATTTGATTATTTTAAAAATTAAATCACAGTTACCTAGAGGGGAAAAAGATTGATAAAAACACAGTGAACAAAATTCTGATAATTCCGTTTACTCTTTTAGATTCCTTGCAGAAGCCAGAAATCTCTTTTGTGTCATGCTTTGAGCAATTTTGTAAGCTTGTGATGTAAAATCACAGGCTCATTTTAAGGGACATTTGACTGTCCTTCATTTAGGTATGAAGGGATTCTTTTTTCCTGCCTTTTTGGTATTTTATATTTCTCACTAGTGAATCAATAGTCTCCAATATAGAGCAGTAAATAAACTTAATTATACGTACACATGAGTGCAATGTCCATAGTCACCTATTTTTTGGAAAAGGTTCTATGACGATTCATATTTAAATGTAAATGCCCTTTGAGGGACATTCTATTGGAAGGCATCTGTGTGCTGGTACAGGTGACAGGACAGCAGCAGTTCTCCAAACCAAATGAGGAATACTTTAAAGTAAATATCAGTATGAAGGTGGCCCAGGTCTTAAACGATGGTGCTGAAACAAAGGTTGGTAAATCAACTACATTTCTTCCTGGAAGAAAGTAAAGCACTGCAGATATTTTTCTGGCTTTTGTTCTCTTTTTCATTGATGGGGAATTAGAAAGACCATACAACACAGAGTGGATACTTCTAATACATTACTCTATAATCATCCCAATTAAATTTCTCAGTAATGGATGGAGAAACAGTGTCTGAGAGTGGTTAAATTACTTCCTGAAACTGGCACAGCTATTACATAGCAAATCTGTGAATTCTAACCCACATTTGTTTGATTCCAATAGCCATGTAAATATCTAAATATAGTTTTTATTAGCAAAGTAATTCTAAAATCAGCGATCCAACTATATTCTTTAAGCATAATGCAATGATACATGTTATTATTTTAAATTAATAATGACTTCTATTATTATCATTGTTGATTCCACTAAATAGGTACTTGAGTTTCTGAGATTACCTGAGGTCCGGTAGCTTGTAAAATGTTAGTAATACAATCAGGGGAGAGAAACATCTATTTTGTGAAAGTAGATATGCTCTTTCACAGCTTTTTCTGTTGTCCCCATTCTTTAAAGTTAAACTTGGTACATACTGGCAATATTTCTGATATCATGGATCAATCTGTCTGGGATACTAGCTCGATCCCTAGGTTTTCTTCTTGGCTTTACCCTGGACTCTGTTTTTCACTCTACGTGCTCTCCCCTTCTGGCTCCTTCTGGGTCCATTGCCTCAACTAGATATGCTAAGTATTGCCAGACAAATACAGAGAGCTCCCAAAATGAAACATCTGAATTCTGCTCCCAAACATGCTTTCTATCCAGAGGTACCATCTCACTGGTTCCTATAGTGGGGAAGAAAGAATAGGATAACATACTGATCCTGTCTTCATTTAAAATTTTGATAGTCTATGCATCATGGGTTTTTTTGCATTAGTTTTGAATTTTTAAATATTACATTAAACATTATTTCTCTTGATTACTAAAATTTTTGACATCCCTTTAAGTTTTGTACCTATGGTGAATGCTTTACCCTAGTACCTTCCCTGTTGGGGTCAAATATTTAACAAATTCTAAAGCCAGTCTGACTGGGCTTAAATCCTTGGTCTAGCACTTTCTGGCCATGTTTCCTTGAACTGGTTATTTAACCTCTTAGCATCAGTTTTCTCACTGATAAATTGAAGATAATAATAACCTAGCCAATATGAATGTTGCGAGTTTTAAAGAAATAATATATGGAAAATTTTTAGAATAATTCCTAGCCAATTGTAAGTGCCATTAAGGTATTCGCTGTTAAAAGATTTTAAATCTTTCTGATAAAAAGAAGTTTAAAAATAGAAATCTACCCACATATGTAATTCATTTACTGACTCAGTATCTCTCAGGACAAGGCCAAACATCAGTATTTAAAGAAGTAAAACAAGGTGAAAATATCTCCTCTTTTCATTTTAATGATCAGCTTTGCTTGGGAAGTCCTGTGGAAGATAAGTTTCCTCAATTCCTCTTGTTTTTACCCACTTTTCACTCACCTCAGTGTTCTAGCTGAGATTCAGATCTTAATTGCTTCATGCCTAGACTAGTTCAAGAATATTCTATATGGTTTCACTGCCTCTAAAATTATAGCATTGTAGAAAATAGGAGAACAAAGTAATTATTTGAAAACACATCTGATAATTTCATCATGTTTCTTGACAACCTTGAGAGTCAAAACTGGAGTGAGCTAGAAACTTTGAACACTTTAGTGAGTTCAAGTTATCCATATTGATGTGGACCATGTCAAAATCTCCAGGTTTGTCTACACACCCTGTTGTAGATAAAGATTTGGAACATCATTTCCCAATGTGGTGTTAATGTTTCTGTGCATTTGTAAGCATTGTTCTCTCTGCTTAGCCCCTCACCCTTACCTGTCTCTGTTACTACTCCATCTAATATGTTCTCATCCTTCAAAACTTAGCTCCAGTGTAATCAGTGATTGCCACAGCCTCTGAAAATGTGCTTCTCCTCCATGGCAATTGTGGTTTATGGACACACTTTAGAATCTGCACTAGATATCCTAAAGAACAAGAAGAATATGCCCCAACCATCTGACTTTGAATTTTTCAAGGTCACCTGCCCTGAAATTATCTCTAGTTCCTGGTACATACCTTGCTCATGCTTGGCACTCTTAAAAATTTTTGAATAATTGAGCAGACAAATGAGTGAATGGAGAGAATGATGTCTTTTAGACTAAAATGATTGAGAAACCCAAGGTGTCTCATATAAGCTAATCATATCTAGATATCATGACTAGGAGATAGACAGGTAATTTATTTTCATTCCTTTCACTCTTCCATCTTCATATTCCGTCATGGAGCCTGGATGATTTTATCTTCTAAATAAGTATCTCCTGAAATTGTCTACTTCTTTCCATTTTCACCCAGCACCCAAAGTAGTCACTTCAAAGCACAAATCTGATGCCTCACTCCTTTATGGATAAAGACAAAACTTAACATTGACTTCCAGGCTCTGTCTAGTCCAGCTTTGCCTCTGTACACAATCTTATTTTGACAGATGATATTTTTTCAAACATGACTGCCACAACATGCCCCACCCCACAAGACGTTCTTGTAATATGATATTTACACTCTCATTGAGTCATGGGACATGTGCATCCTTTCCTTGAAACTGAGCCACCTTTGTGACCAGACCGATCTATAGAGCAATGTCACGGCAATACTGGGTCATAAAAATTGCCAAGCACTTTCTCTTTGTCCTCTTGAGTGCTCACTCCCAAACCCCAGTCATCACGCTAGGGGGAAGCTAAGTAGCCATGTGGAGAAGCCACAGGAATGTGTTCCAGCCGATAGCCCCAGCTCACCTCTTAGCTGACAGCCAGTGATGCTGGTTGGATATGCATGTGATGCTTCCTGCCTCCAGCTGTTCATTCACATCTCTAAGCCACCCCTGCTCCAGCCACACAGAGGGAGCAGAGAAGCTGTCCTTACTGAACGCTGCCCAAATTGTAGATTCATCATAAAAATTAATGTTATTGTTGTTCTAAGCCACTAAGCTTCGTGGTGATTTGTTACACTGCCGTAGATAACCAGAATACTCACCAGGTACCATATTTTTCCCCCTGCTCTGTGTTCTGTCCACACCGGCCATCCAGATCTTCATGCCTTCCCTGTTGTTTTTTCACATACTGTTTTCTCCGCCTGGGTTGCTCTGTCTCACTTCTAATTAACTTTATCATTTAATTCTCCTTTATCCTGTAGGTCTCCACTCAAACATTCTTTCCTCAAGAAAGACTTCTTGGACTTCTAGCCTTGCTCTTAGCCCTTTCCTTCCCTGTCCTCACCACAGTTATAATTTTTAAAATTGATATAATAATTAGATTGTGGTCTGTCTTTCAAACTAGACTAAAAGCCCCATGAGGGAAAATATCTTTGCCTATATCATTGCATCCCAGAACCTGCTATAGGGTATGGCACATACTAAATTCTTTATAAGTATTCATCAGATTGATGATGGAAATAATCTAGTAATAATTCAAAAATATTTTATCTGGTTCCTAAGCTGTCTCATGGAATGTTCCAGGTAGTAGGAAAACCAGGTCCTGGCCTTATGGGGATTACATTGTAGTGGGGCAGAGAGAGAAAAATATATAGAAATAATTTTAAGTAGTGATACATGCTATAAATGAAAACAAATCAGAGTAATGTAAGAGAAAGAGAAGGAGGATGGGGTGAGTATTTTTCTACGAGTGACTTAAAAGAAGATGTTTAACTAGGGATCTGCGGGAAGATATGTTTCAGGAAAAGGGAAAAGCTAGTGACAAACCCCTAAAGTAGAAGCAGATGTAACATTTAAAAACAAAGTATATGTGGACCAGAGTAACCAGTGAGTGAAGATGAGGGGGGAAGATGAAGTCAGATAGGTGATGAGCTCCAGATAATTGACAGCTTTATAGAAAAGACTTTGGATTTTTTTTTTCCTAAGTGTGACAGGATACTGATGAGTTTTGAATAATGGACTTGATATCATTTGTTTATGTTTTAAAATATTTCTGTTTGGAAAGTATACTTTCATTGGTGGGAGGAGTGGAAGAAAAGAAACTAGAAGTTGTGACTGTGGTGTAGACCAGACACAATGATGGCTTGTATTGGAGTGTTGAACAGTGTGCAGAGGCTGGATCTCTTTAAAAGTTAGAATGAATAGAACTTGCTGCATTAATGAAGGAGTAATCTATCCTCTCGTGTTTCAGCATCTCAACACCTCTCTTTTCCTTTTCCAATACCTTTTCTTCTGCGTTGCTATTCATTCTCACTTTTCTGTCATTATTCAGCAGTCCCCTACAACTCTAGCCAAATATGCAAGTCCCCTGTAGCTTTTTATATGCATCTGGTGCTTAATGACAAAATTAAACTCGTTGGAGTTAAGAATGAAGCACCATTTGCAAAGGTCTAAGTTCTTTAAATCTGCAGTTCTTTTCCTTGTTGTAGTAAAGAAGAAATCCTCCGTGGGGACTTCTGGTAATATGTATGATTGTATTCTTCCTTCCCACCCATATGAGATTAAATGCAATCTCTTCCCTTAATACACAAGTGCCTATGCAGCTTTACAGGTGAATTAATTGTTTGTTTCATTTGATTTTCTTAAGATGAGCTCCAGTTTATTTCTCCTCAATTTGTCTTTGGCAGATTTATTATAAAAGTCTTTTATTTCAGTTTCTAAAATATTTATCCTCTGGGTCTATTCTCTTTCCTGTACGTTGGGAGACTAATTATTCTTCTCCTAATGAATGTTCTAAATGTATCCCATATGGTGGCATATGTGTGTTCAGACCAAAGATGCTTTGGTATAAAATAAGTAAATTCCTCTCGCGTGGTTTCCTTACAAACTTCGCTTTGTAACAGTGATAAGTTCAAAGATTCATAGACTCTAGGTTGCTATAGAGATCATTGCCTGCCCCCACCTCTCTTCCCCCACGTCTTCCTCATTTTGCAAAAAGGAACAGAAGCCTAGGAAATACTTAGCTGGATTATGAAAGAGCTGAAGGCTGCGAATCAAGAAACTTAAGCTCTATTCCCAGCGCAGCCACTGACATTTTAAAATGCCTTCTTATATTACAGTCACTTGATTTCCAGATGAGAAGACTGGCTCAAAGGGAGAAGGGCGATGTACATTCCTAAGGGGAGTCTTGTTGCCTGGTCTTCCCATTCTAAGTCAGACCTCTTTCTTTCAAAGTAATTACCTCTGTTTGTAAATCATATAAATTAAGTGATTACACTAATGAACGTTTGAATTCCTTTTGCCATATCAAACAGTGTGTATGTTTTTGTTTACCTTACCTTATAGATAGTAGGTACTAAATACATATTTGTTGAATGAGTGAAAGAAATCAATTATATAATATTCTGAAGTACCTATTAGGTGTACAGCAGGATACCAAGCATTTTGTCTATGTAAATTAGCTTAACCTTCACAAGGAGTCAGTAATATTTGGAAATAATAATGCCTTTGAGGAATAAGAAACTGATGCTAAGGAAGTATAAATAAATTGGCAACAACCAGCCAACTTGCAGAACTATAACATGAATGTAAGTCATGTGATTTCAAAATTCAAGTTTTTCCACAAGCTCAAAGCAATAGTTAATATTCTTTGCTATGTACCAACCACTGTTTTATGGCATACATTTTTCAAAATGACCCTCTAAGTGAAGTGCAGTTTAATCCCATCAAG
Organism: Balaenoptera musculus; assembly: GCF_009873245.2. Taxonomy (NCBI): domain Eukaryota; kingdom Metazoa; phylum Chordata; class Mammalia; order Artiodactyla; family Balaenopteridae; genus Balaenoptera; species Balaenoptera musculus. The sequence continues at coordinate 35,305,723 of NC_045803.1, forward strand.
AAACCAAAACTTGAGATTTCTAAGTTTATTTGTCAAGGTCAAACAACTAGTAAGTGGGTAAGGAGTTGAATCCAGATCTGTGTGGTAAGGTTCTACACTCCCAACCAGGGTTCCATAAATCCTGATAGATTAAAGATCCAACTTGCCAAAGCAAGTTTTCATTTTATAATTTTAATTTATAGGTTAGTGTTTCTTCATTTCCCTTTCAACTATTTACTAGTGACACATATGGATGGATTTTGTAGTAGGGACAGAGAGAGGGAGAAGATGCGATAGGAGATATTCTTTTTTTATTATAAATTATGAATTAGTTATTATTTCATTTATTCATTTATTGAATACCTACGTAAGGAGATCAACATGCTAGTTGCTTAATTACTAGGAATGGGATGAAGAGAATGTCCCCACTGCCAGACTATAAGCTTCTTGAAACCAGAACCTACACCTTATATCCCCAGGACCTAGCACAGTGCTTTATATATTTTTTGAAAAGAAGGAGGTGTGTAATAAAGGCAGACCACACTCCTAGAATTATATGAACTACACAGCCCATCTTTGTACTCAAAATGGTAGGAAGTGGGAGAATCTTACCAAGTGCACTTGGTTGACGAGGCTAATTTTCCTATAAGCTGGATCTTTTCCTGCTATTCCAGTCTCCATCAGAGTGTGCAGAAGTAACCTCTGAGCACTGGCCACCCATCATTCTTAGCCCAGGGAGGATTGCCATCTTATTGATGATTGCCCTGAATGAATATTTTGAAGGTTCATTTTCTATACTGGTGCTTTCAAAAGTAATGTTTAAGTTTATCAATTTAAAAGAAGAATGTTTGCAAGCCCAGAATGAGGCTTTTTCTGCAGATGCAGTGAGCCACTTGGATGAATATTATATGTGAAGTCAGCTAGGTGTTTGAAGAAAATCACTCCCTGAACAATCAAGCTAAGTTGATATAGATGAGACGTATGTGGCTTTTCCTTGCTTCTATTTACTTTTTTTTTTTTTAAACTTTTTATTTTATTTTGGGGTATAGCCAATTAACAATGTGACAGTTTTAGGTGCACAGCAAAGGGACTCAGCCATACATATACATGTATGCATTCTCCCCCAAACTCCCCTCCCATCCAGGCTGTCACATAACATTGAGCAGAGTTCCCTGTGCTATACAGTAGGTCCTTATTGGTTATCCATTTTAGATATAGCAGTGTCTACATGCTGATCCCAAACTTCCTAGCTATCCCTTCCCCCCATGCTGCCCCCCGGTAACCATCAGTTGATTCTCTAAGTCTGTGAGTCTGTTTCTGTTTTGTAAATAAGTTCATTTGGAAGGAGACATTAATTCTTGTTTCTAAAAATACCATAGAATTCCTCTTGTTTAATGCTCACTTTTATGCTCCATATTCTTAAACAAATTATGTAGCTCTTCCTGCTACATGGTGTGACTTTGGGGATAAAATGCAATTAGTTTTATTTTTAGGCCTTGAGTTTGATAAGAGTCATTTTAACTATATCATGTAAGTTTTTGTATAGTTGCTGCACAGTGATTATTTACTTGCAATATTTATATGTGCATAAATATGCAATTTGGGCAGCATAAATTTACTATAAAAGGAAAATGGAACATAAGAGAAAGGACATCACTTATGGTAGGCTTACAATGTGTCAGGCCCTGGATTAATCATTTTTAAATGTTATTTGTCCTCTGATCAAAGCCATCAGGGCCATATCGTAACCTCTGTGTTGTCAATGAAGAAAATGAACTTGTGAGAGCTTAAAGCAGCTTGCCCAAGGTTCTACATGCAGTAAGCACTAAAGGAGAGTTTAAATCTAATTCTACCTCTACCTGAATCTAAAGCCACTTACTGATTTATTTGGATAAAGAACTCGTTATAAACTTAAAATGCTTAAACTGCTTTATACCAAATCTATATATATATTTTTTTAAACTTTATTTATTTATTTATTTATTTATGGCTGTGTTGGGTCTTCGTTTCTGTGCTAGGGCTTTCTCTAGTTGTGGCAAGTGGGGGCCACTCCTCATCGCGGTGCGCGGGCCTCTCGCTATCGCAGCCTCTCTTGTTGTGGAGCACAGGCTCCAGACGCGGAGGCTCAGTAATTGTGGCCCACGGGCCCAGCTGCTCCGCGGCATGTGGGATCCTCCCAGACCAGGGCTCGAACCCGTGTCGTCTGCATTGGCAGGCAGATTCTCAACCACTGCGCCACCAGGGAAGCCCCCCAAATCTATATTTAACTGAAAAACATTTCAGAAAAAATAAATATCAGCAGCTATATTTCTACTACCCAGAATTAACAACCGTTAATATATTCGAATATATGCTTTCTTTGTTTTTACTGTTGCAGATTTTGCTTTTAAGGGAAAATATTTCTACTTATTTTTATAAAATAAAAAATGGATGTTAGGAAAAACTCAAGCAATACAGAAAACTGCCCCCCAAATTTAAACAATTACACCATACCCTACCATTAGGTGCCCATGATTTCAAATATCTTTCTTGCATATATAAGAGTGGAAGAAAGAGGGAAAGAAAAGGGAGGGAAGAAAGATGGTACTTATTTTTAATGATATATTTTAATTTTAGCCAGAACTGTAACTATTTTGAAAAACGAAGATATAAGAGCTTTTTCCTCTACCTGCTCTCCAATTTGCGTGTATCTTTGTGTGTGTGTGTGCCTGTGCATGTTTATAAACCTGGAAAATATAAAAATAATAGTATGCCTTTTAAATTTTTATATATTTGTAATTTATATATCCATGATTCAGTAGTTTTTATTTGTTTTAGTATTATCATTATACTTAAATGGACTTTGTGTTCACCACTGGTCTTCTTATCATGGATGGTTCATTCTTGGATTGTTGATTTTGATTATCCTTTTAACGGGTGGGAATTTATCAAGTAATTTTTCAAAGATATCACAGGTTCTGTGCTGATTCTGCTCTTTAATGATCAAGGTGTCTGCTAATCGCTTTCAAACAGTTGGCTCTCTGTATCCACAGGTTCCACATGCTCAGATTTGACCAACCACGGATTGAAAATATTTAAAAAAAAAAAAAATTCCAGAAAGTTCCAAAAAGCAAAACTTGTTTTTGCTGTGCACCAGCAACTATTTACATAGCATTTACTTTGTATTAGGTATTATAAGTAATCTAGAGATGATTTAAAGTGTATGGGAAAATAAATGTGTGTAGGTTATATGCAAATATTATGCCATTTTATTATATGGGCATACATCAAAGATATTGCAGAATTTGTTCCAGACCACCACAATAAAGTAAATATCATGATAAAGTGAGCCACATGATTTTTTTTTTGGTTTCCCGGTGCATATAAAAGTTATGTTTACACTATACTATAGTCTATTAAGTGTGTGATAGCATTATGTCTAAAAAAAGTACATATTTTAATTAAAAAATACTTTATTGCTAAAAAGCGCCAAAACAATTACAACAGTAACATCAAAAATCACTGATCTCGGATCACTGTAACAAATATAATAGTAATGAAAAAGCTTGAAATACTGTGAGAATTACCAAAATGTGACACAGAGACATCAAGTGAGCAAATGCTGTTGGAAAAATAGTGCTTATAGTCTTGCTTGAGGCAGGGTTGCCACAAACCTTCCATTTGTAAAAACAGAAACAAAAACACAGTATTTGCAAAGCACAATAAAGTGAAGTGCAATAAAACAAGTCTGTAAGAAACTTGAGTATCCTCTGATTTTTGGTATCATCAGGGTTCTTGGAACCCATTCCCCAAGGATACCACAGGAAGACTATAGTTAAAAGGCATCTGGCTAAGTTTAATATTCTCCAATGTCACTCTTTTTCCCTCAAAAATCTAGGTATGTTCTGTTGATATGCCACTCATTATCTTTCTAGAAGCGAGTATAGCTGTGGACGAGGCGAGGATCAGCATAATTTTTCTTCCATGTATGTGATGTGTTTTGTGTGCCTAGATTCTTGAGGAATTCTTTATTCTCAAGTTAGACATTTTATGTAGAATATATATTGGTCCTAAAACTTTGGTACCCTAAAACAACATGTGTTCTTTTACTCTGTGTATTCATCTTTTTTTTTTTCCAGCCATGTATCTTGCATTATATGATTAGATAAATTCTCTGTTCTGGCTATAGGTATTTTACTTCAGGGATACCAGTTACCTTGCGTGGAATCACGATGTCTTCCAAATTCATTAATACATATCTAACTGTTTTACTCTGTTGTTTTCATCTGTATTCACTATAATTATCCCAGTGTCAGTAATTTAGGATTAGAATCTATATTCTGTTCTTTGCCTGTTTTACAACTTATTAGTTGCATAATGAAAACATTTGGTCTCTAGTGAGTTTTCTTGAACTTGCAACTTTCTTTTTTTGTTTTATTTGATTATTGTAACATTTTATTGAATTCAAGTAAGGTTTTGTTCTAGATTGTGCTCTTTCACTCTTATTTGCATGACACATATTCCACCCCATCCCCGGCATATTTTAAGTTTTGGTTATAGATTTGCCTTATAGTTTATTTTCACCTGAATTGCTCTAGAGCGACTCTGTAGACGTTCCATCTGTTTTGATATAACAGAAAGAGAGTCAAGTAACCCACAGTAGATCTGAGAACAGTTTTTTTGTTATGAGCAGCTCAGGAGGGCTTTTCTGTGTTCTATCAACTCTTCTATATCTTAGCCAAATAGATGGGGTGACAGTGGGCAGGTGGTGTTGGGAGAGCATTGACAAGGGCAAAGTACAGACTTTGTTTTTTGGTGGTTTTTTTTTTTTTTTACAGTTTTGTTAAATTTTTGGCTGTGTTGGGTCTTCATTGCTGCCCGCAGGCTTTCTCTAGTTGCGGCGAGTGGGAGCTACTCTTTGTTGCGGTGTGCAGGCTTCTCATTGCAGTGGCTTCTCTCGTTGCAGAGCACGGGCTCTAGGTGCGTGGGCTTCCGTAGTTGTGGCTCACAGGCTCTAGAGCGCAGACTCAGTAGTTGTGGTGCATGGGCTTAGTTGCTTCGCGGCATGTGGGATCTTCCCAGACCAGGGATCGAACCTGTGTCCCCTGCATTGGCAGAGGGATTCTTATCCACTGCACAACCAGGAAAGTCCTAGACTTTGTTAAAATGCATGAGTTCTGTTCGTTTGTGAGCATGTTTATGATGCAAGAGTATTTATTATACCCTAAATCAACTTTAATATATGAGGTTAAGGATTTACAATTCTCATCCATTTTGGTCATTTCCCTCTTCAATGTGTTCACTTTCCTCATTTTACTCTTTTTTCCTAGTAGTGGTTTCTATGACTTCTAGGTTAAGAGAAACAAGAAGATAAGATTATCTACTAATTAGTGAGAATTACTCACCACTTTGCTTTTTTGGTAATAGCTAAACTCTCCACTTTAATCCAGTTTTTTTTCTTTCTTTCCCCAGGCACCAGGTGTTGAAGGTTATTGTATGAGGTTATCTTGAGGTTCTCTCTCTCATTCTCTCTCTGTCTCTGTCTCTCTCTCTGTCTCTGTCTCTGTCTTTCTCTGTCTCTTTTTTTGTTGTTGGTGGTAAATTTTCCCCAAGTGGTGATGATGATGATAGCGATGATATAAGGTAATTTTAGGGGGTAAAATTCTTTGAGTTTTAATGTTTATTTAAATCTGAATTTTAAAACATATTATTATATGTCTGTACTCTAGGTGACAATTCATGTGTCCTACCTTTTCACCCCTAATTCAGCTAAAAAACATATTTCTTTAGCATCTTAATCACATTCTGTTATTGGTACATCTTTGTTCATCTGTTGTCCCTGGTAAATAGTGAGCTCTTTGAAGATAGAGTATGCACTTTTTCTTCCTTCTTTTATTTTTACACTCCTAGCATCTAACCCCCTTGTTCAATGTGTGTAAAATAAATGAATAGATGAGTGAATTTTCATGGTAACTTACCTATGTTCAACATAAGGACTTATTTTCTAATGCATGGGGCTCTCTAAAAATAATATAGAGGTCTTTCAAGGAATTACCCACTGGTTGAAAATACTCAAGTCGAGGACTGAATGATTATCTGGAAGGACTGTGTGAGGAGATTTTCTACATGGTTGAAACTGGACATATGTTCTCCAGTTAGGATTTTAATAAGAAGCACTTACTTAAACATTTTTCCAAAAGGTTTTCCAGAGAATTTTCAGCTAGATGTCCTTGAATAAAGAATTTTTAAAAATATTCTAGAAACTTCAGGCTCAAGGTGGGGGATCCATTTGTAAGAATTGTTCACTGTTAAATTTCTCCCACACAATCTTTTTCTTTCTGATCTTTTTTCCTAGTGATTTTTAATATAATAATAAGAACAAAGCAAAAATAATACTACTAACGTAGCAATAGCATTAAGAAAATAAATGTGCCAGCCTAAAATAAACAAAACAAAACAAAACTTTATGCCATTCCTCTTCGGAATCTGAAACTCTGGCACTGTCTGTGACTGTTTTGAAGGCAATGGGAGAGTTCATTCAGATGCATTATTAAACATCTGATTATGAACTTTCCAAACTTGGAAGCCTCCCTGGTGGTCTCTTCTATAGCTGTGTCCTCTGCATGACTTTCAGTCTTTGCCTGCAAACAATCATGAGAGTGCAGACCATTTTAAAGTAAAATCACTTTTGCAGAAAGGTTTGTTTCCCCTTCTTGTGCTACCTTGATATACTACTAGTTTCAAATGCCTAATTTAAACTTGAAAGAAAATTCCTGATGTCCTTGCTTTAAATTTCTAAAGATCCAAAAGTGTACCAGGTCTTGAGGTAATAATCTATTCATAGGTTTATAGGAACAGTGAATAAGTTAGTTGGATAAACTTAAACTATATCCAGAGCTTTAAAAAAATTCTGAAGATACTGACCACATGAATAAACTTCTCTTGCCTTTATATCTGGTGAAGAGCTAAACATTTAAAAAATAACAGTTGTTCTTTCGAATGTACTATGTCTGAGTATGGTTGATACCATATGATACCATGTGATTATTGTTTTCTATTTTTCTGAGATGGAAAATTGAAGCTCAGAGCTGGCACTTAACAAGATTTGTAAAACATAAAGTTAGAATTTGAATTGAGTTGTTTCTGATCCTAACACTGTTATGAAACACTATCCCTGTGATTAGGCTGAGCAAAATTTAGAATATAAGAAGAAAATGTCTATCATTTAAGTAAAGGCAAGAATAAGTTAAAAGTTTGGGAAGAATTTCGTGTCAGCAGTGGAATGTTTTGATAAAGCAGTTTATAGAAAAGAAATAGAGAGGAGAGTAAAAGAGACCTGGAATGGGAAGTTTCAAAAAATGTTTCAAGCTTTATTGAGATATATTTGACATATAAACTTATTAAAGGTGTACAGTGTGATGTTCTGATACATGTATGTATTGTGAAATGATTACCACAGTAAGGTGAAAGGGGCAAAATATACCACTTTCAAATATGCTTCTTTGGCATAAGGTTTATCTTGAGCAGATTATTTTTAAGAAACAGCAAACACAAGAGAAGCTCTGAAAACCCTGTAGAAGTTACCCCTTATAAGAGACATTTACTTTTATAATGGAAATCTCCATTAAAAAAAAAAATATTTTATTTATTTTTTTATACAGCAGGTTCTAATTAGTTATCCATTTTATACATATTAGTATATATATGTCAATCCCAATCTCCCAATTCATCCCACCACCACCACCCCCCTGCCACTTTCCCCCCTTGGTGTCCATACGTTTGTTCTCTACATCTGTATCTCTATTTCTGCCCTGCAAACTGGTTCATCTGTACCATTTTTCTAGGTTCCACATATATGTCTTAATATACGATGTTTGTTTTTCTCCTTCTGACTTACTTCACTCTGTATGACAGTCTCTAGATCCATCCATGTCTCTACAAATGACCCAATTCCATTCCTTTTTATGGCTGAGTAATATTCCATTATATATATGTACCACATCTTCTTTATCCATTCACCTGTCGATGGGCATTTAGGTTGCTTCCATGACATGGCTAGTGTAAATAGTGCTGCAATGAACATTAGAGTGCATGTGTCTTTTTGAATTATGGTTTTCTCTGGGTATATGCCCAGTAGTGGAATTGCTGGGTCATATGATAATTCTATTTTTAGTTTTTTAAGGAACCTCCATACTGTTCTCCATAGTGGCTGTATCAATTTACATTCCCACCAACAGTGCAAGAGGGTTCCCTTTTCTCCACACCCTCTCCAGCATTTGTTGTTTGTAGATTTTCTGATGATGCCCATTCTAACTGGTGTGAGGTGATACCTCATTGTAGTTTTGATTTGCATTTCTCTAATAATTAGTGATGTTGAGTAGCTTTTCATGTGCTTCTTGGCCATCTGTATGTCTTCTTTGGAGAAATGTCTATTTAGTTCTTCTGCCCATTTTTTGATTGGATTGTTTGTTTTTCTAATCTTGAGCTGCATGAGCTGTTTATATATTTTGGAGATTAATCCTTTGTCCATTGATTCATTTGCAAATATTTTCTCCCATTGGGAGTGTTGTCTTTTTGTCTTGTTTGTAGTTTCCTTTGCCTTACGAAAGCTTTTAAGTTTCAGTAGGTCCCATTTGTTTATTTTTGTTTTTATTTCCATTACTCTAGGAGGTGGATTAAAAAAGATCTTGCTGTGATTTATGTCAAAGAGTATTCTTCCTATGTTTTCCTCTGAGAGTTTTATAGTGTCCGGTCTTACATTTAGGTCTCTAATCCATTTTGAGTTTATTTTTGTGTATGCTGTTAAGGAGTGTTCTAATGTCATTCTTTTACATGTAGCTGTCCAGTTTTCCCAGCACCACTTATTGAAGAGACTGTCTTTTCTCCATTGTATATCCTTGCCTCCTTTATCACAGATTAGTTGAACATAGGTGTGTGGGTTTATCTCTGGGCTTTCTGTCCTGTTCCATTGACCTATATTTCTGTTTTTGTGCCAGTACCATATTGTCTTGATTACTGTAGCTTTGTACTATAGTCTGAAGTCAGGGAGTCTGATTCCTCCAGCTCCGTTTTTTTCCCGCAAGACTGCTTTGGCTATTCGGGGTCTTTTGTGTCTCCATACAAATTTTAAGATTTTTTGTTCTAGTGTAAAAAATGCCATTGGTAAGTTGATAGGGATTGCATTGAATCTGTAGATTGCTTTGGGTAGTATAGTCATTTTCACAATGTTGATTCTTCCAATCCAAGAACATGGTATATCTCTCCATATGTTTGTATCATCTTTAATTTCTTTCATCAGTGTCATAGTTTTCTGCATACAGGTCTTTTGTCTCCCTAGGTAGGTTTATTCCTAAGTATTTTATTCTTTTTGTTGCAATGGTAAATGAGAGTGTTTCCTTAATTTCTCTTTCAGAATTTTCATCATTAGTGTATAGGAATGCAAGAGATTTCTGTGCATTAATTTTGTATCCTACAACTTTATCAAATTCATTGATTAGCTCTAGTAGTTTTCTGGTAGCATCTTTAAGATTCTCTATGTAGGGTATCATGTCATTTGCAAACAGTGACAGTTTTACTTCTTCTTTTCCAATTTGGATTCCTTTTATTTCTTTTTTGTCTCCGATTGCCGCGGCTAGGACTTCCAAAACTATGTTGAATAATAGTGGCGAGAGTGGACATCTTTGTCTTGTTCCTGATCTTAGAGGAAATGCTTTCAGTTTTTCACCATGGAGAATGATGTTTGCTGTGGGTTTGTCATATATGGCCTTTATTATGTTGAGGTAGGTTCTCTCTATGCCCACTTTCTGGAGAGTTTTTATCATAAACGAGTGTTGAATTTTGTCAAAAGCTTTTTCTGTATCTATTGAGATGATCATATGGTTTTTATTCTTCGGTTTGTCAATATGGTGTATCACATTGATTGATTTGCATATATTGAAGAATCCTTGCATCCCTGGGATAAATCACTTGATCATGGTATATGATCCTTTTAATGTGCTGTTGGATTCTGTTTGCTAGTATTTTTTTGAGGATTTTCGCATCTATATTCTTCAGTGATATTGGTCTGTAATTTTCTTTTTTTGTAGTATCTTTGTCTGGTTTTGGTATCAGGGTGATGGTAACCTCACAGAATGAGTTTGGGAGTGTTTCTTCCTCTGCAATTTTTTGGAAGAGTTTGAGAAGGATGGGTGTTAGCTCTTCTCTAAATGTTTCATAGAATTCACCTGTGAAGCCATCTGGTCCTGGACTTTGTTGGAAGATTTTTAATCACAGTTTCAATTTCATTACTTGTGAGTGGTCTGTTCATATTTTCTATTTCTTCCTGGTTCAGTCTTGGATGGTTATACCTTTCTAAGAATTTGTCCATTTCTTCCAGGTTGTCCATTTTATTGGCATAGAGTTGCTTGTAGTAGTCTCTTAGGATGCTTTGTATTTCTGCAGTGTCTGTTGTAACTTCTCCTTTTTCATTTCTAATTTTATTGGTTTGAGTCCTCTCCTTCTTTTCTTGATGAGTCTAGCTAATGGTTTATCAATTTTGTTTATCTTCTCAAAGAACCAGTTTTTAGTTTTATTGATCTTTGCTATTGTTTTCTTTGCTTTTATTTCATTTATTTCTGCTCTGATCTTCATGATTTCTTTCCTTCTACTAACTTTGGGTTTTGTTTGTTTGTTCTTTAGGTGTAAGGTTAGATTGTTTATTTGAGATTTTTCTTGTTTCTTAAGGTAGGTTTGTATTGCTATAAACGTCCCTCTTAGAACTGCTTGTGCTGTATCCCATAGGTTTTGGATCATCGCGTTTTTTTTTTGTCATTTGTCTCTAGGTATTTTTTTATTTCCTCTTTGATTTCTTCAGTGATCTCTTGGTTATTTAGTAACGTATTGTTTAGCCTCCATGTGTTTGTGTTTTTTACGTTTTTTCCCCTGTAATTGCTTTCCAATATCATAGCGTTGTGGTCAGAAAAGATGCTTGATATGATTTCAATTTTCTTAAATTTACTGAGGCTTGATTTGTGACCCAAGATGTGGTCTGTCCTGGAGAATATTCCATGTGCACTTGAGAAGAAAGTGTAATCTGCTGTTTTTGGATGGAATGTCCTATGAATGTCAATTAAGTCTATCTCATCTATTTTGTCATTTAAAGCTTGTGTTTCCTTATTAATTTTCTGTGGATGATCTGTCCATTGGTGTAAGTGAGGTGTTAAAGTCCCCCACTATTATTGTGTTACTGTTGATTTCCTCTTTTATAGCTGTTAGCAGTTGCCTTATGTATTGAGGTGCTCCTATGTTGGGTGCATATATATATATATATATATATATATATATATAATTGTTATGTCTTCTTCTTGGATTGCTCCACTGATCATTATGTAGTGTCCTTCCTTGTCTCTTTTAACATTCTTTATTTTAAAGTCTCTTTTATCTGATATGAGGTATTGTTACCCCAGCTTTCTTTTGATTTCCATTTGCATGGAATATCTTTTTCCATCCCCTCACTTTCAGTCTGTATGTGTCCCTAGGTCTGAAGTGGATCTCTTTTAGACAGCATATATATGGGTCTTGTTTTTGTATCCATTCAGTGAGCCTGTGTCTTTTGGTTGGAGCATGTAATCCATTCATGTTTAAGGCAATTATTGATATGTATGTTCGTATTACCATTTTCTTAATTGTTATGGGTTTGTTTTTGTAGGTCCTTTTCTTCTCTTGTGTTTCCTAATTAGAGAAGTTCCTTTAGCATTTGTTGTAGAGCTGGTTTGGTGGTGCTGAATTCTCTTAGCTTTTGCTTGTCTGTAAAGCTTTTGATTTCTCCATTGAATCTGAATGAGATCCTTGCTGGGTAGAGTAATTTTTGTTGTAGGTTTTTCCCTTTCATCACTTTAAATATGTCATGCCACTTCCTTCTGGCTTGTAGAGTTTCTGCTGAGAAAGCAGCTGTTAACCTATGGGAGTTCCCTTCTATGTTATTTGTTGTTTTTCCCTTGTTGCTTTCAATAATTTTTCTTTGTCTTTAATTTTTGTCAATTTGATTACTATGTGTCTCAGCGTGTTTCTCCTCGGGCTTATCCTGCCTGGGACTCTCTGCTCTTCCAGGACTTGGGTGCCTATTTCCTTTCCCATGTTAGGGAAGTTTTCGACTAGAATATCTTCAAATATTTTCTCGGGTCGTTTCTCTCTCTCTTCTCCTTCTGGGACCCCTATAATGTGACTGTTTTTGTATTTAATGTTGTCTCAGAGGTCTCTTAGTCTGTCTTCATTTCTTTTCATTCTTTTTTCTTTATTCTGTTCCACGGCAGTGAGTTCCACCATTCTGTCTTCCAGGTCACTTATCCGTTCTTCTACCTCAGTTATTCTGCTATTGATTCCTTCTAGTGTATTTTTTATTTCAGTTATTGTATTGTTCATCTCTGTTTGTTCTTTAATTCTTCTGGGTGCTTATTCTTTAATTCTTCTAGGTCTTTGTTAAACATTTCTTGCATCTTCTTGATCTTTGCCTCCATTCTTTTTCCGAGGTTCTGGGTCATCTTCACTATCATTATTCTGAATTCTTTTTCTGGGAGGTTGCCTATCTCCACTTCATTTAGTTGTTTTTCTGGGGTTTTATCTTGTTCCTTCATCTGGTACGAAGTCCTCTGCCTTTTCATTTTGTCTATCTTTCTGTGAATGTGGTTTTCCTTCCACAGGCTGCAGAATTGTAGTTCTTGCTTCTGCTGTCTGCCCTCAGGTGGATGAGGCTATCTAAGAGCCTTGTCAGAAAATCTCCATTTTTAAGGTTGTCTCTCTCTTTCTGTACCAGGAAGAGGAGGATGAACTCTAAATCTATAAACTTGTACTAGTGGAGAAAGCAAGGAGTTAAGTCTACATAACTACCATACCTTTGTTTACTCTGCTTTTCCTGGTAACCTCCCATAACTGGCCTTCCCCCAACCCCTAACATCTTTCTTTTGTGTTTAGCTGGGGATGGTATTTAAGGTGGTGGTTTGGGCCATTTGGGGGCTTCACTCAATTTTCTTGAGAATCTCCCATGTATACAGGAGATATACATATTTTTAAACTTATGTGTGTTTTTCTCTTGTTAATCTTTCTTGATACACATATATATTGTGTCTCAGCCAAGAAGCTAGATGGGTAGAGGCAAAATTATTTTTCCTCCCCTACAAAGGTTAGTTAACACCTCCATCACCTCACATAATTATTAATTTTTTTTTTTTTGGTGTGGTGATAACATTTAAAATCTATTCTCTTAGCAACTGTTAAGTATATAATACAGTATCATTAACTATTATCACAGTGCTGTATATTAGATCCTCCAGATTTATCCATCTTATAACTGGTAGTTTATACCCTTTGATCAAATCTCCTTATTTCCCTCACCTCCCAGCCCCTGGCAACCCACATCCTACTCTCTGATTTTATCAGTTTGGTTTATGATCTGATGGCCCCTTATAGCAGAAAATTGATGGGTGTGAGTCAGTTAGTCCAGGTATATAGAGAAGGAGAATTAGAGACAGAATTAGTGTTTGGTTCCAAGACAAATTAGTGTTTGGAGCAAAATTTGCCACCCTGAAATATGTCTCTTTCTTTGACATGAGAATTAATTTAGGCTGATTATTTTTAAGGCCCAGAAGACTCAGGAAGAACATTTGCCCTTTCCCCTAACAGCCTAAAAGGACATATTAGATGGATGACTTGTTCCAGGAAGGGAGCGATCACCATGGATAACCATAGTATGAAATAAGTGTTCAGACAGGGAGGAACCCAGCAAAGTCTGTTAAAATTCCTCTCTGAGTCCCACTGTCTCTGTATGGCCCAGCAAACATTTGTTTACCAAATGTTTGCTTTTCCATCTCCGTGTGAATTGCCTTCCTGCCTTTGAATTCCCAAACAACGACCCCCAACACGCTCTTTTGTCTTTAGCTGAAGATGGTGTTGGGTTGGCCAAAAAGTTCGTTCAGGTTTTTCCATAGGGGAAATCCGAACGAACTTTTTGGCCAACCCAATATTTAAGGTGAAGGTTTCAGCCATTTTGGTGAGTTATTCAGTTTTCCTGGGTCTCTCCCATGTGTACACAGTATTAAACTTTTGTTTGATGTTCTTCTGTTAATCTGCCTCATGTCAGTTTAATTCTTAGACCAGCCAGAGAACCTCAAAGGGTAGAGGAAATTTTTTTCCTCCACGACAACTCCAAGGCAGGAGCAGGCTTGGTGAATTCATGAAACAGTAAAAAGCCAAGTGGAACTAGAGCCAAATAGCTGGAGACGGGGAGGGCGTTTGCTCAAAGATGAAGTTAGGTAATGGAGGTCAGATGGCATATCATAAACTGTAAGACAGAATGGATGTTAGGCATTAAGTAGTGATGGAGCAGTGCTAAACTAGAGTGTAGACCCAAACTAAGGACCTTTGGCTTAAATTTTATAATAATAAAACACAGTTCTAACTGATAAAACGCATTAAAAAGATGGTATTCAACCAGTAGACCACTAGTTTGGAATTCCTAATTTAATTCAGCACCTTCCTTTTATAGAAAAAATATTCTGGGCCCATAGAAGTTTAGTGTCACAACTAGCAGATGTCAAAACGTTGTTTTAAAAATGCCCATTTATTTTCCCCTTCCTCTACAAAATATGTTGTGACTTGACAACATTTTAGAAAAGGGGTTTGAACACAAGCTAGGAGAAACTCAGTTTCCAAGGAAAGCTTGGAGTGCCTTAGAAACCATGAGATATCATTGCATAATCTAAAAGAACAAGTTTACTTTTAAAACTAGTTTGTTAAATCCCTAAATCCCCTTGATAGAGGTGAGATTGCACCACCAGTTGTACTTCCATTGATGTAACTTGGTGAAATGACTTTTGGATCAAGTTAATCCTTTCCTTTTTCTATCTAGCTCTACAGGAGCCATCATTTTAGATGATAAGGACTCTTCTTCTCCCCTAGTACACGTTTATCTATCTTATCTTTTAGAATGTTAAGCCTTAGGAATGCAGCCAGAGTCTGTCAGTGCCTGCATCATGTGGTATTTACTCTGTGAAACATGATGAAATGGAAAGACATACCATATAGTTGAATGTCCCATGTTCTAGAGCCTAGTGTGTTTATATGTCTTTTTTTCCTTTCAGTCCCAAAGAATAAGATTAAATAATATATGCTATATGAAAGCTCCTGACAGACAGTAACTCATTTTTAATAACCTCCGAATTATTCCCATATCTAATTTAACAGTTATGGTAAAGATTCTAGTGCATTTGTAGGTGTTGCTAAATCTCAGTTTCCCTTATGTGTTTCTATAAGCCACAGAATATATGCAGAATAGTGTCTAACACATAATAGTTAAGGCATGGCTAATTGGATGGATGGATGGATGGATAGTTGGATGGATGAATGGGTGAATGGATAGATGGGTAGACAGACACGTGAATAAATTAATGAATCAATACATTGAATAGCTTTCCAGAATTGAGCAATTTAGTTAATCTTGATGGGCATCTAATATTTCATCTGGTCATTGATAATCTCTAAAATCACATTCAACTCTGAAAATGTATGATTCTATAATAGTATTTATTTATATCTCACACATTATCAGACCCACATCATATGTTGAAAAATATTTCTTCTTTATATTTAAAGTTAGATATATTAGCAGTTACATACATGAGATTATGTGGATATGGGGCTCTTTTGAGTCACAAAAAGTTGAATTGAGTTAAATTCCTCTTAGGAATACAGTGATATGTATTGCTATATTTTTACTAGAGTATTATGTCTTCATCAAAAAAATCTTGGGTACTCATAGGAATGTTGAGAACAATAATAAGATTTCCTCATTTTATAACTGAGAGGGGACTGAGACATGGAATGATCAAAACAATCTTGGTCTGATCTTGTTCATCATTACCCAAGATTCTTTTAGGCTTACAGATTTTTGACAGGCAAAATCAGAAGAGTGTTTTAAAGTCAATGGGACAGAAGTCAAATATTAAATTTGGATGAATGAAAACATAACATGTTGAAGTTTCCTATAGCTAGCTGTATCCCCTTTGTAATCATGAGACACTCTTCTAAAGAGCTTCAACTAAAAATCCTAAGATCTTTGCAGATTTTTCTTTACCTGATGTGTTAAATTTAAAAATTAATACAGTGCCCTCAGATCTATGTTTCTTGTTTTACAAAATAGTTTATTGATTAGCCAAGGTCTAAACAAAGCTTCCTACATCACTCACTGATCAAAATAAGATTCGAGAGCTCATTAACTCAGTTGTCAGATACATTTATTTCTTCATAAGCTCCTTTTTTCCTACTAACCTTTCACAATACTAAAAGCAAAAGAGCTTATCTACTTTTATGTTTCACCAAGCATATATCAGCTACCATTATGCTCTTTTCCAAAGGAAATTTTAGGGAAAATGTACATTCCAAAATATTTTATTTGGAGGATGAAATCTCCAAACATCAAACTATTTAGTGGATTATTGTAGCTTTAAACAAGGGAAAATGTAGCCACTAAATATTCCTATTTTGATATCATTAATTACTTGCACAATCCAACCATAACACAAAATACCAATTTAGTAAGTGAAGGATCTTTGGAAAATGTTCTTTGGATTTTTCTTATGGTGAGGGGGACTCATTGGCAGATGCTTTCATGTTTTATCACAAAAATTTGAATCGATTGGTGATGAAACTAATCTCATATTTATTCACAGCTCCCATGTACAGGACTTCAGCTCCACTTGGGTAAGACGTCCCATATTTTCAGGCATGAATTCCAATCTGTATTTCTAAGATGTCATCTTTTGCTAGGGTGACTTTATAACTTATCCAGTTTTGAGAGTGAACGATAGTACTATTAATAATTATGCTAGAACAAACAAGTTCTATCCCACAGGGACTTGTGATCACCCTGCATTTAGTTGAATAAATGACAGGTCTTACCATAACTGCTCTCTCCTTGACATGAGTCTGATTTCTCACTAAAGAGTATTTTGCACGTTATTATTCCAGAATGTCTTTCAGTACAAACTCTTTCCCTCCAGATTTTCTAATTCTATGCATCTCAGGTTTCACTTTTGCAGTGAAGTTCCCTGGTCGCCTAGCTCTCATTGATTGATCTTTCTGAGCAGTACTTAGAGTTTGCACTGCACATCATCATTGGCTCTGAAATTGTTTGCTCTTGTTTCATATATGTGTAAGTTTTATCTTCCAAAATGTACCATGGGTTTCCCAAAAGCAGGGAGGGATGCGTTGTACTTTTTCCTCTCCAGCAGACTTGACATAGGAATAACCAGCTAACACTGCGATCAAATATTGAATGATTAAACTGGACATGGTATTTTTTTTTTCCTCTCACACTTATCTCTACCCTTCTCATTGTGCTCCAGCCATACTGGCCTACTTCCCGTTTCTTCAAGATGCCAATCACGGTGACTCTGCAGTACTCATTCAGTTAGCCTATCATGTATTTTCTTCCCCTTATTTGCAGGTTGATTTCTGTACTTTACTTCAGGCTCCTGTTCCGAAGTTACTTCTTTAGAAAAGAGTTCCTTGGAACTATCTGTATTATGTCCACTTTCACCCCATTAGCCTTACTCCCTTAGCTTCTCTCCTTGCTTTATTTCTAGTCTTTATAGTTCTTTTTTCCTTCCTAATGTCAAATACACACAAAGATACCACCCCTCCCCCCAATAATAACTAAGTTTCATATCTTGTTCATCTATTACCAACACCGAGAAGTGTGCTAGGAACATAGAAGGTGCTCAAGAAATCATGTATCTATTAAAAGAACATGGCAGGGGAAGAAAATTATGCCCAAATAAACACTGGTAGTGGTGATGAAGGAAAGTATGGAGCAGTTTATTTGAAAGAGAATGTGAATCATGTTTTTAGAGTATAGAACCTATATTTCTGTGCTTGAACTCAGATCTGTCCTTCGACCTCATTCCCTGTGAAGTTTCTACCAGCTACACCATGCTGAATGATCACCAAGGCTAACATAAATTCTAAGAAATTTTCCATTTCTAGAAATCCTTCACATATTTCCCCCATGAGGAGTTGAATAGAAACTAAGATCTGTTCTGAAATTCTTTCTTAGTTGAAGAACCAAAAATGAGCAAGTATGGCCATCATGCAGAGATCGTTTTTTCCTCGTTAGATAATTGCATCTGAGAAGGAAAGAGGATAGAAAAACATATTATAGCAGTCTTAGATATATAGCATATCACCTCTCCTTACAAGACAAATTTAACCTCTGTTGCTTTAAAATAACCATATATAGGCTATAAACACAGTATTTTAATGGATTTTTCTCTTTTGTGCTGTCAGTGTAGATAAAACTTAACTGCTTCCTGTAAGATCCTTTTCTAGAAATGTAGCAGTACATGTAAAATTTGTTAGGCCATCAACCCACTCTATTTTTCCTGGAAACAGCACCCTTGCCATTTTGAGAGCTGCTCTTTCCCATCTGTGGTTATATGGTTGGAATAGAAGCTGCTGCCTTTCAATATAATTCAGGCAGTGAAGTCACGGCCCAAGGTCAGACCATCATCAGAGCTTAAGGTGTACACCTGATCAAACCGAGACCAATGGGCATCCTCCCCAGGGATTTGTCCAATTTGAGCCAGAAGGAAAGCCCTTTCATCCTTGGCCACAGAAGCCTTGAAATGGCTATATTTCCTATATCACCCTTTATGTGTAGAAAGGCAGTGTTCTCTAGTAAAAATCAAAGGCAGTCAATAAAACTAAAACATAAAGCAAAATAAAACACACACCCCCCAAAACAAAAGTGTAAAATAGAGTTTGACTACATCTGAGTTCCTGGTTCCAGTTGCCCAGGAAAAACTCTAAAACCACTCTTTCCTTTGCCTTAATTAAGTGAATCAAGAAATTCTTCTCCAGAACATTGTGCACATTTGATTTTCTGCTGCTCATTTTTTGGCCTCCTAAGCAAACTCTAATTTATGTTGCAAACCTTTTTGAGGGCTCTTTTCCTGTGATGCCTCTCCTGAAATCTCACTTCTTCACTACCGAATTCTATTTTGTGTTCGTCCTTCTATAATTGCATGTCTTATTGCAGTGCATTTTTGCATGTGAGTTTCTACTGCTGTCTTACATGCCCTATGAAGAGCGAGGTTCTGTATTTAATTTCCATTACTAGAACTCAGTGCTTTAATGTCAAAGATTAGGTTCTCAGTAAGTGAAGTAATAAACAACCTTGGAAGGGGGCTCTTTTTGTCTTGCTAAGAAAGTAAGGGTACTCCACCAGAGGTCACTCCTAAAATATTTGACAGAAATAATAATTAAAAAGTAAGTAAATATACAGCAACAAAATAATGAAACTGACATTGGAGGCAAAGGCTTTCTTGCTATGTTATATACAACCTTTTGGTCAATTCTAATCTTTTCCTCTTGAAATCTCAGTTATACTCTCTTTCTGTAGAAATGCCTCATCAAAAATACTTTCATCTTGCTCTGCTCTTCTTTTGAGTATTTTATTATAACCTCTTAATTAAATGACACTCAAAATTATTTGCATTTGAAAAAGTATGTAATTGTATTATATGAGATATTAAAAGTTTCCACATCTAAATATTGTTCTACTTAATTCACTTTGCCTCATGCTACATAATATAACTTTTTTTTTTAAACATCTTTATTGAAGTATAATTGCCTTACAATGATGTGTTAGCTTCTGCTTTATAACAAAGTTAATCAGTTATACATATACAATATGTTCCCATATCTCTTCCCTCTTGCATCTCCCTCCCTCCCACCCTCCCCATCCCACCCCTCTAGGTGGTCACAAAGCACTGAGCTGATCTCCCTGTGCTATGTGGCTGCTTCCCACTAGCTATCTATACATAATACAACTTTTAACATTTGTAATGTGTTTACTTCTAGTGTATTTTGCATTTTGCTCTTTATTAAACATGAAGTATAAGAACAGCAAGAAAGTCTTACATAGATTGGCAGTGGTCATTCTACTGGATCATTTGATTTCACAACATGCATGCTCATGTAAAATTATACATGTACCATACATTCATATAACCTTCTATAATTTCATCATCCAGATGGATTTCAGGGAGGGACATTTAAAATATATTGGTGTGAAAATTAGATTTAAGTTGAAAAGTGTCCAAGGGAAAATATAGAGTAATACTTTTGTTATTATAATTATGCAATTAGGAGAAGATTCCAATAGAGTACGCACAGAGAACAGGCTCAGTACAAGGTGTTTATCTTGGCACTGGCAGGAGTGGAGATAGTTTTACCTAAAGTTTATTAGAAAAGAATCACCTTCGGTAAATCCAAGCTAAATTTTAAGCATAATTATCTCTAGAGTCACATACCTTCTTCACCAATAGAGTGACATTTGTTTAAATTTATATATTTTTTTCTGTGTCAAAAGTTCAACCTTGCAGCTATTTTAACCATTCAGGAAAATATAATAAAAAGACCAAATATTTAATCTCCACACTAGAGAAAACTTATTGATACGCGAGAACTCAAAATTGTTTCCGCATCTTAAATTTCCCCATGACTTATTCTAGGCTATCATGAGCGTTGAGTATACAGTTAGAGAGCTGGCATAAGTGCTACAATGTTGACCCTGAACTGGATGCTAAGGATACTTGGTTAACTCTCTATCATAAAGACAAGTTTCAGGGTCTGTAACCTAGGATTCCAAAGCTCTCTATTTTCTGATTCTCTATTGTCATTTCTCATTTCTCACCATTCATTTACAACTTCACACTATATAGTCCAAACATATGGAACTCATTACAGTTATCCAAATATGTCTTCATAATCTTTTGTGTGTTTGTGTGTGTATTTGCTTCATCTGCCAAGCACATTTTTCTCACCCCTCAGTAACTGTGACAGATTATTTTTTGAAGATGGGTAGGTTTTCATTAGGTGCTTGACTTAAGCATAAAGCACCCTAAATTTAATCTCAGCTTTGTCACTGACTAACTCTCTAGTCGGGAGGTAGTTGCATAATCTATCTCTGTAGCTCAGTTTCTTCATGTGTAAATTGGCGCTATTATAGTATCTAGAGGGTGTGTATGTGTGTATGGATATGTTCTCTTCACACAATTTCAGGCATTTAGGGAATGTTTGTTAAGTGTAGACTTCTTCCAAAAGAAATTAATAAAGCTCAAATAATATAATTTTCTCTATACAGTTATTTCTCTGGCCTGAGGCTGCATGGATAGAAAACTACAATACTTTTAGTGAGAAACTGAGTTTGTGTGTGTGTGTATTAGAATAGATTCCAAAACTGAGAATGCACTGGGATTTTTACTCTATTTCCAGTAGTCACCAGAAATACCTCATCATGCTCACATACTAGTAAAAAATCATCAAATTCACCTGGTGATTTTATAAAAATACAATTTCCATGTTCCCCACTCCCCTCAACCGCGTAAGGTGTTGACTCTGAAGGTCTGGAGTAAAGCTGCAATATCAGGTAATTCTAATTCACAGTCAGATCGGGGTACCCACCATGCTCATCTCCTCCCCCTCCTTCTCCTTCCGTCTGTATCATTCTGATGTCTCTTATTATATTCAATTATTGCATTCTATCCTGTCTGAAAAGCTAAGTGAAGGCAGCCCAGTTCTGCCTCTCGCTATGCATTCATTCATTTATTCTTGTCACAAATCCTTACTGAGAGACTTTTGTGTCACAGGTACTGTGCTACCTGCTAGGTATACATTGTTCACTATTTGGTATAAAGGGAGTACTGCTAAGTATCAGGAATTCAAGCTGCCTGGGTTGTAATTGGAGCTGAGATAATACTAGCTGCTGTGTACTACTGCGTGGTCTCTAACCTCAGTCATCCTTGCTTCATCCATATCTGTAGCATGTGGATATCATTGTCCCCAACTCTCCCAATTCTTTGTGAGGCTTCATATGAGATCTCTATTGTCACCTGATAAGTTCACATACATGTCTGTTATTATTTTATTAATAGTGATATTAGTAGTCAGGGAGACAACATAAAACATAAACAAGTGAAAAATTATAAGGTGTAATAAGTTCTGTGAAGGGCACAATTGGATGCTTGAGAAATAGCAGAGAAACAGGATTTGATAAAGTAATTAAAGTTTCTTGAGAAGGTGATAGTTAAGTTGGTATGTGGAAGATAAAAGTGGAAATGGCCCAAGAAAACCAAGGGCAAAGCATTTTTGGCAAAGGGAAAAGCATATCTGAAGTTTTGCATCAGGGAAACATCTGGAATACTCCAGAAACTGCAATTGCTGCTTACAGTGAGAAAACAATTAGCTATTTCAAAGGGGTTATTGCCCAAGGCTCAAAATCTGCTGAAGCACCTGCATCCCCTAAAGCCATTGTCCGCCCCAGGGCATGACACCTGCCCCTGCAGTGATGGTCAGTGTTCCTGCTGAAGGCACATCAGGTTGTCTGTTTAAGCTGTGACAAGCAAGGCCAAGATTGATCTCTGGGATAGTTACTCACCTAGAGCTTCTCTTTCATTCTGACCCTGTGTCTCCTTTTATCCGAAAATTTCACCTGGTGCCACCAGCCCAAAGCTGTGCCTCTGTACATTTGAAATGTCTTATAGAAGTTTTACTGAATCAGTTCTTTTAGACTCATCTTTAGGTACATATTGTTGCCAAGTGGTTGAGAATTGAACTCCAGAATCATATTATGATGTATACTCCCACTTTGCAACTTAATTGCTAGGTGACGTTTTATTTACATTTTTAAATTGTTGCATTAAAAAATTAAATACAAACTTAGTAGCTTAAAATAACACCCATCTATTGACTCACACTTCGGATGGTTAGAAGTCCAGACACAATATGACTGTACTGTCAGCCCAGGGTTTCACAAAGCTGAAATCAAGGTCTCAGCCAGGCTCTCATCTTGAAGTCAAGGTGGTCTTCCAAGTTCGCATGATTATGGCTTAAATCAGTTCTTTGCTGCTGTGCTACTGAGGCCACATTTCCTTGCTGGCTGTCAGCCAGGGGCTGCTCCCAACATCTGGACACTCTCTGCGTTCCTTTCCATGTGACCCTCTCCATCTTCAAAGTCAGAAACAGAGAATCTCCCTCTGTTGAAGACTCCTCATTCTTCAAATGCTGTCTATAGGAAGAGCCTGGTTCTTGTTAAGGGCTCACATCATTAGGTCATACCTATCAATCGTCTCCCTTTTAAAAATTCAACTGTGCTGTATAACATAACCTAATCCCTGGAGGGACTATCCCATCATATTCAGAGCGCACATCCACAGTAGAAGAGAGGGGCAGAAATCTTGGGTGCTGTCTTAGAATTCTACCTGGCACACCTTGTCAAGACTTCAAGCCATAGATTTCCTTCTCTGTAAATCAAGGATGATAATGGTGCTTTGCCTTTGGATTTCTGTGATGAATAAATGAGGTAGTCATGTAAAGTGATTGCTGTGGTCACTAGCATGTGAAAGCTCTTTAAAATATCAATGCTGTTTCACTATTATAACTACTACCCCCACCACCAGCACCTCCACTACCACTGATGAGTTCGGTGTAAGTCTGTGGTCTGTGGCAGATGGCGTATCATTTGTATTCATGTTTTCCCCTTTTTCTCACTCTAAGATGATTATTTGCCTAAGAAACCAAAGACTCTCTTGGCTCCAAACAGATCACTGGAAGATTTTCTTCGTCATTCTTCCCTTAGGAACGTGATTCCTTGAGTAAATACAGTGGAGCTTCCATAAGCGCCCATTTTTCTCCAACAAACATACATCCACACCCACACAAACACACACACATACATATGCACCCCAAATTAACTCTTCAAAGAGAGAAGGTTGATCATTTAACATGTGTGTTATAATCAGACAAAACTGCATTTATGTCCTGGCTCTACTAGGATATTTAACTTCAGAGAGCCTCTACTTCCTTCCCTATAATAAAGATACATTAACGATGATGGCCATGTAGAGTGGTTGTTAGAATTAAATTACTCTATAGTGACTTCCAGATAAATTATAGCTATCGTGATTAATATAAATCTACCACAATTTATCATACAGCTTATGAAAACTACTCAAGCTGAAAATTTCCAACCTAGAATACTTAAATATATATTAAATGTGCTATTCCATTTTATTTTTTTTAACTAGAAACAACAAACAAGCATGTCTAATTGTCCACCTTAAATTAAGCTTTCCCGCCCAGATGTCCAAAGGATGATAGCTTAAAAACAAAAAAATATCACTTTGTAATATTTCATTTTTGCTTGTATTCTTTCTAATTTATTCTGGGTGAAATCTCAAACCCTTTTCATCGTAGGACATGAGAAATGCTGTATATGGGTGGGTTTCAATGGATGTGACATTTGGGGGCATCCCAGTTAGTTTTTCTTACCCTGTGCATTCATGCTGATTGAGTCATGAACAGTGGTGATGTGGTCACTTCAATTTGTGACATCTACTGTTTCTCCACCTGAGTCACTTCACTCCAGATGTGTTATCCCTACAGAGAACAAGCAAAGAGACACAGCTGCAACCACAGTATCAGTGAATGCTTTTCATAAATTGGAGACTAAAATGGGGGTGGGGGGAATCTATCTGCTCTCTTAACACCTTAAAGAGCTTGAAATGCATGTGGTGACATTCAACATTTTTCATTCATTGGTACATATCTCCAAGGTTGAGCTGCTTTATTATGTTTAAAGATAATATTGCCATTTTCCTTTTCTCTTCTTTCCTTTTTTGAATGACATAGAGTTATGTTCCAGAATTCAAAGTGCATTCCAAGAGAAGCCATGCTCAATTGAAGGGTGATTTCTGTTGTCTGAGATTAACATTTTGATTGTACACTTAAGTATTTAATGTTTCATTTTGGGCTAAACAGTCATTTATTCACTAAAGAAATACTTGTTGAACACCTACTTTTGGCCAAGTACAAAGAACTGAGGATGCAGGTATGTGGTATAGAGTTGTGTTAGAAAAGCAGATTCTGGAGCCGGACTGTCCTTGACTACCACGTACGAGCTGAGGGACCTTGGGCAAGCTACCTAATTTTTTTTTTTAATTAATTTATTTATTTTTGGCTGTGCTGGGTCTTCATTTCTGTGCCAGGGCTTTCTCTAGTTGCGGCGAGCGGGGGCCACTCTTCATTGCGGTGCACGGGCCTCTCACTATCGTGGCCTCTCTTGTTGCGGAGCACAGGCTCCAGACACGCAGGCTCAGTAGTTGTGGCTCACGGGCCTAGTTGCTCCACGGCATGTGGGATCTTCCCAGACCAGGGCTCGAACCCGTGTCCCCTGCATTGGCAGGCAGACTCTCAACCACTGCGCCACCAGGGAAGCCCTACCTAATTTATTTTTGTCTCAGTTTGTTTATCCATGTAATGTGGATAATAATAGTACCTACCTCATAAGGTTGCAAGAAGGAGTAACCAAGTTAATATTTGTAAAATGCTTTAAAACACTGCCTGACACATAAGAAGTTCTAGGTAAGTTGAAAAAGCAATTAAAAAAATGGTCACATTTACCTTCCTGTGGCTCACAGTCTTTGGGGGCAGGTGGGAAAAGGACCACTAAATGGCTATACATTAGGTGTTACACTGTTACTTCTATGAAATTTTAATTATTAATAATACACCTAATGCAGTTGGGACTGGGAGGTGTGAGAACAGGAAAACCTTCAAGGAAAGATGATGCTTGACTTACCTTTTGAAGACTACGTAGGAGGTGATGAAGAAAAGGAGAGAAATACAGGCCCGGTGTTCCTTGCTGAGCAAAATGTAGCAGAGCGGCCAAGCAATGAGACTCTGGAGGGTGAGTCATGCATGCGGAGGCTACAGAAGTAGGTAGGCATCAGATGATTGAGAGCATGTGTGTTGATTTTTTATATTCTTCCTCTGAGGGCAGCAAAGAGTCACTGACGTACTTGGACCAGAAGTCATCGCAATTACAGGGATCAGGCGTGCTGTGTTAGAAGGGTCATTCCAGTAGGCATGAGAAGGAAAGAGACTAATGAATGGTAGGGAGAACATCCAGGAGCCTGAGGCAATAGCCTTGGGCCTGATGAGTCAACAGCAGTGGAGTAAAGGTGGGAAGACAGACACAGTACTTGACTGATGGGAAGCGAGCAGCACGGGAAAGAAATGTGGGCCCCTGGGTGAGGAAACACAAGGAAACTGATTTACTAACCATTCCCCATTCCTGATGTAGTTCATCCATTCACACAACGTGGCAAAGAGAAAAAAGAAAAGTCATTACATTTTGACAATATGGATCACAAATATTTCATCAGTGGAACTTTATGAATCAGTGGAACACAACATTAGACCAAGGGCACCTGCTTTTATAATGAGTGAACTAGAAAAGAGTGGAGTTAGAAAGTATCTAATCCGCTCTCCCTTGGATCAGAGAGGTTAAGGATTTAGATGAGATTTAGGTACTTTCTTAGCTTCAGCACAATTAAAATTACATGAACTCTAATTATTTAAACCTGGTTTAAATGAATCGTCATCACTAGAGCTGTCAACCTGGGGAAGTCACTGTTTTGTCATCCGTAAAATGCCTAAAAGGTGTCTACTTCAATTAAAATTTTGTATTATGATGTATATAGGTTGTCTAGTTCCTGCTACATGTTAGATCCTGAAATAAATTATAAGAACGGGAGCCACTTCCATTTATTAATATTTCCAATATTTCACCCATAAAGAATTTGAGTTGGTTTAAAATAAGAAGACATGCATTAAATAATATGACTGCTGAGGTAGAAATTAAACATAAAGAACAAAGAAAAGAAAAAGAAAATATAGATCATGGAGAGGGGAGTAAAAGTTGCACATCAAAGTCAACTTAGTAGCTAGAGTTGAGATAATATTTGAATTGATTCTCAACAACTAGATAGTGAAATGTGGCAGAACCATGGATGATACCAGGTCTTCTGCTTGCAAGGGCAGAGCACTTTCTACTACCTCAAGAAATACATGAATTAAGAGTAAAATAAAAAAAAAAATTTTTAAAGAGTAAAATACTACAGGAGGAAATGCCCTGCAGTTAATTAACAGCTATATATTCTTTTTTTTTTTTAACATCTTTATTGGAGTATAATTGCTTTACAATGTTGTGTTAGTTGCTGCTGTATAACAAAGTGAATCTTTAAGAGGAAAGTTGATGCAAGCGTTTTTCACCCATGTGTATCACTTTGAATTCTGCATAGTGAATATGAGAAGTCACATTGGCCGTTCTGTTACCCTCTAAGCAGTCCTACAGTTTGTAGTTTTCCATTATGCTGCCATCTTATTAATGAAGAATTATTACGGCAAAGAAATCTTTTGAGGCAGTTTAAACTGGTAAACTGCTTAAAGGGGAGGGAAGGGATGTTTTCAAGTTGTAATCAGGGACTCTTAGACATTAGGACACACATCATCTTGCTCCCAAACTCCCACTAGAGCCACAATCATAATGCATTTCTTTTTGGAGTATCTGGGCAGGGGTTGGGGGGGAGGAGGAGAAATAAACAGTACTCAGCAAAAGAAGTGCATTGGATTTTCAGTGAAGCAGATATTCACACAGATGTTAAACATGGAAATGAGAAAAAGATGAATCTCTAGAGACAAGTACCTATGTAGGATTCAAAGGTAAACGATAGAATATGGAATATTCTTGTAGGAAAAAAATGTAATCAACAAAGAGGAAAAATTGGTCACAGAACCTGCTTGTGATGAAGCAGAGAAAACTAATCGACCCATATATTCCTATTGGGAGAAGGGAAAGGAAGATATCTTTCTTTCTTTAAGAAACAGAAGCATTATCATTTATGAAATGACAGCTTTTACTTTCCATCAAAATATATACTCTTTCTTTCTATTCTCTTGAGATCTCAATCAGAATTAGGGAAATAAAATGTGGCTGCAAGAAGAGAAAAAAGACTTTGATTTATTGCAGGACAGAACAGCTTTAGTGAACTGTGAAAACTGATCAGTCAAAAAAAAGTCCAAATTTAGTGCATTTATCATCATTTAAGGCCAAGTGATGTTGGAGTTAAACACACAAAACAAACAAAAAATGATATATTGAAAATATCTTAGAAACAAGTGATCTATGTCAATTTCTTCCTCTTTGGATTTAAAAACCGTCATTGAAGAGATATTTGCTCTATGAGTTATCTATTACTATGGAACAAATTACTTCAAACCTTAGTGGTATAAAACAACACGCATTTATTATTTTACAGTTTCTGTGGTTCATTACTTTCAGAGTAGCTTAGCTGAGTGATTCTGGCTTAGGGT
Organism: Balaenoptera musculus; assembly: GCF_009873245.2. NCBI lineage: Eukaryota > Metazoa > Chordata > Mammalia > Artiodactyla > Balaenopteridae > Balaenoptera > Balaenoptera musculus. The sequence goes on from NC_045803.1 coordinate 35,333,926, forward strand.
CTTTTACGAGATTGAAGTCATCAGCCAGGGCTGCAGTCATCTGAAGGCTTGACTGGGGCCGGAGGATAAGCCTCCAAGATGGATGACTCTGATGGCTTTTGTCGGGGAACCCCATTCCTTGCTATATAGACCTCTTCATATGATTGTATGAGTGTCCTAAGATAAAGTTTGGGGTGCTTAATTAAATTTGAATTTAAGGTAAACAACAAATGCATTTTTAGTATAAGTATGTTCCCAATATTGCAAGGGACATACTTATACTAAAAAATGCATTGCTCATCTGAAATTTAAATTTAACTGTTTCCTGTATTTTTATTTGCTAATTATGGCAACTGTTTTGTGCCATGGCAGCTGGCTTCTCCCACACCAAGTGATCTAAAAGAGAGAGAAAGTAGAAAGCTGTTATGCCTTTAATGACATTTTTTTGGAAGTTACATGCCATCATTGCTACCACATTTCAGTCATCAGCAGCAAGACACAATGTCTGGCACATAGTCAAATGCAGGGGACTTCATTTCCACCTTTTGAGAAGAGGCTTGTCAAATAATGTGTACATATTTGAGAGCCATCGCAAATACGTAAATACTGAAAACATGTTTAGATTTTTTTTGTTTTTTAAACAGATTATTTTTTTAAATTAATTAATTTATTTATTTTTGGCTGTGTTGGGTCTTCGTTTCTGTGCGAGGGCTTTCTCTAGTTGTGGCAAGCGGGGGCCACTCTTCATCACAGCGTGCGGGCCTCTCACTATCGCGGCCTCTCTTGTTGCAGAGCACAGGCTCCAGACGCGCAGGCTCAGTAATTGTGGCTCACGGGCCCAGTTGCTCCGTGGCATATGGGATCTTCCCAGACCAGGGCTCGAACCCGTGTCCCCTGCATTGGTAGGCAGATTCTCAACCACTGCACCACCAGGGAAGCCCCCTGAAAACATGTTTAGATTTTAAAGAAACACTTTTCTGATTCAACGTTGACCTTAATTCTCTACCTACAGAAACATACACACACATAAATACACACACATACACACACTTACAAACACACATACACATGGGACTTCACTGTATGGAATTGAGTTAATTATAATCTATGATGATAACACACTTATCGTTGTAATTCCTAATGATAACACCATCAATTTAGGCATGCCCTTATTTATTTGTGTTTTAGTTACTTAATTAGTTATTTGGAATCATGTAATGAGCACCATGAACCTACCACCCAAACAAAATCTCTGACTCTGAGTATAGCCTATATCTAACCAAATGAATCACCATCTTAACTCCAAGACTCTCCCCAGAAATTATGAACATTCTCAATCTCATATTTTTGTCATTTCCTTGCTTTTCTTTTTATATAGTTTTATTCCTATAGAAAATATGTGTTTGTTTGTATATACATATATATGTATTTGTTATTTAGTTATACAGTTATATAATACTATGTATAGTTTATAGTTATTTAGTTATACACCTATGATGTATCTTCTCAGTTATTTTTAATTTCATCAAAAGTGTATTATCATGAATGTAAGGTTTTTCACTTAACATTTTTATTGACATTCATCCGTATTGCTGTTAGTTGTGACAGTACTTTCATTTTGACTGCTGTATTACATTCAATTGTGTTATATTGAATATAACACAATTTATTCATTCATCTATTCTAATGATAGGCATTAAAGTTGTTTCCAATATTTTGCATGAACACTGCTGCTGAGCTCATAGTTATGCTTTTTAATGTGTATGTGCAAGAGTTTCACTTGGATATATACACACAAGGGTGCAATTACTGTATAAGTAATTCCTATGGGCAGGAAAAGCAAACCCATAAGCAGAATAAGGGTCTACTGCTGTGTGAATGAACCACTGGCTCTTCCAGGATGAAAGGGACACAACTTGATATGCAGTGGCTTGTTGGCACCTTGAGTTGTAATGCTCAGCATTAGTCTCTCTTGCTGGCAGCTTGAACATTCAGAAGTGGCTCGATAAGCCTTAGAAAATAAGAACCATGATGTTGGGCCCATCAGTAGCCTCTATTTCTGCTATTGTGTCTACTCTTTTTGTGTGGCCATCATGCCAATGACAGAGCATGACTAATGCCAATTAACCAGGTGATTTCATCTACTTGGTTATTCAGTGTCCCTTTCATGATGGATTTCTTTTTTTGGTGGACATTAACATGTGATACAAAAATCACCTCACTTCTTGCCTACTCCCATATACCTGCCTCTACCATAGTCCTCTGAGCTTTTAATCTTTTCCTTCCTAGACCTGTGACTAGCTGGCCATTAGCCCTTGTCTATGAGTCTGTATATATTATCACCTCAGGCCACTTTTCCTACAACATAAGTTGCACTGAACCTCTTGAACCTTTGCCCATTGAAAAGATTTCCCCTTGATCCTCTCACCCAAAATTATGCCTGAGCATAACTCCATCAATTTTTGGCTTACATAATACCACTACTAAACTGACCTATTCATAAAAGGTATACATGTTTTTCTTTCCATATTTTGGTGGTCATATAGGATCCTTTCCACTGGTCATAGGTTTGAGTGGAGGGAGAGACGGTGGTACAGTTGTGACTTGTGACATGGGGATTTGGGCCATGGCTTATACAGCTTGCCCATGCTTTATGGGCCTACTCAAGCTGGACCCTGGATATATCATTTTCATCTTTTAATGAATTGCTGCTGTGCCTCCCCAACTTTATTGCTTGCTAAATCTAACAAAACACAACTTATAATAGGCAGCCGTAAGACAAATGGTCACTTAGTGTCCCATGGTCAAGTATTCTGTCTCTACCAAGGCCCGTTAGTGCACTAGGACCTGTTTACGAAGCAGATGACATGGCCTCACTCCAGAAGTGGGATTTTCCCACTGGGACCTGCCAGACCTCCACACTGCATGTTTTCCCAGCACTGATATCTCCAACAGCACAGGGTCTGCTGTGTCATACGGCCCAGGCAGTAGGGCTGCTTACATTCTAGAGAACCATTGCTTGCTGTAGGCCCCACTCAGAGCTGTAAGTTTGGGGTGTTGAGGCTAAGGCTGTAATTCAAGGTGTGGAATATATCAGTTACAAATTCTGAAGAGGCTTACCATGTGTTGTGTGGTTCTTTATTTACGGTAGTGGATACAAGATGCTTCAGTTTGTTCTCTTACTTTTCTTAGGGTGTTTCCATACCCCCAGATCATGAGATCTTTAAAAACTATATTGAATTGGTAGAGCCCTGAACTGGATATGTCACAAATGTGAAAACTGGCCCAAGTCTAGGAACTAGGCAAGGGTGCGTTATGGTCTAGGTTAATTTTGTCGTCTTGGCTTTTCCAGGGACCGTAGTACTTCTGAATTTACAATATAGATCTGATCCAGCATACTTACTTATCTAAACTTTCTAATCCCTTTCTTCACCATCTGACATAGTAATTAAGGCATTTCAGTTTTGCTCGGAATGGGTCATCACTTTTCCCTGGCTTCTAGAAACTACTCTAGCAGAAAGCTTCACCATTTCCTAAGATTTTGCCAGAGTGTTAAATCTCACATCTCAAGAGAGTGGGCCAAAGTTAATGAACTCTCCCTTGTCCTGTCTTATGTTCTGTACCCCTTGATCAGGCACCCTCAAAATCCAGTCTGGTGCATGCCAGCTTATTCTTGTAGTTTCTATGGGCCACAGTCCTTTCCTCCACTATCAGGCCTAGCATGACCCTGGCTGGGTTGATGCTGTGCCTCAACCCTAATTACTGGCTTGGCAGACAGCAATGGAATTGGATCCTTCTGAGGGCCCATGTTGCTTTGTGGGAGAAAAACCTCTGCTGTGTCTTCTCATACAGGGGTAGTGCTAGCTCTAGTGAGGGGTAGATCAATTCTGCTGGTTCTGAGAGTTAAGAGCAATCCGGGGAACTAAAATCTTTGGGAGTTTCCACCGGTATGTTTCCATCCCACTTGTCAGGTCCCAGGTTTTCCCAACAAGGGTCCTGGCCTTGGCCTATCAGACCTAAATCAGTTAAACCTCAAATACTTGTTAAGTTCGATGACTTTGACTATGATGTTGAGAATTTGGTTTTCAGGTTTTACAGTTTTCAACAACAAGAGATAAAGGTGTCTTTCTAAGCTACCAACTCCCCCCAACTTGCTTTTATTGCAGTGGTCAGGGTATTCTAATCTATTGGGCCATTCTTCGAGAGGAACTATCTATGCACCTATGTACCACCCAAAAATGGGACTTTATGACCAGCCTGCAGTAATGAGGTAGTGTCAAGACTTATATTACCACATATTTTCTCAGACCTCTCTTGGGACATCATCTCGAGATGGAATAGATCAGCAATCAAGGGAGATGTTTTAAAATATCCTGCTATGATGGTGGAGAACAAGAGGTTGACTGCGGTTGTAGTGCCTGTAAAAGATATATGGGGCAGGGAAGCAGATTGGTCATATAAAGTATTCACACAGTGATGCAGGTCCGACTCCTGTGAAGGCAAAGAGAAGTAGAACTGGACAGGGAGAGCCTCTGATAGAGATGCAGAAAAGTGGTGAGAGTAGGCTTCCTTGTTGTGCTCCCGACTTTAAAGAAAGGCTTGTAATATTCCCACATTTAGGCTGTTAGCTGCACTTTTTTTTTTTTTTCCTTTCTTTTTCTAAGAAACTCATCACAGGATTACAGAGGTTTGTGCCTTTTTAAAAATGCAATACTGAAAAATATTATCATGAATAGCTGCTGATTAGGGAATTATTTCTCTATTAATATAACTATTTTATTCTAATCTAATGAGATAGTAAGTTGTATTTATTAATTTTATGGTATTAAGCCATCTTTGCATACCTGGAATAAATTCAACTTGCCCATAGTGCATTGTTTTTGTTTTGTTTTTAATGTATGTATAGATTAATTTTGATAACCTTTTACTTATAATTTATATTATATTCATGAATAGAACAAACATTTGGTTGTCACTTCTTGTAATGGCTTTGCCTAATTTGGTTTTGGGATTAGCTGGTTTTGTATAGAATTGGAAAGTATTTTGTCTTTTCTCGTTTGCAGAAGAGTTTACATGAAATTGGAATGATTATTTCCTAGAAAGTTGGGTAAAACTCACTTGTAAAAAACAATTTGGCCTTATGTTTTATTTCTGGAAACATTTCAAACCAATATTTCAAATTATTTAATAGTTATAATTCTATTTGAAGCTTTTAATTTCTTCTTGGTAATTCATATTTTTTCTGCAAGAATAGTCATTTTATCTAAGTTTTCACATTTTTGACAATTGTTGATACTCTATCTTTCTATATGTATTTTAGTGTACTTCTTTTTAATCTGATTTTATTATAATATTTGTTATGGCTTCTCCATTTTCTTCATGATCACTTTTGCCAGAAGTATGTCTGTTTTGTTAATTTGTTATTTAAGAACCAATTATTGTGCTCTTTCCATCTCTCTCATTGTTTTATCTCCTTCTACTTTCTTTGGATTTATTGTGTTGTCCATTTTCTAACTTCTAACTCATTACTTTTAAGGCTTTCTTAGTATTTCATTCATCATTTGGTTCTAAGTAAAATATTTAGTAATTTGACTTCAATTTCTAAATATCTGGGAATCATTTCCTTTTTATCATGCACACGTAATAAACCATACACACACACACACACACACCACATCTTCTTTATCCATTCACCTGTCAATAGACATTTAGGTTGCTTCCATGTCTTGGCTATTGTAAATAGTGCTGCTATGAGCATTGCGGTGCATGTATCTTTTTGAATTATAGTTTTCTCCAGATATATGCCCAGGAGTGGGGTTGCTGGATCATATGGCAACTCTATTTTTAGTTTCTTAACTAAAACCTGCATACTGTTTTCCATAGTGGTTGCACCAATTTACATTCCCACCAACAGTGTAGGAGGGTTCCCTTTTCTCCACATCTTCTCCAGCATTTGTTATTTGTAGACATTTTAATGATGGCCATTCTGACCCATGTGAGTGGGTACCTCATTTTAGTTTTGATTTCCATTTCTCTAATAATTAGCAATGTTGAGCATCTCTTCATGTGCCTGTTGGCCATCTATATGTCTTCTTTGGAGAAATGTCTATTTAGGTCTTTTGCCCATTTTTTGATTGAGTTGTTTGTTTTTTTATTATTGAGTTGTATAAGCTGTTTGTATGTTTTGGAAATTAATACATTGTCAGTTGCATTGATTGCAAATATTTTCTCCCAGTCCGTAGGTTGTCTCTTCATTTCGTTTATGGCTTCCTCTGCTATTCAAAAGCTTATAAGTTTGATTAGGTCCCATTTGTTTATTTTTGCTTTGATTTCTATTGCCTTGGGAGACTGACCTGAGAAAACATTGCTACGATTCTGCCTATGTTCTCTTCGAGGAGTTTTATGGTGTCATGTCTTATATTTAAGTCTGTAAGCCATTTTGAGTTAATTTTATCTATGGTATGAGGGTACCATAGACTTCATTGATTTACATGCAGCTGTCCAGCTTTCCCAACACCACTAGCTGAAGAGATTTTCTTTTCTCCATTGTATATTTTTGCCTCCTTTGTTGATTAATTGACTATAGGTGTGTGTGGATATATTTCTGGGCTCTCCATTCTGTTCCATTGGTCCAAATGTCTGTTTTTGTGCCAGTACCATGCTGTTTTGATTACTGTAGCTTTGTAACATTGTCTGGCGTCTGGGAGGCAATTCTGAGTCTTTTATGGTTCCATATAAATTTTTGGATTAGTTTTCTAATAAGTTTTGTTAAAAAATATATTTATGTTACATAATGTAGCTACACAGGTTTTATTTGTTTAATATATATTTCTCCATCATTTATTTTGAACATTTGAGAGGTCCTATGCTTTAGTTATGTCTTTTACAAAACAGCATATATATGGATTTTTAAAAACACAACCTGACTTCCAGTTTTCAGTCTGGCATGTAAGGAGCTTGGAAGTCACCATTCCATCCCAACAACAAGTAAAAAGCTGAATAAGCTGAAAATATCAGGAACTCTACCCATATCCTTAAGAGAAGTGAGATTACAAGGCAAACTACTGTCCCCAAAACTGGAGAAAAGAGACAAATACAGAAAATCACGACTTCATAGAGCAGAACTTAACTGGTTCCTGAGAACCAGCACTGGAGTAAGAAAACCTGAGCTGTAATTGACAAATGTCTGTAGGCTCAGTATGAAAATTTGAGAGAGAAAAACTCCAGGGAACCCTGCAGCTTCTTCCCCACCCATCCTTTTGTGAGTTTTACCTCTTAAAGCTCTATCAGGTTCTCACAGTGAATATCAGAAAGAAAAAAAAATTACCCTCATGCTCTTGCTGGGGGAAGATCATTTTGTTCTTATTAACAAGTTCTGTTCTCAGGAGAGAGTACTTAACCGGAGCCTAACTTGCTGGAGTTTTATCAGGGCCTAAATGACCTGAGGAAAGAGAAATATCCAACTCCAGTCACTCTAGACATTCTTTCCCACCTAAGGGAGGAAAACAAACAAATGAACAAAACCCCAAAAAACAAACAAACAAAAAACCCCATACAGGCTCACTAAAATATTGGGACCTCATCATAGGACTATCGAATGCTTCCCCTTTCCCCACAACTTACCACTATGTTACTGAAGTCCTACTGACAGCCGTTCTTTTAATCCAGTAAATCGTGTCCAGCTGTCAAGAAATAAGTAAAAGGTAAACCAACGAGTAAACAGTCTGAAGAGACAGAGGAAGCATCAGAATCAGACTCAGAACAATTTTTAAGAATACGTGACTGAACATAGTTGTTTGCATTAGTCACTCAAAAAAAAAAAAAAATCCCAAGTTAGCAGTTAAAAAGTGGAGGCAAATAACATGTGAGAAAAAGTTCTTTAAAAAAAAAAACTCTTTAGAGACATTTCATATGCAGTTTAATCAACCTTAGCAATCTTTCTCTGGTCATTTGTTACTCATGTATGGATGTGAACTTGGAAAGTGTTACATTATAGTAACACCAAAAGGAAAATGTGTGCCAAATTCATAGTTGTTTTACCATTTTTTTTGTATGCTAGAAGCACACTAAAAATAAACATTCTTTGTTAAAAGAAATACTAGTAAGCTGGAGTATGGAACACAATTTAGGAAATTGTTTCAAATATCTAAACATAGTAAGAGTCAGGTGCTCAGCATTCAGTCTCCCTTAAAGAACTTCTCTCTTCAAACTCCTTGTCCCCTCCAAAGAAGATGAGGAGAAACAAAGAGCTGATAATATGTGGCAACCTGGATAAACCTATGAGCATGTCCATCATTCTTATTCATTTAAAAAATAATAGAAGAAATTTAAAAAAACACACACCTTGTTAAATTGTTGCTCTGGGAAAACACACTGACAAGTTCTTCTCCTGGCACTAATTTCAGATGGGCACCAAGTGCATAATTCCTGCTCAGTGAATGGTTTAATGCATTCATATTGCTTCTCTGTTCAAAAAATCTGACGGTGGAATGAGCACTATTATAATAATATTCCAAAATGAAAATGAATGTCAGAAATAATGATAGGAGAGGGTTTCACAACCTGCCAGTCCAATTTTAACAAGAGTAAATCTGCATTTCTAATAACTCCTCATTATTTATTTCAAAGTACTACAGGCAGAACCTTTGTGTATAATGAAAGATAAAGATATGAGAGTCTCTTTAAGCATTTCTCAGAAGATAATAGGTGCATAAATATATAAATTTATTTTCTAATCTAATGAGAAAAAGATCAAGAAAATTAAAATTTTCCAGAATTCTACTTCTGGTTCTATGTCAAATCCAACATCCTCTCTTGCTGGCCCCCAACACACTTGCAAGAGCCTTTTATAAACAATCCACTTACATCTTTCAAAAATCATCCTTCAAAGCTGCCTTTTAGATCATAATCTTAGGATGCTAAGAAAGAATAGAAGCATCAGAGGATAAAGAGGTGAAGATATGAAAACAATAAGAAATTACAACAGATGAAAGTGCTCAACTCCATGGTAATAACAAATATAGTGGTCAAGTGGCTGAAAAACAGTGAGTAAAGTAGAATTATACATTTCATTGGCATCATAAATTCATATTATAATTTTCTATAGGATAATGTAAACAATAATAATAATAAAAATAATAATGCAATAACAATAAAGACCTAGGAAGTTGGCAGTGTCATAAAGGAGGGATGAAACAGAGATAACCAAACATTGAGTAGAACAAATTTCTGTCGTTCTTTCGTTCTACCTCTCACAATTTTTACCATCAATGATATCACCTTTACTTTCCTTTATTATACTTTTTTAAAATTTACTATTTATTTTAAGATTATAATTTTTTGGTTATTACTTCATAGTTCAAGGATAAATTAATAAATATTATAGGTATATTAAAATATATGAAATAATATACTGACACTTGTCCAAATCCCACCTATAATAGTCTTGTAACATTGGTGGTAAATGCACCACATTTTGGAAAAGTCTCAGATGGATTAGCTTGTCATTTTTTTTCACTTAGTCATTATATAATTAAGACTTATCGTGTATAAGACTCTTTATTGGGCACTGGGGAAATAAGAGCTAATTAGACATTATTTTTGTTTTTGTGGCACTCACAACCCAGTAAGGAAGAAAGACACATTATCAGATTAGACTGAGTCACTCCTAAGATCCCTTCCACCATTGAGATTCTATGATATTCTGCATCTATGAGGCAAGTTCAAGCCAAACTTACAAAGTACATAGAGTTCTTTGACTTCTCAGACACCTCTGAAAGGACTTAATATTCATTTGATATTCAAGAAGTTGAAAGATCAATTTAAGGGGAAAAAAAAGGCTTCTTCAGAACATATTATGAATCTATTAGATACCTCGAAATAAAAGGTCACCAAGTCAAGTGAGCCAGGCAGTTTATATCTAAGAACAATATTTGTAGTTATGAATGCAATGAAATCTTTTGCTTCAAGAATTAATTTCCCCAATGTATAGTTGGCTGAATAATTGGTTCAGTGAAGGCAGACAAGTTTTCATATTTCTCAAAAGCAATATTGGCCACTGCTCATTTGAAGGCACCTGCCTTTTTGTGGGATGGCACATGCCATGCTTCTATTAGGCAAATTGAGCTTGTGATAGTTGTCTGCAAGTGGCAAGGATATGGGAGACATTCTGTCACTCAGCATCAGTTTAGAATTTAATAGCAAATGTTCTTGTCATCAAAAACTCTGTACATGAGTCCTAACATGGACAGTGCTTCAGTTCCAACATCACTGTCAAGCAATTCTACTTTAAGACAAAGGAGATTCAGATATTTAGTCCCTAATGCACACTGCTGCTCCAGTTTAGAAATTTTCTTTCCATCTTCAGGAATTTGCCTTTGAAAAGTACTTTCTCTAAGTTTCTATTTAAAGTACAGGAAGTAGCTTTGTATTTTGGTCCTATTAACCTCCTTTGAAACCACGGATTTGTATTAATTTCAAATGACAAAGTCAAATGAAGTGCTTTCCCAAGGAAAAATGATAGCATACGACTAGCTGGTATTGTCATTAGCATACGAGAGACTTTTCTGTCTCGTTCGCCAACTCTGCCTCACCATCCCCCAAAAGACTTGTCCCCAAAACCAAAGAATTGCCCTTGTGGCCTCTTATAACAGGCTGTTCCCCATATTGTTTATGGTACAAAGAATTAGCAGATGGTCATCTGACTCCGTATGAATCATTACACAATTCCTTCTGAAGGGAAGGTAAGAGAGCTCAGGAGCGTTTGTCTAGACTATTTTTATCTAGCAGTGACTCTGAGTAGTTGGAGAAATAGATTTGAAACTACTCTAGCCCTATATCTAAGAGTCCTGTTTGATGGAGTAAGAAAAGCAAGAAGAAGAAAAGCAGCGACACTACAAAATGGAAACTCCATCACTCTATTCTTCTTTTATATGTAGGAATCATTCTGGGCATAAAAAACAAAGAATTGAGTTAGAAAATCTTGTGTTATAAAGGGGAAAAAAAATCAACTTTGGGATTAAATTAACTCAGGTTTGAATTTCATTAACCATTTGAATTTAGTCAAGGTGCTTAACCTATCTGCCCTAAGCTTTCTGATTTGAAAAAGATGAAAAGAATATTTATTTGGCATATCCTGGTTGATCAGTGCTTAATACAGTGCTAGTATTATTTTCTAGTAGGTGCTTGAGAATAATCTCTGTTATCATTACTATTATCATCTATGGCATATTGAGATGAAATGTTCACTCCTTAGGCACAAGCAGGACATACAGTGACAGTGATATACATAGGAATGATGCTCCCAAACAGGACAGTGAGAGTTAATGAGGGAGGTCTTTTTTTTTTTTTTAATTGAAGTATGGTTGATTTGCAATGTTGTATTTGTTTCAGGTGTACAGCAAAGTGATTCAGTTATAAACATATTTTTTCAGATTATTTTTATTATAGGTTATTATAAGATATTGAATATTGTTCCCTGAGTTATACAGTGAATCCTTGGTGCTTATCTATTTTGTATACAGTAGTGTTTATCTGTTAATTTGATACATCTAATTTATCCCTCCTTACCTCCCTCTCCTATTTGGTACCTGTAAGTTTGTTTTCTATGTCTGTGAGTCTGTTTCTGTTTTATAAATAGATTCATTTGTATTATTTTTAGATTCCACATGGATGTGATATCATACAATATTTGTCTTTGTCTGACTTACTTCACTTAGTATGATAATCTCTAGGTCCATCCATGTTGCTGCAAATGGCATTATTTCATTCTTTTTTATGGCTGAGTAGTATTCCATTATATATATATATGTGTGTGTGTGTATGTATATATACATATATATGTGTGTGTATGTATATATATATACATATATATGTAATATATGTAATACATATATATATGTGTATGTATATATATGTATATATATGTGTGTGTGTATATATATACACATATATGTAATATATGTAATACATATATATGTGTGTGTGTGTGTGTGTGTGTATGTGTATATATATATATCTCACATCTCCTTTATCCATTTTTCTGTTGATGGACCTTTAGGTTGTTTCCATGTCTTGGCTATTGTAAATAGAGCTGATATGAACATTGGGGTGCATGTATCTTTTTGAGTTAGATTTTTCATCTTTTCTGGACGTTATGTGAGGAGTGGGGTTCCTGGATCATACGGTAGTTCTATTTTTAGTTTTTTAAGGAACCTCCATTCTGTTCTCCATAGTGGTTGTACCAACTTACATTCCCACCAACAGTGTAGGAGGGTAGGGAGTTCATAGTCTTGATGATCTTCTTACCCTCTAATATGCAGCCATCCAACCAACCTGCAGCTCTCAAGATCATGCGGATTCCTGAAGTTATAAAATGTAAACTTTCCATCTCTGAGGAACCTATTTACTGTCTGATTCAGGATTCCTCAAAAGCAGCATTAAGCAAACAAAGGATCACAACTGCATGGGTATTTTTTGCTCTTGGCAATTAATCATAACTTGAAAAGGTTAGTTGGTGTTGGTGCCAGCTATTTAATCTCTGCTTTTTTTTACTTTCTTGCCACTTTTATATACTTATTAGTAACAATTATTTCCCACAATGAGTATAATTTCATATTAGGAGGCATCATCTGTTAACTTTTCCATGAGTTTTCTTTCTTGAATACTGTCCTCAGCTCTCAGAAACAAATGAAATCTTCAAACTCTAAGTAAACCTTCAGCTAATCAGTGTCAGAAGTTTTCAAGACTTGTTAAGGAAATAAATCAGTTTCTCTAATTAAACTCTCAGGTAGATGCTCAATATATAAAACTGATGAAAATAAACTTGCTTTGTTTGCAGTAGGATGAGTTTGGAGTCCTAGTCACATATCCTTTACTGGATTCAATAATCTGTTATTTTAGCTGCTCTAATTCAAATTCTTCTTTATTTTAATAACATCATTAATGTTTCCTTCAAGAATTATCTGTACCTCAGTTCATATATCCCTGTTGAGTTATCAGTCATGTTATTGCTTCCTTCTCATCACCATCACAACCTAGACCGGCCCATTACATTATACCATCTCTCTTGCCTGTTGGAATGACAGCAAGACATAAAGCATCTTCACTGAGATTTGGCATTCAGATTCTAAGGAAGAGATGACCGTGTTCTTTGAGGATCCAAAGTTTTAAGCTGTTAGGCTTAGAGTAGGTTAACACGATGGAGAGCCTTCCTGATGATAAAGTTAGCACACAGAGGAGGCTATTCAGTCTAGAGTCTTGATGGCATAATGTTACCTCTTGACTCAAATGTGCCCCAATATAGACTTATCCTTCGATTTACCAGTATTTTGAGCCAAGAACCATTCCCCTTGCCCACAATGTTGCAGGATTAGGTTGTTATTAATTAATTAGACTATTTATTTATCTATTTATCCTTCAGTGATTCCTGAATGAGACCTGGCACCCTCTTCTTCACCTCTTTTTCTCCTTCACCTCTTTTTCTCCTTCATCCTCCAGCTTAGACATAGATCCCAGTTTGTCCTAAAGTAACAATTTTCTATAATTGCATGCATTCAATAAAAACTAGAAAGATTTGTTTAAACAAAAGATCCATATATAATATTTTCCAGAAAGAGAAGCTATTTGTCTTTCTACAGTGTTTGTTGTTCAGAAGCCAAGAATGTATACAATTAGCTAGCAATGATGGAGATTAATGCATTATATGAATATAAAGCAACATCATTACCATTCATTTCTTAAGATTACAAAACATGAATCATTTAAAAATTCACTTTGAGTATAATTTCTTAGCGAATGCCAAGCACCCTGTTGTGGTATTTTCAAATTAGCCTGAATATCAGAGTGGAACAATACCACACCCACACTACCTCACAAAATATGTCCCCTCTTCATTAGCCTGTAGTTGGTGAAGATCATTTGCTTTACTTTTTCCTTAAAAAACAGAACGGCACTTCCTAAGTGAGGTGGGGAGATCTAAATATTTCTGCATCTCTAATAGTTCAAAATAAGCATGAGATGGTAATTCAGGTAATTCAAAGTTGAGGAAGTTATGAGAAGGTTATTAAGTAGGTTGTCAATATTCCTTCATTCTAACTTGTCATTATTATGTCTAACTTCTTGTCATTATTCCTTCATTCATTCTTTCCTTAAGTAAGTAACTACTTAATATGCGTTAGTAGAGGGTAACTTGGCATTTTCATTGTTCTCAGGATCCTAAGTGTCAAAGTCATATTAATTCATTTGTTGTTCCACATGCATTGGCATAGTGCTTACTTTGTGCCAAGTTTGAGTGATACAAAAACAAAGACAAAGTTACACAAGGTTCCTGTTCTCAAGGAACTTACCACAGTATTCTGTATTCAATACAGATCTCTTGCATTATTTATTGAAACTGTTCTTGTTCTTAAAAAGCTCAAAATATGGAGAGAAATATAAGCAATAACCATGAAACTGCAATGCTATATGGTTCATTCACATAATATTTTTAAGCCTTTACTAAGTGCCAGGCACTGTGCTACATGCTGGGGATATATTGATTGGCAAAACCGTTACTCTTATGGTCAAATGAAGAAAATTAAATATATGAATAGTTGCAATACTAGACCTAAGATCAAAAACTATTTCTGAGAGGTCATGTATAGGATGTTCTGTCAGCATGCCTAACCAAGGTGCTTAATTCAGGGAACAGAAGCAACACATAAATTAAAGAATAAATCAAAGCTAGCAGGCAGAGAGTGGGCCAGAGGGTAAGAGTGACCAAAGTATAGGAAATAGGGCCCCTTGGGAGTACTGTTCATGTTGTAGAGTATAGCACAAAGCACCAGAGATAGAAAATTGTGAAAGAAGGTTATAGGAATTAGCTAGGACCTGATCAAAAGGACTTTGTAAACCCTGTTAATGTGTTTGGACTTTATTGAAAAGGCAAAGGGGAATACTGAAGGATTTTAAGCCAGGGAAATTATGATCAAATTTGCATCTCAGATTGATCCTTTTGGCAACTCTATAGAGAATTGTGTGATACAGAAACTGTTCATACATAGCTTAGAATGCACAGATAAAGAGATATGTACTGGAATTATGAGCAGAATCTTAGAGCAGTGGTTTTAATGCATGTGCCCAAACATCCCCCAACCTTGTACCCTTTATATGATAACATTCTCAAGGTTATTTCTTGGATATGCATAGCAGAGTAAAAAAAAAAAAATAGTGGTGTATCAGTATTGTAAACCAAATCCAAATGTTTAACAAACTCTGTCCCTCCATTTGCAATAGCTTAAGTGCAGAGTCAAGATGCTTATCACAATTAAACCTTAAGAATTTTAAATGTTTCAGTAAATTAATCACCAAATGCCAGCAAGAACAAAACTATTAATACTATGTAACATTGAATATTATTGAGGTGCTATGAGGATTATCTCATTTAATCCTCTCATCCTATGAGATATAGACAAATTTTCCTGGATTCATTATTGAGTAAATTGAAATTCAGAAAGATTAAGTAATTTAACCAGTCATACAAGTAGTGAGTGGGAAGACTGGCATTCAAAACTGGGCTGTTTAACTTCAAATTTGTTTTATTTTCCTTTAAAAAGCAGCAACAAGCTTACTTTTGTGGAAACTAGGGAAAGAAACTCCTTGTATTTCTCAATTCCTAAATTTTTGCCTTAAGTTTTGATCTTTGAGCTCTTAAATGGGAAGATATTGGGATAACATTTTTTCCATCTTTCCATGTAAAGAAGGAATATAGAGGAAGGAAGCCCCCCTATATGAAGCTATGGAAAAGGAGCCCCCCAACCACAAGCCAGTTTGGGAAAAAAAATGAGTTTGAGAACCTGGAAAGGGCATATTTTTCCATTAACTCTTGCCTCTTGTCACTTGTTTGCAGTTTTCAAACTAGCTTTGGCAAATATGTCCCTTTATCTAACAATGAAAAATTATATTAAAAACCAGATTTAGGGAAAATATATAATATTATTATTAAAACTGTAATGTGATCTTATCAACAAAATTGGAGTTAAATTCTTGACTTATTGTATGTTTTACTATGTCTTTGCCCAAGGGAAGGCAATTTGACTTTCTTGATGTTGCTTTCTTTCTCTCTCCTTTCAAAGCTGTGATTAAGAACTAATTTATTTAGATCTGGCTGTGATTAGTTGAATGATTCTGCTCCTTGTTGTAATTAATTTTCAGACACTTTAATTGATAGTACCTGTACTATATTTAATGCAGTCCAAGGTAGTAGAATAAAAATGTTGCTTGTTGAAACATTCACATATCCACTCCACTAAATAGAACACTGATTTATTCTATATCAACATTCTGTATTTGTTTTTTATGATTATTATGGAGGAGAATACTTAGAGTCAATTGTATGGTTTATTTCAATATATGTTAGGGGAAAAGAAGCAAAATTATTTCACAAAATAATACAGTGGTCCTTCACTTAGAGGCCAGGGCTTGCTAAAAAATCCATAGATGAGCTTTGGTGAAGCCTTTGAAAGTATATATGTACACACACACATACGCATACACACAAACATACGCACACACACATGCTAACTTGGAGGGAATTTATTATATAGATGCGTGACATCAAAATTTTTCAGTTTCTATACACTTTCAAACCCTATATTGAATCACCTCTTAAGCTTTTAAAAGTACATACTCAGATAATCAATTTCTAAATTAGAATTCCTAGGACTTATATTTTGAGGCTTATACAAGATTCAAACCCAATATGCATACTGGCATACACCTTACAACAGGAATTGTGCTAGACATATTCAATAGTTACATCTTTTAACCCAGGGGTCCCCAACCCCAGGGCCACGGACTGAGACCGGTCCATGGCCCTTTAGGAACCGGGCCGCACAGCAGGAGGTGAGTAGCGGACGAGCGAGCCAAGCTTCATCTCTATTTACAGCCGCTCCCCATCACTTGCATTACCTCCTGAGCTCCGCCTCCTGTCAGCTCAGTGGTGGCATTAGATTCTCATTGGAGCACAAATCCTACTGTGAACTGCGCATGCGAGGGATCTAGGTTGCACGATCCTTATGAGAATCTAATGCCTGATGATCTGAGATGGATCTGAGGCAGTGACGCTAGCTCTGGGGAGTAGCTGCGAATACAGATTATCATTAGCAGAGAGGTTTGACTGCACAGAGACCATAATAAATCAGTTGCTTGCAGACTCACATCAAAACCCTATCCGTGAGTGGCAAGTGACAGTTAAGCTGCATCTGATGGCAGGCTTTATAGTGGCAGGTGAGTTGATGTACTTCAATTGTACAGCTGCATCTGGTGGCAGGCTTTAAGTCAGAACCCGACATTTATTTTAGTCCGCACGTGGCCCGCCCATTATTTTATTTATCACTCCTGTCCACACCTCTTTCCTGCACTGTGTACTTGTCTCAGTCACACTTTTGGTAAGCCCACAAGCTAACCCTAGACAAAATGAGTTAAAAACAAATGTTGCTGGAGAGCTTCTTTGAAAAGGGGGAAAGACCCAGTGATGAGATAGCAGAAGACTCTAAGACTGCCAACCATAAGAAAGCTGCATTTAAAAGAAAATACCAAGAGTCCTACATAAATTATGGGTTCATTGCAACAGGTGATTCACATTCTCCAAGCCCCCTTTGTATAAAATGTGGTGACCGGCTATCCAACGAAGCCATGAAACCTTCAAAAGTGCTTCACCACATGGAGACCAAGCACCCTGCATTAAAAGACAAGCCTTTGAAGTTTTTCCAAAGAAAAAAAGCATGAACACAAAGAACAGAAGTTCAGTTATTGAAGGCCACCACTTCATCAAACGTGTCTGCACTGAGAGCATCATTCTTAGTGGCTAACCGCATGGCTAAAGCTAAGAAGCCCTTTACTGTTGGTGAAGAGCTGATCCTGCCTGCTGCTAAGGACATTTGTTGTGAACTTTCAGGAGACGCTGCAGTTCAAAAGGTGGCACGTGTTCCTCTTTCGGCTAGCACCATAACTAGACAAATTGATGAAATAGCAGAGGATATTGAGGCACAATTGTTAGAGAGGATTAATGAGTCACCGTGGTATGCAATCCAGGTTGACGGGTCTACCGATGTGGACAACAAGGCAACAGTGCTTGTTTTTTTGTGATATATTTTTCAGGAGGATGTGCACGAGGATATGTTATGTGCACTTTTGTTGCCAACCAACATCACAGCTGCAGAACTATTCAAGTCTTTGAATGATTACATATCAGGAAAACTGAAGTGGTCATTTGTGTCGGTATATACATGGATGGAGCAGCTGCCATGACTGGACAGCTTTCTGGTTTCACTACTCAGGTCAAAGAAGTCACTTCTGAATGTGAGTCTACGCACTGTGTCATCCACAGAGAAATGTTGGCTAGCCGAAAAATGTCACCTGAACTTAACAGCGTTTTGCAGGATGTGATTAGAATTATCAACCATATTGAAGTACATGCCCTTAACTCACGTCTGTTCGCGCGGCTCTGTGAGGAGATGGACGCAGAGCACACACGTCTTCTCTTATACACAGAAGTGAGATGGCTTTCCAAAGGTAGATCACTGGCCAGAGTTTCTGAGTTACAAGAGCCGCTCCAGAGATTTCTTTTAGAAAAACAGTGACCACTGGCAGCACATTTCAGTGACACAGAATGGGTCACAAAACTTGCTTACTTGTGTGACATATTCAACCTGCTTAATGAGCTCAATCTGTCACTTCAGGGGAGAATGACAACTGCGTTCAAGTTGACAGGTAAAGTGGCTGCATTCAAAGCCAAACTGGAATTATGGGGGCGACAAGTGATCATTGAGAATTTTGACATGTTTCAAACATTAGCAGAGATTTTGAAAGAGACTGACCCAGGGTCTTCTTTCTCCCAGCTGGTGCATGATCACCTTTCTCAGCTTCCAAAAGAGTTCAAGGATTACTTCCCAACCACAAAAGACCCCCGAACTAGGAAGGAGTGGATCCGCGACCTATTTGTGAATAAGCCAGGTGAGTCGACTTTCTCCGTGCTAGAAGAGGATCAACGCTTGAGATCACAAATGACGGTGGCCTTAAAAGTATGTTTGAGACAACTTCAAATCTCCATACATTCTGGATTAAAGTCAAGGCAGAATATCCTGAGATTGCCACGAAAGCACTGAAAAGCCTGCTTCCATTTCCAACATCCTATCTTTGTGAAGCAGGGTTTTCTGCAGTGACAGCAACCAAAATGAGATCACGGAGTAGATGGACATAAGCAACACACTTCAGGTGTCACTGTCTCCCGTCACCCTCAGGTGGGACCATCTAGTTGCAGGAAAACAAGCTCAGGGTTCCCACTGATTCTGCATTATGGTGAGTTGTATAATTATTTTGTTATATATTACAATGTAATAATAACAGAAATAAAGTGCACAATAAATGTAATGTGCTTGAATCATCCCGAAGCCATCCCCCCACCTCCAGCCTGTGGAAAAATTGTCTCCCACGAAACTGGTCCCTGGTGCCAGAAAGGTTGGGGACCTCTGTTTTAACCCTCATAATATCAATACCTTTGTGAGGTTGTATTGTCGTGACTATTTTTAAGATGAAGAAACAGAAATTAAGTTTTTAACAATTTTTTAGATATGTGTTGATTATTAATTATAGTTTTATTCATTCTCAAACATTTCAGAAGTTCAAATCTTTTAAGAAATATAAGGGAAAGTGTTTTTTAAATTTCATATTCCTGAATTTTTAATTTTTTTTCAATTAATATCTTCTTGCCTTTTAATATATTTATTTTTCAAGAGAGATTTGTAGTATAGGCAAAATATCTTTCTACATTTAGATTCAAATCTGTTGTTCTATTTTTTCTTAAATATAATATTATTAGAGATGATTATTGGAAATTCTTTTAATTTCCTGGTCTCCTGTTTCCTTCCTCTAAGGGGATATGATGTTACTAACTCATCAATCACTGAATTGTATTAAGTACCACATTACATACTTTTGACATTCATGATAGTAATCAAGCAACCTGCTCCAGCTAATATTTCATTGAAGGATCTTCCATATTATAATATTACACCAAATATTGTATACTTTAAAGTATTATAAAATCATTACATTTTCTTGCTGAAAGTATCCTGACAGAAATGCAAAACAACATATAGCAATTTAAATGTCACATTTATTCCTGGCAGTAAATTCTACAGTCAGGTAGGTATAGTCTCAGTGAGGTTTCCCTGTCAGTTATCAGCAATCTGTTAATTGGTTCACCTAAATGACTTTCAGGAAGACTTTCATAGGCATAAGAAACTCGTGGTTCAAGAATTTAGGCAATGCCAGGCAGACTTTTTTTTTAATTACTTAATGGACCACAGGGCAACCTCTGTACATTTTTTTTGAAATTCGATATTTTAGTTCTAGATAACTTGCTCCACACATTAGTGAAAGAATGAAAGTGTCTGTAGAAAGTTAGTATACCTCTGACAAATTTTTCTCAGAAAAATTACAAATGCACGAGAAGGAATAGAAATGTCTAGCCTACAATTACTCAATAGGTTTCCCACTCCTTCCAGACTTCTCCCAGACGGGAAGTGTATACTCCCCTGCCACTTTGAAGTTAGGTGTGGTGCTCTGAACTTCTTAGCCCAATGAAAACAGGTGAATGAAGTGATGTGTGTGACTTCTAGGTGGAAGCATTTAATCACTGATGCTTGATGCCCCATCTCTCTCTTCCCACTGTTCTTCTTAACATGCAAGCAGGAGTTGATTCAGAGGTGCAATGCTGAGCCGTCACATAGAGCAGAGTTGACCTGGAGAATCTTCCAACCCACAGCTGACTCTCTGTGAAACGGAATTCAAACTTTGTTGTGTTACGTCGCTAAAATTTGGGGTTGGTTGTTACCTCATCACAATCTAGCCTATCCTGAGAGATCCTTGCCCTTTACAGCAGAATAGTTCCAGTGTGATACTTTACCATCAGTCTTATGCTAAGGTTTTCAAAATAGTCCAGATTGGGCTTCCCTGGTGGCGCAGTAGTTGAGAATCTGCCTGCCAATGCAGGGGACACGGGTTCGAGCCCTGGTCTGGGAAGATCCCACATGCCGCGGAGCAACTAGGCCTGTGAGCCACAACTACTGAGCCTGCGCGTCTGGAGCCTGTGCTCCTTAACAAGAGAGGCCGCGCTAGTGAGAGACCCGCGCGCCGCGATGAAGAGTGGCCCCCGCGCGCCACAACTAGAGAAAGCCCTCGCACAGAAACGAAGACCCAACACAGCCATAAATGAATAAATAAATAAAATTAAAAAAAAAATAGTCCAGATTTTAATTGAACAAAGCACTCTCTTTTTACAGATTTGAAACAACATACAAACGTCCTCCCTCTTTTCCCCTACATTTCATCTGTAACTTTTCCACCGTTATTAATGTCTCTCTCTCTGTTAAGTGTGAAGACATTAAAATATGTAGAATAACGGAATATATATTTTGAAAAAGACACACAAAATGTATCAAATTTTAAAATGAGAGAGCATCTATCCAATTTGCATGTCCCTTTCAGCTAAAAATGTCACTCAAAATATTGGTAATGACAGTCTTGAATCCATGTATATCTGATTCCAAGTTTTATGTTCTTTTTACTAAAATCTAAACATTTTCCTTGCTAATGAAACTTAGCTCCCAAAGTTGTCATGAGGATTAAGTGGGATATGATGTGCAAAGCTGCTAGCCCGGAGCCTGGCACCAAAAACTACTCAATAAATTTTAATTTAGCTTCAGAAATACTCAAGATGCCCCTTAAATTTTAATCAGGTGCCCTTACATATTAAAATTATCAAACAGCAGTCATTATGGTCCTCAGTGATTACTGTCTTTCCACACTAGATCACAGTACTCTTTCCAGACCTTTAAAATGAAATTGCAGCTTAATCCTGCATCCTTTTGTTTCAGCTTGCTAAAATCTGTATCTATGCCTGGGCTGGCATTATGAAATAACTAAAATTTTCAGTGGACTTTGCTTGAATGAGATTGTTTTCTAGTTGGAACCACTACTTTTGGCATTCTACTGATAAGCCACAGAATAGTCTAGTCCCAAATCCATTTTTATTAGCAAATTTCCCTCTAAATAGCCATTAGAAAACACATACACACACACACACAAACACATAGTCTGAATATTCCAACTAATTGAATTTAGATGTACATGCTTTTACTTTTTTTGATCTTCATTTTTATTATTGATTTTATCTTTAGGGTGTATTTCCAATGTCTCCTAAAAATGCCGTTTTATTTTTGTTTCTTACATTTCTAGGCCAAAGGCCAATATCATAGTTTATATTAGATATTGGTTTAGGCAATATATATTAAGGAGAATGATCAAGCAAAACAGTGTGGTGGATGATATCTTTTATGAAAAATAGCCAGAATTGACAAAGTGCTGAATCATTGGTGATTTCAACACACGCTGATAGGCTATTTGGTATACCAAAAGCATGGGAATACTTTATATTAAAAGAGCATCTTCACTTGTCTTGTCTTTTCAATACTTACTGAGCATTTAGCACTGAGTTTCTACTTGCAGACTAGGAAATGCAGTTAACTAACACCTAGAATATTAGAATCTAAAGTGTCTTAATGATCATTCTAATATGCCCTATCAATTTATACAAATGGAATAAAGTTCATGAAGAGACGAAGTGAAATCAATCTGCTAGCTGATTGCTTACAACCAGTCATAGAACTACTTTGCCAGAGGCGGACAGATCTTTCCAGTCCCTGAGCAGAAATAAAACCCTTTTCTGGACACTTCACATGAGTTCTGGACTGCAGCATGGTCTTATGATGCCAAGTCCTGCCTATGTAAAAATCTTAAATATGTCTAGAACAAGGTGAGACATAAGTATATCAGAAAAATAAAAATTAAAAAAACCAACAGCACACAGCAACACACGGTAAAAGACAAACAAACTAGCCATCTTGCCTTGGAAAATCTCACTTAAGCTATGTCCCTATGTCATTCTTAGTATCCTCCCTTCCCCTCTGGGTTGTTGTGATATCAAATGTAAACGCATCATGGAGGGTGAAGAACTTTTTAAATGCAAGCCAGTCTTGGCTTCCCCGGTGACACAAGGGAGTTTAAATATCGCAAAGTGCAATTTGTTGAGTTATGGGGCATAAGGATAAACTTCTGCTTTAAGAGTATGGACTTTGATGCTAAACTGCCTGGAATTTAATCCTAGCAGCTTCATTTACTAGCTGTAAATTGACCTTGGACATATTCCTTAATCTCTCTGTGTTATGGATTTTTCACCTGTAAAACAGGACAGTAATATTTTCGATTCATAAACTAGTTGTAAAAAATAAACAAGTTAATACATGAAAAATAATGTGAAGAGTCTGACATAGAGTGTATACAATGTACAGTCAAGAAAAGCCAACACACTTATTGTTGTTCCAATATTTTTTATTTTCAAGACTGCTAGGAACCCGAAGCCATTGTAAGTTCCACAGGCTTTCTGTCTAAAAGACACACAAGGAAATCTTTTTGCGTGTAGTTGATGCATTGGGCTTTGTTTTTTTGTTTGTTTTTTTTTGTTTTTTTTTAATTAATTTATTTATTTATCTATGGCTGTGTTGGGTCTTCGTTTCTGTGCGAGGGCTTTCTCCAGTTGCGGCAAGCGGGGGCCACTCTTCATCGTGGTGCGCGGGCCTCTCACTATCGCGGCCTCTCTTGTTGTGGAGCACAGGCTCCAGACGCGCAGGCTCAGTAGTTGTGGCTCACGGGCCCAGTCGCTCCGCGGCACGTGGGATCTTCCCAGACCAGGGCTCGAACCCGTGTCCCCTGCACTGGCAGGCAGATTCCCAACCACTGCGCCACCAGGGAAGCCCGGGCTTTGTTTTTTTATTACTCCTTCCACCACTGGCCATCCTGTGTGATGGGAGCATCTCACCAGCGTACTTAGCGTCACTGTCATGTCCGTGAGTCAGACTCTAAACCTTGGGTCCTAACTGGGCTCTTACAACTCCCATCAGTTTAACTTCATATATTTTAGACTTCTGATAAGCAGGCCATGTAGCCACTTTTTAATCTCCAGGGAATTCTTGGCTTTTATACTCCAAACAGCTTGGAGCAGGGGTGTTCTCATGATAAGAAGACAGCATTTTCAAGGTGAAGAATATTCTTCCACAGGGCTCTCACACTGTGGGCAGGCAGCGTCCCTCCCTCCCCCCATATATGGTTATCAGGGAATCTGAATGCAGCTTGCAGATCAATTCCAGATTTAACTAATCTTAATTCTTCTATGCGGTTAATACCAGATAGTGATTTATCACTGAACAGAAATCCATTTAATGATGTCAGTCTGATATTATATTTTGATAGATTCCTTTGTTTGACTATTAACAGTGCTAGCAAATTATTTAATAATTAGGCACAGAATTGATTAATAAGGTTTGACTGTTGACAATTAAATTTTACTATTTTAGCTTGGCACTTATTGAAAGTTTGCTGTTAGACTGATAATTTGAATGATACATGCTAATTGATTAGCATCCATCGTTCCCTTTCATTTACTCATATGAAATATATTTGTAACCATTGGGTAGTCTATGGTATGCATTCAAGATGTATTTGGGAATCCAATCTGTCCTCAAATCTTTGCTTTTGCTACAGATTATTAAGTAGTTCCACATTATAGACACAAAGAATGACTTGGGATTCAAATTAAAACAAGTTTAAATAGACTGCAAAAGCCTTCCTTAGCAGACTGATTCTACATTAAATACCCAAATTAATGCACACCACCATTCAGGCTGAGAAGCCATTTTCTAGACTGTAAGCTATAATGTCTAAAGAGCATAAAGTTTACACAAAATATATTAACTGCATACCATATCACTGCATATCTTTTTAATATCAAAATAAAAACTTGCTTAGCCTAGTATCCTTTAGTAATTATGACCAATATCCAGCAGATCATACTCAAATTGTTCTTAAAAGATAACTATTGTTATCTAAGCTTTAAAATATTCATTCATCAGTCAATTGTCTATTATTCATTCATTCAACTCCTTTCTAGACTCTGATACCTGCTTATTAATTATCTCTTTAGCAGTCATCCCCTTTTTCCTCTTAGTACTAATCTATATTTTCTAGTCAAGCAACTTTGCACATACTTGTTTTAGGTATGGGTCTTGATTAGCTTAAGCCATCATCTTGGCCCCAGTAATAATAAGTTCAGGCTGAATTTGTGAAAGGCCGAAATTCACAATGATGATGTAACAGCTCTTACTATCTCTATATCAAATGCCACAGCACAGGTCTTTGGAAAGCAAAAGTTCCTGGAGATGAAGAAGGAAAGATAACAGAAATACAATCAACAAAGGAGACTACCATAATAATGATTAATGTTAATACATGTTGGCATTTATCACTTTATTTTATATCAGATCTCTATTGTCATGATAATGTTGCATAACAAACGAAAACCTCAGTGGCATAATAAGCATGTTTTGCTTAGGTGTTGGTGGTGGTCAGCTAGGCAGCTCTTCTCTTCTTTGCTTGGTTTGCTCAGCTATCTGGGGGTTGGCTAGCTGTTAGCTAAGAGGGCCTTGATTGGAATGATTAGAGCGACTCACCTCTGATCTGCGTATCTCTCACCCTCCTTCTGGGGTTACTGGGCTAGCCTAGGCATTTCCTTCTCATGGTGATAGAAAGGGAAAAATGAGCAAACCCAGTAATTCTTGCAGTCCTCTCTTGGTGCAATGCTTGCTAAAATTCAAATGGCCCAAATATGGGGTCAGAGAGGGAGGATATTACAGAGTTATAAGGTAAAGGGTATAAACACATGAAGTGTTTAGGAACTGGAACCATTATTATAATCCACAACATATTTTATTTTTTAAATGCTGCATTACAAAAAAAAATTCTATTACAACAGTGACCTCAGTTTGGTCTTGTTTTTATTCCTCACCCACAATTCTCTACTTTATATCTTCTACTCTCTATTTCATGGTTACTATTCTGTGCCCTTTAATTAAGCTACCCCACATGTACATTTTTCTTGTCATTGGGGCCAGCTGAGTACACGGTTTGTGGGGAGAATGGTGTTTTCCTTGCTTGGAAGGCTGCTGCTTCTGCAGGGAAACCAAGGTGAAACAGAGAAAGGACCATATGAAAAGAAGTCTGATTGTGGATTTCTATTTCTGAAATCTTATAGCTTCCACTTAACATTTTAAGTTTAGGAACGTGCTTATATACTTCCATCCCAAGACTCTTCCAATTTGCAATGAAAGCCTAACATTCTTAGCTTGAAGTACTGTTAGGGAGGTCATATTTGATAACATATCTGAGATTTCAAGACTAGCATCTGGTCTAATATATGATAAATAAATGGATTTTTTTTTCCCTCAGCTCTCCCTCTTTGTGTAGATAGAACATATATAGGTTACTTTTTCTAGCAGGTGTGCTAGCCTCACGCTTAAAAAGAATTTAGTTCAATACAAAAAAAGCTGTTCTACTTTTCTTCCACGTCAGAAACTATCAAAAGGATACAATTATGAGCAATACTTTCCATTTACATATCCAACTCTTCTAATCTCTTTTGATTTTTAATTGTATCTTTTTTTTTTGTCTGCGTTGGGTCTTCATTGCTGCGTGTGGGCTTTCTCTAGTTATGGCGAGCAGGAGCTACTCTTCGTTGCAGTGCGCGGGCTTCTCATTGCGGTGGCTTCTCTTGTTGCGGAGCACGGGCTCTAGGTGCATGGGCTTCAGTAGTTGTGGCATGCAGGCTCTAGAGCGCAGGCTCAGTAGTTGTGGCTCACGGGCTTAGTTGTTCCACGACATGTGGGATCTTCCCCGACCAGGGCTCGATCCATGTCCCCTGCATTGGCAGGTGGATTCTTAACCACTGCGCCACCAAGGAAGCCCTAATTGTATCTTTTACTACATGATGCCACAGTGCCTTTCTTTCTAGCGTCTTCCAAGAAAGGTATGTAGAGACAGGTACATAAAAAGGTAGTCTGTCTCTTGTATTTGGGAACTGTGTCTTGTCATCTGCTTTTATGAGCACTCACTTACCTGTTAGGAACCCATGTGCCCTCCAGCCACAAGTTCCACACAGAAGCTTCTAATAAGATGAACTTTGCTCTAGGATTTCTGTGTTGCAGATCAAGTATTCCCTGCCTGCCAAGGTCATCCTTCCGGCTCCAAGTACTCATTTGTGCTGCTCTTGATCCACTCATATTATTGATAGTGGAGTCCCTGGTACATGTTATATTGACATATTACTAATGTATGAACTGTAACATTAAATTTCCAATCTAATCAATCAAATGGCATACATATGCAGTAGATGCTTGGCTAGTAAAAAGAGTAATTGCCATGTGCAATGAAAACCAACTCTCTATAAGGTGAAATATTGCATGTCTCCCACAGAAAGATGGAAGCCTGAACACTCTGTTAAGCTAATGACTACTTCTGCCATTCAACCATATGGATTGCCTTTAAGACAAACCAAAATGAAGATTAAAGGCATGTAAAATCAACTCTCTATTAAAGTAGTTAGGGCTTTTCTCCAGATTCTCCAGGAAAATTATTCAATCTGTTGCAAAACCAGGGGCTTGTCTCCCAGATGGTGCCCAGAATCTATCTGAGCAAACACTTCTTCCTGCTCTATGTAACAAACCAGGCATATTTTTGATTCTCTGTGCTTGATTATGCATCTGAAGACATTTACACGGGAAGGACCTTGTAGATTGCTGTGGATTTGCATTGTAAAAATCCGAAGTTGTAATATATACTCTGAGAGCAAACCTGAAGTTATGAAGTAAAAGATGATGCTGTTTTTTGAGATGTACTATATGCCTGATTTGTTGGTTAACCATTTTTTTCTCAAAAGCGATCTGCATTTGGCTGATCAGAAAGTAAGACCATGAGTCTCTGATTGTTGATACTCTCTTGTTAATTAGTGTGGACCTGATTGCTTTTTTGGAGGCCTATTATGAATTAAATTGTTGGTGATAAGATACATGCTTTTAAGTATTACTGAGGAAATTTTGAACAGAAAGACCTTTCTTATTTGAACGGATGCCCAGAAAAAATTTTTAATTTTCTTCTGTATGTGTAGTAAATATATTTGTTTACATATTTAGGGAATAGTGATTGTTGATGAATGCTACTGGGCATAAAAGGCTACATTATCCTACTTCTTTTCTACCAGTTTTTGCCTGGGTCTCCTTGCCTTCTTCATGTCTGTCACTCATTCTCTTCCTCTTTGACTTGAATAATTCCGTATATCCTCAAGCTCATGTCAGATGTTCTTATTCCAGAAAGATATTTCTCATCACTTAGAACTGAGTTAGGTGCATGTTATTTGCTTTGAAGGTACCAGGAACATACATGTCCCATGGACTTACCTCAAGAAGCTAGTCTACCAGGAAGACAAATGTACTGTATTTAAATTGTTTATTTATCTTTCATTTCTGTAGCCTGTTCCCCAGGGGGGGGAAAATTGGCCCATGAAAACAACTTAGAAAATGTTGTTTGTTTGCTTACTTGATTAATTTGTTGACTATAGATCCATACAATAATGAATGAATAAATGAATGACCTAGTCTAGGTAAGTCATGAGTGGAACACAAATTAGATAGATAGATAGATAGATAGATAGATAGATAGATAGATAGATAGATAGACCTGGAATTCCAGCTTCTGCTCTTACATGTAAAAAGTTTGGAATGCACTACTCCCCTCTTTACCAGAAAAAAGCTGAACAAACTGAAAATCAATGACTTTTCTTAGCTCCATCAGAGAACTGAGGTCACATAACAAATCACCACCCCCAAAACTAGAGAGACAGGCTAATACAGAGACTGCATAGCAACGTACCTTTAGCAGAAGCCACTGAAACCAGTAACTTGTCAGGACACATAAACAGTGTTGCTAGAGGTTGAGTGCAGACAAACCTGAAAGCTAAAAACTCCAGGGGGAAGGGGGCAGCCTAAGGAAAACCTCCACGCCTTCATGAGTTTTACCTCCAGAAGCTCCACCAGGTTCTCATGATGAAGATTGGAGAAAAATCCCTTCAAGTTTGGCTTTAGTGATGATGAAGGTAAAAGTAACTTCATCCTTGAGGGGAAAAAAAACATTTTGACATATTCCCAGAGCTTTTGCTCTTAATAAAACAAAGGCTTACCCAACGAGGTGAAAAAAAAACCTCAGCAGAGGCTTATCTGTTTTGATAAGTAAAATTACCCAACTGCAACCTCCTTAGCCTTTCTGTCTCACTTAAGAAGGAAAAAATAACAACAAAAAGCTGAGAAGCACTTGTGAAGGTCATATCACATAAACACAGGACAACTAAAAGTTTGAGACCTAACTGTAGTATTATAGGACCCTTCCCTTTCCCCCCAAACTTACCACCACAAGAACAGGGCTCCTGTATAATACACTGAGTTCCAGCTAAAAGAACTGCAAGGCTAGGGCTCTTAAGAAGGAGTTTCTAGGGAGGGAGGAACTGGGAACACTCTTTCATAAGTTATGTATACTATGTGTGAAGTGGCATAGTGGTATATGAAAGTAGATTTAAATTATTAGTAAATGTATGTTACAAACACTAGGACAGCCACTTGTGGTTTTTTAAAAGTAAAATTCATATTCTAAGATCAGAGAATAAATGAAATTATGT
The DNA here is from genome assembly GCF_009873245.2 of Balaenoptera musculus. NCBI lineage: Eukaryota > Metazoa > Chordata > Mammalia > Artiodactyla > Balaenopteridae > Balaenoptera > Balaenoptera musculus. The sequence goes on from NC_045803.1 coordinate 35,363,558, forward strand.
AAACTTCTCATTTAAAACCATAAATTAAAAAAAAAGGGTGGGGGGAAGATTAAAAAAGAAACAAAGAACAAGTACAGCAAATAGAGAACATTTAAAGTACAATAGATAATAATCTATCTAAAGTGGTACAAGTAATTACTTTAAATGTGAATAGCCTAAATACACCGATTAAAAGGCAGAGACTGTCAAAATGGATAGAAAACAACACCCGCCTATATGTTGTCTACAAAATAGCCCACTTTAAATATAAAGACAGAGATAGGTTAAAAGTAAAAAGATAAACTCTCATTCATTGCTGGTTAGAATACAAAAATGGTACAGCCACTCTAGAGACAGTTTGGCAGTTTCTTACAAAACTAAACATACTCTTACCATATAATCCAATCCAGAAATTGTGCTCCTTAGTATTTACCCAAAGGACTTGAAAACTTATATCCATACAAAAAACCTGCATATGAATGTTTATAGTAGCTTTATTTATAATTGCTCAAACTTGGAAGCAACAAATATGCCCTTGAAAAGGTGAATAAATAAATAAACTGTGGTATGTTCATACAATGGCATATTATTCAGCTCTCAAAAGAAATATGCTATCAAGCTATGAAAAGACATGGAGAAACCTTAAATGCACATTGCTTAGTGAAAAAAAAAGCCAGTCTGAAAAGGCTACATACGGTATTATTACAACTATATGACTTTCTGAAAAAGGCAAACTATAGAGACAGTAAAAAATCAGTGGTTCCTAGGGATTCAGGGGAGGGCAAGGGGTGCATATGTGGAGCACAGAGGATTTTTAGGGTTGTGAAACTATTCTGTATGGAATTTTAATGTTCTGTGAACCTAAAATTACTCCTTTAAAAAAATATAATGGTGTATATACATCATTTTGCATTTGTTAAAACTCCTGGAAATCTACGACACAAAAAGTAAACCTTAACATAAACCATGAACTATAATAATGAGAAGAATGTATCAATATTGGTTCTACAACTGTAGCAAGTGTACTACACTAATGCAAGATGTTAATATGAGGGGATACTGTGTAGGCATGGAGAGTGGATAGGGGGTGGTAATATAGAACTCTTTGTATTATCCATTCAATTATTCTGTAAATCTAACACTGTGCTAAAAATAGTCTATTAATTATTAAAATGATATATTCAAAATGTTGACTTTCAAATTATATAGGAGCTACAAAAAATAAAAGGTTTTTAGTGCAATTTTGGTTTTCTACCACTCTTAATCCTCCCTCAAACAAATGGATTCTCTACCGAATAGCCAAATCAGCAATTAAAATGGGAAATAAATCTTTTTACCCCACATTTAATGGTAATGGAGTTACATTGAGAGGAGAAATATATCAATGCTTTAAAATTATATTAATGTGTTTTTCTGAAAGATACTGAAAGAAAATATTTGTCTTCCATAAAATTTTAATATCATTGAACAGTTTTCTGTATTATCATAATTCATTATATATATATATATATATATTATTTTTCTCTAGAAACATTTTTTTCCAATGACTTAGCTAATACAACAACATATAAGCTATAATCCCTTAACAGGGGATTCATATTCAAGGTGAAATAACACACACATAAATAACTTGGTGTAATTTACTGTATTGTCACATATACATAATTTAATTACATCACTATGTTAATCTCATAAGTAATTTAAAATATCTTTTCTGAATTAAAACAATATTAGGCATATTATGGAGTAGAAAGGAGACACTCTGTGCTTTTTAAAATGAATTAAATGACATTAGTGGAAACTATGGCTTGGGCAAGGTGATTGGCCAAGGAAAGTTATATCCCATACTTCTCTGGGTGATTTTTGTCATTATCTTATGCCTTTAGGGATTATATTTATAGGGCCAGTTTGAAAATAACTGATAATAGCCAAATATTAAAGCATAAAATGGTCTGTATGTCTATATGTATGTGCACATGTGTGTGTGTATATATACATGTTTATATATATGTGTGTGTATATATATCATATACTCAGAAGGGAAGGGATGCAAAGGAATGTCTACAAGACAGGAGTTGAAGGCAAAGGGTGCTGTAAATGTCCCACGAAGAAGAATAGATTCTAGTGTGTGAACAACCACTAAACCATCAGAAGTGTTCCAATATGAAATTTACATGACAAATGATTCACTTTGGATCACTGACCTTAAGAATACAATAAGTTGTGGCTTTGTAGGTGAAGAAGGGAGAAGAACCTGGCCTGGTGGTAGAACATCCCATTAGAAGTCTATTGTAGTCATAGGGATGTAATGTATAGCATTTTTTTGACTAATACTGTATTGCATATTTGAAAGATGTTAAGAGAGTAAAGCTTAACAGTTCTCATCACAAGAATAAAAGATTTTGTAACTATGTATGGTAATGCATGTTAACGACTTATTGTGGTGCTCATTTTGCAATAGATACAAATATTTAATCATTATGTTGTACACTTGAAGCTAATATAATGTACATCAATTATACCTCAATTTTTAAAATTAAATTTAAAAAGTATATTTAAAAAGGAGTCTATTGCAGTTAATCAGTTGAGATTAAATAAGAATGATTTAATTAGAATAGATAACAAAGAAAATGAAGGATGTATCTCTAAAACATCTGAAGTAAAAGCAGATGGATTTAGCTACTGATAGAGCCCTTGCCTTCTGTGTCCAAGAGTGACTCTGTATCTTTCACTTGGGTAGATTTGGTGCTTTTATATCCAGCTAACTAGATGAATTTTCTAGATGATTTTGTACTTGGAATGGCATTGGTCAATAATGCACATATTTCAAACAGATACCCTTGAAAATCATTATTCCTCCTCTACCTATGGACCTTTAGTTTAAATTTTAGTAGCCACTGGAATTAAGCATGGTCAGTTTTTGAATATCCATCTGATAGAATAATTTACAATCGACGAACTTAAGAATTAATAGGGAGGGACTTCCCTGGTGGTCCAGTGGTTAAGACTTCACCTTCCAATGCAGGGGGTGAGGGTTCGAGCCCTGTTCCGGGAACTAAGATCTCACATGCCTCGTGGCCAAAAAACCAAAACATGAAACAGAAGCAATATTGTAACAAATTCAATAAAGACCTTAAAAATGGTCCACATCAAAAAAAAAAAACTTTAAAAAAAGAATTAGTAGGGGAAATAGGGTTAGAAATCCAAGTTCTATGAGAAGCTATTAAAGCACTTTTAAATAGGAATTTATGATTATTTAGTATTATATTGCTTTTTTTTTTTTGCTTTAGTAAAGATACATTTTCTATATCTTAATGCATAGGACCTATTATCCTTAACCTAAATTACATTTATTATACTTATGTAATACAAGCTCTTGAGACTTGACAATAGATGAAAGTTTTTGCTGTTATCACATCTTACGTATCATCTAGAGATTTATTTCAGAACTGACTTCCAGCATTACCCAATATCCTTAACACTTTATATAGTTTTGTGAAAGGATCATGAGTAGATATGCTCCTCTGTTTTATTTTTCTTTCTTTTTAATAGTGTAGAGGTCTCTTCAAAGGAAAAAATACTCTGCAATGTGATAGCTTTACATAAACACAATTCCAAATCTCTTGTGACAGAGGCAAACTTTTCATGATTTCCTTGCTTTCTCAAGCCATTTTGGACCTGCCTGAGAGGTGAAAACAGAGATAGGGTGTTGAGCACAGGTTATGACATTTGGCAGGCAAGAGAAAAGTAAAGGCAAATGCATTGATTTTATGAATGAGAGGTCAAAAGAATTTGGCAAGTAATGGAATGTGTATGGTACCAGATACAATAATAGAGAGAACAGCAAAAGAGAAAAGAATCAGTGACTACAACAAAATTTCAAACTTGGATGATTAGTCTTAGGAATCCAAGAGGAAGAACAGGATTTGTGGGAAAATAAGTTCTTTTTTGGATACTTGACTTTGATCTGATTAGAAATAACTAGAAGAGAATTGGAGGTAGAAATACTTAGTGGAGGACTGGAGATGTGGATAAGAAGTCAGCTCCATAATGGGAGAAGAAATTATATTACTGGTTAACTGCCTTAAGGAAGAAAGCTTAGAGAGAAGGAAATGGTGGGAAATTTTACGTATTATAATTATATGTCATAAAAGATACTAAAGTAAAGGAGCTTTGAAACACTTCCATAGCAAAATAAGTAGTTCCTTAAGAACTATAGATCATCAACGCCAGTACAGACTATCAATACCAGATTGCATCCTGTTGAAAAATCAATTGTTTAAGTATACTGAAGAGTTTGAAATGCTGATACAAAATGTCATTGACTAGAATTATATTTTATTTATTGAACTGATTCCATCAAGATACAATAAATTCTGAATGTTGCTGATAGGATTTGTAAACTTATCAGACTATTCAACCATTTTGTTCAAAGAGACTAAGGGAAGGAAAGAGATTTATAATTTCATGGTTCAATGACACAATGAATACTATTAATGTAATTAGTCATTATTAAAGTAACACTCTGTACTGGAAACAATAGGGATTCTTTAGGGGTATGGGGTTTTTCAATGCCACCTAAAATGTTTTCATAAATTAAATATGTCACAAATCTCTAATTTAAGAATTCATGGATGCTTTTCTCTTAGGTATACTTAGACTTTAAAAAAAATATTCCCTTGGAATATTGTTCTAAAAAGACATATAACTAAATCATGTGGAGATGACTGCATAAAAATGAAGGCATTAAAAAGGAGTCTGAGACACATTTTACTTAGCCCTGAAATTACTAAATAAAAGTGACTTGGTTTGATGATCCTATCTGACTTATATAAATGTCTTTGAAAAGAAAAAAATATGCCCTCCCGAAGAGATGCAGTCAGGTGCTAAGTAAAGCAAATTGTCATGGAGAATGCCAACTTTGTGATTCCTGCATGGCTGAAAATGTTCATGTATTGAAGTTAATAATGAACAGTGGGGACTTCCCTGGTGGCGCAGTAGTTAAGAATTTACCTGCCATTGCAGGGGACACAGGTTCAAGCCCTGGTCTGGGAAGATCCCACATGCTGCAGAGCAACTAAGCCTGTGTGCCACAAATACTGAGCCTGTGCTCTAGAGCCCACGAGCCACAACTACTGAGCCCATGCGCCACAACTACTGAAGCCCGCACACCCTAGAGCCTGTGCTCCACAGCAAGAGAAGCCACCACAATGAGAAGGCCGCGCACCGCAACAAAGAGTAGTCCCTGCTCGCTGCAACTAGAGAAAGCCCACACACAGCAACAAAGACCCAATGCAGCCAAAAATATAAATAAATAAAATTTAAAAAAATGAATGGTGGAAAATTCAAAAATGAATGAAGAAAGAAGCAGAATTTATATATATATATATGTATATATATACACACACACATACATATAAAGTACATAACAGTTAATTTTTTTAACTTGAGAGTTTTTTACCATGTCCTCTTTAACATATATAAATTGAATACATTCCATGTGTCCTGCAGTTCCTAGAAATACAATGATGAAAGACTGATATGATCTCTTCAAGCCTGGCAAACATATAATTTCCTTCATATCAAGAAAGGCATTGAGTTATGGATTAAGCTCCTTCAATATTGCCTTGGCCAGTAATAACAGCTGATCTACTTGTCTCTCTGTACTTTGGGGAATGGTAAGGACTGAAGGGCATGTGATAGACCATGATTTGTCTTTTTGCTTAAGTCCTACAATGATGAGGGGATGCTCATCACACAGACAAACGGTTATAAACTTTCTCTTCACATAGTGAGGTTGATTCAATTTCATTTTGAGCCCTAAAGCCTTCATGGGCTCAGGACTCATGTACCTAAATAAACATCGCCCAATCTGTTGTCAAAACCAGAGCTGCAGAACTGAAATCATCTCCACTATGTAGATACATAGAAATCTACAAATTTGTTCACGTCTATGGGAGCAACATATAATTCTGCCATTTATAAAGAAAAATAACTAAATGATTGCTCTTAAAACCAATTTTTCTCTTCTTTCCATTCTTTATTTAAGCCTTTTTTGGATCTCCCCTTATAATCAGAGGTATTATAGACCCATCAAAGAGACTTTGCATAGATAAAATACAAAGATAAAGAATCTGTTGATTCCATAGATAAAATACAAAGCCCTTAAAACAAAAGTATAAGGATAATTCAGTGAGATCTATGAGGAGTTTATATTTCTAACATTGTATAAATGTGCTCTATGTTGTAGGATGAATTCTTATAAGATAATATATTGCATATTATGTTTCCATAGCAAGACATATTAATTGCCTGGGAGTTGAAGAACAATTGTACAAGAGATGGAGCTTTTATTGCCCAGCCAAATAAACAATTACAGAGAGACTATTTACTGAAGGCCATGTTTATGAATAATATGGCAGGAATTTGTCCAAAAGCATTAGACTGTCTAGCAATAGTTTTTATTTTGTGTTTAAATATTTAAGTTGAATTTTTTAGTGTGCTGGTTCTTTGAATTTTATTAAAATATGTAAAATCGTAATTGTTTTCTTGGCTTAAAAATTAAAAATTTTTCATCTGCCTGCTATTTCTTAATAGAAAAAAACTAAAAACCTCTCTCCATATTGATTGCACTACAGTTTTTCAAGAGAAAAAAAATGACTAAAAATATTTCTTTACAGTCTTAGTTTTCTGAAATTTTTTTCTTTTTAGATACACAGCTGAAATCGTTATGTCCATGTGAATATTTGACAATAGTTGGTCTGTCTATTTAATATGATGACCCCAGTGGATAATTTTGACTCCAAAGAATAATTGCTTAGTAAAGCTATTTTTCTTAATTATGGGGTCAACTAACTCATACTTGCACTCATACAGTCTCCCTATATGAATAAATCTAAAACTTAGTGATTTTTCTTTACAATTAATTTACTTAAGTGTTCTAACATGTTATTGCTAAAAAGTGGGAAGTTGACAAGTAATTGCAAAAAAGCAGAAAGATAAATGCAGATTTAAAAATCAAAACAGAATTTCACTGGATTAACGTGGCTGGTATGCCTAATGCATCCCCCATAGTTTATACTGTGAATTAGGTACTTAAAGAATATCAAAAAAGCTTAATGGCTATTTTCAAAAACTGTGGGTCTAAACAAAGATATTTTAATATTTATGGCTATTCATAAATATTAAGTAGAGTAACTGAGAATTCCCCACTAAATAGCAGCTCTTGAGCTATATGCATGAAATCTTAATTTCCAAATGCCATTCCCAACTCTTGCAAATGCTGCAATTTTTCTTGCTAAACTATCACATGAAACTACAGTGTAGGTTTAGGCTCCAGTTGGTAGTAATTTTCTTTCTTTACTTTCTTAGAAACCAAGAAGAATTATGTGGATGGAAAACTTGTGTATCAGTGTGTCTGATACCCAAAGATGCTTATGATGGATCTGTTGTCATTAAAAGAACACACCTGCTAATGGTGGTGACAGACAAATTAGCCTTAAGCCATCCGTACATTCAGTTCATCCCATATATCTCCAATATGCACATTCTCCTTATTCAGTCATAAAAAGATTACCAAGGCACTTTATAACTAACATTTATAACTAATATTTTTAAAAGATACTAACTTGCCATGCTTAAGTCATATTTCTACCCCTGTTCCAAACATCATAAACAGGACAAAGGACACTGTAATTGGTTCAGTGTAGGAAAATGTGCCAAACCCTGTGGTCAGGGAATCAGGATTTATAACCAAAAAAGATATGGATTTGCCAGGCAGCCAAGGACAGAGTGGTATAATTTAATCAATCTATTATTTTTGTTGTTGATTTCTAATATTGCTCATTTTGTTATAAGTTTGCTACACTAAACTCAAAATAAAATTAAAAAATAAAATAAAATAAATTTCCAGCTGATTCCAAATAGCTGGTACATTGGCATAATGGTAAGTAACAAAGACCATTTTTCAGGCTTCAATATTCCTAAAATAAGAGAACAATCAGAAGAAACAGAGAGTTTAAGAGGGTTACAATGCTTAAGCGTAGCCTCAAATTCTGTGTTTATCATGTGACTCATGTAAAATCTATATAGGTTGTGTTTTAAGCCTTGGAATTTTAGGCCAGAACTTGCTATTATGCCCTACGTAAAACAATTCATTTAATCATTATAATTTTTGGAAATTAAGGCAAACAAACAACAAAAAATAGCATGTCTATAAAATGAATATGATCAAAATTCAATTCTGCCTAAGGTAGGGATCCCACTTAATGTTATTGAGTTAGAGGGGTAGGAAGACCAACAGAGAAGCTACATTTTTCCAGATGTTAAAGATTTGTAAACAGTTACAGGAGTAGCATATCCTGCTCTGAATTAGCTTTGCCAACCAGATTGCTAAAACTAAAAGAAGAGAAAAATAGAATGCCTAAGCAACCCAGGAGATTTTCTAACTGGAGGATTGTGAAGGATGTTTGCTGGTACAGATCGCTACATGAGATAAACCTGGTTTTATGTTTCTATTTACATATTAATTGTAATTCAACTATGGCATAATTAGGGAGATTTAATACAAGGTTGTATAAAAACACCAACTGCATAAACAATCAGTATTGGGCTTTTGAGGATTGATACAAAGTTTACTTAAAATTCTGTCACAGTCTTGTCTCTTGATTTTATTCATGCATAGTTTCCATTTTAATGATTGATTTATTATTTCTCATAAATTGAAATGAAGCTACTTTTGGCAGTAAGTCTCTTTCATTCCATTATAATTTCATATCGAAAAATTTTCCTTGAGGGCTTTAGACATCACAGTTAGTGATTTTTTTTCAAACAAGGGAGTAGAATAAACAGAATGTCTATCGCAGAAGGTGGGAAATTATTTGTTTTATGCATGGAAATTAGAATAGTATCACACTAAATTGATATGTTATATTCTTTAGGGGTTCAAAAAAATAAAATTAAAATATTTAGAATTTCAAACAGAAAAACAACTATAAAAGGGAATTAGATCTAAACATTATATAAGTGTAATACATAAATACTAAACAAATATCAAGTTATTTATTGACCATTCCAAGTTGACTTTGTTATTTAAACGAGTCACTGTGCATGGGTGATGAATTGATTTTAAATCACAGAATTTTTGCAAATATTTCGATTATTAAAAAATATGACTTATTAAACCTACAAAAGATGATAGAAATCTCAGGGTAATACAAGATGAGCTCAGGAGCAAAGGAGGCGCTAGGTGATTACTTTCCAGGTGGTTGTGAGAAGCAGGTAAATAGGAAATCTGAAGCTATTGAACTGAGGAAATGGAGAATGAAGACGTCTACCTCTTTTTTGGTTTCAGTCATTTTTCTTTCTCTCCCATTTTATCCTCTTTTAAATATTCTTGACTGATTTTTCTCTTCATTTATTTTTATCTCTTACTTTTTTCCTCGATGGTAGCTCTTTTTCCAAAATCTATTAACCGGGTATAAAATACAGTGGAATATTCCTTCAATATGTACATAATGAGTATTGTTTGGGACTTGGTGGGAGTGCATAGGGATGGGATGTAAATGTGTGAAGTATTTACTATGAAACAATAGTAGCAGTGACAGTATGGTCATGCTGCCATTTCTGTCCTACTTTGTAAAATGGCCACTTTATTTGCTCAGTAGAATAACCTCTAAAACTGGCTATCGTAAACAGTTTGTGCCCTGCGCCCTCATGAAGAGTGTGCTAAAGTCTAAGGATCCCTTCTCAGAATGCTTTATAAATAAGTAAAGTAAAACACATAGGATTACAAAGGAAACCAATATGTCCAATACACTGATCAAAATACTAAAAAATGCAAATTTGTAATCTAATCATATGTGGGTGTTTTAAATTGAAATATTTAGTAATCTGGTCTAGCTGTGTTATAATAGCAATTATAATTTTAAAATACTGATGATGTAGCAGAGCAAAACTTGCCACCCTCAATGTCTCTTTGGCCTGCAGATTATTTCAAGCTGAAAACAGTCAGGGCCCAGAAGACTCAGGAAGAAACTTTGACCTTCCCCCTAATTGCCTAAAAGGATGTAGATAGAGGACCTGTTCCAGGAAGGGAGCTATCACCATAGATAACTATAGTATGAATGAGGTGGACAAACAGGGAGGAACCCAGCAAAGTCAGTTTGTTAAAATTCCTCTTTGTGCCCCATTGTCTCTGCAGGGCCCAGCAAACGTTTTTTATCAAACATTTGCTTTTCTATCTCTGTGTGAATCACCTTCCCTCCATTTGAGGGCCAAACCACTACTCCCAACATCTTTTGTCTTTAGCTGAAGATGGTATTTAAGGTGAAGATTTTAGCCATTTTGATGAGTTACTCAGTTATCCTGAGTCTCTCCCATGTGTACATGTTACTAAACTTTTGTTTGTTTTTTTTTTCCTGTTAATCTGTCTTATGCCAATTTAACTTTTAGGCCAGCCAGAAGAACTTAGAAGGGTAGAGGAAATTTTATTTTTCCTCAACAATGACATTAATGATATTTATAGATACCTACATAGCTGTAATTTAATAGGAGAAAATACAGATATGATAATATCTGTGTTTCTTATTAGTGACAAAATCACATGTACTGCTTGATTATACTGTGGCTTGATTATATTTTCTGTCTAAATTCCTATTTGAAGAAAATGCAAACTTTCAGTTAAAGGCTAAAGAAAATAAAGATGTAATCATGTTTTATCTTCCATCTAAAGTCAGAGATAACCTCAATTCTATTCCTAGATCCCATATTAATAACAATTGCTGTAGGTACGGAAACCATATTGCTTCATCATTCAATTGATATCATCAATTTCTCTAAGCCAGAGGCTTACCTATTGATGGGCCAGGAGATGAATGACGTGGGAGCTTTATTTTTATTTTTATTTTTTCAAAAATACAGCTTCTAGGGCCCACTCCCAAACAGAGCCATTGGCAGCAGTGTTCTAGGCAACTATGACACTCACCTGCAGTGGGGGACCTTTTGCAGAGAAGTAGTTTCTCAGAAGGCTGGTTGGAAGTACAATAAGAAAATTTTCTCAATTTTTTTTTTTTTTAATTATTGAAGTATATTTGATTTACATTGTTGTGTTAATTTCTGCTGTACAGCAAAGTGATTCAGTTATACATATATAATATGTATGCTTTTTCATATTCTTTTCCATTATGGTTTATCACAGGATATTGAATATAGTTCCCTGTGTTATACAGTAGGGCATTGTTGTTTATCCATCCTATATATAATAGTTTGCATCTGCTAATCCCAAACTCCCAATCCTTCCCTCCCCAACCCCTCCCCCACCCTTGGCAACCACAAGTCTGTTCTCTATGTCTGTAAGTCTGTTTCTGTTTTGTAGATATATTTATTTGTGTCATATTTTAGATTCCACATATAAGTGATATCATATGGTATTTGTCTTTCTCTTTCTGACTTACTTCAATTAGTATGATAATCTCTGGTCCATCCATGTTGCTGCAATTGCATGATTTCATTCTTTTTTATGACTGAGTAATATTCCATTGTATATCTGTAGCACATCTTCTTTATCCATTCATCTGTCAGTGGACATTTAGGTTGTGTCCATGTCTTGGCTATTATAAATAGTGCTGCTATGAACATAGGAGTGCATGTATCTTTTCAAATCATGGTTTTGTCTGGATATATGCCCAGGAGTGGGATTGCTGGATCATATGGTAACTGTATTTTTAGTTTTTTGAAGAAACTCCATCCTGGTTTCCATAGTGGCTACACCAATTTACATTCCCACCAACAGTGTAAGAGGGTTCTCTTTTTTCCCCACCCCCTCCAACATTTGTTATTTGTAGACTTTTTTAAAGAAATATTTATTTATTTATTTATTTCGGCTGCACCATGTTTTAGCTGTGGCATGTGGCATCTTCCTTGCAGCATGCGGGATCTTTAGTTGTGGCATACATATGGGATCTAGTTCACCAACCAGGGATCGAACCCAGGCCCCATGCCTTGGGAGCTCAGAGTCTTACCCACTGGACCACCAGGGAAGTCCCTTGTAGACCTTATAATGACCGCAGTTTTAACTGGTGTGAGATGGTACCTCATTGTAGTTCTGATTTGCATTTCTCTAATAATTACCCATGATGAGCATCTTTTCATGTGCCTAATTGGCCATCTGTATGTCTTCTTTTGAGAAATGTCTATTTAGGTCTTCTGCTCATTTTTCAGTTGGGTTGTTTGGGGGGTTTTTTTTGGTTTTGTTTGCTTGTTTGTCATTGAGTTGTATGAGCTATTTGTATATTTTGGAAATTAAGCCCTTATCAGTCACATCACATACTTTCTCCCAGTCCATAGGTCATCTTTTCATTTTGTTTATGATTTTCTTTGCTGTGCAGAAGCTTATAAATTTGATTAGGTCCCATTTGTTTATGTTTTCTTTTATTTCTATTGCCTTGGGAGACTGACCTAAGAAAACGTTCTCTATCTAGTTTATAACACTCCCAACAACAATAACAACAACAACAACAGAAATATTTAAACAAACAGATACATAGTTGGAATCTCTCTCATCCCAGTAGCTTTTGGCAAATTGCCAGATAATTAACGTGTGTGTGTGTGTGTGTGTGTGTGTGTGTGTGTGTGTGTGTGTGTGTGTGTGATATTCCTAAAAGCAGTATAGAAAAATAGAAAGCATACAAACTTAGAATGTAATCCATAAGAGATATAGTTGACTTATCTCTCTAAAACTAATTCTATATCTGATGGACACAGGACTTAATTATTCAACACTTCAGTCTGGAGAGGACAAAGGAGATGGCATGCATGCAGAACCTATTTTAGTATCCAGCAGAATAAGCACTGAAATGGTGGTGGTTATTATTATTTAATTTCTATTGCAGGATTGAATTTTCTTTTTTCATGCTTATTCCAATCCCAATAGACAAGAATGCCTTTGTTAACATAAGAAGCATCAGTCACTTCTATGTATGTTGTCTATTTCATAGTTCTTTTAGAGGAGGTTAGCGATACTCTCAGTAACAAGAGGTGTTTACATTATAGATGTCCACTGTGATGAAGATGAAAATCCCAAATTTCCTCCTACCAACAGTTAGGATTTGCTTCAGTCAGATGTGGGGGATTAGAAAAGACCCTCAGAATGTGAAGAATACTATGATTTTTATCTAGGAAGTTAGGGGAAGGTTATTGAAAATGTTCAAGAGATAAAAGGACTCCATATAGCCTTCAGAGACCAATTCCATATGGCATAAAATAAGGGAAAACTAAGGTGTCTTATTTATCTCCAGATATTGTATGTATGTGTGGGGGGGGGCGGGAGGAAAGCCATCTCTTTTTTATTTTTTCCAATGTTAATTCCAACTGGCAAAATATGGATAAAATGAAATCAAATTCATTACTAAAGTAATTCTGAGATTCTCTACCTTCTAATCAAGTGAAACAATATGATACTCCTGAGTGAAAAAAGTAAGTGCCATTTCAAAAAGAGGCTGAATACAGTTAAAATGGAAGAAGGACATTCCCCCCTACCCTTTTCTCTGAGTGTAACTAAAAGAAAATATAACTTATTGGAGGATTATGAAAACGAAATAAGAACAGATAGAAAAGATAAGAGAATCAAAACTCAAATAATGACTCATCAGGCAATGATTTAGCTATTGTTTTTCTCCCATATTTCCTGACTTAGACTCTCAGGCAGCCCAAACCACAGATGGGTGTAGACAGATCATGTTCCTTTCAGACAGAAAATAGAGGACTGGGAAAGGGGTTCCCTGTATAATGGAGCTCTTTTGTTTCTCCTGGCTCTACCCCAGTTAAGCCTCAGTTATAAAACTGGACCCAGATGATGGAAGTGGTGTTGCAGTGTGGTAGGGAGGTGGTGACAGTGATCCCACAGGCTGTTTTCTCTTGTCACTCTGCCTAACACAGACCCAGTCACAGGAAGTGTGCAACAGTGCAGAGAGGCCAAAGACCCCACTTTCTCTCAAGAGCATCAGGAAAAATAAAATTCCCAGGAGCCATCATGAGCTGAGTAAGGACTAGCATGAGTGTGAGAAACTGTAGTGGCTGCAGGCTTAGGATGACCCCACACTTTTGTAGGTTTTGCCTCTAGGAAATTCACCAAGGTTCATGGTATAATGCCAAGGGCAATCCCCTATGGCTCTGGCAAGAAGAGGTAAATAGTTACACTTGTGAAATATGCCCAGAGCATCCTCCATAACAGCAGCCTACTCTCTGGGGTCAAAGAATTTCCAGCCTTACCCCATACTGCGGTAAAGGAATTTCTCTAATTCTGTTGTTACTGGCCAGAGCTGGAACCCAACTCAGGTTTGGCCACTCATCACTCAAAAGTCAGTGTTCTAGAGACAAGGGTTGGTGGGAAAAGAAAGATGCTTTATCCAGGAAGCCGGCAACCTGGGAAGATGGCAGATTAGCATCTCAAAAACCATCTACAAGTTGCCAGTTAGAGGGAAAATGGCTTTATAGGGAAAACCAGGAAGTTCCAGGAAGTGAACAGGCAGGGGTTGCGTGCAAAGCAGCACAGTCGGCTTTGACAGTCATCTCAAAACTGGTCATGCAATAGTCTGGTCAGCGTCATCTTGATTGTTTTAGCAAGGTTAATCTTCAACTTTGGGGTTGGTCTGTTCCCATTTCTTTGAGGCCAGTTCCTGGAATTATGTAAGCCACTGATTCAGTACTGCTTGAGATGGAGCAGCTTATGTTATGGCTACAGCCTGGTCATTATGCAATTAGCTTCTTCCGTCTGGTGGTGGTTTTAGTATCTGCAAAACAACTCAGGAACATGCATCCGGCACTGTTATCTATGTCCTTCAGGGAGGAACTAAAGTTTCTGTGAATGCTGTATGGCTGTATGTTTCAATTGTTACCAGTTCTCCTGGCTCAACCACCATCTTTTATTACTGTAGGTTCACATTATTCCCATCCTTAACTCTTGAGCTAGCCTTGTGTGACTCATGGGAGGCCTGGGAAACTAAAGCTTTTCTACAAACAAGGCAGGTGGAAGATGTAGGTGGGTGGGGTCTGTCCCAGGAAGGTCCCATAGGGTCCTGCTCAGTTACAGCATTCTCCTTCACCTTCCTATCTCACCAGAACTGGGGGAATGCTAAGAAACACTGGTGAAGGTTATAGCTCAGAAACACCAGGCCACTGAAAACTGAGATTTAATCGTAAGATAAAAAATGCTTCCCTCCTCCTACCTTATCTCCATACCAACAGACTCCAGTTTAATAATAGCAAGCTACAGCTAAAAGATCTACAAGATACAGGCAATATCTGAGGAGGACTCTTAGGGAAGTCCAAAGACAGCAAGGGAAATAACACTAGAGGATTTTGAAGCCTCAGGCACATTCAGCTATAGCAAACATTAAACACAGACCAACTCTTACCTACATGAACATAAATACTCCCACCAAATCTTACTATACTTATTATCCAATACGTTATATTCAGCTTTCAACAAAAAATTACAAGTAATGTTACTAGGTGAGAAAAAATGCATTCTTAAGAGGTAAAACAAGTATCAGAACTAGACTCCAATATGATGCAGATTTTGTGATTATCAGACAGAGGATATAAAATAACTATGACTAATATGTTAATAGCACTCATGAAAAAAAGTAGACAACACACAAGAATGGATGGGTAATGTAAGCAGAAAGATGAAAACTCTAAGAAGGAATCAAAAAGAAATGCTAGATATTAAACGAGATAGCTAGATGGTTTGTATGAATATGAAGTTCGAGAAGCACCAGTCTAGATCATGGTTAGCAAGTCCATCCAATGGACTGTTCCATTTAATCTCCCTCTCAAGGAAGAGAGCCACTTGGCTTGCCCTAAGAGTCCTATTCAGAAATTCAGAACAAGTATTAATCGTCTGAGCCAGGAAGTCAACACTCATTGGGTATTTTCCATCTTTAGTAAAAAAATAAATAAATAAATAAAATATTTTGCCTGGATAATGCCCAAGGAAAATTTAACTGAATACTCTCATTCCAACCTCTGACTTAGTTATACCTCTTCGGCTTCCTTTTGACATTAGCAAAACTGTTTTGGGTTTTTTATGTAGGGGATGTTCCTGATTCTATACAATATGAAAGGAAGATAAAGCTGGATTATAGCACTACTGAAAAATCTTTCATTTACAACGGTCCTTGGGTCCTTTAAACATAAAAATTTCTAATATTCTAACTATAAACTGAGTAAAAATGATATTCGTATCTAGAAAATAGAAGGCAAATAAAATCTGATAAACTTCCATCATCCTGACAGTTTTATCCTCCTCTTTCTTTTCATCATCACTGTTCTTTGACAGTGCTTTCAAAGTTAAAAAGCAAGCTGAAACTCATAGTTAAAATTGGTCTTCACAAAACTCTACAGATTTGGAAGTTCAGGAGTCATAATTTCCAGTTTTCAGTTGAGAAAACTGAAATTCTGAGAGCTAAAGTAACTTGCTCTGGGTCACATGACTCCAGCTAAAATTGTCTGCAAAGGCATTCAAATGAAGCTTCATGAGTTAGTGAGTGAATAAAGCAATCAATGCATACACGTGTTGATTTAAAATGTGTTTAAATGTAAACTGGAATATTTAAAACATACCTGAAGTAACTATATCAGTTGAATAGCTTAAAAACACATCCAGTGGAATTCAGATCTTTGTGTATTTAAAAATAATAGTCTGTTCTTCCAATAATAGATTGTTTCCCTTAAACTATCATAATAATTTTCAATAAGTGAGGAAAGAGTAAAGTCCTTTGAAAGTCAAACAAGTTATAAGCTAAAAATAAAAATAAAGTGTTTTTCAGCTATAACCATCTAAAAGGTATTGTGCAAGCAGTGTATTTTACATTGAGGCAATCTCCTCAGGAAATGCTACAATAAACCCAATTTTCTTGTAGAAAAATTTTCACTGTTTTTAATCTCATTTTCTTTTATTTTTCTAGATTTTTTTGGTAATAAAGCTCAGGAGATTGGTGACAAAAACAACATAATGAATTTTCAGGCTGCATAATTTATGACTTCATACTCATAGCGACAGTTTTAACCTCTACTCGTATTTACATTCGCCCTCTATCTCCCAGATTCAAATGGTCTTTCTAAAGAGATTGGTTTCATGCAGAGACAGGATAGTAATCAGAAGTTTCTATCTTACTCACAATAAGTCAGAGTGATTTCTGTCCACATTTGTGGCCACCATTGAAACAAAATACACCTCTGACTGGGGGTTGCACGCTATTAAATGTTGGAGTTTTGGTTTCCAATAAAGATAACTTTTAAATTTGTTTAATGCTTCCAAAATAGGGGTTGTGTTTCCTGGCATATTAGAACAATTTGGTTAGCAGCTGAAGTCCTCACTAGTTCATAAAAACATGTGTAAGGACCATAATTATAACAAATGTTTGTGATGCAAAAAAGGGAAATAAGAAAATAAAACAGAGAAGCATATATTTTATTGATATTTTAAAAAGTGAATTGCCAACACAAACACCTTTTAAATTCAGACTCTTCTGCAGAAATAAATCAGAATGTGAAGCTTTCCCCCTATCACCTTAAATCGGAGTCATGTGAGGGGATTGCAGCAGAAATGCTATCAACAATAGCAAAAGATGAATAAATTACTTGAAAATTTGAGTCAGAGGAAATTAACATTCAAAAGACCTAGGCAGCCCAGACAGTCCATTATCCATTTAACCACATAACTGACTCAGACACAACTGCCTGATCACTGCTGGCCCAGATGCTTTAGCTAGAAAACTGTCTGCAACAGGGAGGCATCTGGATGTAGCAATTGCTAGAATGAGGATGCGATCATTTACAAAGAACCCTAAAAAGACAGGAATTTTTGCTGTTCCAAAGAGAACATTTGGGCAAGTTACCAAAGCAACACATGCTACATATCCTGGGGTGGAGTGAAGGGCAAGCCATGCATTATTGTACCTTAAGTAAAAATTCAGACTTGCACACAGAATTGCACACACTTGAAGTTTCTTATTATCATTTAGCACAGTAAAATGGCAGATATGCTGATGAGGCTGCCCCTATACTGTTTTCATTATTAGAAATTGATCCTACTCTTTATAATGCCCATCTAAGAGTTTGGTTCTATTTCAATACCTAAAAGTCTGACTTTTTGAACATGTAGTGTTGTAGACAAAGTTGTGACTGGAGAAATCAGGTCATGTGATGAAGAGAAAGAAGAAAAATATGAGGATATGTGACCATTAGTTCACAGCATGATGAAATAGCTTATCAGTTCTGAAATGATGATGGTAAAAAGGACACAAATGGAAGGAAGTAAGGTTTCCACACTTCACTTGAAGTGGTGAAATGTTGATACCAAGAAACTGTGATAAGTCACATATACATATTTTAATACCCAGAGCAACTATAAAGAAAAGAGTGCAAAATGATACTCTTAAAAACACTAAAATAAGTCAAAATGGAAACTTGGAAAGTATTTAAATAATCCATAGGAAGGCAAGAAAAGAGAAACGAGAATCAGGAAACAGTGGAAATAAACAGAAAAAAATAATAAAATGGCTAATTTAAGCAGTAACATATCAATAAATAACTTCAATGTAAATGGTATAAATATATCAATTAAAAAGCAGAAATTCACAGAGTGGTTTAAAAAAATGACTCATATCTGCTGTTTAAAAGAAACATCAAATTCAATGACATAGGCTGAAAATAAAATAATGGAAAATTGTATATCAAGCAGACATTAATAAAAATAGCAAGGGTGGCTATATTAATCTAAGATAAGGTAGACTTCAGAGGAAAGAAAATTACTCAAGACAAAGAGGAACATTATATAATGATAAGCCAATCAATCCTCCAGGAAGACATAATTATCCTAAATGTTTATATACAAAGCAATTAAGCCTCAAAATGCGTGATAGATAATGGATAGCGATGAAAGAAGAAATAGAAAACTTCACAATTTTAATTGGGAATTCAACATTCTTCTCTCATCAGCTGACAGAAACGCAAGATATGAAAGATCAGAACAACAAAGTCAACCACAGGACTCAATTGACATATATAAATACTCCTTCTAACAGCATATATAGTTTTCAGGTGTCCATGGAATATTCTCGAAGATAGACTATGTCATAGCCCATTAAACAAACCTCAACAAATTTAAAAGAAATTGAAATGACAGAGAGAATTCTTTCTAACCATAATGGATTTAATCAGGAAATTAATAATAGAAAGGCAACAGGAAAAGATCTAAACACATGAAAATTAAACAATACCCTTCTGATAATCTGTGGTTCTCAAAAGAAGTCTCAAAGGAAATAAAAGTACATAGAACTGAATGTAAATGGAAATATTACATGCCAAAATAAGTGAAATTCAGATAAAGCAATGCTGAGAGGGTAATTTATAGAACTAAATAATTACATTGGAAAAGAGATAAGTTGTCAAATCAGTCATCTAAGTTGACACATCAAGAAACTAGAAATAAGAGCAAAATAAGTTGAAAGGAAGGAAATAATAAAGATAAAACAGAAGTAAATGAAATTAAAAACATTAGATCAATGGAAAAAATCAAGGAAATGAAACATTGCTTCATTGAAAAAAATCAATATTAACAAGTCACTAGCAAAACTGACAAAAGTAAATCTATAGAAAATACATCAACTATATCAAGACACCACAAAAAAAAAAAAAAAGAAAAGAAAATTACAGGCCAATATCACTGATAAACATAGATGCAAAAATCTTTGACAAAATATTAGCAAACCAAATTCAACAATACTTTAAAAGGATCATATACCACGAACAGTGGGCTAAATCCCAGGGATGCAAGGATGGTTCAATATCCCCAAATCAACCAATGTAATACACCACATTAACAAATTGAAGAAAAGAATCTTTATAATCTCCATAGATGCACAAAAATCTTTTGATGAAAGTCAACATTCATTTATAATAAAAACTCTTAACAAAGTGAGTATGAAGGAACATACCTCAACATAATAAAGACAATATGTAACAAACCTACAGCCAACATCAAACTCAACAGTGAATTGCTGAAAGCATTTTCTTTAAGATCAGGAACAAGACAAGGATGCCCACTCTTAGTAACTTTATTAAACATAGTATTTAAAGTTATAGCCACAGCAATCAGACAAGAAAAAGAAATAAAATCCAAATTAGAAAGGAAGAAGTAAAACCATCACTGTTAGCAGATGACATAATACTATATATAGAAAATTCTAAAGACACTACCAAAAAACTATTAGAACTAATAAATGAATTCAGTAGAGTTGCAGGATACAAAATTAATATACAGAAATATGTTTCATTTCTATACACTAACAGCAAACTATCAGAGGGAGAAGTTAAGAAACCAATCCCATTTATAATTGCATCAAAAATGATAAAATACCTAGCAATAAATCTAAACAAGGAGGTAAAGACCTAAGAAAAACTATAAGACTGATGAAAGAAATTGAAGATGACACAAACAAATGGAAAGACAACTGTTCTCATGGATTAGAAGAATTAATATTGTTAAAATGACCATATTGTCCAAGGCAATCTATGGATTCAGTGCAATCTCTATCAAGATACCAAAGGCATTTTTTGTAGAACTAGAAGAAATAATTTGAAAATTTGTATGGAAACAAAGAAGGCACTGAATAGCCAAAACAGTCTTGAAGAAGAACAAAGCTGGAGGTAACATGCTCCCTGGTTTCAAACTTTACTATAAAGCTACAGTAATCAACACAGTATGGTGCTGGCACAAAAAAAGTCTCATAGATCAATGGAACACAATAGAGAACCCAGAAATAAACCAACCTTCACAAGGTCAATTAATCTATGAAAAAGCAGGCAAGAATATACAATGCTGAAAAGATAGTTTCTTCAATAAAAGGTGTTGGGAAAACTGGACAGCTATAGGCAAAAGAATGAAACTGTACTACTTTCTCACACTATATACAAAAATAAACTCAAAATGGGTCAAGGGCTTAAATACAGACCTAAAACTCTTAGAGGAAAACACAGGCAGTGCACTCTTGGAGACTAGCCTTAGCAATATTTTTTTGAGGGGGCCGGGAATAGAAACTATCTAAAAACTGAAATGGCAGCCTACTGGGAGAAGATATTTGTGAATTATACATTTGAGAAGGGGTTAATATCTAAAATATACCAATAACTCATACAACTCAACATCAAAAAAATGATTAAAATATGTCAGAGAACCTTAATAGAAATTTTTCCAGAGAAGGCATACAAATGGCCAATAAGCACATGAAAAGACGTTCAACGTCACTAATTATTAGGGAATTGCAAAATCACAATGAGATATCACCTCATGCCTGTTAGAATGGCTATTAACAAAAAGACAACAAACAAGTGTTGGAGAGGATGTGGAGAAAAGGGAACACTCATATACTATTGGTGGGAATTTTTTTTTTTAATTGGGGTATAGTTGTTTTACAATGTTGTGTTAGTTTCTACTGTACAGCAAAGTGGAGTAGAGTTCCCTGTGCTATACAGCAGGTTCTCATTAGTTATCTATTTTATACATATTAGTATCTATATATGTCAATCCCAATCTCCCAATTCATCCCACCCCTGCTTTCCTCCCTTGGTGTCCATACATTTGTTCTCTACATCTGTGTCTCTGTTTCTGCCTTGCAAACAGGTTCATCTGTACCACTTTTCTAGATTCCACATATATGTGTTAATATATGATATTTGTTTTACTCTTTCTGACTTACTTCACTCTGTATGACAGTCTCTAGCTCCATCCATGTCCCTACAAATGACCCAATTTCATTCCTTTTTATGGCTGAGTAACATTCCATTGTATATATGTACCACATCTCTGTTATCCATTGTCTGTCGATGGGCATCTAGGTTGCTTCCATGACCTGGCTATTGTAAATAGTGCTGCAATGAACATTGGGGTGCATGTGTCTTTTTGAATTATGGTTTTCTCTAGGTGTTGGTGGGAATTTAAGTTGGTGCATCCACTATGGAAAAAAGTATGGAGATTCCTCAAAAAATTAAGAATAAAACTACCATATCATCCAGCTATACCACTTCTTGGTATTTATCCAAAGGAGAAAAAAACACTAATTCATAAAGATATCCTCTATATTTATTGTGACATTATTTACAATAGTCAAGATATAGAAACACCTACGTGACCATCAATGGATGAATGGATAAAAAGATATATATCCATATATACCATGGAATACTACTCAGCCATAAAAAAAGATGAAATCTTATCATTTGTGACAACATGGATGGACCTTGAGGGTATTGTGCTAAGTGAAATAAATCAGACAGAAAAAGACAAATGTCACGTGATCCCACTTACATGTGGAATATAAAAAACAAAACAAATGAACACAACAAAATGAAAACAGACTCAAAGATACAGAGAACAAACAGGTGGTTGCCAAAAGGGATGGGGGTTGGTGGGTGGGTGAAATAGTTGAAGGGAATTAAGAGGTACAAACCTCCAGTTATATAATAAATAAATTATGGGGATGTAATATATAGCATAAAGAACATGGTCAGTAATATTTTAATAACTTTGTATGGGGACAGATGGTTTACTAGACTTATCCTGGTAATCATTTCATAATGTATGCAAATGTGAAATCATTATGTAGTACATACCCCTTAAACTAAACTAACATTATACATCAAATATATTTCAGTTAAAAATTCTAAAAAAATTATAAAAAGAAAAATGGCAAGAAATAAGAAAAAAAAGAATAAAATAGGAGATAGCACTACAGATCATGCAGCAATTAGATGGTAATAAGGGAATACTGCAAACAACTATACACTCAACCTTGTAGAAGTGACTTATTCCTTCAAAGCCACTAGCTACTATAACTCAACCAAGCTGAGATAGATGATATGAATCATACTAATACAATTAAATAAATAAATTCTAAATTAAAAAGCTTCTGAAAAAGATATTTTGAGGCCCAGATCATTTCACTGGAGAATTCTACAAAACATTTAAGGAAGAATCAACACCAATTTTCACAATATATTCCAGAAAATGGAAGAGATGAGAACACTTCTCAAATCATTTCATTAGGTCAGTATTACCTTGATACTAAAACCTAAGATAGTGTATAAAAGAAAAAAAAGAAGAAAAATACAGAAAACTATAAACCAATACAGACCAATATCTCTCATAAATACAAATACAAAAATTGTCAGCAAATTAGCAGCAAACAGTGTATAAAACTGTATAAAAACAGTTATATATCATGACCAAGTAGAATTTATTCCAGATATGCACAGCTGGTTCAACAGTCTAAAATCAGTCAATGTAATTCACCATATCAACAGCCTAGAGAAAAAAAAAATCATATCAATTAACACAAAGCATATAATAAAATCTTATACTCATTTATGATTAAAAGAAAAAAACTTTCTGCAATTAGAAGTTAGGAATAGAGGGGAGCTTCCTCAACTTAATAAAGAGCACCTACAAAAAAACTTACAGCTAACATCATTCTTGACAGTGAAAGACTGAATACTTTCCTCTAAAATCAGGAATGAAACAAGGATGTCCACTCAGGTCTCTTTTTTTTAACACAGTATACTAGCCCCTAGTATATCAAATCCTATCAAAATCCCAGTAGGTTTTTTAGAAATACAGACTAGATTTTTCTAACATTTTTTCTGGAAATGCATAGGCCCTAGAATAGCTAACTATTGACAAAGAAGAATAAAGTGGGAGGAATCACTCTACAAATATTAATGTCTACTATATGGCTACCGTAATCTAGACACTGTGGTACTGGCAGAGAGATAGGCACATAAATAAATGGAATAGAGTAGAGAACCCAGAAATGGAACCATAAAAATATATCCAACTGATTTTTGACAGAGTAACAAAACCAATTCCATAGATGAAGGATAGCCCCACCTTTTCTTCAGTTAAAAAAAAAAAAAGAAAGAGAGAGTAAGTCTTCATGACCTAAGGCTGGTCAAAGAGTTCTTAGACTTAATATCACCAGCACAATCCACAAGAGAAAAGAAATGGTAAATTGGACATTATCAAAAGTAAAAACCTTAGCTCTGTGTAAGCCCATATGAAAACAAATGGTCGTGCTTCCTTACTCTAGAATCCTACTATGCAGTAAAAGAAATCACTATTGAAAAGAAATACATGCAACAACTTAGATGAATCAAGTACTTATATTACTAGTTGATTTCCTTCATTTTTGAGGAGGCTTGATTTTATACATTATTACAGAGCGTCTGTGTCAACTTTTCCTTTAGTCATAGGTATATTACTTAGTCCAAGAATCTAGTCTTTATTTCTAAGCCATGCCCATTGCAGAGTTTCGGTAGAAAGTTTTTATCATACCCTTTAACTAGGTGTGATTCAAACTTCAAGGTGTGCTACCCCTACTGTTAACAGAAGCTGAGACCTCTGGTCGGAGTTTCAATCATCTAACTGTTGTTTTCTAAGAGGCTTCTTGGAGCTGACATGTGCACAAACAGTTCAGGGTCATACAGAGTTTTGTGGGAGGTTTATATGCATATTTAGGTATTCCACTTTCTATGGTTTCCTCCTCCATTTCCAGAGACCCTTGTATCCTAAAGTCCATTCTGTGACACCTCAATCCAATAAGATAGTTTCTGCTATTTCTGCTTGAGTTATAGCTGCCCCATGCATTGCAAACCAGGAGAACCTTAATGGGAAAGGCTCTTTAAACACAGATTTTATCCAGTGATGTACTTTCTATCATTAGTCAGATTCCTTTCAGCTTTTCTCTGCTCTTGTCTTCAGTGCATATAAACTATCATTGTTATCTACAGGAAGATTATTCCCAGATAAGCTACCCCACTGCCCTTCCTAGAACTGGAACTCTACCTGGGTGCTTTAGAAGTTAATGATTTTCTCTAAAGAAGCTCATTGTACTAATCATGGTTTTTTCCCCTTATTTTCTGATGCTTTGACATCTTAGAGCCTTGCCAGTACTGGAGGCACTATCCTTCCCAAGTTTAGCTAATTCCTAGAGATAATAAACAACTCACCTGGTAGGATATCTATCAAATGTAAAACAACTAATCCAGAGCTCACACTGCCAACCACCTCCTCAGTGGGGTTCTTACTCTGAGCCATTCTTTTCTTGCCCTAATCACCCTGGACCAGGTACCAGACAACTAGAAACAGCTCCTACACTCCAGTACTCACTAAAACTATTCAAACTAGCTAATCCTAAACCTGAAACCACCTCTTCCCTTCCTTGTTATGAAACTAGCATAAAGACTCTTGTTCACATTTTCCCCTCACTCCCTCTCCCTCCTGACTGACCCTGGAACCTCCACATAGCCCTGTGTGGCATGCCCTGCCTTCTGTTTCTAAGGATCTGTGAGTATAAAACCTTCTTCTTTCATGACAGTCATTTCTATGTCTGCATGTCTTAGCATACCTGATTAAAGCAAATCCCACATACACTTAAAACACTAATTTAGCAGATAAACATTTCCAGAGTTATTTCTTATCTTACACAAGTTTGGGAAATGCTGTGATGGAAATAGGTCACTAAGAGGGAAGTGATGTCTAAACTAAATCTTGAACAATGAGTAGAAGTTATCCTAGCATGAGATTTCTAGAGAGAGATAATAATAAGAGGTATAAAAAAGAACAAGGGTGAGAGAACATGAAGACCTACAGCATGGCTGGAGTAAATGTCAAGATTGAAAGCTGGAGAAGATGGCCTGAAATAAATATCATGATGGCCTTATAAGCATTACTGAGGAGGTTGGGCTTTAATTGGTGGTCCATGGGGGAATTCACTGAAGGGTTTAAGTTGTGAAATGGCATAATTAGAATGCATCTAGGTCTTTTGACTCATTGTTATTTTCTCTTTTTAGTATATCGTATTGTCTCCCTTTTAGAATCAACAACGAAATTTGTCCCCTTGCTATCCTAAACTTGAAAGAAAGTGTAGATGTTGCAGATGGCTGTGGTCATAGCTAAATCAGTTTGCACATTTTCAAGTGACACAGCACAAAATATTGTATTGGAGTTTTTCGTAGACTGGGAATGAAGGAAATTAAAAATGAGCTAAATAAAATTGATGGAAATAAACTGTAGCTTAAGAAATCTACTGTGTAGAAATAGGTGCTTGTAAATAACAGGAAGGGGACAAACAACCTATAATCACTAAGTGGAATCTGGATGCCAATAAATAAAAGCAAAGCCAGGGTAATCATGATAAAGACATATGTCTAATGGTCAATTTGGAAAAAAACCAAATACCTATGACATTGACTTTAAAGCAGAGAAAACAGAAAAATATTTTGATGATAAAAAGCAAAAATGGCCATTTTGTATTTTTAGTACAAAGCACATTGACCAAACCTGAAAATGTTTCATTTATTTTTTAGGAAGAAAGGGTGGGTGTCATGGAGATACATGCAAAGGTTAAATTGCAACAGGTTGGGTCAATGCAAAGAAGCATGAACAATATGAGGAACTTTTGAATTACACTAGCTCATGCAAAAATTTATTTGATATTATGGAAATAAAATCTGAGTGGATAGGCTCATAAAATATCAGGGTGTCCTAAACCTCATTATTCCAAAATTCTGTTTTATTATTCTTCCTCAATGTCCTTGATTCTATATATAAATAGGAGATAATTTCTTTAACACTTGCCTTTGTGTCTGTCTAGTTTATTAGAATTTGCTATAGGTAATATTAATCTGTTAATGAAATCAAAGTTTTCTCCAGGGCAGTGACTTTTTCTGTTTTAGTTATCAGTATATGCCCAGTGCTTGGCATAAATTAGGTTTTCAGTGTACACTTGATGCTTGTACAGGTGAATGGATGTGCAAATGAAGGGATTTTTACTGAATATGCAAGTAAAGAAATAGTGAACTATTATTTATTTAACATTTATTATGTTTGGTACTTACTGATCATTGTTACATGCATTATAATATTTAATTCACAAATATCTTAATCCCAGTGTTATCAAGTAAAAGAAATGAGGTTATGAGAAGCTATGCTACTTGTACAAACTGACAGGAAGCAACAGATTTAGGATTTGAGCTCATCCAGATGGAGTTTCCTTTTCCATTTAGAATGATTTATTAATTTTAAAGTAGTTTATTGATCCCCTTCTATAGGAAAGTTTCTGTGTCTGTCAGTGAAAGATGAAATGGGGAGAAAAAGGTAAAGAATGGAGTCATTTCCTCAGAGCTCAGGATAGTGGAGAAAGAGACAAAAAAGGAAAATAGTACATTTCCATTCAGTGGGAAAATTTTTTTCTACTAAACCAAAGCTTATGTCACGAGCTTTCAAAGGAGGGAAATTGGTTACCCCACTTTATGTTAGCTGTGCAACCATAGGCAAATTATGTATCTCCTCTAAGCCTCTGTCCTTTTTATTATACAATTTGATTAATAATAATGCCCACCTTATAAGATTGTTAAGAAAAAAGAGATAACCTATATAAACACTTAATATAATGTCTAGTACCTGGAAGGCTCTGTAATTATTAGGTTTTTTTTTTGTTGTTGTTGTTGTTGTTTTATTTTATTATTTATTTTTTTAGCTGTGTTGGATCTTCGTTTCTGTGCGAGGGCTTTCTCTAGTTGCGGCGAGCGGGGGCCACTCTTCATCGTGGTGCGCGGGCCTCTCACTGTCGTGGCCTCTCTCGTTGCGGAGCACAGGCTTCAGACGCGCAGGCTCAGCAGTTGTGGCTCACGGGCCCAGTTGCTCCGCGGCATGTGGGATCTTCCCAGACCAGGGCTCGAACCCGTGTCCCCTGCGTTAGCAGGCAGATTCTCAACCACTGCTCCACCAGGGAAGCCCTTAATTATTAGTTTTGATGATTGTTTAAATGGCAGATGAATGGGCTCTAATCTAGGTATAGTGATAGTGGGGGTGGTGAATGTGACAAGCATGAACAGGAATCCTGCAAGAGCTAATAATACCCAGTTATCTCTCTAGTAATTTAATTTTAACTGGCAACTTGTGATATAGATGTTCAGATATGGTTTTCTTCGATTTTTTTTTTATTCTTGTAGCTACATTTACTGAACACTTTCGTCTATAACGTGGATGTGTTTGATCCAAGTGTTCCTGTTAACTTCTATAGTGATGAAAAAAATTTGACTGTATTCTGTGTTGAAAAATAAAAGTTACACCCAAAGAGCTGAAAGCTTTAACTGACATTGATTCTTATGTTGGCTCCGTTCCTGTATTTAGGCAGGCATTAATGTACTCAGAGCTGGAATCTGCCTGCAGCAAGGGCTCAGCAGCTTGGGAAATTGAGCCTCTGCTACCCTCACGTTTGAATACATCATTTGGAATTTGTGGTATTAGAATAACTTGATTGCTTAGATATGAATTATGCATTATGTGTAAGTACGTGTTTATAAACATTCACACCTATTTGCATTTGAATGGCAGAATGACACCATGATTATTAAAGGAGAGACTTTTATACCTTATATATTACATGAGAGTATTTTGTATGAGATAATAAATTAGTTCTTTTTTATTATGTACAAGTTGGACTCATTTAGGAAATGCTCTGTGCCTTCTCTGAGCCTCAATTTCTTTATCTTTAAGATGGAGATGATTATAGAATTATTGAAGATTGAAATATATTTTATACATGGGCCATGTACCATATCTGTTACTGTGGTTCTTATTGGATATGTGATTGATCTAGTCTAATTCATTGATTTTTACATATAGAGCGACAATCTCAAAGACAGAAAGTAAACTGACCAGGGAATTGCAGTTATCCCGTGGCAGAGCTGGGATTGAAACTCTAGTCTTCCAATGCCCTCATCGATATTCTCTTTAGTGTTAGAATAATAACAGATAAAACCGGGGATGGTGAGCTAAGCCTCAGGACAGGAACAAACCAAGTACTGCAACAGAGATGCACAGGAGGGAAAAAATACAACCCTATAGCTGAGTCCCACAGATAATTACTTGGAGGGTCCATGACCTCTGACTCCTTTTATTTATATCTGTTTTATATTGACATTTGAATGATTCTTTTTTAAATTAATTAATTAATTAATTTTGGGGGCTGTGTTGGGTCTTCATTGCTGCACACAGGCTTTCTCTAGTTGTGGCGAGCGGGGGCTACTCTTCGTTGCAGTGCACGGGCTTCTCATTGCGGTGGCTTCTCTTCCTGCGGAGCACAGGCTCTAGGCATGCGGGCTTCAGTAGTTGTGACACGCAGGCTCAATAGTTGTGGCTTGCAGGCCCTAGAGCACAGGCTCAGTAGTTGTGGCGCACAGGCTTAGTTGCTCTGAGGCATGTGGGATCTTCCTAGACCAGGGATTGAACCCATGTCCCCTGCATTGGCAGGCAGATTCTTAACCACTGCGCCACCAGGGAAGTCCCTGAATAATTCTTATCTTATTCTATAGAGAAAGGAAGGCATAAACTGCATTCTCTGCTTCTCAGTTAAAGCCCAGCTACTTGCAAATCATAGTTAGAAAGTTCTCAATAAAATGATTGAAAAACTGCCTTTTATTTATTATTGTTATTATTTATTGTTTATAATTTACTTTATAATTTTAGTAAAATTTTTATTATTATTGTTACTTTGGTGTAAAAAGTTGTATTAGACAGAATGATGGACCCAAAAGATGTCAGCACTCTAATCTCCAAAACCTATGAACATGTTAGTTTACACAGCAAAGGGGAATAAGGTTGCAGATGGGATTGAGCTTGCTAATCAGTTGACCTTAAAATGAGATGATCCTAGAGTATTCATGTGGGCCCAGTATAATCACAAGCATCCTTAAAAATGGAAGAGGGAGGCATAAACTTTGTGAAGACAATCTCTCTTTCTCCCTTTACAGAAATCTAAACTAACTGAGGTTTTGACAGATATCTTTTTTTTTCAGGGGTGGGGGGAGGGGGGAGGTGCAAAATAGAGTCAAGCCTTTAAAACAGTGGGAAAGAATGGGATGAGGAGAGGACAGATATTACCATTTCTCTGGCAGCTGCTGGTAAAAGTGGAGAGGTATCTCTTGACTTACGGAAGTGCTCCCTGGAGAGCAGCAAGGCTTTGCAAATGGGTTGGAAGGAACCAGGCCCTAAGTACCAAGCCTCAGCAGATTCCTGTGTTTTAAATGTATCGTTATCACAGTTTCTGACTTCAAGTCTAGAACAACAACTACTTTAATGGTAGTAACTTTGAGTAGAAGCACTTAAGTCTCACCCTATGACTGGATATTGGGTAAAACCAAGCCATCTTTGCACATTTGTTGAGGGCATTTGTGTATGCATGTTTGTGAGTGCCACTGCACAAAAGTCACTGAGATTAAATTTTTGCTAGTCTCAAGGGAAGGACATTCAGAGTTATATTTAGACTGCTTTCAATGAGATAGTAAAATGTGACTCTGTGCCTACTTGACTTTGCATATACAAATATACTATATAATAAGAAGGCGGAATATTTCTTGGAGCTATATCTTTATTAGGGAAGGAAATCTTTCACATGAGCCCTCAGCAGACTTTGTATGTCTTATCGGCCAGAATTTTGATGCCTGATGAACCTTAACTGCAGAAAAGATTAATAAATAAAGGATCCCACATTTTAGTCTCTCTGACACAATCAATAGCTGCCAGAAATGAAGAAAGGTGAAGGAAAATGGCTGTGGTTAGGCAAGCAATTTCTACTAGAAGGGAATACATACTTGCTGTGAGTAAATTAAATTTTTATAGGAATCTAAAAGATGATTATTAAGACATTTCCATTTTGGAAATTAGTATAGAAGACTTTTTACCCAATGGTTTCGTCTTGGAAATTCTTCCCTTCCTTAGAATGTGGAGGAAATAAAACAATCATCAGACAAGAAGAATGAGCAATAAGACAGAGGAATCCTGAGTTAAATAAAACAAGCCTCTAACATTTTTACCAGAAAAGAATTTGGGAGGGAGTATAGAATAAATTCTTTATAGCTCTCAGTCTTACACTGAGCTGCCATTGAATAAGATAAATAGTCTACTAGTGTGTGACACAGAGAAACACAGTGTGAATCAAAGCAGGCGACGTTATTGCTTTCCAAGGCAGTGGTTTGACTAAACTGGGAGTACTATATCTCGTATTTGTCACTGTTTCTTAGATAGGGTATAATTTCCCCTGAAGGACTATTGCACTAAGTCGCTTAATGATACCGAGCTTCTAAGATTTAAGATGTAAAGGAAGAATGTGAAAAGTTGTGCATTTGTTCACTGGGGGGTAAAAGGGAGTTTAAATTCCTATTTAGCTTTGGCAGTTTCCCTCACTGGCAACGACTATTCCTCTCTCATTTTTTTCTCTTTATTCAGTACCAGCCCATATTCTGCTGCTACTTCCCTCACTCACCACTTTAACTGCAGCACTTTATGTGAGGGGCACAAATAAAGCAAGGCCTCAGTGCTGCTCTGTGAATCATCTGTCACAGGGAGCCTTAAATGCATGTTTCTTTCCTGCCTAGAGGAAAACGCAGTAAATGCATTCTGAGTCGGGGAGAGAGAGTTGTGTGTTCTTAAAAACTAGCATATTTATTATGACTTAAACAGGAAATTGCATATTTGCAGGTTGAAAACCACAGTCGGATAGAACGATCAGCTTTGTCCACAGGCAAAATTACAAACATGCCTATAAGTGTACAGTTCTTCAGTAAAGCTAGTAGGGTAAGGCAGACCCAGGTTAATTCCCTGGCTGTTCATTGGCAACTGTGACAACTTGAGAAAGGAACCCAGATCTTCAATTTCCTCATCTGTAAAATATAGATAATAATTATACACATCAATTTAGGCTTTAGTAATTTTAAATGAGATAATTACTGTAAATTTTTGAGTTAGGATCTGCTATACAGAAAGTGCTTAATACATATCAGCTATGATGCTGAGAATAATAATGGCAACAGAATCCAAATAAGTAGTCAGTAGATAGTCAAAGAGCAGTTTTCAGAAAAGAAAAACAGGAAGTTCATGAATGTACAAATATAAATAAAAGATTGAGATATATTAAAAATGAACTCTGAGATGCACAGGTATTGAAAACTTGTCTTTGCAAAGCGCAGCCCCCAGCAGACTTGGTCTTTGTAGAGCCACAATAAATGCCTCTTTGAGTTTTAGCTAGATCCACTGCCCCATGTAATACTATGCTAGTCAGATCCTAACCATTAATTATTAAGAGGATGGGTATTGCCTCATGAATCCACATGGTTCATACCAGTCTCAACATTTAGTAGCCCTTTGACCTTGGGAAAACTGTTTAAATTCTCTGTGATTAAGACTTTGCATTGTAAATTGGGAGCAATTATAATAGTTATCCCACAGGGTTGCTTCAGAGGATTTCATGAACTTACTGTGCAAGCAGTCAGAATAGCGCATGACATACAGTAAGTATTCAGTAAAATTTAGCAATTATTAGTGGTGGAAAAAAAAAGTCCCACCAGTTATAAGAGGAGAAATGGCCTGGATCCTCACAGCACATATTATAGTTTCAAACTGACATGCAACTCAGTCAGTTGGGAATAGAACGTGATCTTTTTCTGCATACATTAGGATTTGGTGCCAAGAATAACAGTGGCTTAAATAAAATGGAGGCTTTTTATTTTTCCTCTGAAGATGCACAGTCCAGGAAGTTTCAGAAAGAAGAGAGCTCAAAGGGAAGACAGAAGGACATGCTGTTTCTCAAGCTTGAAGTAGAGAATCAACTGTCATATGACACCTCTATTGAGACTTGACAACACGTTTTTAGTGTAAGAATTGTTTGGAAAAGTTTTACTACCTCACTGATTATTTTAAAATAGTGCAGAAATATATGTCTGCTTTCTAAAGTTTTGGATACCTGATTACAGCACTGTTGGCAGAAATCCAAATTGTGCATTCACCTCTAAAAACAGTTTGGCTTGTGTTATCTTCTGTTTGAGACTCTTCAAGAGCAGGAAGATGATACTATAGTAACTCGTGTGGTACATCTGAAAAACAAGTGACAACTGTCATTATTTTACCGTATTTGCCATGTTCTTTCTCAACTTAAGACATCCCAGTGAAAAACAGTTTTGTGAAAAACAGTAGCTTGCCAACCCCTGCTTTTTATTTGGCCTGGTGTACAAGCAAGGGAGACTCCAAAAGGAATGAGCAACAGTCAGTGCTTGTAACTCTAGGAAGGGGTTTTACAAAAAAAAACTTTATTCTCTGGAGTTCTATCCTATGTGCCAGTAAAGAAGATGCCTGATAGAGTTAGAATCCCTAGTTTGCCTCTGTTCTTATAGGAAATATAAATGTTAAGTCTCTTAGCATCATGTGTTGGAATGCTAAAAACAGGCCAAGTCATAAAACTAGAAAGCATTGAAGTACCCTGTTTTCCTAATTGTGAAGATATCTTTATCTGTCTATCCATCCAGTTCTATGGACTTGCATTTTCCATAAGGGTAGCCACTAGCCACCTATGACTATTAAATTTTTAATTAATTAAACTTAATTTAAAATTTAGTTCCTCAAGTTCTCAAGTCACATTTCAAGTGTTCAAAAGTCACACGTGGCTAGTGACTACCATACTGCAGAGTGCAGATGCAGAACACTTACATAATCACAGAAAGTTTTATTGGTCACTGCTGCTGTAGACTCCTTAGGACTCCCTACCCCCATACACACACAGTTCTTCCATCCATGCCTACTCTAATTTTGCAATGTCTCCTTCAATCTACAGGAAATTTCCGTTTATATTTAATGCAAAACATTCACACAGAGAAATCTGCTTCATGCCCTTTTACCTTCTAATTTTGGATTTGGTACTCTGTTGAAAATGATGGATTTTGATATTCTTTATTCTCATGAAATTTTTTGGTCTCTCTGCATTTATACTCTGTAGGATCTCAATTCTGGATCTCCCCTCCATGAAATGATGTGGGACATATATGTGGTGGAAGTCAGTTTCCTGCTGTTAATTGACCTCTACCATCCTCATGCTCTTGTGCTATCCACACATTGCACTATTGACTTACATTTTTCCAGACAGCATTTTTTTTTTAAACTACAGACTCTCTCACTTCACTCCAATCTAAAATTCTTATATATGGCTTCCAACTTTTCTTAGAACAAGACCAATAACACCCGACATATATTGAGTGCTTTACTTTGTGTCAGATATGGTTCCATTTGATTCCGTAGATCACCTCTTTTAATCCTCAAAACATCTAAGAAATAGTTATTATTATCACCTCCCCTGACACATCATATAGATGAGAGAATTGAGACAGAAAGAGATGCGATCACCTTCTCAAGTTCACACAGCCAATAAAGTGACAAAGCTGGTATTGGAAACTAAGGAGATTGGTTCCAAAGATAAGCACTGAGATCCTTATATATGGATTTCCTCACTTAGTGACTGGAATATGTCAGTCCCTACGCTGCAGCCCATGAGGTATCAGTGTCAGAAGAGATGGGAATTTAGGTTTTTGTGCTAACTTGTTAGGGGGAGAGAGTAAGCTAGAAAACAAACTTCAAATCATTGTTCTCTTCCCTACATTATCCTCTGTTATTTAGCCTGTTCAGGTATTATATTATAAAGAACTATAACAAGCAGTAGAATCATTCAAAAAGTAGTTATTTCCATGCTGTTATGTGCTGTGATCTCTTCTAGACACTGAGAAGTTTCAAAACTTACAAATTACAGATGAGAAAATTAACATGAAATGCCAAGTAATGGAATCCTAGTTGACCATACCCTCAAATGACTGGGATTTTCTTAAACACTTTTGCACTTTGCATAAATATAAATTTCACTTATGACAAACTATTGCATGAAGCCCATTTCCTTTTAAATTTTATTCTCTAAGACTACAAAAGCCTGGTATCATGCAGGCAAGAATACAGCCTCCATTAATTTCTGTGCCCAAAGTTTCATAGCTGTGGCATAACAAGCTTTGGAATTTATAGAACAATCATAGAATTATAGAACAATCAAAGCTTTATATAACTGCCACAAATGCTAGCTTCAGCACCACAGGTGGGATTTTAGGAAATGCTAGGGCTACTATTGCAAATGCTGTTCAAAATTTGTTGTTGGTTGGTTGATTTTGTCTCTTTTTGAGCAAAGTTTTCTCTCCTTACATTCTACTCCTGTATAACATTTAAAGTCATCTAAGAATCTACACATCTAAAAAGTGTTTAAGACATGATGATTGCTTTAGCAAAATTACACTAGTCAATCCTTACAGTAATCCTCATTTGAGAGATGGGAAAACAGGGGCACAGGGGGGTGAAATAGGTTGCTCAAGGAGAAACAGCAGGTAAATGATAGAGCAAAATATTGAATTCTACCTTGTTGACCTAGCATATGCCTTTAATAAAATTCTGTTCTGGTCTCTCCCACTAGATCTCCTTTGCTCATCCCCTCTTTCTCTTTTCTGGAGCTGGGGTGGCATAGTAGTGAAATACCATGAATTTTGGCATTAGGGTGGTCTAGGTTAGAATCAGGTCTGGAAAAGTAATTTATGTCTTGCAGTCTCCCTCACTCATTAAAATTTGTCAATCATCCTAATTTTTAGAAAATTCTTGGAGAATAAAATGAGACACCCAGTGGGCAGGCAAAAAGTCCAGTTCTTAGGTTCCCACCCCCCTTCCCTCCAGGAAGAAGTCCCCTCATGCATTTCTTTTCTCCTTGATTAACAGCATTGTTTCTACTTCATCCTTCACTCTTCTCTCCTGCTACTACCATCCCTTCTCATTCTCTCTTTCTTTCCACCTCTTATTAACAGAATTTATTTAAAAAGTCAGATAATGTCTACTTCAGATGTAGTCCTAGCCCCACTGCTTAATTGAATTGAATAGAGTTACGCAGCATTTTAACCTTGAGTCTATTTCTTCATCTATAAAATTCAATAGGTATTCTCAAAGATCCTTCCCAGAACTTCCATTTTGCAATGTTGATGATCTTTCTTTCAGACACACTGGGCACTTATAAAATTTTATTCTACAGATTCTATCCTAATGTTTTCACGTTTCCTGACTTCTGTACCTTACATTAATTTTCTGATCTTTTATCTACGAATGGAAAGTCATTAAACATTTGAAATGAAATGAAACATCTTGCCCCATCACATTTCAATTCTCCATCTGGCTCTTGCAATTGGAATTTAGTGGCAAATGTGATTTTGAGATTTGGGGGGCTGTATGTGAGCAAGAAATACTGATGCCATCAGCCCACATGTCTGTACCGCCCTGAACTTCGTAGTCTCCATCATTTTCTGAGAAACAGATGGCAAAGAAAATAATCCTAAAATGCTCCCATCATGAGGCTGTGAGGAAAGGAGAGAGAGAGAGAGAGAGAGAAAGAGGGAGGGAGAGAGAGGGAGAGAGGAAGAGAGATGTTGATTTAGAACCGTGCAATGCATTTGTGCAGTTACTGTCTTGAAAATAAAAAGGATTTCACTGGGAGAAAGATAGCCTTTGCCTCTTGAGGAAAGCACAGTGAGTGTGTATAAAAGAGTGCTTGAAGACTGGGAAGTCATTGACAGATAACTTGTTTAATGTAAGGGTCTGAAGGAGCAGGAGTAGAATTACTACCATGGGAGATATGAAAGAACGCCATTCTTTAGTTTTTCTGGTAACCCCCAAATCTATACTCCAGAGACATTGATCTATTTCATAACTTAAGTCAGCTATGGGAAAGACCTTCTAGGACTAGAGCACATATAGGTACCATAGGCCAGGAATTGGTGCCTGAGTGGAAACTGCCAAAAATTCAAAGTACATAATGGAAAAGAACATGGCTAACTTGCCTTGTTCTTTGATGAGAAACAATCAGACAATTGTGGTTAGTGGCAGAAATAATTTTGGGGTGTTTTGGTCAGATTTTGCTGTGTAATCGACTAAAGAGGTAGTTTAAAACAACAATTATTGATTCTTGCTGGTGAGTCTGTATGTTGCCTGGTGGTTTGCTGACCTAGTCAGGATGTGGTTGGATAGCTGTGCTTCAGACTGTGGGGAAGCTTGGACTGGTTCCTCCCTGCATGATGGACACAGACCTACACCACATACTCTGTCTCCCGTGGAATATCGGGTTAGCCAGAGTGTGCTCTTATTCTAGCAATGGCAGAAGCAGAAAAACAAAGAGATGAAATGAGTAAGATCTCTTGGGGTTTAGGCTTATAAATGGCACACAGTTCCTTCCATCCAGATCTCATCAAGCAAAGCAGTCACATGATTTTCTAGATATCTATTGCTATAAAACAAGTTGAACAAAAACTTAGTGGTGTAAAACAACTATTGTGTTCTCTCAGATTCTGTTGGCTAAGTATTTGGAAAAGGCACAGTATGAATGGCTCTTTTCTGTTCTATGATGTCTGGTCCTCACTTGAGATGATTGAAATGATTGATCACTTGATTAGCTGGGCTGGAGAATCGCCTTCCAAGATGACTTCTTCACTCCTATGTCTGGTCTGGGTTGGGTGGCTGGAGGAAAGAATCATCTGGGACTGTTGAACACAGTGTCTAAACTTGACCTTCACAGCCTCAGCATAGTTGGATTTCTTACCTGGTAACTCAGGGTTCTTCCAACAAGTATTTCAGAAAATCAGGCAGGAGCTGCATGACTTCTACTGACCCAGACTCAGAAGTTACCCAGTATATTTTATGTTATTTTCTATTAGTTACAGACTAGTCACTAAAGCTGATTCAGATTCCAGGGGAAAGAAATTAGCCCCCAACTCTTGATGGGAGGAAGGTCAAAGATTTGTGGCTCTTTCAAACCATTATGCATAGCTGAGTTCAAATTCAAGTTTCAGGGAAATGCACTCTTCTTCTAGTGAAAGGGATTGTAAAGTCTTATGACATAAACCATGGACACAGGGAGGTGAGAAGAACAAGGGCTAAAAAATCAACATCCATAAGGAATAGGTGAAAACTGACTGATGGCCACAGGGATGGTATTCAGGTGACTAGTTCTTTCACATGTGGTGGGTATGGAAAATACAATATGGTCCTCAAGGAAAGGGATACCTCAAGGCCACTTTATGGTTTCAAGATGGAAACCCTAAAAACTGGTGTCCAAGTTCAAGCAAGTGTAGTGCTAGACAGGACACCTGAGGCAGAAGAAGCTTAGTCATAAGGATTGAGTTCAGAGGGTGTGATTGTACCAGCACATACCAGCTCTGAGAGAACAAGATTGAAATAAGATCCTATGTCCCCAGTGAAGGTAATGTCGCCATATTACACTATATCTCTGACCTAATACAACTGAGCTCTGGAGCTGGAGTGTCTAGATCAGTAGATGGAAGTTATTAGTAGCTCTAGCAAAGGAGGCATGGAAAAAGAGAACAATACTCTTTAATAAATTAAACATTTCTAGAAATATTTGAATATTTGAGATACCAAATAAAGATGTGTTCATTGAATTTTAGTGTTATTGATCAGAATATCTAGCACTTGAATAGCTTATAAAATATCTTTCGAAATATTCCAGAAACTGGAGTCTACTAGAACGCATTATATTGTCAAAAGCTTTCCACTCTAAAAAAAGTAAAGGATGAATATATTCAGTGATACTTTTATCTCTTTTTAAGGCAATATAAATTATTTATTGATTTAAACTATGAGTATTTTCCCCAAAATTAATACAATTTCTGCACTAAAAGAGTACTCCAGATCAGATTTACTAGTAGTAATAAGGAAACTGAACTATCAAGACGGGGGGGGGGGGGCAGCGGGGAGGTGGGAGATGGGGATTATAAACCACACAGAAGCCAAAATGCCAAGAATTTACAATCATACATTAAACTAATAATATTTTCAAGGCTTCCTTGTCAGAGCTCAAGGATAGAAAAGTGGGGTATGACTATTTCACTCAAGAATCATTATTTTTTTTCCTGACACAAGCAGGTCAGACATTGACAGAGATTAGTTGTGCGATCAATGTTTTTGGTTAGAATTTCCAAAACAAACACCATGAATAGTTAACGCATATAAAAGTACATCTGTTTAATAATAATAACCTTAGTTCTAAATTAATTATTTAAAGACCTCTGTATCTTTATAAGCTCTCTCTATATAACTGCATTTTTAGAAAGATGTTCACAGAGAGTTCTATCCTGTCCATTAGGGAGTCTTATGTTGATCATCAGGGACCTTGAGGAAGAATTTACATCAAGGTCTTGGTTCTCTGAAGCACAGAGAACTGAAACAGATCATTGTTTTCTGTGCTTGCAATTTTAGTATTTTCTTGGTGTTCTGATTATTTAAATATTATTAATTACTAAAGCTGCAGTTCAGTATCCATTGCCCCCAGAAGCGAGTTTTGATTCCTGAAGATGGAAATGATCTAGGACTCTACTCTGAACAACCATGGAACTTTCAATATGCCTGTTCACAACACTTAGCACTTTCTAGCTTCAACTTCGTTTATTAACAAGCTTTCCTTAACACATGTAATTAAGCTCTCTGTTTCCCATAGAACTCGTTCCATACGTTTATACATGGGAGGGGATAAAAAGATCATTGAAAGATAATTTTAATTAATTAATATATTCATCACTTCTTCTGATGAACAAACTATGATATACATTCTCCTGGTGGCATCTTGAATGCACACATAGAAATATAAATTATAAACTTAAGGTTTAAACATTTTACTATATGTAAAGTAGGCTCAGCTAAGATAAATAAATACTAATTGAGGCCAATGTCTGTTCTTAAAGGCATATTAGCCATGTATAGTATTTTTAAAGTGTGACTTGGAGACCTCTGAGTGTAATGCCCTCATTCTGTGCTGCTTCTTGTTATACAAGAGAAATATAACCTCAAATGTAGATATACCATACAGAGATACAGAAATAACTCTGTCTCAGAGTTGCATTATTTGGTTCCTGCATATCAATTGTTTAATCAGTAGATTTATCCTATCCTCCAAGGAGATCTTCCAAAATACAAACACCACCACATCATTGCCCCTTTCAGAGGTTCCCTATCTTCTCACTACCTTCAGTATAACAACTAAGCTCCTCTGCATGACATATACGACCTCTAAGCTACAGCCACAATTTCTGCAATTGCCCCATATTTTCCTATACCTCCAACCTTCTTTGCCTGTGTTGTTTTCTTCTCCTGGAAGGACTTTTCTGCTTTTTATGTTTAATTCTGATTACCTTTTACAGCTCAGCTCTAGTAACATTTTTTTGTAACCTTCTGTGAACACTTCCACACCTTAGAATTTTACTAAGGCCTTTCGTTCCCGAAGATCCCGAAGTACCAAATGACATCATAGTGTTACTGAGAATATTAAATAAAGTAATAGTTTTAAAGCAATTGATATAGCACTGATACTTGCTAGATACTAAATACTGGTAAATGTTATATTATTGTTTGAATTATTTGTTTTAATTATTAAAACAAATAATTAAATGTTTTAATTATTACCAAATACATACTCTGTTATTCATTTATAATGTATCTTCTAATTATTCACCCATTACCCCGATGAAGTTTATCAAAGATAAAGCTGTGTTTAAACATGTTTGACAAATATGAATAGAAATGATGATCAGGTAAAAGGTAATACTTATAATATTGTTTTATTTGTTTGGAAAATTCTCATACAGTTTTGGATGAGATTTTATATTTGAAGAAGCTTCTTTACACGAACTG
Source organism: Balaenoptera musculus (assembly GCF_009873245.2). Taxonomy (NCBI): domain Eukaryota; kingdom Metazoa; phylum Chordata; class Mammalia; order Artiodactyla; family Balaenopteridae; genus Balaenoptera; species Balaenoptera musculus. The sequence goes on from NC_045803.1 coordinate 35,404,194, forward strand.
TATCTTGGTTCAGGTATAACACTTTGTATAATTTAGGGAACTTCTGATTATAAATCTGTTACCTTGATAAATAATGTATATTGGTTACAATTGCCAGAATAGTGTTTTCTCCAGGGATATCAGCTAAGTTACTTAACACAAAATATAAGTGGTGGGATATTGTTATAGCTTCTAGCATCTTTTAAGACATTTTTGCAATGTGGTAAATTCTATCTCTGAGTTTTATTCCTGTGGAATCTGGGAATCTGTTTACAGGGTATGAAAATCAGTGTCCAAAGTGGTGCAATTCAGATGTCTCCATGAAGATGGGGTATGGCGAATAAGGATAAGGGCCTGGAGTAAGAAAGCCTGGTGTTTAATCACAGCTCTATACTGATTGCTTGACCTCTGTGAGGTTACATAATTCCTCTGTGCTTTAGTATACCTATATATAAAATAATAATAGTGTTAATATTTATCTCATAGCATCACTGAGAATTAACGAAGAATTTGTGGCTATCCCACATATTCAGTGCTTCTTGCATGACAGGCACTCAGTAAGGCTTTGTCATTATTTTAATTTTTAACAATACTAATGGAACCCTGCTCATCCTCCCAAGACAGGAGCCACATATCATGGACCAGTGAATACTTGATAGCACCCAGACCATTACTACCCCTTTCTAGTTTGGACCTTTGCTCTTATTGCTTCAACCCATTCCAATGTCTTTGCTTCCCTGAATTCATTGATGTACGTGTTATATGTAAAATGCACGAGTATCTAAAAAGATTTTAGACTTCACCCTCTTATCAGGTCCATTCCATCCCTGAGGTTTTGTTTGTTTTTTTTTTTAATTTTAATTTAATTTAATTTAATTTATTTATTCATTTATGGCTGTGTTGGGTCTTCGTTTCTGTGCGAGGGCTTTCTCTAGTTGAGGCAAGCGGGGGCCACTCTTCATCGCGGTGCGCGGGCCTCTCACTATCGCGGCCTCTCTTGTTGCGGAGCACAGGCTCCAGACGCGCAGGCTCAGTAATTGTGGCTCACGGGCCTAGCTGCTCCGCGGCATGTGGGATCTTCCCAGACCAGGGCTCGAACCCGTGTCCCCTGCATTGGCAGGCAGATTCTCAACCACTGCGCCACCAGGGAAGCCCCCTGAGGTTTTTTATACTAGAGAATAGAGCACATAGATTCCCATAAGCAAAGTCTAGGTTTTTGTGATTTTATATATATATTTCTTATTTATAGCGGGAAGGACTTACATGTTGAGACATCAAGACTTAAATAGGCACAGCATGTGCACGCCAGTTTAGAAGCAACCCAGATTTCTGCGTGTATCTGCTTGCAAGCTGTTTGCTTTTCCCTCTCTCTTCCAACTGGAAGTCACTTATAATCCCTCTCAGAAGGAATTGCCAGCACAAACGATGCAGATTACAAAATGCGAAAAATCCAAAACAAAAGCACGTGCTCAAGTCTCCCAGGTAAATATATTTCACAATTAAATCTTTTCCTTTGCAACTTTCTGTACCAAAGGGGTGATTTTTGCCTGTGGTTCTGAATCTGTATTGTGTGAAGGCAGGGCACTGTGGGAGAGTAGTCCACATTGGTGTGATTCCTGTTCCCTGGAGACTACTTTATGTGTTTATCATTCAAAGCTATTCAAGAAGGAGAATGTTATACCTGAACTAAATTCCTTGACCACTAGATCATATGAGCTGACTCATAAAGTGAGGAAATACTAGCAAAAGTGAAAGAGAGGGAGTGAGTCTGTCATAAAGTCTTAAGTCTCTGGGGGATGTGTGTAGTTCTAAAAATAAGATGATGGCTCTAGTATCAAGACGCCTATGCTAAATCTGAGAATGAAACTAAGCCACAAGAATACCCAGTGAAGAATTAGAGGAGGCTAGTTAAGCCCATAATATGCACAATAAAACCTGACATGGTCAGACTACCATGCTAAAATCCAATCACTGATGGTACTGACGTGTAAAACAGGAGTCTTTTCATTGTATGCCAACAACAGCCCGATAAGGAAGTTGCAGCTTGTATCTCTTCTTGTAGGTAAGGAAACTCATGCCCAAAGAAATGAACTAAGTGCCCAGATTCACACAAATTCTACCTAGCAGAGCAGAGCCTTCTCTCCAGCCATGGTATCTATAGAACCTGCACTTTTAATGTCTATACATTCTTTTTCACTGGGAAAAACAAGAGAAAAAGGAAAGGAGAAAAGTAACCTTGAGTGTGTGGTCTTTGTTTATCTGTCTAGCTGTCACATATAAGGCCATTTTATACATATATCCAAAGAAAGCAAAATAATTCTTATCAACCAAGTACAGAATTTAAATTATGGAATATATTTTTGTCAATATGTAATGGTATAAAGGCTGGGAATAGATAAGGAAACAAAAAGAAGCTGAGCCACTGTCATGGTGCTGAGCAGTAGGCAGTAGAAGGATGGTACAAAAGAGGTAATCTGTTCTCTATTTCTCACTTTTGTGGACCAAGTATTGGAAATAGACCTTCAAAATTATGATCATTATGTATGACCAGTGTATAAATCCACACGTTATAAAAACTATTTCTTCAGAAACAATTCCATAGCTAGGGCAATTTCTCCTACCATATATATTTATAGCATCGTTCTCCTTTCTACTTATCATAACTATCATTCCTTTATGTAACTCTCTCTTATGGATTGCCTCTCAGATGAGACTCTCATTCTATAAAGGTATATACTACTTCATTTGCTTTTAGTTCCACATTATGTCTCCTGTATATTGACACATAGTAACTATCCAATAAGTATCCCTTCAGGAGGTTAAAAGGACAGATTTGATTTTCTGATTTCCAAGCCTAGACCTTATTAGCGAGAACACTAGTAGACTCTGTCATATATTTAATGATGAGGGACAATGGCTGATGGGAAGGAAACAGACCAGCAAACTAGAAAAAAAAAAAACACATAAAAATATGACATAAGAATCAAAACAACAAAAAATAAAAGTCAAACAGGAATGTTTGATGGCCTTGAGCTATTTCGTTAAAGGAGTAAATAGTATTGTATGATTCTGTAGTCTTCCCTTCAGTGGATCACTATTTGTGAAAGAAAAGCACACTATGTGAAGAACAATTGAAGTTTTTATAAAAGTTACATTTTAATAATGGCTCCAGTGTTGTGTGTATGTGTGTGTGTGTGTGTACACCCACAAAGAGAGAGAAAAAAAGAGATTTACTTTTTAAACCACTTTGAGCAGGAAAAGGAAAACAAATGAATAGACAATAACTATACATAATGTCTCTTTCAAACATGGGGGAAAAAGGTTCTGCGTAAAACCCCAAATCTCTCCTAAATATATAGCTTTTGTTCCATGCCACTGCTTTAACCAATTCAATGACTTATTCTCTCTAAATTTTATTCCTCAACTACTAGTTGGCATCATCTTTTTTTCTACAGAGACCTGCCGTTAGGAGACTAATGATAATTATCAACAGGACAATATATCTTCAATTAAATGATTATGTCTAACTTGGTACATCAAATGCCAGGTTGGATCTTTTTCAAGGGAGACATCATTTACCTTAGCATCAAAATTATAGTCACATCTTGACAAACACAGATATAGAAATAAAAATAGAATGTTGTTAATAATCCCAAAATGAATAGTTCTGATTCTAAAGGCACAATCAACACCAGGAAACTCTCCTGTGGTTTTCTCTTATCTAAGGTACAAATAAAAATCATCTTGGAAAAAAAGATGTGGGGGCTTCCCTGGTGGCGCAGTGGTTGAGAATCTGCCTGCCAATGCAGGGAACACGGGTTCGAGCCCTGGTCTGGGGGCATCCCACATGCCGCGGAGCAACTAGGCCCATGAGCCACAACTACTGAGCCTGCGCGTCTGGAGCCTGTGCTCTGCAACAAGAGAGGCCGTGATGGTGAGAGGCCCGCACATCGCGATGAAGAGTGGCCCCTGCTTTCTGCAACTAGAGAAAGTCCTCGCGCAGAAACGAAGACCCAACACAGCCAAAAATAAATAATAAATAAATAATTTTTAAAAAAGAAAAAAAAAAGATGTGGGTATAATAAACTCTCTCTTCCTAACTTTGTGTTTTGGACCAATAGTATTCTTGGGTGCCTTCACGTGAACAAATGATCCTCATGTGTCAGACACATAGGAAGAAAGATGAATAATACAACCTAGCAGTTATAAGCAAAAATATTAGAGTTATGTATTTCTGTTGTTTTTTTAATCTGTAGAACTCAATAGCTGACTGATATTGGAAGTTAATTAACCTTACCAAGAATTGGGCTCCTTATCTTTAAAATGGGAATATGAATTCCTAATTCATTGTGTAATATTCAAGAAATAAAACCACATTACATATAGAGTGCCTAGTACATTAAATCCAGCAGAAACCCAGCTATAACACCTACCCTCCTACTCTCTCCACACATCCATTCAACTACATCCATGTATGTACTGACAGTGTGCCAAGTAAGAAGGTCTTATTTTAAAAGGTAAGGGAATCCATGTAACCTCATCTCAAGTAGACTTGCTATAGATATGTTGAGTCTCTCACTTTCAAAGAGCTATGGCATTGGAGTTATGGCAGTGGAAGATTGCTAGAGGGATGTAGTGAAACTTCTTAGGATTGATGTTCAGTCCTGCTAACATTTCTTTAGCACATTGTCTATAACATGTTTAAATTTAACTGTTAATTGATGTTTACCTGGGTATATGTAAGCTTATAGATATCACATACATACGACCACACATACAAATGATTCTGAAACATAACATATTAGGAACTAGAGTTCTTCAGGGAGACTGCCCAGCTTACAACCCTAGTTCCAAAATGTAAAAGCAGTATAACCCTTGGTCATTGTGCCGATGTTCTTTTATCTTTTGTCAAAGGGGGATAACAAGTTTACAGGGTAGAGGTGAGAACTTTAAACTGTATATCTGTAGCACTAAGAATGGGTATATGATGAGAATTCAGTAAGTATAAGAAGCTTTTCAAGTTACAGTACTGATTGCTGTTGTGCTTTATGATTGTTTTCTTATATTATTTTTGTGGTTGTTGTTATTTAGTAGAACAAGAACACAGGTTTTAAAATCAATAAAGTCAAGATTTAAATCATTTAATCTCTCTCTGAGCTTGAATTTTCACATTTGTGAAATAATAATGTTGACCTTACAAGATTGTTGTGAGACATAAATGAGCTTTTGTATACAAACTAATTGGCCTGGTGCCTGTCACAGTGGAAGCACACACATTTAGATATTTATACTGATCAATTTTTATATTCATATTTATAAGATATCAGATTAATAATATAGATGTTGTATATAAAGTATATTATTTAAATAATGTATGTTTGCTAGATTCTTGAGTTTATCCTTTCCTCTGCAATATTTTGGTTGTTCATTTTGTTTGTTTTCATGGGTTCTTAATGGGCATAATAACTACATAGGAAAACAACCAGATCTCAAAAACTAACCTTGATATATATTTCATATTAGAAACTGAACAGAAAAAAAAACTTTTTTATTTTTATTCTATTGTCTTCTGTCTGTCTCTTTCTATCTCTGCAGAGTCAAATGCTATTCTTTTCCGAAAGAAAACATATCATTGACATGATGGTCCAAAACAAATAGCTTTTCTTGAACATTAATTGGGAACTTTGCTGGCAAGAAGATTCCAACATCAAAATGGCCTACAGGCAGAGACATTTCTTTTTTTGTTTCTCTGTTCAACTGTTAAAAATATGGCCTGTCTGATGCATTTGTATCGAGTTTGAAAAAACTTTTTTACAATGAGTTATCTGGCCCTTCAGACAGAGGGATTTAACTGCTAAACAATATTCTATTGACAGAGCATAAGTAATTTAGGACGAAATGAGTACCTACAATGGATTGAGCTCAATGTTAGCCCTATAAACACAAAGTATATGTGGTTCATGCACTAAGAAGATTTTAATATAGTGGAAAAGACTGGTATGTCAAATAGAGGCAATAAAAGCAATGAGTTCAAAAAATAAATAAATATACTGTTATTATGGAGTAAAAAGAACATAATGTTTCTTGGGGGTAGGAAGTCTATTTCCAGAGCAGTTGACTACTGAGATTGACTTTGACTATATCCTTGTTTTTTAGGTGTGCAAAAGGGAAGAAGAACATTGAATGGATGAGGAGCATCATTAATAAAGATTTGAAACCAACATGAAATGACAAGGTAAGTTTAGGCACCTATAAACATTGCTAATTGCTTGAACTTAGAGTGTTATAGTAAGAAGAGAAATAGGAGGAATTAAGGCTAAAACAAGAATCAGACACTTGAACAAAAGGCATCTTTGTTTAAGCTGTGGTGACTAGAAGTCAAGGACAATGTTTAAGCAAAGCAAACAGCATATTCATACAGGTTTTTGTTGTAGTTTATTTTAAAGTTACATTTCTCTTTTTTAAAAAAAAAAAGCTTTATTGAATTTTTACATAAATAGAAAAAAGAACCCTAAAACTGATATGTAGCTACGAAAGGCCCCAAATAGCCAAAGCAACCTTGATTAAGAAGCACAAAGCTAGAGGCATCACACTTACTGACTTCAAACTATATTACAAACTACAGTAATCAAAATAGTATGATACTCCACTGTATATTCTTGCCTTCTTTGTCATAGATTAATTGAGCATAGGTGCATGGGTTTATTTCTGGGCTATCTATCCTATTCTATTGATCTATATTTCTATTTTTGTGCCAGTACCATACTGTTTTGATGACTTCAGCTTTGTTGTACAGTCTGAAGTCAGGGGGCTTGACTCCTTCAGCTCCGTTTTTCTTTCTCAAGATTGCTTTGGCTATTCAGGGTCTTTTGTGTTTCCATACAAATTTAATTTTTTTTGTTCTAGTTCTGTGAAAAATTCCATTGGTAATTTGATAGAGATTGCACTGAATCTGTAGACTGTCTTCAGTAGTACAGTCATTTTGACAATATTGATTCTTCCAATCCAAGAACATGGTATATCTTTCCATTTGTTTGTGTCATCTTTGATTTCTTTCATCAGCATCTTATTGTTTTCATAGTACAGGGCTTTGCCTCCTTAGGTAGGTATATTCCTAGTTATTTTATTCTTTTTGTTGTGATGGTAAATGGAATTGTTTCCTTAATTTCTCTTTCTGATATTTTGTTGTTTGTGTATAGGAATGCAACAGATTTCTGTGTATTAATTTTGTATCCTGCAACTTTACTGAATCCATTGATGAGCTCCAGTAGTTTTCTGGTAGTGCCTTTAGAATTTTCTATGTGTAGTATCACATCATCTGCAAACAGTGACAGTTTTACTTCTTCTTTTCCTGGATTTCTTTTATTTCTTTTCTCCAATTGCTGTGACTAGAACTTCCAAAACTATGTTGGATAAAAGTGGTGAGAGTGTCTTGTTCCTGATCTTAGAGGAAATGCTTTCAGCTTTTCACTGTTGCATATGATGTTAGCTATGAGTTTGTCATTCATGGTCTTTATTATGTTGAGGTATGTTCCCTCTATGCCCACTTGCTGGAGAGTTGTTTTTTCTTTTAATCATAAATGAGTGTTGAATAAATGATGCTGGGAAAACTGGACAGCTACAGGTAAAATAAAGTAGAACATTCTCTAACACCATACGCAAAATTAAACTCAAAATGGATTAAAGACCTAAATGTAAGACCAGATACTATAAAGCTCCTAGAGGAAAACACAGGCAGAACACACTTTGTCATAAATCTCAGCAATATATTTTTAGATCTGTCTCCCAGAATAATGGAAATAAAAACAAAAATAAACAAATGGGACCTAATTAAACTTAAAAGCTTTTGCACAGCAAAGGAACCATGAACAAAACAAAAAGACAACCTACAGCATGGGAGAAAATATTTGCATATGATGTGACTGACAAAGGATTAATCTCCAGAATATACAAACAGCTCATGCAGCTCAATATCAAAACAAACAAACAACCCAATCAAAAAATGGCAGAACACTGAAATAGACATTTCTCCAAAGAAGACATACAGATGGCCAAGAGGCACATGAACAAATGCTCAGCATTGCTAATTAATAGAGAAATGCAGATCAAAACTATAATGAGGTACCACCTCACACCGGTCAAAATGGTCATCATCAAAAAGTCTACAAACAATAAATGCTAGAGAGTGCAATGAGAAAAAGGAACCCTCCTACACTGTTGGTGGGAATGTAAATAGGTACAGCCACTATGGAGAACAGTATGGAGATTCCTTAAAAAACTAAAAGTAGAACTACCATATGATCCGGCAGTCCCACTCCTGGGGATATATCCATAGAAAACCATAATTTGAAAAGATACATGCACCCAGTGTTCATTGCAGCACTATTTACAGTAGCCACGACATGGAAGCAACCTAAATGTCCACTGACAGATGAATGGATAAAGAGGATGTGGTATATATATGCAATGGAATATTACTCAGCCATAAGAAGGATGAAATTTTACCATTTGCAGCAACATGGATGGACCTAGAGATTATCAAACTAAGTGAAGTAAACCAGACAGAGAAAGACAAATATCATATGATATTGCTTATATGTGGATTCTAAAAAAAAAAAAAATTATACAAATGAACTTATGTACAGAACAGAAATAGACCCACAGATATAGAAAACAAACTTATGATTACCAAAGGGCAAGGAGGGAGTGGGATAATTTAGGAGTTTGGGATTAACATATACACACTCTATGTGTAAAATAGATAACCAACAAGGACATACTGTATAGCACAGGGAACTATACTCAGTATTTTGTAATAACCTCTAAGGGAGAAGAATCTGAGAAAGAATATTTCTGTGTGTACATATATATATATATGTACACACATATATATAATACACACACATATATATATATACACAAACACATACACACACACACACATATATATATATATATATATATATATATCTGAATCACTTTGCTGTACACCTGAAACTAACACAGCATTGTAAATCAACTGTGCTTCAATAAAAATAAAAATTCAAAAAAGTATGATACTGGCATAAAAACAGATAAATAGACCAATGTTACAGAATACAGAACATAGAAATAAACCAGCACCTTATCAGTCAACTGATCTTCAACAGGGGTGCCAAAACACACAATGGGGAAAGGATAGTCTCTTCAACAAATGGTGTTAGGAAAATTAGATATCTATATGCAAAAGAATGAAATTGGACCTTTCAAGCACCATATACAAAAATCAATGCAAAATGGATTAAATAATTAAACATAAGATGTGAAAGCACAAAACTCCTAGAAGAAAACGTAGGGGAAGTTTTTCTTAACGTCATTCTTGGCAATAATTTTTTAGATATGACACCAAGAGCACAGGCAACAAAAGTAAAAATGGACAAGTAGGATTATATCAAACTAAAAAGCTGCTGAGAGAAAAAAAACAAATCCACAAAAATGAAAAGGCAGGGACTTGCCTGGTGGCGCAGTGGTTAAGAATCCGCCTGCCAATGCAAGGGACACGGATTCGATCCCTGGTGCAGGAAGATCCCACATGCTGCGGAGAAACTAAGCCCGTGCACCACAACTACTGAGCCTGCATTCTAGAGCCAGCGAGCCACAACTACTGAAGCCCGTGCACCTAGAGCCCATGCTCTGCAAAAAGAGAAGCCACCACAATGAGAAGCCCATGCACCACAACGAAGAGTAGCCCCCACTCACCACAACTAGAGAAAAGCTCGTGCACAGCAACAAAGACCCAAAACAGCCATAAATAAATAAATAAATAAGTAAATTTATTTAAAAAAATGAAAAAGCAACCTATGAAATGGGAACAAATCTTTGCAAACCATATATCCAATGAGGGGTTCATATCCAAAATATATAAGGAACTCATACAACTGAATAACAAAAATACAAATAACCTGATTAAAAAATGGGCAAAGAAATTAAATAGACGCTTTCAAAAGAAGAAATTCAAATGACTATCATGTATGAAAAAGTGCTCAACATCTCTACTCATGAGGGAAGTACAAATCAAAACCACAATGAGTTATCACATCACATCTGTTAGGATGAATATTATCAAAAAGACAAAAGATAACTAGTGTTGGTAAGAATGTAGGGAATAGGAAACTCTTGTATACTGCTGTGGGAATGCAAATTAGTACAGCCATTATGAAAAATAGTACGTAGATTCCTCAAAAAATTAAAAATAGAATTATTATATGATCCTGCAATACCAGTTCTGGGTTTTTGTTGTTTTTTTTTTTTTTTTTTTTAATTATTATTTATTGATTGATTGATTTTTGGCTGTGTTGGGTCTTCGTTTCTGTGCGAGGGCTTCCTCTAGCTGTGGCAAGCGGGGGCCACTCTTCATCGCGGTGCGCGGGCCTCTCACTATCGTGGCCTCTCGTTGCGGAGCACAGGCTCCAGACGCGCAGGCTCAGCAGTTGTGGCTCACGGGCCTAGCCACTCCGCGGCATGTGGGATCCTCCCAGACCAGGGCTCGAACCCGCGTCCCCTGCATTAGCAGGCAGACTCCCAACCACTGCGCCACCAGGGAAGCCCCAGTTCTGGGTATTTTTCCTAAGGAACGGAAATCAGGATGGTGAAGAGATATTTGCACACCCACATTCAGGGCAGCATTATTCACAAGAGCCAAGATATAGAAATAACCTAATTGTCCTTCAATGGATGAATGGATACATAAATGTGAGAAATACATAAAAAAAAAATATATGTATATATGTGTGTGTGGTGTGTGTGTGTGTGTGTGTATATATATCATTCTGTCTTAGAAAAGAAAGAAATCCTGCCTGACAACATGGATGGAGCCAGAGGACATTATGCTAAGCGAAACAAGACAGAGAAAAACAAACACTGTATGATCTCACTTATATGTGCCCCCTGTTCCCTGGCCCATCCATCCTTCTTCTCTCTTCCACCCATGACTACTGAAACCTATAGCAGCATGGGCATGAGCACTTAGGGTCAGGTTTGGGCACATCTGTCCCATGACTTCTTGGGGTGGAGCATGATAGTGGTCGTCCTTGTTCTAGGCTGGCAGATCATTGACCAAAGGCTGTATCTCATCAGGAGAAAGCCTTTTGCCTTCCCCCAGCACAGTTACCACATATGTCCTGGTGTGGAGGTTTAAATATCTTTGGGGGTTGGTCATCTGATGTTGGTTGCAGGGGTAAGCCTGCAGGAAAGGGAGATACCTGACTCTACTTCCCAACACCCCACCCCTGTCCAGGGCACAGCATTTCAGTTCATCTGCTAGTGGATGGGGAAGCAGGCACATGTGTGATTAATTTCATGTGGTAAAGCCCATGGACACCTGTGAGGGTCTACACTCACCCTCAAGCATCCCTGTGTCCAGGAGACTTTCTCAGCCAGCTCCATTCTTTCATGATTCTCTCTTCTCCCTTCCTGAGTCAGACTTGTGTTTGTCCTTTCTAACCAGTTTGTGACACCAACCAGGGCTGAGCCATTAAGTAAGAATTGAGTAATTTTAGAACACGGAGTCAAATGAAGTATATAAAATAACAAGTAACATATATCAAGTCAATATTTAATTACAAATTAATGTTCCATTAGAGTCGTCTATGTCCGTTTTGTTAAATACCAGATATCTCTTAACCATCAGAGTATCTGCTGTAGATTAGGCATTTAGTATATATTGAGTGAATGAATGGATGAATGAGTGAATGACCAAACTAATGAACATAGATTTGCATAAGGATTGAGAAAATGTATCTTAAATGATTGGTATAGTAGCTGGCACATAGGGCTGAAATTGGTGGTTGTGGAAATGGTAGTAGTGATGGTGGTAAAAGGATGATAATGATGATGATGATGATGGGACTCATCTACCCAGTACAATATATTTTCTACAAAATTACTTTTCTAAAAATACAAATTAATTGAGTTATTTTTAGTCATGGCTTGTTCTCTCATTCTCTCTTATAATCTGTGACCTTGCCCCATATGTTTTCCTTCTGATTGAAATGTTGTTCATCATTTTTTCTCATCCGACACCCATTTCCTAACTTTTGTTTCCTCACTAACTCATATTCATACATCAGAAAGTAGTTCAAATATAACATACTAAAGGAAACGGGATATCTGTGACTAGGTCACGTCCTCCTGTATATCCTGTAATTACACCATTCCTTTGTAGCACATATCAGTGTTGTGATTTATGTCTATGTGATTTGGGCATGGTTTTGGTCATCTCTCATATTAGCTATATTTTCCACATAGGGCCTAAATTTTTGCCCAACATGGTATCTTAACACATAGCTCAGATCCTGGCATGTATTTGCCATGTAACGCACATTTACTTCATAAATTTGTAATTGAAGATGTAAAAAAAAAAAAATGGTGACTGCTGCAAATGAAGATGGTGGGGGATTAATAGAAATAAGCATTATTCTAATCAGTGGAAACATTTCCAGCCTCTTTATTCCCAGTAGGTTCTCTTTATTGCTTCTTTTTCAACCCTTTTTTGAATTCTTATGATACCTATTCAGGTCTCTGTGTATATTTATTTGTTTGTGCTTTATGCAGTTTCTTTCTTCCAAAAAGCCCCCTTGACAAATCAAGAGAGGATATTCCTTCTTGGGGCTTTCAGAGCTCCGCAATATAGCCTCAGGTAACATTGCTCAAAGAGCCCAAAAGGAAAGTAAAAAGAGTCAAACAAATATGTAACATGACGCCATCTTTCCCCTTGTTTACCTTTTCTGCCTTTCTACTCCATTTTATGTTGCTTGAGTGAGAATTCACCCTCAATAACTTGAAAAGACTTATCTTAAATTCTATATTCATATTTGGAAGATATTCTAGAATAGGTGTATTCATGTTTTGTAGGTCTTGAGTGTAATATGAGTGGAGCCTTCTTTAAGATAAATAATACGGGGACTTCCCTGGTGGCACAGTGGTTAAAAATCCACCTGCCAATGCAGGGGACATGGGTTCGAGCCCTGCTCCGGAAAGATCCCACATGCTGCGGAGCAACTAAGCCCGTGTGGCACAACTACTGAGCCTGCGCTCTAGAGCCCGTGAGCCACAACTACTGAAGCCCTTGCGCCTAGAGCCCTTGCTCTGAGACAGGAGAAGCCACCGCAATGAGAAATCCGTGCACCGCAATGAAGAGTAGCTCCTGCTTGCCGCAACTAGAGAAAATCCATGCGCAGCAACAAAGACCCAACACAGCCAAAAATAAAAATAAAATAATTTTTAAAAAGATAAAGAATACAAAATTACGCAAATTTGTATGAAATATAGTATTTATTAAGAATGAGTAAAGAAGTCACAACAGATTATAAATTGAAAAAAAGATTACAAGTACCACATAATGCAGAAGAATAACATATTTTTTAATTAATTAACTTCTTGAAACACTTCGATAATACTTTTTGTTCCCTAAATTATTTGGCTGCAATCTTATGGTGGTTTTAGATTATTACATTTTATAGAGTGAATAGAATGTTAATTTCAGTCTTCTAACAAGGATTGTTTATTTTTATTCACTTTTCTTGAATTACAAAGTATATTCTTGATAGGGTAAAAACTATGGTTTGACTAGGCTTCAGTAGAACTAAATCCGTTTTTTAAAAAGTTGCACGTGTGTTGGTTGGAGGAATATTCCGCCAAGCTTTAAATTCCACATCTTTTCTTTTCCTCCTTTATCACATGCTGGTGCTGGGGGGTATAGCGTGCATTTACATCATGATACCGCCTATCAGTGGTATAAACCTTTGGAAATCCCTTTACTGAGACAGCTAGCAATAACTACCACACACAGAGCAACTGAACCACATCAGCATATTCTGCTAAATCTACATAGTCCCCCAGCACAGTTTCTAGTTAGCTGGATCCCCAAAATATCCACAGGGCACCTCAACTCTAACCCAAGGGAGAAGTGAGACAATGGTGGGGATTGGGAAGGAAAGAAACAATGGTCTTAGCCTAATTTCTATATATATGGGAGGTATTCTAGAAGAGATGTATTCCTGTTTTGTAGGTCTTGAAATTTTCATCATATGAGTGAAGCCTTCTTTAAGATAAAGAATATAAAATTATGAATGCAAAGGTGACTAATTGAGGTTAAAATGTCTTACTTTGTAAATTTTATAAAAATAATGACCATGTGACTACTGCACTGCCCTCTCTGTAGATAATGGGCGCATGCAGATGAAGAGCCCTAAAATATAAGCTTCATTCCCTTTTTGGTAAATGTGTCTGTGCTTAGTACACGGACTTCTCTCAGCAAACATGATTCAGTCATGTCTCTCCAAGGCATTGGATAATACATTAGTGGAGACATCCTAGGGTTACAGTATGGTTGGTATGTTGCCCTTCAGAGGAGGGGTGTGTTGAATCATGGTACTGACTTAAATCCTAAATAGTACTAGATTCTAGACTATGCTGAAGGGAAAATAGAAAGAATAATTATTATCATGCATCTCATAGCAAACTTTTATTGACTGTACACTATGCACCAGACACTATGTCAAGTGCTTGCATGCAGTATGTTATTGGTTGTTTATAAGAGGATATCTATCTGCAGTTCCATTGTATAGGCAAGAATGCTGACATAGACAAATTAAGTAAACTGCCCCAAGGACAAGCTGCGGGGGAACTGGCATTTTTACTGTGGCGATCTGATTCCAATATTGGCATGTTTAGCCACTATATTGTGCTCCTTTATGGTTTGTTTGTTTGTTTGTTTGTTTGTTTTACCAATCCTCAATGCATTGAAGGGGAATATACTCATCTCTCCCCATGATACAGAGGGAAGAACCTAAGACTTAAAATCAAACCAAATTAAATTTAAATCTCCTTTAAATATTATTAGTTGAATGAACCAGTTACTTTGTTGTTGTCATTGTGGTTTTTTTGCTTCTCATCTGTAGAATGAGTATCTTCAAGTACCTTCTTTATGACACTTCTTTTGAAGAATGATCCAGATAATGCAGGAGACAACTTTTAGCTCACTGGACAAGTCATGTTTCTGAATTTCAGCTTCTTTACATAGTAGCTGTTTGGCCTTAAGCAATTCCATTTTCTTACCTGCACAATGGGATTCCGGTATTTATTTCCACTGAGGAGAGGATAAAATGCAAAGCAAAGGTAAAAGAGGTGTGCCAGTTCTAAAGCATAATGCAAAATGTGTGTGACTAATATTTCCCACTGTCTTCTCTAGAAACCATAATTATTACCATATTTTAATTTGATAGAACATACGGCTATTACATTTACAAGTATAAGATACTTGAAAAATCTTGAGCCTGTGTCTATCATTGAGGAAGGCAAGGAGATAAAAAAAGGAAGTTTGTTCAGTCAATCTAAACTAAATTCCTGATGGCACAAGTTGTTTCTGATTTGGATGTTCTGTTCCCATTGGATGTGACCATAGAGACTAGGTAAACTACCAGGTCACTTTTTCTGTAATTTTTTCTTTCACAAAGACAGAATGTGCCTGAAGTTCAGAAATAAAATTTTAAAGAGTAGGCAATAAAATAAGTACAACACAGTTGTTTACACAGTAATGTAACTGCATTTCAGATATTTTCTCCAGATTACCCCTTTCTTCTTTATAATGAGGATGACATTTTCTTTGGTGGTGCTTTTAAAATGTAGACCATAAAAGCCAAAAAAATAAGAAACAGGAATGGGAATTCTTAAAACAGTGCATTCAAGTGCATTATATTAATCGCATTACATGTCTTTACTGCACCTCATTTATTCAATTCATATGTCTTCCCCGGACCTCAATTTACTGTGAAAGCAATGCCTCTCCCTCCGCTTTAATTTGGACCCAGCCCAAATGAAACCATGAAAAAAGGCAGATTTGAAAAAAGATAGACGTGGTTTATTATGCTGAGACAGGAAGTAAAAGGACCTCTAAAAGTTTCCAACTGAGGACATGACATTTTCAGAAGAGTCAAAAAAAAAAAAAAATTGCAAAGTCACCTTTTCCATTTTTCCACCCATTTAATGTTGGTGCAGTCATAGCTGGTTACAAGAAAAGGCACGGGAAAGTCACACTAGGGAACACTAAAACACTAATTCACTTTGGGTGATTATCAGAAAGCAGTAATGGGGAAGTTTCCAAAATGCCAGTTTACACAAGATATTGTCGTGGTAAGATTAATGAGCCTAGGGGAGAAATACCCTTCCAGGAGGCTGACAGTTGCCAAGCGCTCTGACATTTCACCATGTGGCCACAGTCTCTTAAAGTCCTTCATACCCTCGTACTCCGCTGTAAGATCAGAAAGGCAAATGAAGACAAGAGCAGAAGTTCATTCTCCTTACGAATTCAGGTTTTTCCTAGTCTAGTTTATGGGTCTCTAATTGCTGCTGTCAATAATGCTTGGCCTTCTTGCTGATCTTTTGTCCGTCAAGCTCCTCAGGAAAGGTTTTCAGCTCTGCGGAAGCAGGAGATTTCAAAACAACAGAGCCTCTCTCCAGCTAAGCACCTTTATCAAGTCTAATACAGCTCCTAGTTTTCTTCCTACTGCCGCAAGTGTTTAACCTGACTTAATTTTTTTCCAAGCTTACTTATCTGTCCTTTGGTCATTCACTCTTGCATCATCTTTTCCTGCCCTTCCAAACTTGGCATCAGATCAGAATACAGTCTCTTACCTCTTCTTTCCTGTGGTCATCTAGACAGACAAGCTTATGGATCTTTTTCTCTTTCCTTCCTTCCTTCCTTCCTTCCTTCCTTCCTTCCTTCCTTCCCCCCTTCCTCCCTCCCTCCCTCTCTCTCTGATTAATAAGCGGAAAGTATTATAGATACTGTCAAAACTATAATATGACAAAGTGACAAGTATTTCAGAATTATATAAAATTATCACAGTTCTTGTCCCCAGACTGTGATTTCTAACTGCCCTCAGAAATAATAAATGGATATTTCTTTTGACACATGTTCTTAATTTTTTTTTTCCCCGTGCTCTGGTCTAACCACATATTTCTCCAGCCTACGGTCTAAACACCGTGGCATTTTAATAACCCTTAAAATGAATGTGTTTCATGCAAACAAGCAGCTTGGCACAGAACAAGGTGCTTCCTTATTCAAGTGGTCAATTTGCATAAGTGTTGAGCACTGCAGCTTAGATTTCTTTCACCATTCATTCCACCGCAGAATGACTCTCATCACTCTCCTTTCATCAATTTTCCTCAATTACGGAAAACTTTCAGGATCTTCAAACTGGTGACTTGGTAGGTCAGCAACTGGAGTATTGCTAGAAGTTGATATCCAAGTCCCTTTTCCCGCAGTTCTAGTGACAGTGTTCCTCCCACCTCTCTCCCTCCCTCTTTCTAATTCTGCCTTCTGCTAGTAGGACTATCCTTTGCCCTTTGAGGTTTCCACTCCCCACAGTATTTTACCCCCGGTATAGAAAGTCCCCTGTATCCCTGGAGCTATACACTCTGTGAAATCTCTTTGGATGATTTGGTATCCTTCTCGGCTTCTTCCTATATGTCTCTTTCCTTTGCTTGTACGGAATGTAGACTTGTCTGCACAAGTGGCTCCAGTTCAGATGTAGGCATTTTTGTCATTACAGAGAAAACAATTTTCGTGCACACGAAGATCTCTGGAATGGGGAAGTGAATACCTCTAAGGACCTATTTTCAGGATCCTCCAACATTGTTATTTGTTAGCACCCCCCTCAGCCCTAGCCCCTCAAGGATTACGTCTGAGTATGTCTGTGCCTGCAGCTTCTGCTTTACTCTACGGCTCAGTGAATACCAGAACTGGGACAATAATAATAATAATTGGAATTTTTAAAAAATATATTACTCATGTCAGATACTACTAATGCTTTAAAATATTATATCTTTTAATTCCTCTTTTAATTCATCATAGATGAGAAAACTGAGGCTCAGAATTTCGTTAATCTACCCAAGGTGGCAAGTGAATGAAGTGACAGAGCCAGCTTTCAAATTAAGTCTTTCGAATTCTCAAGGTCCTTGTTCTTAACCTTAATGTCAAAGCTGTATTAGAAATGCTTGCCCCACTGCAATGAGGTCTTAAAGGAGAGACCTACATTTTGAACCTACACCTAAAGGGCACTGGGAAAAATATTACTACTGAATGCCCATCAAGTAAAGCAGGGCCTGGAACATCGCAGATGCCCCATACATATTTATTGGGTAAATGAAATCTAAGGTAGTCTAATAAAAAAATAGAACTGGAAACAAATGTAGGAAACTTTTAATCTGCCAGGTTTCTCTTAATCCCTTAACAATCAAGTGGTCTCTGGACCAGTATCATGGCTTTTCCTAAAACAAGTTTGTTAGGAATGCAGACTCTGGGGTCTCACCCCAGAAGCAGGAAATCCACATCTGCATTTTAACAAGATCCTCTGGTGATTTGTATGCAAATTAAAGTTGGAGAAGGACTGGCCTAATCTTGGTCATAGTACCTGGAGGCAGAATGTCTGTGAATGTCCCCTTATCTACATTAAAAAAATACATATATATATATATATATATATATATATTTTTTTTTTTTTTTCCCTCTCTGCTAATTGAGCAGACTCTCTGGGATAAAGACACTGCTATCCAGGACTAGCACCCACATCACAGTCCTTTGTAAATAAAGATATAGCTGAAAAAGAAGGAGTGTTTGTCTTCCTCTGTTGGGTAGAAAATTAGACGTCTGTTCTTTTCGAGGTTTAGGAACTAATCTGCAGTCCTGCCACTGACAGTATTGGAGAACTATATCATGACAAAGGGTAAACGCTGCATCAACAAGTGATTTCTCTGCCAGTTTTACTTCCTCTCCTCTGCCCCACCAGTAACAAAAAGGGCATTTTCACATACATGTGAGTGATTAGGTATGTTGGAAGAGGAAGGAACTGGTGTAACAAGAAACAAGAAATCTCTCTCTCAGGCTGTATGAGGTCTTCAGAAAAATTCTCATGAAAAATAAAGAGCCATATAACCAATAAATCTAATATTCTGCTATCTATGTGGCCCCTTTTTTTGTTATCTTTATTTATATTACCTAAGAAATTTAGAGGAAATTGATAAAGAATGTGTGTTTGTTGGTGGGGGTAGTCTTTTGTTAGTTTTCTAATTACATAACTCATAAGCTTAAAAAAATAATTACTTAAGATGCATTCAGTATCCACACTTTTAAGAAAACAAGTAACAATAATTTCATTCAGAGTCATCAATAGAATACACAAAGCTAGTGCGATCTTGGGCTGAAGCAAAAGTAGAGAACATTTTCTGTATTAGTGCTCAATTGATAACGTCCATAAAGTAATATTGCTAGACCTGAAATAGTGAATTCAGTTCTGGCTGTAATACTTTAAAAATATGGGCAAATTGGAATTCGTTTATTGATGAGGTATCAAGATGATGATGGTGAAACTGAGAAATGATGGAAGGAACTGAGAATATTTCAGAAGGAGAAGACAGATTCTAAGAGAGATGCTTATCTGGCATATACTATGTAGTGATTAGAGATCCTATGAGTGACCTCACTGTACAGAAAGGCAGTCTGTGGTTGAAAGACATTTGTCTGCAGTAGTTAGAACTACCCTAGAAAGTTTTTGCTACAGAAAATTTCAATGAGAGACTAAACAAATAAGAAGAAGCGTACTGCAATGCTGGACAGAGGGATGGTCAGGAATTTAATCTCATTCATTTTTTTTAAATAAATTTATTTATTTGTTTATTTTTGGCTGCATTGGGTCTCCATTGCTGCACTCAGGCTTTCTCTAGTTGTGGCGAGCAGGGGCTACTCTTCCTTGCGGTGTGCGGGCTTCTCATTGTGGTGGCTTCTCTTGTTGCGAAGCACAGGCTGTAGGCTTGCAGGCTTCAGTAGTTGCGGCTCGTGGGCTCTAAAGCACAGGCTCAATAGTTGTGGCGCACAGGCTTAGCTTCTCCGTGGCATGTGGGATCTTCCCAGACCAGGACTCGAACCCGCGTCCCCTGCACTGGCAGGCAGATTCTTAACCACTGTGCAACCAGGGAAGCCCCTCATTCATTTTTATATCCAGGGCTTGTTATTTAGTCAGTGGATGAGTATGAATTGTATAAATGCAAACCTGTTATTTCTTGCCGCAACTGGCCCTTATGTTTGACCCTCCAGTGTCAGTTCCTCCCACAAATCTCAGAGATGACCAGAGATAGACTAGTCCTTAGATTTTGCTAATGGATTCAGATACTTTAACATTTCATCTAGAGGTACACTGTTTCTCAAGTTCAATAATTATATTACACCACCATGATTTTCACCATGCCTGCATAAAGTTTCTACTTATTTTCCTTTAAACTGACTCCCTTTTTAATGTAAATAAATGTATCTTAAAAGGAAACTTTATAAAACTATGGAAGAGAAATTAACAAATGTTAATAAAGTGTTAAAGACATGTTAATATAAAACTGGAGACTTCTTTATTAATGTAATTAGAATACGTGAGAAAGAAAGAAAAAGGATGTAACTTTCTCAGCTATTTGATGACATTTAGTTCTAGTATCCAGCCCCCATCTAAAATCATGTTGAGTATCACTTATACTTTTGGTGAAATGGTCTAAGTCTAGGGCGGTATGTTTTTAATACCCATGGAACTGAAATCGTTGGAAGTGGGATCTAGTGCAGAAAAAAACCAAACTCCTTTGGTATTGTCCTTGGCCTGCATTGGGCATCCATTTGTTCCATGTCCTTTATTGTAGTTTTTGACTTGAACTGATGACTTTTTTCTTTCCATTAGCACTTCCATTATGAAAGCCGCTGACCTGTTAATTTGTTTGTGTTGCAGCTTTTATATCCCAGAGTCCCCAACATTTCATTCCATCTAAGCCACACTATTGATGACAAAGATCCTAAGATTCTTTTTTTTTTTTTTTCCCACACTGTCCCCTGCCGTTGAAGCGCGGAGTCTTAACCACTGGACTGCCAGGGAAGTCCCCTAAGATTCAACTTTTAATACTTATCTGCTTTCTCTAGATAAACTCTGACTAGTTACTGGTAATAAATGTTTTGATTAGGATAGCATTAGAGGTGAATCTGTTCTACACAATCCAGACCTATTATTGAAAGTGTAAATTTCATCCTCACGTTAGCCTTCTTTTTTGAGTCATGTGCTGTAGGTGTGAGAAAAAGGCAAAATGATTAATGGCAGGGTCTTGCTTGCAGAGGGGGATTGATTTTTTTGTGCTGAACATTCTGATGACAAATGCTAAATCTGACGTGTCTGTGATTTTACCCCATTACGGTTGGAATTCTGCAACTTCCAGGGGCTGTGGGATATTACAGAATGAACTTAGGCTTTTGAATCTGGCAAGCTGAGTATGAATTTAAACTCCCAACTAATTAACTATGAGGCCCTGGGCTAGTTGGTGAATCATTCTGTGCTTTATTTGCTTTCTCAGAATATTGAAATAAAAATGTCTTCATGCGTGGTCAGGAGGCATCTCAACATATGTTCCAATCCCTTTCAACTGAACCTTGTTTAATACCTGTAGGGGGTTACATAGTAGGTCTAAACCCCTGCATTTCTCAGCGTGGTACGCAAAAAAGACCAACATAAAACGATCTTGGAAGGATAATTGGCAAATATTAAATACTTCACCCTGTGGGTGGAGGAAATAAAGGAATCTCAGAAAATTAACCAGGAAAAGTAAGGTTGCTATTCATCACCTCTGAAATGTGAAAACACAATGGGCTGTTTTAAAAAGGACTGTTTTCCACTGTCTAAATAACCAACATAAACTTCATTTGTAGAAATCATATTCTCCAAAGAGAGAACTATATTATTTTTCTTTTTTTTAATGACTAAAGGTTTACCTTTCTTGACCCTATTTAATGATATCTAATTCTTAATAAAACAACATCTAACAAGAAGATGAAAACAGAATATGAATTATATTCAGCCTTCTAAAATGCCCACGTGTGTATGCACTCACACCAAACACACACAAACACACACACAGGCAAATAACTTGCAAAAATGTTCCTTGATATTCTGACTAAGATGGTTAAGAAAAATGAATGTGTTTGGGAATTACGGTTTAACAGTTTAGAAAATGGGATTTAAGATTGATTTAAACAAGGTGATAAGGACCTTTCAGCACTTTCCCCTCTTGTTTTATATAGTTTCATTTTTCTAATAATCATTTTTTTGGCCCAACAGTATACCCTAGGTAGATATCTACATGTTTGACATAATGAAACAATGTCATTACTCTGTTCTGAAAAATTCCCAGTGTAATAATAAGCCAAATAACTTCTCATCTACTACAAATATCTGTGTCAATAGAGGATGGAGAATTACATAGACTGGAGCTATTTCCCAGTCCTCAGACTTCCATATCTGGAAGTCATGTTTCATAGATTTAAGCTATAAATTGAATGGCATAATTTGATGATGGACATAGAACTGTGTATTAGTTTTATTTTGACAAAATCATTAAACATCACATAGGTTGAAAAATGAATCACAGGGCCCTAAGCCTGCCTTAGAAGATTGCACTTCATAAACTGAATTGCTCACATGGGCATCATTTTGGTGAGAGTTATGGATTTTCTAGCATCTCTCTGATAGATAGGACTAATATAACTTCAATAAAAACTCTGGATATTGTCAATATAAAATTTTCCCTACCATTGAAAGATGTAAGGTACTCCAACTAATAAATCGGACGACAACCTATTCCTTAAGGTATACTAGCATACATATTGGGTTACAACAAGCAACAAAATCATTGAGGTAATAAACCAGAGTCACAGAGGGGCCATTGGAGAAGGTTTCTCTCCACTGGAAGAGCCCAGCATGATGACTGTAGGTATAATATACCCCCAGAATGTTAATTTCCAATAATTAACTTTGCTACATGTGCAGTGATTTAGAACTACATATAAACTGTACCTGAATGTCATATATGCCACTTATATTTATGACACTTCACATGAATTATATCACATAAACTAGTGGTGATGTACAAATCCATTAGGGACCTTCAACTGTAAAACATGTGAGTTATGCACTTTGAGTTTAATGTAACAGTTTGTCCATGATATATGAGATTGATACCTAAATATCTGGTTAACTGGTAGTGGTGACCTTGGGTGGGTGAGTGGAGTTTAATCAAATTAGGCCTGAGGTGCTAGGTAGACAGAAAAACAAAACTAAAGAAGGTCTAACTTATGCATTTCTCCCAAATTTTGTGGTTGCTTGAGACTGTATATTACTTAACTTCTCAGGCCTCAATATCATTATTTGAAAATTGAAGATGATAATGAATATCTCATAGGGAGACTATGGGGGGTTAAATTTTGAAGCAAGTAGCACAATCCTTGGTAGCTAAGACATGTTCGTTTCTTTGCCTCATCCGGGCAGGTCACTTTTTACCTTTATGACATATACTACTCTTGATAGTATGCCTTATTTGTGACCCATTGGTTTCTCTTTGATTTTATTTATTTATGGATAATCATTCCCTTCTCCCTTTGTGTTAGGGTTCTCTAGAGAAACGGAATCAATAGGATGTGTATATATATGTATTTAAGGAGATTTATTCTAAGGAATTGGCACACAAGATTATGGAGACAAGTAAGTCCAAAATCTGTAGTTTGAGTCCAAAGGTTATCTGCTGTCAGAATTCCCGCTTGTTTGAGGAGGCCAGTCTTGTTCAGTTAAGGCTTTCAACTGATTGGATGAGGCCCACCACATCAGGGAGGACAATCTGCTTTACTCAAAGTCTACCAATTTAAACATTAATCTCATTTTAAAACATCTCACAGAAACATTCAGAATAATGATTTACTTCATACCTGGTCACCGTGGCCCAGCCTAGTTGACCCATAAAATTAACTATCACACCTTTCTATGCAGAAAACTATCATTGTGTCTCCTCATCAAACATCCTTCTTCTTTGTCCAGAATTCTACTCCTGGGCAACCTGAGGCTTCAAGCTTACTAGATTTTGTTAACTGGTGTACATCAAATTATAAAATAATCACTTTTTAAAACTAAAATGAATATAAAATACATTTAATAAGAAGGGAGGTAGGTTTTATTTTAATACCTTCTGGGCTCTAGTCAGAAATGTTGATTATTAGAGGTCTAAATTTACATTGTATCAAATATATTAAAAAGCTCTAAAATACTAGTTTTTATAAAAAATTAGAAGAATTTTTATAGTTTATTTTCTAGTATTTGGCTATGAGTAACTTATTTAATTTAAAATTGAGTATGCTTTCTCAGCAAACATGGTGCCACTTAACAGTTATTGCAAAGTCAGAAAATTAGCCTATAGCATGTTTTCAATGTGATAGGTATTTTGTGATGCTAATTTAAACAATTCATCTAAAAGTTAATGCATTTCTTAATGTTATATTTTTAGACACTTAAATATTTATTAATTCATATTTGTGCTCTTATATTTTTCATGTTATTTAATCTCTTTTTCTTAATCTCTATTTGAAAATTGAGAATATTAATGAATATCTCTTAAGGAGGTCATGGGATTAGTCTTTGAAACAAATAGCATAATGCTTTGAACCTAAAAAATCTTGTGTCTTTATTTCCTCAAAACAGAGTATATTTTACCTTGCAGGAACTCCTTTATTTTTTTTCTTATTTTCTGGCTTTTTCTTTCAGATTCTCTGTCTGTGAAATGTTCATAGGTTGTAGGCATGGAGATGATCATGATCAATGGAAAAATTCAATTTTATTTTTCTCTGAATTTGAAGAAACTGTTGTACAATGAATTTATAGCCTGTTCTCTGTTCTCTCTCCCAACCATAGTCCCTGAATGAACACAACTCTCCACCCTTCCAGTAATTGAGAACAAAGATATTATTACCTTAATGACTAATCCCTCCTTTAATTCTAAAGATAGGCATCAAGCAAGTTTATGATTGTCCGTGGTTTGGACTACAGTGTAAAGAAGGTTAAATCCTTCCACATGGGCAATTATCACCAACTGGTCACAAGAATGATCTTAGAAGGTAATCAGGATTAAAGATAAGAGAATTAAATGACTTCTTTCTAATTTTTTCTCAGCAGCTATGATAGGCAGTGCCCTCTAAAAGTTTGACTGCATCCTATTCTAGAAAATACAGCCATTCTAGAAAATATGCCAATCCCCAAAACTCACTTTCTAGATTTAGTTTTCCTGAAAGACCACAGATTGGGCTTCTCAGAGAGGAACAATTTCCTCTACACTTCTTGGTTCTCTGGCTGGTCTAAAAATAAAATTGACATAGACAGATTAACAGATTAAAATTTAATTGCATATATATACAGGGGCTCCACAAAGACAATGAGACCTAAGGACAAGCTGGGCAATTGAGGCTTATATGCATCTTGAGCTAAGGAATGGGATAGGGGCCTGGAGATTCAAAGGGGAGGAAGGTGATTCACAGGACTATAAGGAGAGAAGATGTTTGGTAATTAGATGTTTATTCTGCCATACAAATAGGTCATTCAGAGAAAAAGTTATCTCTTGGAAATAACTCTCTTTCTGGGCCAGGCCCACCATCTCAATTATTTTAGGTAGTTAAGGAACAGGTAAAAGTTTTTCTTAAGTCTGCTGGGTTTTGATTGCCTTCAGCTCAAAATAGTCTGCATACCAAAGTGCCACATTTTAAGGAGGCTCATTCTGAACCCCTTCAGGCTCATGATATTGCCAGTCTTGTCCTACTTGGTAACAGAAATCACTTAACAAAGTAACTCCATTGTCTGTTGCTGCTTTTGCTTTGACTGACTCATAGTTTAATTAGTCTCTCTCAAAACTTTTAAGTTCAATTTAATAAACTGAACTCATGTCAGATGTTCTGGGAATCAAAACATGTCCAGGAGGTAGGAATATCCTCAAGTATCTCCAGTTGAATTGAAGAGATAAGATTTCAATGCCCTCTGGGATTCTAACTTTGAAGGGAGGAGATGAAGTGAAACCACAACTAAAAACAACGCCCATAAATCTATGTTAAATCTAAAATATAATAGTGTTATAAACTCTTTTTTTTTTTAATTTTTATTTATTTATTTATTTTTTTAACATCTTTATTGGAGTATAATTGCTTTACAATGGTGTGTTAGTTTCTGCTTTACAACAAAGTGAATCAGTTATACATATACATATGTTCCCATATCTCTTCCCTCTTGCGTCTCCCTCCCTCCCACCCTCCCTATCCCACCCCTCTAGGTGGTCACAAAGCACTGAGCTGATCTCCCTGTGCTATGCGGCTGCTTCCCACTAGCTATCTATTTTACGTTTGGTAGTGTATATATGTCCATGCCACTCTCTCACTTTGTCACAGCTTACCCTTCCCCCTCCCCATATCCTCAAGTCCATTCTCTAGTAGGTCTGTGTCTTTATTCCCGTCTTGCCCCTAGGTTCTTCATGACCTTTTTTTTTTTTTTTTTTTCCTTAGATTCCATGTATATGTGTTAGCATACGGTATTTGTTTTTCTCTTTCTGACTTACTTCACTCTGTATGACAGACTCTAGGTCCATGGAAATGTAATGACAGAGACAAGATTGATTTCCCTCTGTAGCAGGTAGAATATTGTCTCCCCTAAAGATGCCCAAGTTATAATCCTCAGAGCTTGTGAATATATATTACCTTGCATGGCAAAAGATACTTTGTACTTTGCAGATGTGATAAATCAAGGATCTTGAGATGGCAAGATTATCCATGATTATTCAGGTGGGCCGAAGGTAATTACAAAGGACTTTCTAAGAGGATCAGAGTCAGAGAGGTAGTTGAAAAGGCCATACTGCTGACTATGAATGGGGAAGAAAGGAACATGAGCCAAGGGATTCAGGCAGGCTCTCAAATATGGAAAGGCAAGGAAATGGATTCTCCCTTAGAACTTCCAGAAGGAATGCAGCCCTACTAAAACCTTGATTTTAGCCCAGTGAGACTTCTGACCTATAGAATTCTCAGATAATAAATTTATGTTGTTCTAAGCCAGTTTGTGTTGACTTCTTGCAGTAGCAAGGAGAAACAAAAACACTATTCAAGAAAAGCTTCAAAGAGAACCTGGTATTTAGGTTAAGTTTTCCACAGGTAGAATGGAGGGAGAGGCCTGCCACAAGGGTGGAGAGAACCATAATTACCGCTATCGAAGGAGGATATTTTAATGAGTCCCAATAATACAGTGTGAATGATAGTAGAGATTGAAGGGAATTTGTAGGATAAAGTCTGTCCAGTGTTAAAATTTTTTTCATTTCCACTTATTTAATGGAAAGCCACTGAAGACTGGGATGTACACTCACCCACCCACACCCACACCCACACTTGCACCCACATAGGCAAATATGCAAACATATGCAAACTGTTGCATGACCTACTTACTGTCATTGTGGGCATTTGATCACTGATCTCCCTTGCTATCATTACAAGTCATTCAGCAA
This sequence comes from Balaenoptera musculus, assembly GCF_009873245.2. Lineage (NCBI taxonomy): Eukaryota > Metazoa > Chordata > Mammalia > Artiodactyla > Balaenopteridae > Balaenoptera > Balaenoptera musculus. The sequence continues at coordinate 35,431,581 of NC_045803.1, forward strand.
TTGTGGTTATTTTTGAGTAGTTATTATCATTTCTCTCATTATTTTACAAATGAGTCCTTTCAGGCAATGCCAATGAAAGGTGCCTGAAAATGGTCAGCCAAATTCTAAGAATTGCCTTCAATATCCTGGGGTGATCTGGGAAGGAAACAGGCAGAAGTCAAAATATTTTATGTGTATAACATTGCTAAGTTAATTTTATTTTATTTTTTGCCTTATTTTTCTCATGTGTAGAATGAGACCAACAAATACTACCTCAGATGCTCATTGTATTTATTTATTTTTGGCTGTGTTGGGTCTTTGTTGCTGTGCACGGGCTTTCTCCAGTTGCAGTGAGTGGTGGCTACTGTTCGTTGCAGTGTGCTGGCTTCTCATCGTGGTGGCTTCTCTTGTTGCGGACCATGGGCTCTAGGTGCACGGGCTTCAGTAGTTGTGGCGCATGGGCTACAGTAGTTGTGGCGCGCAGGCTCTAGAGCACAGGCTCAGTAGTTGTGGCACACGGGCTTAGTCGCTCCATGGCATGTGGGGTCTTCCCGGACCAGGGCTCGAACCTGTGTCCCCTGCATTGGCAGGTGGATTCTTAACCACTGTGCCACCAGGGAAGCCCCAGACGCTCATTGTAGACGTTAAAAGATACAGTTCACTGATATCACCTGGGGGGCAGAAGGGAAAGAAATAGATACTAGTATTTATTAGATGTATATTAATGCTATGGCTTATACTGTGTTTATTTCTCAACAGAATATATTTTTGATAAAATTTACCCTCTGATTTCCCTAATAAACTGTCTACTCTGAAATCCTGAATAATGAGAGAATTGCTGATTAGGGAAAATGTTGGTGTCTGTTTACAAATGGACATTTAATTTTATGGTGGAAACTTCATCTTAGTAAGCAAAAAAAAAAAAAAAATCAATTGTGAACAAAAAGTTGCAGATTTTTTTTCTGTTGGAAAGAATTGATCTTGGGTCACTACAACTTTCTTAGTCCTACCATATGTTGATTTAGAAAAAAAAGGAATTTCAAAATAAACAGAAATTATTTCCCATTGACAAAACTAGAATGATATATTTTAAAATGTGAATTCATAATTATGTTGCAAACAACAACAAAGATAAAAGTTCCAAATTGCTAAACAATTCTGAACAATTCTACAAAATAGTTTAGTTAGCACTCTGAAATTTCCGAAAGACTGACTGACAAATTTTATCCAAGCCAGTGGAAATGTTTTGCCTTTCATTTAGTATAGAGATTAAAAAGGAATGGAGAATTAGCTAAAATGACTTAAAACAGAATTAAGAAGAGAGAACTTTGAATCTGCCTAAGCATAAAGCGTGACATGAGAGCACGGGGAATTCTAATTCTATTAAACACAGTGTCTTCAGAGGGAAAATTGAACTGGTCAAGACTCGTCAGATAATATTAAGTGAAAGAAGATGGCTAATGGCGTGTCACAGAGATCGATGCATGGCCCACCTCTGCCCACTTATCGGCATGTCTTCCCATCACAATGGACAGATGTGTAAATCACAGGAAATTGGAAAGAATAGTCAGCTGCCAAGAGAAAATGTTGAGAAACAAGTTCCTTTAAAATGGCAATACACTGCCACTCTTTGTAAGATTTTCAGTTTATAGCAATGAGTTTATAAAACAAAGGAATTTAATGCCCTGCTTGCATAAATGGTTGTATTACAAATGCTCCATTATGAAAACTGATTTAGTATTGACCCATTACTTTGCATTCAGACCTACTCAACTTAATGCAGTCTGCACATGGAAATACTAGATATTAACACATAGGTTAGTCATTTACTGTTAGAAAGCTGCTATTATTGGGATGTCCTTAGTGGCACAGTGGTTGAGAATATGCCTGCCAGTGCAGGGGACATGGGTTCGAGCCCTGGTCCCAGAAGATTCCACATGCTGTGGAGCAACTAAGCCCATGCGCCACAACTACTGAGCCTGCACTCTAGAGCCCACGAGCCACAACTACTGAAGCCCGCGCACCTAGAGCCTGTGCTCCGCAACAAGAGAAGCCACCGCAATGAGAAGCCGTGCACTACAATGAAGAGTAACCCTCCCTCACCGCAACTAGAGAAAGCCCACACGCAGCAACGAAGACCCCATGCAGCCAAAAAATAAATTAAATTATATATATATAAAAAGAAAGCTACTATTATTAAATAAGTAATATTAGTCAGTACTATTGCTTTTAATTATATTGCATCATTATATTCTTACTATAACTTCTAAAGCTGGCAACATTACTTCTACACATTCGAAGACTGAATTTTAGGGAGCTTGTTACTGGCTGACATTCATGCTGCTAAGATGACAGCAGAATTGAGATTCTAATCTCAGTTTGTCTTATTTTGGAGTTTAAGATTTGTAACAACTCTATGCAAATACACATATACACACAGAGCCTATCCTGTATATGTATGTATATGTGTAGATAGGCATGTATGTATGTATGTATGTATGTATCTATTTTTCTATCTATACATATACTGTTGGTCGGAATTGTGCTTATGTATCTTCTAGAATTGTCCCTCACCAGAGCCATTTGAGGAAGTGATAAGTGCTATTCTTCAGGTGAGAATAGAGTGGCCTTGGACAAGGAGAGCACTCAGGTAATAGGGAGAGGCAGAAGAAAGAAAAATCGCTAAGGCTTATTTCTACTGTGAAGAGGTAAAAAGAACCAAGGTTGCAATTTAAAGTCCCATGTATCTTTCGAAGCATTCTAAGAGATGCATTAAGCCAAAGTGGGAAATTGATATGGGATCTCACTGAAGTAATCAGAATTTCCAGAATGAGGAAAATAAGCTCCTAAACCTATCTTCAGTTCTTTGGATATGACAAAATCTCATTCTTCGCCACTGACACAAAACATTCTTTTTAAATACAAGGCAGTTTTCCTAAATGCAGTAGTAATTTTTTTTTTCATATAAGTTCTATATAAGTGTACTTAGGTCTATAAATATATGTCAAGATACATATCTCTGTAATACAGATGCATAAATTTCCTGTAATGTAGAGACTCTCTGATGAATGGAGTGATGAGGCAAAAAGACATTGACAATCTGAAAGTGATAGCTTTGGGTTCAAATCCTAATTCTTAGTAAGAATTAGCATTTTCATTATGAAAATGGAAACAGTATTACATACCTCTTAGAGTTCTTATGAAAAAATAAGGTCATTAAAATATAGATAAAGTCTCACAATGACGACAGGTCTTATTATGGCTTAAAGGTGTTTTTTTTTTCTGTCTTACTCAAATCATATAGGGGTTTCAGGTGATGTGTTGAAAGAGATACAGTGCTTCTTTATCCAAGTCAGGACTTTGCAGCAGAAGATGATTATTTAAGTCACCCAAAGGTGAATGAAATAACAATGTACATGGAATGTGTGCAGCTATCAGTGCATGCATAAATTACCTCTGACTTCTATTGTGATTTGAATTAAAATGCAACAGCATCTACCTCTGTGCCTGACACATCCTGGACAGGCAATATTTTGTAATTAAATCTACATCTGAATTTATTGGCCACATGCAATGTCCTGGCTTATAAGTATAGACTTATACCTGTGGATACAAAGACAAATACAACATGATTCATATTCTCAAGAACTTCAGAATATCGGACAGGGATAAGAGAGATTCAATTTGACAATTAAATACATCGTGTTAAGTGTTACAATAAAGATAAGTATAAAGTTCTTTGGGGGCTAATGTCGGATATCCTTAACCTAAGACCATGTTATTTCTTAAACGTCTGCATTGCTCACATGTTAACTCAGGATTAAAGCCAAAATCCTTACCATTCCCTACAAAGCCATATGCAATTGACTTTTCCATACAGCTTTATGACTTCCATCTCCTACTCTTTCCCTCTAATCACTCCAATCCAACTTTTTTGCTGTTTCTCAAACATGGCACATGTATTCCTATCTTAGCCTAATTGTACAAGCTTGCTTCTCTGCCTAGACCACTCTTCCTTAGCAACTCACTTGGTTTATCTTCTCAGCTCCTTCAAGTCTTTGCTCAAATGCTGCCTTCTCAAAGAGTCCTACTCTGATCACCCTGTTGAAAACTTCTACCCATCCAATCCCCTCAGCATTTCCTTACCCTCCTCTGCTCTTTCTTTTGATGTTCTCACAGACTTTTAAATACACTTATTTTTATGCTTATTTTCTTTCTTCCCCATTAGGCTATAAAACTCATGAAGACAGGAATTTTTGTTTTGTTCATTAAGGTTTGTCTTCATTTGTTTTGTTCATCTAAGCACTTATAGTTGTACCTGGTACCAAGTAGATACTGAATTAATATTTGTAGAATGAATGGAATAACTACTTTGATTGTGGGAGTTATGCACAGCTTCACAGAGAGGATTAAAATTGATGTGGCTTTTATGAATGAAAAAGATTATTGTCCAGTTAAAAAAAGAAATGCTTTCAAGTAGAAAAAAATAACGTGACTATATGATGTCTTTGGTTAGATATTAACGTGTATATATATATATATATATATAAAGATTTTCAGGAGGGGAGGTGTGGTTAAAACAAGATCAGATTCAAAAGTTAATACAATGTATTATACATCGAATTAGGGAACTAAATTTTAATCTTGAGGGATTTTTAAAGATTTTAAGCAGAAGAAGTTGTATTAGATCCATCTTAAGTGATGTCCTTTGGGACATTACTAGAATGATAACCCTTGAGAAGATAGTGATGATTGAAACTAGATTAGTGCTGGTGAAAATGAAGAGAATTTGATAGGATTAAATAACATTTGTGATATAGACTCAACAGTTTTTCATAATTGAATGGATACAGGAAGCAAAGAAAAAAAATGAATTGAGAAGCTGGAGGAAGTTTTCTTGGTTAAACAGACTGGGGCTCCAGTAATTTGATTAAGTAAACATAGAGACTGTAACATGGGGAGCAATAAGTATTGGGTTTAATTTTACATGTGGAGTAAATAAAGCATACAGCAGGGGAGTTGGAGAAGGTGATTTGCATAAAGTTCTGAAGCTAAAGGAAAGAAAATTTAGAGAGACAATTCAGATTAATTGCTATATACATAGAAAATAGAGTCATGGACATGGATATAATCAATGAATGAGAGACAATAGAGAAAATGATCGAGAGACATCTTTGGAGAATATAACCATTCGTGAATAGACCATGCATATGTATTATGGCAGATCCATGTCTAAAGGGTCATGGAAGAACAGAGGAAGGAATGTAAAAGCTAGTCCATTAAGAAAAATCTTCACAGAGAAGGTCTTGGAGGCCTAAGAAAATAAAAGAATTTTACTCACAGACTTTTCAGACAAAGACATATAATTATGTGTGCCAATATCATGTAATAACCTAGGAGTAGTTTACTGTAGCTAATACACAGGGTTATAGGTTTAGAGTCAGATATTAAGACAGAAAAGTTAGCCTGACTTATAAAACTCCTGCACAATCTGACTGCTGCCCTAAAATATGTCATTCCTTTGCATGTGAGCAGTGAGCTTGTAATGAGTTTTAAAGTAAGACTGAAATGGTATTTGTGTTTTGAAACGATAACTCAGAGTAGCAACTTCAAAGATAGATGTACTGAGAAGGGAATCAGGGAGTCAAATTAGGAGAGAGAATAATAATTAAGGCAAGAAAGGGTGAGGCTCTGAGCCCCAATAGCACCAATTGGGAGGGAAGGAGAAGAGAGTACAGTTGAGAGAGATTGGAATGAGTGGCAGTAGGAATGAAAACATGAATTGATGTGGTAGATAAGGGGAAGGAAGAATTGAGGATAATTACAGCTTGGATCAGTGTTTGGATAGACATTCTATTTGTGAATGTCAGGAAAACTGAAATAAATTTAAGTTTGGATTGAGCAGATACTGAGTTTTGAATTAGCATTTTCCACCAACTGGTATGAACTTGGGTAATTCATAGGAATTGCGCAATAGTAAATTTAGGTATTCTGACTTAGAGCATGCATGGCATCAGTCAACAACTGCTATACCTTTACCAATAAGACATCTGTGCTATAACTTTTCATATTAGTGTAATTCTTAAGAAAGGATTTAAAATAAACTGAAATTCATATAGATTGCTTTGGCTCCCACAGAACTTTTTATGATGTGGGGCAGCTGTAAAAACAATTTAAAATTATGAATTATCACTAAAATCTCCACTTCAGGCTAGTATCACACTGAATCTCTCATTCAGAATGACCATAAAGCAGTTTGAAGGCATCAGAAAGCAAATCAAGACACAGGAGAAAAGGAGAGTATATTGAGGCAAACCCAATATTTGCCATTATTTTCATATATTCTTTTTCTCAGGACATCTCCTGCTTCTCAGGGTGAGGCATAGACATAGAAAGTTGTAGCCCAGAGCTTGTAGAAGCATTCCAGGGCTGAGAATACACACACACACACACACACACACACACACACACACACACACACACACACACACACACACACACACACACACACGTACACACCAGGAATCAGGGGATTCCAAGACTTGAGGAAAAGAGAGCCCTGGGGGGGGTGGGGAAAGAACTGTAAAAAAGTCACCCTGTTATTTTGTTTAGTTTGATCACAAGGCACTTGCCAACCTATAAACTTCAAGGAATAGGAGGTGAAAAATTTTATTAAAAACTCATACTTGGAAGTTAAAAAAGCCCAGCAGAGCTTTAGCAATCTTGCCATGCTGAGGAAGAAAAACAACTGAACTCCAGGGCCTGCCCTAGTAAGCACATATGGCTTTCAGGCTTTTAATTTAAATCCTAGAACAACTCTATTCTAAGAGTAGGTCAAACAGGAAGTGGAAGAGCCTAAAACTCAGCCTTGAATCAATTCATATATTAACTGGATAAGGCAATCAAGCTTCATTCTAATAGTCTTCCAGACAAAAGCTAAATGATCTCTGAAGGAAGACAGTACCATTTATACTGTCTGTGCTTTTCCAGATACATTAAGACATTTGATCAAAAATCACCAGGCAGAGACTTATGCTTCCTCTTAGGATATAGAAAGTTGCAGGACACAGTGCTCCTACCTTAGTGATGAGAATATGCTGGATAACCTACAAAATCATGTTTATAAATCCCAGTAGTGACCTGAGAATGTGAAGAAATCTAATGAACTAAAATTGAGAGTGCTGAGCCCATTCTGGGAGAAAACAAACTCATGGCTCTTATCACTGTTGGTGGAGCAGTGGGGAAAGAAAAGAATCACTACAGAGGTGGGGGGGAAAAAAAGCAGCTTAACTTTTAATGAATTTTCAGAGTTCAAGGGTGAGCTGAAATGGCAATTTAGAATGCCTGGGAGCCACAGACAGAAAAGAAAATCTGAACTCACCTAACAATTCCTTTTCACCAGGTGCTTTGAAGAAAAGAATGGGAGTAGGAAAGGGACTCAGTATCAGGCCCAGAGTGCCTGGAGGGTTTCTTGCAGACTGCTCGGCCCTCATACTTTTACCCTAACATCTGTGCTTTAGCAGGTGTTTTTTTAAGTTCTCATTCCACGAACCCCCTGCCTCTTTAATAGGTAAGGCTGTGTGTTCCTCTCACTTCTCTTGCTCTATCATTGCTGATCAACAGACACTTTGGTGATGGCAATGGCTGGGACAAATCATTCAGACACTCAGAACCTCCTGAAGGAGGCTTGAGATTCCACCCTCAAATCATTGGAAAATTGTAGTGAACTGACTCTAAAGAGTGCAAAATGAAGACCAAAGAAAACTGTTAAAAATGAAAACAAAATTTTTTTTAAAATGGAGAATCAGTGATAAAATGAAGTCATTGATCCAAAATTAAAAGAGAACAATAACTAATCTGACAAATAGAAAATAAATAGAAAGATAGTAGATTTAAACCCAACTATCTTAATAAGTACTTCAAATGAAATGGTTCTAAAATCTCATTTTAAAAGCAGAGATTTTCAGATTTGATTTAAAAGAGGAAAAGCAAGACCTAAGTATATGCCGCCTAGATTAAAAACAAAAAAATCCACTTTAAATATAAAGACACAAGCAGATTAAAAGTGACAGAATGATAAAAGAGATACCATGCTAGCATTAATTAAAGGAAAGCTAAAGTGGTTATATTAACATTGGAGAAAATATTGGAGAATATTGGAGAAAATATATTTCAAAATAAAGAATTTTACCAGGAATAAATAAGGTTATTTTATTATCTGTCTATTTGTATGTATTTATCTTTCTAGTCATCTGTCTACCTACCTAGCAATCGACCTATAAATGTTTCTATTGATTTACTCATTTAATTCAGTTAGAAGAAGCTAGGCAATCCAATTAAAAAGGCAAAAGTCTTCATCAGGCACCTTACTCAAAAGGATATCTAACATTACCAGTCAGTAGGGAAATGTGAATTAAAGCCATACTCAGATGCATTATACACCTACCCAGAATGGCTAAAATTGAAATAAAGATTATACCCAACAGAAATATAATCAAATATATGTATAATACATATTCATATGAGTTCATTCATAGTAACTTGAACTAGAAACATCCCATAGCAAAGAAGTGATCAAACCACTGCCTATATTCTATATGTCACAGCATTGATGAATATCACAAACATGACATTCAGGAAAAATATTCAAATGTATACATAATGTATGACTCCATTGGTAAATTTTCTAAAAACAGGCAAAATTAATCTGTGTTGAGAGGTCATAGGTGCAGTTTCCTTTAGGGGCTTGATTGGGACGGAGCATAAAGCTTTTGGGTTGCTAGTAATGTTCAAATTTGATCTATATTGTGATTAAATAAGTACATTCACTTTTCAAAGATTAATTGACTTGATTTAATTATGAGTTGTGCACATTTTCTGAATATACGTTTTATTCCACCAAAATGTATATTGTTTAAAAAGTGATCTAAACCATATTCAGAATCAGATTTTATAAGAAAAATGTCCTTGAACATTTTCATATAAAAAACTGTGAAGGGTATATAAATTTAAGACAGAAAGACATATTTGCCATTTTGTTCCTGAAAAGATAAAATCTTTAAAGTGTAGTTTCTGTGGTTTTAAAACACAATGGTTATTTTCTTTATAAAAAGCATTAGCACTGTGATATAGAAATTGTATATGAAAAAATGATAAAAATAATTTAGTGTCATAGGGGGAAAGTTACATGTCATTGCGAAATATAAATACCATAATATACACTTAATCACAAAAACTACTTCAGTCTACCTTCCCTCCATTAAACATCTTAATTTCAAACTGAATAAAAAAGTCCAACTGAGAGAATTATTTTGCATTTGTATGCTTGGTGTTCTTTTTTCTCCTCTTTTTATCAACTAATGCATAGTTTGGGTCAAAACCGTTTCTATCTTTTAAATTTGCACAAATTATTTTGGATATCACTAGAGTTAAAAATGCATGCCAACATTAAAAAGAGAGAGAGAGGGAGAGAAATAATGTTGCTGAATGTTTCATGATCAGCCTTTCCAGTTCTGCTTGCATGTAAATACAAATGACACCCTATCTCTGATTATGGACCATGAGTCTTACACACTTGAACAGCCTTCGCTTCTTCATGCTAATTTCTGCCCTGTGTGAAATCCCATAAATGTCACATCTGCCACAGTCCGTTTCTCAGTCTAACATATGCTTTCAATGGAGCTAAATGTTCATCATTATCAAATGAGAAAATGTATGTGGAAGTGCTTTGGAAACTATAAACCACTAAAGAAATAGATATAACCTTCTGTTGTCACTAAGGGGTCCTTGGTTTCTGACTTAGCAAATTAAGGCCACAGGGAATTCCTGGAGGAAGGGGAATGTTGTTTATTGAGAGATAAAAGCTTGCTTCATAAGTAATTATCAGAGACCAGGTGGGACTGAGCCATTTCAGAGGCTGAAGGGTGCCAGGGTGGGTCAATTTGTACCATTCACTTTCTCCCTGGAGACTGAGGAAGTCTGGAATATAGACAAGAAAAACTCAAGGAAAAAGATGGCTTTCTCTTCTAGTTACAGGCAGAAGGTTTTGAGGATAGATACTCACAAACCTTGTTCAGTGGGGTCTTTGCTTAAAGATAAAGCTAAGATTTGTGTGACAAAATCATTAGAAAATAGCTCAGACTTTACAGAACCCTGAACCTAGGAGACTATGAGGCTTCATTTTTCGAGGTAAGATCCTTCTGTTTAATCTGCTTTTCCTGAATGTAAACCTTTCCCTTTCCTCCCACCAACACCCTCCCCATCCCAACACACAGAAGTATTTAACAGGAAGGAACACGATCCGGCAATTAAGGCTTTTAGATATCATTAGGTGCTCAAATAGTTTCTTCCTTTATTGCATACTTCCTATATCTGAAAACAATCATTGCAGGGAAGAACTTTAAGTAAAATCAGATACAAGCAACTAAAATCTTGAGAAGCACTGAAGGTTCATGAATAATTCTTGAATAACGTGGTGTGAATGCTTCCTTGCTCTGCTCAGAGTCTTTCAAGATGTTAGTTTCATGTTTTATTTAAGCTCAACATAAATGTTAACGTGGTCCTCATCAGATTCCTTTTATCTAACTCTGAAGGCTGATGTGTTGATGTTGTAATATGGGAAGAGGGCCTTGGGGATAGACCTTAAATACCTATCCAGGTATCCTGTGAAGAGTCACAAGTGAATTTATTTTCCAGGAAGTGAGTTGTAAATTTGTTTGTCTCAGTGTACTGCCTTGGCAGGCACATCTGCTGATCAGTGTTAATTAGTCTTCTATTGTACAATTTGTAACCTAGATATGTTTCATGGAGATATAACTGGTGAAACATTATTGTGTGTAATCTTTTTTTTTTTTTCTGGAAAGATTCTGCTGAGCAAGCGACCAATAAACTGTATGTTTACATAAACTTTGATTTATGTAAACGTAAATCAAAGAGAATGTCATTAAAAGCTTACCATGGCAGAGTCTCCATTGAGAAAGAAAACTATTGGCCTATCTTCATTATGAATGGCTATGATTATGATTATTTCATGATTCTACCAGTCAGTAGTCCTCATGAGATATTTAATTCCCTGAGTTACTTACAAATTAAGTTTTGGACCTCAAGTCATTTGTAAATCAATTAGTTGTTTGTTTCTTAGCTTAAAATCTTCTTTGAGCTACAGTGTTCTATTTGGTAATTAGGGCCCCTGGCTATTCTGAATGGTGTGTTGCCATTAGATTTGAACATTAGGGAGGGAAACAAAGAAGACATTGTCATGATGCCTGTGATTGGATCATTCTTACTAAAACATTATTTCATTAGTGTCATGAGTTACTTAATGGAAACCTGATAAGGAACATGTGACTTTTTATGTGGCACTTGAGAAAACATGAAATTAACATCTGGTTACATTATCAATGCAGCATTCATACTAATTGTCTTAAGGACAATTTTTCCAAGATTTCTACTTTTGGAGTCTACTGACTACTCTATATGTATCAAGAAAGTGGCTCAAAGGGGCTTTAAGCAGCTCTTCCCAGAATACAGTTCAGTAGGTTACACATATAGGATGATTACAAAGTAAGTGGACATCCCCTGAAGTTAAATTATTTATTTTGGATGGGTAAAGGGATGTTCCTATAGGCCAGATGCCAACTTTATTAACAATATATTGTACTGCAGAGCATCTAGCCAGAATATGTTGCTTAGTAATCTTGTGCAAAAGAAATCTTTGGTCTAGTAGTGGTTGTCTTCCAAAGGTTATTTAGTTTGAACTAACACATGCATTTCATCTATGGCCAAATATTTGCCTCCCTGTACCATGACTTACAATGTGGTTTTCATTTCATTGAACTTTACAAGACTGCAAAGGATTTGGAATTCAATATGTCAAAACAGACCATCTGCCTATGTGTTTGAAGCCAAGGAGACAGTGAATCTTTTGGTTTATGTTCATTTATTATTATATGAGCATTAACCAATCTCTTCTTATGCCTCTTCATTGTCTGAAGATGGAAACCACACTCTTATAGAAGGTAGATGAATTCATCAATCTAATGGGCTGCATCCAAGCGCAAGGCAAGGCAATGTCTCTTTATTATCATTAACAATAATAAATAACAGTAATAGTTGCTAAAATATATTGAGGACTAACTTTGGACTAGAAAGTTGGATAGACACTTTGTGTGCACACAACACATTTAATCATCACAACTGTATGAGTTTGGGACTCATAATTCAAATTTTTCAAATGAGACAACTCAAGCATAGAGAAATCAAGTAATTTGTCCAAGGTGACATAAATAAAAATTATAGATCTTGGATTTAAAATTAGGGACTTTTTAAAATTGAGGTATAGTTGAGGTACAATATTGTATAAGTTTCAGGTGTACAACATAGTGATTCACAATTTTTAAAAGTTATATTCCATTTATAGTTATTATAAAATATTAGCTATATTCCCTGTGTTGTACAGCATATCTTTGTAGCTTATTTATTTTATATGTAGTAGTTTACACCTCTTAATTCCCTACTTGCCCCTCTCTTCTTCCCTCTCCCCACTGGTAACTGCTAGTTTGTTTTCTGTGAATCTGTTTCTTTTTTGTTAAATTCACTAGTTTATTTTTTAGATTCCACATATAAGTGATATTATACAGTATTTGTCTTTCTCTGTCTGACTTGTTTTACTTAGCCTAATACCCCCCAAGTCCATCCATGTTGTTGCAAATGGCAAAATTTCATTCTTTTTTTTATGGCTGAGTAGTATTCCATTGTGTGTGTGTGTGTTTGTGTGTGTGTATGTGTGTGTATACACACCACATGTTATTTATCCTTTCATCTGTTGATGGACATTTAGGTTGCTTCCATATCTTGGCAATTGTAAATAATGCTGCTGTGAACATTGGGATGCATGTATCTTTTCAAATTAGTGTTTTCTTTTTTAAAATTTTAGATAGATACTCAGGAGTGGAATTGCTGGGTCATATGGTAGTTCTAGTTTTAGTTTTTGGAGAAACTTCCATACTGTTTTCCATAGTGGCTGCACGAATTTACATTCCTACCAACACTGTATGAGGGTTCCCTTTTCTCCAACATCCTCGCCAACATTTGTTATTTGTGGTCTTTTTGATGATAGCCGTTCTGACAGGTGTTAAGTGATATCTCATTGTGTTTTTAATTTGCATTTCTCTGATGATTAACTATGTTGAGCATCTTTTCATGTGAAATTAGAGATGTTTAACACCAGTGTGGTGGTCAAGCATGTAAACTGATATCATATTATGTCACTTTGCTACACAGCCCACATAGAATATTAGAATTCAGTCTGAAAATAGTTAAGATATTTGAAACCATTCATCATCAGTAGTGGGGTCAATAAAAATTTCAAAATATCGTATTTGAAGTTTTCTTTGAATATACACTTGATTTGTGTCATTCAGGTCACAGAATAGAACAAAATGGAAGGGCTAATACTGGGGGGCAGGCAATCTCTTTCCTCATTCCTACTCTTACTAGTTATGTGAACTTAAGCAATTCCCATGACTTCTTTGGACTGCAGTATCCTCATCTTTAAAAATGAAGAGACCAGACTAAATTATGTCTAATTCCTTCCCATCTCTGACCTTCTGTTTCTAGAAAACCGTATCCTTTACATTCACCGAGGGACAAAGACATAAAAAAAATAATAATAAATGTGTGTAAATACCCTTATAGATTTTGCTAACCTTGCACTCCATGAATAGCTACTCTATTGCACTGTCTGAAATATCATCATGTATTTTTCCCCTGAGCCCTGGTTGACACATGCTAATTAGAAGAAAAATGCCTTTCTAAGTGAAGGGGTCCTCTTCATCTTCCACTTCACCATATGACTCCTGGGTTCAAAGAAACAATTTATGGGCATTTAAAAATATGCTACTGTTTTAACCTATTGACCATGTCTTGGGCACTTTATTTTCTGTCTTCAGCTTCAATATTCATTAGTAACACTGTGACAAAAAGGAATATGAATGACATTAGGATACTGAGCCTTACTCAAGCTAAGAAAATGATGCTAGTGCTTACACATTGCAATATAGTATAGATGTTTGATGCTTCCATTACAAAATGCTTGTTTCAAATGATTGTGAAAATATGTAGAGACTTTTCAAGCAAACAACACATTTAAAGATAAATACATCTTTAAAAATAACAATAAAGGCAAAATTTACTTCCCCACCCCAAGTTAAAACTTCATTATGTGTCAAATATATTATTTGGGGCTGGTATGGAGCATGACATACTAAATGTTCTGACTGTTGTAGTGTATGCATAGATAATATATAGCTCATACAACTTTCATAAGCCCTCTCTGCTGATTCTTTTCTAATATCTCTCTAAAGACATTTGTGGTATCATTCTTCATTTATTTTGCATGCTGCTTTCACCCATTGTGGATAAACATGAATAAAAAATTCTGGAGGTATGAACAGTTATCTTTGCTAATGCTTGGTGAGGTTTTAATAAAATATACATGACATCAGCATCCAGACATGTATCTATGAATCAAATAGCAGTGAAAAAATCCAAAGATAATTATGATCTTTTATGATGATGGAGAAATTAGTACCTCTGTAATATGTGATGTAAAGTAGTGTGGACAGAGTGTCCTACTTGCCCTTGAAACATTTGACATGAATGCAAATAAGTAGCACATGGGATTCTAATTTTGAAGAACCTATTCAGGAATGTTAAGAGATGCAAAAAGTGGAAAGGAAAGGACTTGTATAATTTACTAAAGAAAATCCTCAAGTTAGTTAATAATTGGTGCCTAGACATCTCCCACCTGAAGACAAAGGATCAGGATCTCAAAAGAGAAAGCCTGGACCTCCAGGCTTAAAAAAGGGATTCCTTCATTTTCCCCCACTTTGCCAGTGTTCCTCAGCCTGTATACTCTATATAAAAAACAAAACTCTTCATATACCATGAACTAAGTTATTTATGTATGCTCCTGAGATTCCTTGAATTTATAAAACTAAATCAAATGCATACCTATAATTTTTCGCTTAAGAAGAACACAGTCCATTTCCAGCATCAGTCAATTTCAGTTTGGACCAATGTGAAGACACTTGAATCATTAAAGCAAGGCCACAATTACAGCACTAAACAGACCAGGAATAACCAAAACTCCCTTGTGTTGTGAAAAGAGTTCATTACATCATAAAATGCTCTGCTGTGTTAACTGTGGTTACTTTTGTGCAATCAATGTTTCTTTTTTTTCATATTTCTGAATTTGATACATTTTTAAATTTTTTTTTTTAAGATGTTAGCTATGAGTTTTTCTTTTTTTTTTTTAATTTATTTATTTATTTATTTATTTTTGGCTGTGTTGGGTCTTCGTTTCTGTGCGAGGGCTTTCTCTAGTTGCAGCAAGCGGGGGCCACTCTTCATCGCAGTGCGCAGGCCTCTGACTATCGTGGCCTCTCTTGTTGTGGAGCACAGGCTCCAGACGCGCAGGCTCAGTAGTTGTGGCTCACGGGCCTAGTTGCTCCGCGGCATGTGGGATCTTCCCAGACCAGGGCTCGAACCCGCGTCCCCCGCATTAGCAGGCAGACTCCCAACCACTGCGCCACCAGGGAAGCCCTGAATTTGATACATTTTTAATATAATTTTCTACTACAAATTTACAAAAACAATAGAGTTAATTGAAAACAAGCTAACAAAATTAGACAGCTCTATGCCAATAAGTGTACCTTTCTTTGACCGCTCAACAAAAACTGTCAGTAAGTATAGGCCATGCTATTCATTTACATATATAACATGAAAATATTTACTATGTATTACATACCAGAAACTGTGGAAAGTGTTGCGTTATGAGTAAACTCAATTCTGTATGGTATTTCTGGAAGACATTATTATTCCTGTATTACTGGTGAAGAAACAAGAAATTCAGAGACTTGATGTAACTTGTGAGCAGCAGTTCCACTAGATCTATTAAAATTTATATCAGATCATTTTTAACATTCTATTTTCTCTTGGAAGATTCCCAAAAGCATTCTCTACAGATGTATTCTTCAGTCAATAGCTCTAAACCATAGCATGACCAGGTACATTAAAGTTTGTTTTCACTTCAGGTGAAGCTTTCTAAAGCTTAGTTGGAATGTAATTTTTTTCTATTCCTTAAGCACTTTTACACTGAGATGTGTTAATTTTGGTTAATCATATGATTGTGGTAGATAACATATAATTGAACAATTCTAGTCATCTGGTTTTGGCTTACTGCCTAATGACAGAGGAGACTCTTTTAAATCAATGGATCCCTTTTATTAGATCAATTCTGTCTCTTATAACTTTGATATTTCACTCCTAGCTCTATTATCAGGAGTCACATAAATGTCTCGCGTGGGAAAAATACTTTGCTTTATTTTAAGTATTTAGATGTTCTAACCATGACCCTCACCGTCTCAGATGCTCTCAGGATGTTTAACCTGGAGATGAAGAGAGAGGAGTTATTTTATTGATTCCTCATCAGTCACAGTTTCTACATCCTCGCCCTCTGGTTTAGTTGTCAGAGTTGAGCATTAGTTAGGCTCTGAAGTTGAACTGACTGGTATGAACTAGTCCCTGCCAATACAGCTCTGTGACCTTGGAAAAACAACTCACCTCCATGCCTTTCCTTTGCTTCATTGTAAAAGGGAGATAAAACTATGCAACCTACTTTATAGAGTTTGTTAATATTGTGAAATTAATTCACCTAGTACATAGTAAGTGCTCAGCATGTTGTTAATATGTTAATTGTTTTTATTTTTAATAGCCCCTACACATTTTCTTGATTGTCAAAAGCCAACATATAGCATGCAACCTTTGAAAGTGTGGCAGCCCTTCTCATCTTACAATGTTCTCTTTGTTCTTTTTAGTACCATCTTGATCAGGTAGTACCATGTATTCTGGGAAGAAAGGGCAAGAATTGAATTGGGTATCAACCGTCTGGACGCTCTGTTCACAGCCCCCTGTACATCATAGAGTAAGAGCATTTTACACGTTGTTGCAATTTCTTGTCTGTACCATTCCTATTTGATTCTGAGCCTCTTCAGTGTTGGGATTGTATCTTTTTCCTCTATTCCCAGAACCAGGCACGTAAAAACCTACCAAAAATATTAGATAAATATAACATCACTACCATTTATCAAGTCTGGTATAATTAGAAGAGGAAAGTAAAAGATGGTCACCTTCTTTGATTTTCACCCTATTCTTCTCTTAATGCAACCTAATATTTGTATTTTAATTTTTAGTCAGATGACACTGGCGGCAACTGAAACACCTACTTCCTATGTCTTTCCATAGTCAGGACATAATCAAAGCTATAAAACAAAGATTTGCACAATATCAGAATCAGTCTTATCATCTGGAATTTTAGTTGTTGAACAAAAATAATCCAAGATTTCTTTCTGTTGTTGATATCTGGAGATAACAAAATAAATTGTTAAATTGTAGCAATTATCACTTCTATCCTGGGTGGTGGTCAGTTGTTCAGGAGAGACATTGTAGTTTATTATGTAGAAATGAGTCAAGGAACAAATAGATTGGAGCAGACTGGGCAACTACAAGCCCCTTTACATCTTTGAAATTTTAGCCTATGCTGTGAAATTCTGAGCTATATAAATGGCTATAATTAAGCTTTTTTCTAAACATTTGAAAGGAATGATTATTAATGGAGATGTAGACCTTGATAAGCTGGATCAATGCCATCACAGTAAAACATATATTATTATAACTCATTTTTTAAAGTTAATTAATTAATTAATTTTATTTTTGGCTGCACTGGGTCTTCGTTGCTGTGCGCGGGCTTTCTCTAGTTGGGGCGAGCGGGGGCTACTCTTTGTTGCGGTGCACGGGCTTCTCATTGAGGTGGCTTCTCATGTTGCAGAGCACAGGCTTCAGGCACACGGGCTTCAGCAGTTGTGGCACGTGGGCCCAGCAGTTGTGGCTCTCGGGCTCTAGAGCGCAGGCTCAGTCAGTAGTTGTGGTGCACAGGCTTAGTTGCTCCGCAGCCTGTGGGATCTTCCCGGACCAGGGCTCGAACCCATGTCCCCTGCATTGGTAGGTGGATTCTTAACCACTGTGCCACCAGGGAAGCCCATAACTCATATTTTTTAAAAATCCCTTGACTCAGTGTTCCTCCAGCTACCACCCCAATACTCTGTGATGTTTTATGGGCAAATGACTCAAAACCGCCTAAACCTACAGGTTTCTATTCTTCATCCCCATTGTGTACTCAGTACACTCCTATTAGTAGTTTGGCCTCCACTATGTCATTGACTGACTCTCCAAAGATTTACATCTAGATATGTCCGGTGGTAATTATCAGCTTCATCTCACTTGAACAAAGCAGCATTTGACACAATTACCTCTTCTTTATGAATCACTTTCTTCTTCGGCTTCTGAGGATCCTGTCTCCTGATGTTCCTCCCACTTCTCCTGATACTGCTTCTCAAGTTCTTTTGTTGGCTACTTCTAGCTTACTTCTAATGTTTAAGTGGTGAAATAAATTAGGGATCAATCTTTGTCACTCTTCTCTAAATAAATTTTCAGTTAAAACTGTTCTCATCCAGACACATTACTGTAAATAAGAACCGTGTGTTGACAATATTCAAATACATAGCTCTACCTTTAACTTCTCCCATCCCCTGCAGACTAACTCTCTGGTTAACTATTGTGCATCTCCACTTGAATATCTCATTGACATCTCAAACTTATGAGTGGCAAACAACTCCTGATTCCCCAAAACTGATCATCCCCCCACCACTGTTCTCATCTTTATTATTGACACTGATATTCACACAGATGTATAGACCAAACCTTCTATCATTCTAGTTTTCCATTTTTTCCCACTCCTCATACCCAAGGCATCAGCAGTTTTGTTGCTTTTACCTTCAAAGCATATATTGGTATATATTTTTTTATTTCTTTAAATTGAAGCATAGTCAATTTACAATGTTGTGTTAGTTTCTGGTGTACAGCAAAGTGATTCAGTTATAATGTGTATATATATATATTTTTAATATTCTTTTTCATTATAGTTTATTACAAGATATTAAATATAGTTCCCTGTGCTATACAATAGGACCTTGTTGTTTATTTTATATAGTAGTTTGTATCTTCTAATTACAAACTCCTAATTTATTACCCCCACTTGCCCCTTTGATAACCATAAGTTTGGTTTCTATGTCTGTGAGTCTGTTTCTGTTTTGCAAATAAGTTCATTTGTATTATATTTTAGATTCCACATATAAGTGATATCATACAGTATTTGTCTGACTGCACTTAGTATGATAATCTCTAGGTCCATCCATGTTGCTGCAAATGGCATTATTTCATTCTTTTATATGGCTGAGTGATATTCCATTGTGTGTGTGTGTGTATAGGTAGATAGATGCATATATATGTATGTGTGTGTGTGTATATACACACACACACACACACACATCACATCTTTATCCATTTTTCTGTCGATGGACATTTAGGTTGTTTCCATGTCTTGGCTCTTGTAAATAGTGCTGCCATGAACATGAACATTGGTGGGCATGTATCATTTTGAATTAGAGATTTTGTCTTTTCCAGATATATGTCCAGGAGTGGGATTCCTGGATCATAGGGTTGTTCTATTTTTATTTTTTATTTTTAAAAAATTTTTATTGGGGTATAGTTGATTTACAATGTTGTGTTAGTTTCTGGTGTAGAGCAAAGTGAATCAGTTATACCTATACATATATCCACTCTTTTGTAGATTCTTTTCTCATATAGGTCATTACAGAGTACTGAGAAGTGTTCCCTGTGCTACACAGTCCTTATTAGTTATTTATTTTATATATAGTAGTGTGTATATGTCAATCCCAATCTTCCAGTTTATCCCTCAGCACCCCCCACCGGCCCTGCTTCCCCGCCCTGGTAACCATAAGTTTGTTTTCTATGTCTGTGACTCTATTTCTGGGTTTTTTTTTGTTTTTTTTTTTTAATATTTGTTCTGGTTTGACTGCATCCTGGTGAACATCTGCTTTTCTTATTTATTTATTTGTGCTCAGTCTTAGTTTTGGCAGGTGGGCTCCTTAGTTGTGTCTCGCGGGCTCCTTAGTTGTGGCACATGGGCTCCTTAGTTGTGGCATGCAAACTTTTAGTTGTGGCATGTATGTGGGATCTACCTCCCTGACCAGGGATCAAACCTGGGCCTCTCTATTCTGTTCCATTGATCCATATGTCAGTTTTTGTGCCAAAACCATGCTGTTTTGATTACTGTAGCTTTGTAGTATTGTCTGAAGTCTGGGAGGGTTATGCCTCCAGCTTTATTCTTTTTCCTCAGGATTGATTTGGCAATTCTAGGTCTTTTATGGTTCCATATAAGTTTTAGGATTATTTGTTCTAGTTCTGTAAACAAATGTCATGGGTAATTTGATAGGGATTGCATTAAATTTGTAGATTGCTTTGGGCAGTATGGCCATTTTAACAATATTAATTCTTCTAATCTAAGAGCATGGGATATCTTTCCATTTCTTTAAATCATCTTCAATTTCCTTTGTCAGTGTTTTATAGTTCTCAGCATATAAGTCTTTCACCTTCTTAGTCAGGTTTATTCCTAAGTATTTATTACATTTTTTGATGCAATTTTAAAAGGGATTTTTGTTGTTGTTTACTTTTTCTTTCTGATATTTCATTGTTAGTGTAGAGAAATGCAACAGATTTATGTATGTTAATCTTGTATCCTGCTATCTTGCTGAATTCGTTTATCAGTTCTAGTAGTTTTTGCATGGTGTTTAGGGTTTTCTATATATATAAGTCATCTGCACGTAATGACAATTTTACTTCTTCCTTCCAATTTGGATAACTTATATTTTTCTTGTCTGATTGCTGTGGTAGGACTCCCAATACTATGTTTAATGGAAATGGTTGTTTCCTTGTTCCAGATTTAGCAGGAAGGCCTTCACCTTTTCACCACTGAATGTTATGTTGGCTGTGGGTTGTCATAAATAGCTTTTATTATGTTGAGATATGTTCCTGCTATACCCACTGTGGTAAGTGTTTTTATCATGAATGGATGTTGAATTTTATCAATGCTTTTTTTTTTCACACCTATTGAGATGATATGTGGTTTCAAACATACCTTAAATTGGATCCCTGCACAACATACATATTAGTATCAACAAGTTCCCTGTCCCTGTCTTCTAGAGCATCATGATTTCTCCTAACTTCTCTCCTACCTTCCACTCTTTCCCTGGCTATTTTTACTTATTTCCTATGCAACAGAGTGATCTTCTTTTAACCCTAAATAAGATCAAGAAATGTAGCTGCTGAAGCCACTCCAAAGAACTTCCATAACACTCCTCACACATAACTCCCCACCATCTCTATAGGGACTTATGTGACCTGTGTCCTGCTATTTCTGGATTTATCACTTATCACAGTCCTTATTCACACCTCTCCAGTATTCTTGCTACTCACTGAATAAGGCAAGCTATTGGTCCTCTTGCTAGCATAACTTTCCTTGGGTATTTAGTTACATGGTTCCTTTTTCATTTGTAAAAACTCAACTGCCATCCCTCAGTGAGGCCGTACCTGGACAAACCTGCATAGAGTCACCTTGCCAGTACACTCTAGTTCTACCCCCTGCTTCATTTTCCCTCATAGCCTTTGACAATAAAACAGTCCTGCTACATAATATCAGATAATTCTGATTTATATCTCACCAACTAGACTGTAAGCACCATAAAAAGAATGCTTTTTGTGTGTGTTTTTATCACTGTAGTGTCATCAGTCCATAAAAAGTAGGAGTTTAATAATATTTGTGTAATTGATTCATGTTGGACTGAGCACTTGTTAAAGTAAAAGCTGCTAATTATCATATTAATTTCAGACAGAGAGCTGATAACCCTCTTGCACCTATTTTAAAGTTTTTAAAAAATGCCATAATAGTTCTATTATTCTAAATGTATAGTCCTTTCTTGCTTTTCAACATGTTCAAGCAATTTTGGCAGGTCAGGGACATGCTCTATTCCACTTCACATACTGGAAAATGCCTACTACCAATACCTTCTCTCTGTGGGGTGGCTTTATAAACCATCCTCTGATCCTGACAGAAAGAGAGCAACTTCCAGGTTGAATTACCTGAATAATGGGAATGAGTGGTTCCAATGTCTTTTGGAAAAGAATTATCAAATATTTTATAAAACTCTCTACTAAACACAGAAAAAAGAGGGTTTTGTAATTGCCCTCAGGTACGTAAGACCATTCAATTGTGCAGAATGTACATGTCTTTTTACATTGTCCAATTGAAGCAGCATCATTTACATTTATACATGCCAACATACTTAGTAATATCTATTTAAACTATTACATCCAGAAACTGGTCATTCCTAATAAGTGAGAAATCTACTACTATAAATATTTCTATGAATTTAAAAAAAGACACATAAATATAATATACCCACAAGTTAAAAAATTCTTACAGTTCCAACCATTTTATTGTATTAACTTAATAACAAAATATTCTCTAGATTTAAAGCTCAAATTCTAACTGCCATCCAATTATAAACATTGCTATTATTTAAGCCAGAGAAACGTTTGATATTAGATACTAACTTGGTATAATAAGGTACTTTAAGTGATGAAAAAGTCCATCTTTGAAAAGGAAATGTTGTGCAGATTAATGAAATTATGTGAGAGGCTCTTTAGTCTCCTCAGAAGGATATTAAAAGGAAAATACATATCATTACTGATTTAGAAACAGCTAAAATGGAACTTATTAAATAGTAATTGCTGTTTTAAAATACTTAAAGGACTCCAAGCATATAAAGTAAGAGCAGATGATTCTTTGTGTGGACATCTCTCCCTGCTATACGGTTAGTGGCAAAAAGTCCCATTCACTGTTTCCAGTGATAGTCATTGTGGACATTGTCAGAGACCACCTGACCCAGATGGTTCCCCAGTCCATTGCCTTGCAAGCTGGTATATGCCTATTACTGCCAAGTAGGTGGTGGTGTGCTGGGTGGGATAAGCAGCCGCACAATAACTATGGATGCAATTTCCTAGGGCATAAATTTTACTAGCAGGTTTTAGAGAAAATTAATGGTTTTTTATATTTAAACTAAAGTGACTGTATTATGAGTAGAATATAAAATTTACATGAATTTTTCAAATAAATCCAGAGACTTAAAAGAAATTCCCCTCTTCTAGTGGGTTGAGAGACTCTGGAGGTTCTCCCTCACTCCTCTTTGCTATTAGAATAATTCAGTGGGAAAGTTTGTGAAACATGGCATCACTCCTTGATATTCTACATGAAATAAAAATGAGTTTTTGTCAAGATGGCAGCTATGCATATTCTATAGAAACTTGCTTACTTTTCTTTTTCAGGGCCAGCTCCAGCCCAAATTTTGGTTGGGAGAAGTGGTATTCAGGGAACTTATTCCCTGTTCTTTCTCTGCCTCTTCTTCCCTCTCCTATTTCTCTCTCGTCTGTCCCTATTTCTCACTCTTTTTTTTTTTTTCATTTAAATCATGTTTATTGTTATTATTTATCTGCTATTGTGATGTAGATACCAGGTCCAGAAACTATCTGAACATTTATCTAAACCTGGAGGATACTCCTTCAATATGGTCTTTTCCTTTTTTTTTTTTTTTTAAACATCTTTATTGAAGTATAATTGCCTTACAATGGTGTGTTAGCTTCTGCTTTATAACAAAGTGAATCAGTTATACATATACAATATGTTCCCATTTCTCTTCCCTCTTGCATCTCCCTCCCTCCCACCCTCCCCATCCCACCCCTCTAGGTGGTCACAAAGCACCGAGCTGATCTCCCTGTGCTATGCGGCTGCTTCCCACTAGCTATCTATTTTACATTTGGTAGTGTATATATGTCCATGACACTCTCTTACCCTGTCACATCTCACCCCACCCACTCCCCATATCCTCAAGTCCATTCTCTAGTAGGTCTGTGTCTTTATTCCCGTCTTCCCACTAGGTTCTTCATGGCCTTTTTTTTTTTTCCCTTAGATTCCGTATATATGTGTTAGCATACTGTGTTTGTTTTTCTCTTTCTGACTTACTTCACTCTGTATGACAGACTCTAACTCCATCCACCTCATTACAAATACCTCCATTTCATTTCTTTTTATGGCTGAGTAATATTCCATTGTATATATGTGCCACATCTTCTTTATCCATTCATCTGTCGATGGACATTTAGGTTGCTTCCATGTCCTGGCTATTGTAAATAGAGCTGCAATGAACATTTTGGTACATGACTCTTTTTTGACCTATGGTTTTCTCAGGGTATATGCCAGTAGTGGGATTGCTGGGTCGTATGGTAGTTCTATTTGTAGTTTTTTAAGGAACCTCCATACTGTTCTCCATAGTGGCTGTATCAATTTACATTCCCACCAACAGTGCAAGAGTGTTCCCTTTCCTCCACACCCTCTCCAGCATTTATTGTTTCTAGATTTTTTGATGATGGCCATTCTGACCGGTGTGAGATGATATCTCATTGTAGTTTTGATTTGCATTTCTCTAATGATTAATGATGTTGAGCATTCTTTCATGTGTCTGTAGGCCATCTGTATATCTTCTTTGGAGAAATGTCTATTTAGGTCTTCTGCCCATTTTTGGATTGGGTTGTTCGTTTTTTTGTTATTGAGCTGCATGAGCTGCTTGTAAATCTTGGAGATTAATCCTTTGTCAGTTGCTTCATTGCAATATTTTCTCCCATTCTGAGGGTTGTCTTTTGGTCTTGTTTATGGTTTCCTTTGCTGTGCAAAAGCTTTTAAGTTTCATTAGGTCCCATTTGTTTATTTGTATTCTTATTTCCATTTCTCTGGGAGCTGGGTCAAAAAGAATCTTGCTGTGATGTATGTCATAGAGTGTTCTGCCTATGTTTTCCTCTAAGAGTTTGATAGTGTCTGCCCTTACACTTAGGTCTTTAATCCATTTTGAGTTTATTTTTGTGCATGGTGTCAGGGAGTGTTCTAATTTCATACTTTTACATGTACCTGTCCAATTTTCCCAGCACCACTTATTGAAGAGGCTGTCTTTTCTCCAGTGTATATGCTTGCCTCCTTTATCAAAGATAAGGTGACCATATGTGTGTGGGTTTATCTCTGGGCTTTCTATCCTGTTCCATTGATCTATATTTGTTTTTGTGCCAGTATCAAACTGTCTTGATTACTGAAGCTTTGTAATATAGTCTGAAGTCAGGGAGCCTGATTCCCCCAGCTCCATTTTTCGTTCTCAAGATTGCTTTGGCTATTCAGGTCTTTTGTGTTTCCATACAAATTGTGAAATTTTTGTTCTAGTTCTGTGAAAAATGCCAGTGGTAGTTTGATAGGGATTGCATTGAATCTGTAGATTGCTTTGGGTAGTAGAGTCATTTTCACAATGTTGATTTCTTCCAATCCAGGAACATGGTATATCTCTCCATCTATTTGTATCATCTTTAATTTCTTTCATCAGTGTCTTATAATTTTCTGCATACAGGTCTTTTGTCTCCTTAGGTAGGTTTATTCCTAGATATTTTATTCTTTTTGTTGCAATGGTAAACGGGAGTGTTTTCTTAATTTCACTTTCAGATTTTTCGTCATTAGTGTATAGAAATGCAAGAGATTTCTGTGCATTAATTTTGTATCCTGCTACTTTACCAAATTCATTGATTAGCTCTAGGAGTTTTCTGGTAGCATCTTTAGGATTCTCTATGTATAGTATCATGTCATCTGCAAATAGTGACAGCTTTACTTCTTCTTTTCCGATTTGGATTCCTTTTATTTCTTTGTCTTCTCTGATTGCTGTGGCTAACACTTCCAAAACTATGTTGAATAATAGTGGTGAGAGTGGGCAACCTTGTCTTGTTCCTGATCTTAGTGGAAATGGTTTCAGTTTTTCACCATTGAGGACAATGTTGGCTGTGGGTTTGTCATATATGGCCTTTATTATGTTGAGGAAAGTTCCCTCTATGCCTACTTTCTGCAGGGCTTTTATCATAAATGGGTGTTGAATTTTGTCGAAAGCTTTCTCTGCATCTATTGAGATGATCATATGGTTTTTCTCCTTCAATTTGTTAATATGGTGTATCACATTGATTGATTTGTGTATATTGAAGAATCCTTGCATTCCTGGGATAAACCCCACTTGATCATGGTGTATGATCCTTTTAATGTGCTGTTGGATTCTGTTTGCTAGTATTTTGGTGAGGATTTTTGCATCTATGTTCATCAGTGATATTGGCCTGTAGTTTCTTTCTTTGTGACATCTTTGTCTGGTTTTGGTATCAGGTGATGGTGGCCTCGTAGAATGAGTTGGGGAGTGTTCCTCCCTCTGCAATATTTTGGAAGAGTTTGAGAAGGATAGGTGTTAGCTCTCTCTAAATGTTTGATAGAATTCGCCTGTGAAGCCATCTGGTCCTGGGCTTTTGTTTGTTGGAAGGTTTTTAATCACAGTTTCAATTTCAGTGCTTGTGATTGGTCTGTTCATATTTTCTATTTCTTCCTGGTTCAGTCTCGGCAGTTTGTGCATTTCTAAGAATCTGTCCATTTCTTCCAGGTTGTCCATTTTATTGGCATAGAGTTGCTTGTAGTAATCTCTCATTATCTTTTGTATTTCTGCAGTGTCAGTGGTTACTTCTCCTTTTTCATTTCTAATTCTATTGATTTGAGTCTTCTCCCTTTTTCTCTTGATGAGTCTGGCTAATGGTTTATCAATTTTGTTTATCTTCTCAAAGAACCAGCTTTTAGTTTCATTGATTTTTGCTATTGTTTCCTTCATTTCTTTTTCATTTATTTCTGACCTAATCTTTATGATTTCTTTCCTTCTGCTGGCTTTGGGGTTTTTTTGTTCTTCTTTCTCTAATTGCTTTAGGTGCAAGGTTAGGTTGTTTATTCGAGATGTTTCCTGTTTCTTGAGGTAGGCTTGTATTGCTATAAACTTCCCTCTTATCACTGCTTTTGCTGCATCCCATAGGTTTTGGGTTGTTGTATCTCCATTGTCATTTGTTTCTAGGTATTTTTTGATTTCCTCTTTGATTTCTGCAGTGCTTTCTTGGTTATTAAGTGGTGTATTGTTTAGCCTCCATGTGTTTGTATTTCTTACAGATTTTTTCCTGTAATTGATATCTAGTCTCATAGCGTTGTGGTCAGAAAAGATACTTGATACGATTTCAATTTTCTTAAATTTATCAAGGCTTGATTTGTGACCCAAGATATGATCTATCCTGGAGAATGTTGCATGAGCACTTCATAAGAATGTGTATTCTGTTGTTTTTGGATGGAATGTCCTATAAATATCAATTAAGTCCATCTTGTTTAATGTAACATTTAAAGCTTGTGTTTCCTTTTTTATTTTCATTTTGGATGATCTGTCCATTGGTGAAAGTGGGGTGTTAAAGTCCCCTACTATGATTGTGCTACCATCGATTTCCCCTTTTATGGCTGTCAGTATTTGCCTTATGTATTGAGGTGCTCCTATGTTGGGTTCATAAATATTTACAATTGTTATATCTTCTTCTTGGATTGATCCCCCTTGATCATTATATAGTGTCCTTCTTTGTCTCTTGTAATAGTCTTTGTTTTAAAGTCTATTTTGTCTAATATGAGAATTGCTACTCCAGCTTTCTTTTGATTTCCATTTGCATGGAATATGTTTTTCCATCCCCTCACTTTCAGTCTGTTTGTGTCCCTAGGTCTGAAGTGGGTCTCTTGTAGACAGCATATATACGGGTCTTGTTTATGTATCCATTCAGCCAGTCTGTGTCTTTTGGTTGGAGGATTTAATCCATTTACATTTAAGGTAATTATCGATATGTATGTTCCTATTACCATTTTCTTAATTGTTTTGGGTTTGTTATTGTAGGTCTTTTCCTTCTCTTGTGTTCCCTGCCTAGAGAAGTTCCTTTAGCATTTGTTGTAAAGCTGGTTTGGTGGTGCTGAATTCTCTTAGCTTTTGCTTGTCTGTAAAGGTTTTAATTTCTCCATCAAATCTGAATGAGATCCTTGCTGGGTATAGTAACCTTGGTTGTAGGTTTTTCTCCTTCATCACTTTAAGTATATCCTGCCACTCCCTTCTGGCTTGCAGAGTTTCTGCTGAAAGATCAGCTGTTAACCTTATGGGGATTCCTTTATGTGTTATTTGTTGTTTTTTTCCCTTGCTGCTTTTAATATTTTTTCTTTGTATTTAATTTTTGATAGTTTGATTAATATGTGTCTTGGCATGTTTCTCCTTGGATTTATCCTGTATGGGACTCTCTGTGCTTCCTGGACTTGATTAACTATTTCCTTTCCCATATTAGGGAATTTTTCAACTCTAATGTCTTCAAATATTTTCTCAGTCCCTTTCTTTTTCTCTTCTTCTTCTGGGACCCCTATAATTCGAATGTTGGTGCGTTTAATGTTGTCCCAGAGGTCTCTGAGACTGTCCTCAATTCTTTTCATTCTTTTTTCTTTATCCTGCTCTGTGGTAGTTATTTCCACTATTTTATCTTCCAGGTCACTTATCCGTTCTTCTGCCTCAGTTATTCTGCTATTGATCCCTTCTAGAGAATTTTTAATTTCATTTATTGTGTTGTTCATCACTGTTTATTTGCTCTTTAGTTCTTCTAGGTCCTTGTTAAACGTTTCTTGTATTTTCTCCATTCTATTTCCAAGATTTTGGATCATCTTTACTATCATTATTCTGAATTCTTTATCAGGTAGACTGCCTATTTCCTCTTCATTTGTTAGGTCTGGTGGGTTTTTGCCTTGCCTCTTCATCTGCTGTGTGTTTCTCTGTCTTCTCATTTTGCTTAACTTACTGTGTTTGGGGTCTCCTTTTTGCAGGCGGCAGCTTCGTAGTTTCCCTTGTTTTTGCTGTCTGTTCCCAGTGGCTAAGGTTGGTTCAGTGGGTTATGTAGGCTTCCTGGTGGAGGGGACTAGTGCCTGTGTTCTGGTGGATGACGTTGGATCTTGTCTTTCTGGTGGGCACGTCCATGTCTGGTGGTGTGTTTTGGCGTGTCTCTGGCCTTATTATGATTATAGGCAGCCCCTCTGCTAATGGATGGGGTTGTGTTCCTGTCTTGCTAGTTGTTGGCATAGGGTGTCCAGCACTGGAGCTTGCTGGTCGTTGAGTGGAGCTGGGTCTTGGTGTTGAGATGGAGATCTCTGGGAGATTTTCGCCGTTTGATATTACGTGGAGCTGGGAGGTCTCTTGTGCACCAGTGTCCTGAACTTGGCTCTCCTACCTCAGAGGCACATCCCTGACACCTGGCTGGAGGACCAAGGGCCTGTCATCCACACGGCTCAGAATAAAGAGAGGAAAAATAGAAAGACAGAAAGAAGATAAAATTAAATTAAATTAAAAAGTTATTAAAATAAAAAATATAATTATTAAAAAGATTTTTTTATTAAAAAAAAAGGAAAGAAGAGAGCAACCAAACCAACAAACAAATCCACCAATGATAACAAGTGCTAAAAACTATCCAAAAAAAAAAAAAAAATGGACAGAACCCTAGGACAAATGGTAAAAGCAAAGCTATACAGACAAAATCACACACAGAAACATACACACTCACAAAAAGAGAAAAAGGGAAAAAATATATATATATATCATTGCTCCCAACGTTCACCTCCTCAATTTGGGATGATTCGTTGTCTATTCAGCTATTACACACATGCAGGGTACATCAAGTTGATTGTGGTGATTTCATCTGCTGCTCCTGAGGCTGTTGGGAGAAATTTCCCTTTCTCTTCTTTGTTTGCACAGCTCCTGGGGTTCAGCTTTGGATTTGGCCCCGTCTGTGAGTGTAGGTCGCCTGACGGCATCTGTTCTTCACTCAGACAGGACGGGGTTAAAGGAGCAGCTGATTCGGGGGCTCTGGCTCACTCAGGCCGGGGGGAGGGAGGGGTACGGATGCGGGGCGAGCCTGAGGCGGCAGAGGCCGGTGTGACGTTGCAGCAGCCTGAGGCGCGCCGTGCATTCTCCCAGGGAAGTTGTCCCCAGATCACGGGAGCCTGGCAGCGGTGGGCTGCACAGGCTCCCGGGAGGGGAGGTGTGGAGAGTGGCCTGTGCTCACACACAGGCTTCTTGGTGGCAGCAGCAGCGGCCTTAGCGTCTCATGCCCGTCTCTGTGGTCCACGCTGATAGCCGCGGCTCGTGCCCGTCTCTGGAGCTCATTTGAGCGGTGCTCTGAATCCCTCTCCTCACGCACCAGGAAACAAAGAGGCAAGAAAAAGTTTCTTGCCTCTTCGGCAGCTCCAGACATTTTCCCGGACTCCCTCCAGGCTAGCCATGGCGCCATAGCCCCTTCAGGCTGTGTTCACGCAGCCCACCCCAGTCCTCTCCCTGGGATCTGCCCTCCGAAGCCCGAGCCTCAGCTCCCAGCCCAGCCCATCCCGGCGGGTGAGCAGACAAGCCTCTCGGGCTGGTGAGTGCTGCTCGGCACCGCTCCTCTGTGTGGGAATCTCTCCGCTTTGCCCTCCGCACCCCTGTGGCTGCACTCTCCTCCGTGGCTCCGGAGCTTCCCCACTCCGCCACCTGCAGTCTCCGCCCGCGAAGGGCCTTCCTAGTGTGTGGAAACCTTTCCTCCTTCACAGCTCCCTCCCACTGGTGAAGGTCCCATCCCTATTCTTTTGTCTCTGTTTTTTTCTTTTTTCTTTTGCCCTACCCATGTACGTGGGGAGTTTCTTGCCTTTTGGGAAGTCTGAGGTCTTCTGCCAGCATTCAGTAGGTGTTCTGTAGGAGTTGTTCCACACATAGATGTATTTCTGATGTATTTGTGGGTAGGAAGGTGATCTCCGCGTCTTACTCTTCCACCATCTTGAAGCTCCTCAGAGCATGATTCTTTTAATGTACTGTTGAATTTGGATTGCTCATATTTTGTTGAGAATTTTTGTGTTTATGTTCATCAGTGATATTGGCCTGTAATTTTCTTTTTTTGTGTGGCATCTTTGTCTGGTTTTGGTATCAGGGTGATGGTGTCCTCAAAGAGTGAGTTTGGGAGTGTTCCTTCCTCTGCAATGTTTTGGAATTGTTTCAAAAGGACAGGTGTTAACTCTTCTCTAAAAGTTTACTAGAATTCACCTGTGAAGCCATCTGGTTCTGGACTTTTGTTTATGGGAGTTTTTAAATCACAGTTTCAATTTCAGTGCTTGTGATTGGTCTGTTCATATTTTCTATTTCTTCCTGGTTCAGTTTTGGGAGATTGTATCTTTCTGAGAATTTTTCCATTTCTTCTAGGTTGTCCATTTTATTGGCATGTAGCTGCTTATAGTAGTCTCTTATGATCCTTTGTATTTCTGTGGTGTCCATTGTAACTTCTCCTTTTTCATTTCTAATTTTATTGATTTGAGCCTTCTTCCCTTTTTTCCTTGGTGAGTTTGGCTAAAGGTTCATCAATTTTGTTTATCTTTTCAAAGAACCAGCTTTTAGTTTCTTTGATCATTTCTATTGTTTTCTTCATCTCTATTTATTTCCACTCTGATCTTTATGATTTCTTTCCTTCTAATTTTGGGTTTTGCTTGTTCATCTTTCTCTGGTTGCTTTAGGTGTAAAGTTAGATTGTTTATTTGGGATTTTTCTTGTTTCCTGTATAAGATAGTATTGTTATAAACTTCCCTCTTAGAACTGCTTTTCCTGTGTCCCACAGGTTTTGGATCATCACACTTTCATTTTCATTTGTCTCTAGGTATTTTTTTGATTTCCTCTTTGATTTCCTCAGTGATCTCTTGGTTGTTTAGTAGCATATTGTTTATCCTCCAGGTGTTTGTGTTTTTGCAGTATTTTTCTTGTAGTTGATTTCTAATCTCATAGTGTTGTGGTCAGAAAAGATGCTTGATATGATTTCAATTTTCTTAAATTTACCAAGGGTCACTTTGTGGCCCAGCATGTGATCAATGCTGGGGAAAGTTCTGTGTGCACTTGAGAAGAATGACGTGTATTCTGCTATTTTTGGATGGAATGCTCTATAAATATCAATTAAGTCCATCTGGTCTAATGTGCCATTTAAGGCTTGTGTTTCCTTATTAATTTTCTCTCTGGATGATCTGTCCATTGATGAAAGTTGGGTGTTAAAGCTGCTCATTATTTCTCCCTTTATGGCTGTTAGTATTTGCCTTATATTTTGAGGTGCTCCTATGTTGGGTACTTATATATTTACAATTGTTATATCTTCTTCTTGGATTGATCCTTTTATCATTATGTAGTGTCATTCTTTGTCTCTTGTAAGTCTTTATTTTAAAGTCTATTTTACCTGATATGAGAATTGCTGCTCCAGCTTTCTTTTGACTTCCATTTGCATGGAATGCCTTTTTCTATCCCCTCACTTTCAGTCTGTATGAGTCCCTAGATCTGAAGTGGGTCTCTTGTAGACAGCATATATACAGGCCTTGTTTATGTATCCATTCAGCCAGTCTGTGTCTTTTGGTTGGAGCATTTAATCCATTTACATTTAAGGTAATTATCAATATGTATGTTCTTATTGCCATTTTGTTAATGGTTTTGGACTTGTTTTTGTAGGTCTTTTTTCTTCCCTTTTTTTAAAAATATGCAATACGGTATTATAATCAGTATTGCTGTACACTACATCTCCATGACTTGTTTGGTTTTCCCTTCTTTTGTGATTTGATGACTAACTTTACTGTTGTGTTTGGATTCCTTATTCTTTGTGTATCTATTGTAAATTTTCAGTTTATGGTTACCATGAGGTTTTGATATAGCAGTCTCTATATAAATAAGATTGTTTTAAGTTTCAAGCAATGCTGATCTTTTAGTTTTACATGCATTTCCAATACCCTACATTTGTATGCTCCTCGTAATTGCTGGTCGTGATAGCATATTTGTGTGGGGATGGTTTCTACCTTTACTGTATGTTTGCCTTTATTGGTGAGCTTTCCCCTTCATAATTTTCTTGTTTCTATTTGTGGGCTTTTCTTTTCTGCCTAGAGAAGTACCTTTAGCATTTGTTGCAAAGTTGGTCTGGTGGTGCTGAATTCTCTTAGCTTTTGCTTGTCTGTAAAGCTATTGATTTCTTTGTTGAATCTGAATGACAGCCTTGCTGGGTAGAGTATTCTTGGTTGTAGGTTCTTCCCTTTCATCACTTTAAATATATTGTGCCACTCCCTCTGGCCTGTAGAGTTTCTGCTGAAAAATCAGCTGATAACCTAATGGGAATTGCCTTGTATGTTATTTGTTGCTTTTCCTTTGTTGCTTTTAATATTTTCTTTGTCTTGTCAATTTGATCTCTCTGTGTCTCAACATGTTCCTCTTTGGGTTTATCCTGCCTGGGACTCTGCACTTCCTGGACTTGGGTGACTATTTCTTTTCCCATGTTAGGGAAGTTTTCAGCTATTATATCTTCAAATATTTTCTCAGGTCCTATCTCTTTTCTCCTTCTGGGACCCCTATCATGTGAATGTTGGTGCATTTAACATATTATTGACCCAGGGGATTTTTGCAGAAACTAATGCCTGTGGCTGGTGATTTGTTATGTAAGTGAATATTGAAACACCTGCATCTGAGTAAATATCAGTGACTTTTTTTGCACTTAATGTATTTATTTGAAGCTTTGTACGTTTGTTACTAAAGCATTCTAATATTTCATTAGCGTGTGATAGGCAGTATAGCTGGCACCTCTGTGCAGGGGAACAGAACATCCATTACAAATATACCATGTTTCACTGCACTTTCCCCTGAAAGAGCAGACTCTACACTTTCTGGTGGCATTTTTTTTTTAGTCCTGTGGGTATTATTTCCTCTAAAATATGTTTTTTGTTTTACATAGTAGTCATCCAGGTGAATCTTTGCAGGGGGCTCTTTTAGAAATGCCACAAGAAGAACAAGGTGTGGGACTACCACTACACCACCAGAACGGTCAGTTGCCCATTCTCTAGCTACTGCTAACAAAAATTCCGTGTAAATCATTTTATTCTGTGCATTAAGGTTACAATAAATTTTAAATGCATTGAATAAACCATAATTACTCAAATACAAACCCACTTTCTTATACCATTTTTGAGTTTTCCAGAGGATATTGAAGTTTGCCAGATATTGATCAGATCAATCAACTCCTTTCATATATTTATCATACTCTAATATACAAGTGGGCTTAGTCATCTGATGGCCAGTCCTCCGGTCTTCCTTTCCTGTAGATGCTATGGAGGCATCATGAATAGTTGTCACCATTCAGACTAGCCTCTTGTCTTTCCATATAAGAAGAATCACTTCTCCCTTCCATAAGAATGTCATTTCTCCCCTCTGTAGATTTTCAGATTTCTCCTTTAATAGGTTTGGTATACCATGATTCTCTCTTATAGTCCCACAC
Organism: Balaenoptera musculus; assembly: GCF_009873245.2. NCBI lineage: Eukaryota > Metazoa > Chordata > Mammalia > Artiodactyla > Balaenopteridae > Balaenoptera > Balaenoptera musculus. The sequence continues at coordinate 35,465,841 of NC_045803.1, forward strand.
ACTCTGGTTTTAGTTTTCAACAATATTTCAGATGTGGTCACACTGTTGTAACAATTGTCTTCGTAAATATGGTGCCATGAATCAAGATTAGGACCAATAATATTGTTTCTTGCAGTTTCTTTCCTTCACCCATGTAAATTTCAAGGTTGCATAGATCCAGTTTCACTTTCGCTAACTGTCCTGACCAAAATTCCGTATTTTTTAAGTTTTCCAGGATTATAGGTTTTGAATCTGAGTCGTCCTCTCCACTTTATCATTACCTCCTCAAGTGATAGCTCTTATTTGGGTATATAGAGCGATTGAAATTTTGTAGAAAATAACCCAAAAGAGGTTTAACTTTTGAAATTCTATCTGCAGGAAGTGGAGTTTCCAAGTTATCATTAAAGTGAAGAAATGTCATTATTTATTTGACCCTTCTTCTTGTCATAATCTTTGGAAAGATAGATAGGTGTTTAAAGTAAGGGATCAGTCAACCAATATTCTTTCCAGTGTGACTTTCTTATTTGTCCCATCAAAATTATTAATCCAAGAAACTTCTTCATGTCACTATTGGTTATATCAGTCCATTTTAAAGCCTTATCATTCTTTTACAATAATATTCATTGTAACACCCTGTCATTGAAAGTGACATCATGAGGATGTCCATGAGAAACCATCCTCTTCTTTTTCTTTGTTTTGCAATCCCTAACCATTCTCTTGTTTTTGTTTGTTTTACAAGCCCTAATTTAGTAGAAAGAGTTTTTAATAATGAATTATAATAACTAAATTCTAGTTCTGTGTGCTCTTTGCTTTAATAAGTTTATTTTTCATTTGTATACAGGAGATGGTACTCTACAAGCATCCCACACAGGGCCTTTATGGTAAGAACATTTACATTTTAAAATTATTAAGCACCTGCTAATGGCTAGATATGAGGAAGCAAGTTGTTAGGTTGCAAAAATAAATAAAATATGGTCTCTGGCCTCAAGCTCACAGTCCAGCTTTACAATGCCTGTGAAAGTTGATTTAATATTTATAAGATGCTATGGAAAGTAAAGTATTATTATTTTCCATTATTTAGCTACTGTAATGATTCCTGTATATAAAGGTCAGATTTCCAATTACACACAATAAATATTGGAAAGGCATAAAATCAGAAGATAAAAGACCAAGTTGAGAAAAGCTGAATGTTCTAAGAGCACACATCTCTCTCAGGAAGTGGTATTAGATGGGGGACAAAAAGGCAAGGGACTTTCTCGTTGACTCAAAGCAGTAATACAAATTAATATCTGACCAGTGCTTTAAAGTTTATGCAGTGCAGTCACAATATTTAGACCCACTTTTAAGGTATGACATCTAAACTCTGGTATTGTGGAAAGTAAGAAAAGGTAGAGAAAGAAGAATAAAATAAATTTGACTGAAGACAACTAAGTATAGAGAAGAGGTCAGGCCACCAACAAGTAAGAAATAAAAAGCAGATGCCAAATAAAGGCATCCTTTTTCTTTTCATAAGACAAACAGAATAAGAAAATAAAATAAATCTCCACCAGGTAAGACCAGTGTTCTCCCTTTATCAACCACCAATTGCATCCTTGAGACAAGTCTGAATAATTGAGAATGTGAACATTAGTGAGATTGTGGTTACCACAACCATTGTAATATATCTGAATGTGCATCTCTTCACAACAAGAAAAACAGATTGTTTTTGTTTTTTCGTATTTACTCTATGCCAAAAAGTGTTTTATGACTTTTAAATATAATAGCTCCTTTAATTCTTACAACCTTATGAATTATGACCTTTATCATCTGTATCTTACAAATGATGATACTGGGTCACTAACAGGTTAAATAACCTATTAAAAGTTAAATGACTATTAAATGATATTAATTGTACTTCATTATAGATGATATGTGTACTTTTAAAAAAATTATTCATTTATCTTGCTTTTAAAGAAAATGAACAGCTATTATCTTGCTTTTAAAGAAAATAAACAGCTATTTTCAAGTTTTAAGTTTCACTTATAGGACTACTCAGTGGTCTAGTATATTTTTTTAAACCACTGGGTACTCAGTAATTATTTGATGAAAAATAAATGGCTTTTTCTGTACTGAGATTTCAGAAAGGCCTAAGATGTGAGCTCTGCATTTTTATGAGCTTCTAAAAGTTTCTGCCTTTTCCCACTGATGCCCCGAATTAAATATATCCAGTCAGTCAATCTGACTGAAATTTCCTTCTTCAAATTGAAATACTGTTTTTTAACTACTAACAACTAACTTTGAAGAGGATGCCAACATTTTCAAGTCTTCTACCTGGAAATTCAATGCTACTTTGGGATCTCTTGTCTATTTATTACTACCTATACTATTTCTTCTGCAATACTGGCCTCAGGAAGTAGACACCCTGACCTTAATCCCCCATTTCTGAGACCAACTGGTGATGTAACAGGACCTGATACATGTGCAGGGGTCAGCAAGCATTTCCTGCAAAGAGCCAGTTGGTTTTAGGTTTTGCGTTATGGTGTCTGTGTCAGCCCTATGACTTGGCCTTTGCAGTGAATGTAGCTGTGGACAGTACATAAACAAATGCCATGAGTATATTACAATAAAATTTTATTTACAAAAGCTGGCTGCCTGCAGATGTGGCCTGTGGGTTGTAATTTTCTGACCCCTGAATGCAAGTGCAACAGAGAGAGCTCACCTTCACCTACAATAATAGTAATTGAATTTGGGTTCTATGTCTCTGATCTTTTTTTGGGTAGGCATCTGAGATATCTGAAAGCACACTCATGCACTGACCTGGAGGTTAGTGAGATGTGGACGACCATGTTTATGGGAAACCTATAAAGACAGACTGGACACATTTCAGGAGCAGAACTTGGGATGATGACATTCACTTCCTCTTTTGCTCAGTTTATTACTTCTTTAAGATTCTGAAGGGTTGTGTAATTTTAAGTAATTGGTGGATTTCTCCATATAATTCTGCTTATTGGCTTCTAGGCACTAGCTAAAATTGCTTTAAAAATGTAGATCTAAGAGTCTAGGAAAAGTGAGGATTCAGTTCATTATATCTGTAGAAGCAAATAAAGGGAAAAAAAGCGTCATGTAAAGATGCTGAGATGCTGATACTTGGTGGCAGACAATGATATATTACCGTATTCTGGATCAGTTAATTTCTCTGAATCATCTTTCAACAATTTATATTCTCAGGCTCTAGAGAAAATGGAGGTATACATGTGCTACCTACTGGGTTAAATGGTACTTAACTCTTATTTCTTATAATCTGACCTTTATCAAGATTGACGAGGAGGCATTCCCGTTGCTTCAACAAATCTTGGAATGCCAAATATGTGTTCACTCTCCCAAGTCAAGTCCTCTTGTGATATGCTAGGCTATAATCATCTACCCCCTGGGCTATCATCATATTGGTTAAAGATCTAATCCTCTTGTGACTAATCTCAGACTTCAGGCACTGTCAAGATATTTTAACGTCTAATTTGAGAATGCAGAGAAATTGTTCTGGGAAGAAAAGGCACAACAACTTAGGGTGCTATGAAATCACTATTCCTTTTGAGTTATTTTGCTTCAGAAACTAAGATCAGTCAATCACTCCATCATTAATAAGAAACACATTTTTCAAAGCACCAGACATAATATTAAGCCCTAGTGATAAAGTGTTGAATGGAATAGACATTACTATACTGTCTTAAAACTCGAGGGCCAGTGGGGAAGAAAAAAATATCTTACCTTGCTATGAACATATCTGAACCATGCCCACTGCCTTGTTTGTTTATTGCAGTGGATGATACCGCATGTCAGGAGGCTTCCCTGAGGAAGGATGTTTAATTCAAGACCTGAAAGAGGAGTGGGGATCACCAACCAAGGAAAAGGCAAGAACATTCTAATCAAATTCAATAGCACAGGTCAAGTTCTTGAGATCTGAGAGACAGAGATAGGGATGTAGAGATACAGAAGGAAGAGGAGAGGACAGGAGGGAACAGGAGAGGTGTTACGAGAAATGAGAGGTACAGTGAGACTGGAGGAGAAAGTCACATGGATGTTCTCAAAGATGAAAAGATGAGGCTACAGAGATGGGCAGGTGGAGCTCATCCAAGGTCTTGTAGCCACTTATTACAGAGGCTAAAAAAGGTGCCACTGAAGAGTTTTGAGCAGGAGAATGACAAACAGAATTGCATTTTGAAGAAATTATTGTGACTGGTATTTAGATAAAGGTGTGGATGAATAAAGACTGAAAGGAAGAAAAACAGCTTAAGGGCTCCACAGTATTTCTGGTAAAATAGGAGAAGTGTTAAGAGAAGCAGATATATACATTTCAGGGTTTTAGCCATAGGTCGTTGCTGGCAAAGCTGGACACTGATAACATTTTCACTCCCCTACTAGAGTGGTTCTCATCCATGGAAGGTTTCTCCTTTCCTACTCCCTTCTAGGGTTAGGGGAACAAGAGGGCAATGTCAGAATTTGGGAGATGAAAGATTTTGATGTTACTCTCACATCACCTCCCAATAAAGAATACTGTATATAACAGGACACAGTAAGATGAAAATGCATTCACTAGTAAATGGTATGGAAATAAAGTAGTTTTTCAAGCTTGAGTACATCATGGATCACCTGGGCACCTAAAAAACTTGATGCCTGGGATCTACTCTCAGAGATTCTGATTTAATTGCTTTAGGGACATAGCCTGGAGGACAGGTTTTTTTTCTTTTTTCCCCCCTCCAAATCCTCCAGGGTGATTCTTATGTTCATCCAAAGATCTAGAATTCCTAGAGTGAAGGACAGGTGGAGAACCACTACTCTGTCATCACACTTCTTTCTTCTTTCCTATTTTTTCATGCCCAGTTTCCCCTACCCAACAAGGCTGTGGCCAATTTCTATTCTAAACCAACTTCCAAATGATCTCTTTTTGGCTTTTTCTCCATGTTAAGGCTTGAGTTCTTCCAGCTATATTAGCATTTTTAAATTCTGGTATAAACATGAAGTTTACCTTAAATCATTTTTAAACTGCATAATTCAGTGGCATTTAGTACATTCACAATGCTGTGGATCCATCATCAGTACTGTTGTTAAAGGGCCTTTTGGAGCAAGGCAACAGAAGACAGATTTTGGGAAGAGTAGACCCTCCTTAACATCAAGCCTACGAGCATATGTAGGCTACTTCCTTTAGACTGACCTTGACCTCTTCGAATTTGAAAACAATGACCTGAAGTATGTATGTCTGCTCTGCCATTCTTTTAGCGATGAAGACTACCACAACCATGCTTGTTATAAGTATGAAATATCTTTGCAGCACATGCAGAAATGTACTTAGAAATGTTTACTCTGTATCAAATGAATGACCATGTCTTCCCACATTTAAATTCCACTGTCACAGGTTGGTTTCTCCAGAAGCAGATGCTAAGATGGAGACTGGTGTGAAAGATGTATACTACAAATGAAAACCTGTAAAAGAAAGGAGGCAGGATTGAACAAGGGAGAGATCAAATGTGATTCACTCTTGGCAAAACCTTGTCCAATTCTTGTGGGGAACCCTGGGACAAATATTGAGTGTTGCCCATCATGATTGACTTTCGCTGGGACAAAGTGACTGACTGGGCATTTCTAAGATCTTCCTCCAAGAAGTCTTGCCTTATCCTATGAGAGACTTATTCTTTCTTCTGCTGAGGTACTGTAAGGTTTTGAAGGTGACCAACTGCGAGGCATCTTAATTTTCCTCATGTTATTAATCACAGGCCAACTCATGAGGCAATTCTACTCTTTCATCCTGTGTCCCTGCCAGAGATCATTAATGTGATCTTTTGTGCTGTCTCACAGTTCAGTACAGGTTTCCAAACAAGCAGCTCCAGGCCATCTCAAGTGCATGTGGATTAAGACACAATCAATCACCTTCCCTTGCAAACAGAAGTGCTCAAAAGTTGTTTGTTTGTTTATTAAAAGAATTAAAACATTATATCTCACTCTTCATTATCTGTCTACATACTCAAGCATATCTTTTATCCTAAAGTAATGATACTCTAAGTTCTTCTAAACCTACATAGTGAGCTCCTTCAGGGAAGATACCATGGGTTTTCTGTCTTTGTATCCCTGGTACCTAATAGTGGTAATAATAGTAATAAGTCTATATTTCCAGCCACTGTTTGTATGTATTACCCTTTTTTTAAATTACTTACAACAGTTCCATGAGGTATATAGAATTATTTACAGATTAAATAATTGCAGAGAAAAATACATTTTTGTAAGATTCATAAGTTATAATAAAAACTACAAAAAAACTATTGTAGGACAATAGTTAGGACAAAAAAAACTATTGGCTCCAAAGTTCACACTTCCTGTTGCTTTTCAATAGTGCTCACTGGATTTTGGATAGTTAGGAGGAAAAGAGGAAGGAAAGGCAGAAAGGAGACAGAGATCAACCGGACAGAGAGAATACACACATCTTGGTAAATATGTCACAATAAAATTTTGAATAAAAACAACAGTTGGATGAATAACTAGGGGCCACTTTTAAAATGATGCAGAATGTGTGTTACAGCAAAAGAAAGAAAGCAAAAGGTACTTTGTAATACCAGAACAGAAGGCAGCCAATTGGAGTTTTGATTTGATTGTATACAAAAAATAAAAAGACAAACAAGGCAGAGATCTGAGAATTGTAATGGAATGGGTCTGGGGTTTGAAATCAGGCAACGGTTTTTTGAACTTGATCTATTCTAGGGAGGCAGTGAAGGCACCTCATAAGGAAGGCAGCACTATGGAAGAGAGAGAATTCAGCATTTGATAAAGCAAATTCTGAAATTTCTTCTACTCGTGTTATCATTCACTGCTGAGAACTTTGGTCTTATCTCTTTGAAAACATAAAAGAAGGCTAATTCATTTTAAAAGCAATGGTCTATTTGTCCCTCTGCAGTCCACTCAATGAGTTAATGTATTTAGAAAGCTTTTATCATGGAGACAGCTTGGTTTCTCCCTTCCTCATACTAAGTAAATTTCAGTGAATTAAATGACAAAAAGCCATCTGCTTTCTATAAATAAGCTCCTCTAATACCTGGCAAATCTTAAAAGTCAAGCTGACAATGAATCTCAGCATGATCAATGATCCAGACTGTATAATTCATCTTCTGCTGAGGGATACTGGTCTTGTTGTGGTCAACAGGAAGAGGATGTGTCCATGTTTCTGACTTGGAGGTCAAGGTTTTATAGGAAATTCAATTTTACTCTGATAATCATTGCACATGCTGTTCCAACTGTCAGGATTAAGTATCTTCTGCTACAATTTGAGACAACCTACGCATCCTTAAATAGTCATCTCAAATGCATCTTCCTCATGACAGCTGCTCTAATTCATTTGTAGACAATTTATTATTTTCATCATTATTTTCACAATAATAAACTTATTGGTAGTAATAATTATCATTTAATTATTAAGAAATTAATATGGGCTAGCCATTTACATCCATCGTTTACATTAATTTCTCATGACAACTCTTGGAGATAAATACAAATATCACCTTAATTAACTGTATGAGGAAAATAGGGCAGAGAACAGTTTAAAAGTTCCCCCAAACAGATACTTAATGACGGAACAAAGTGTGGGACCAGAGCAACGTGAAATCAAAAGTATTTGTGTTAATCACTATGCTGTGAACGTGCAAGTACAGCACTTTCCTAATTATAGTATTTATATTTATGTATATATCCATCTACCCCAATAAAATAGAAATGCCTTGAGTGGTGAGACCATGTATCATTCATTTTTGTTTTAGCATCCTTTACAATAATGAGTGGCCTCTAGAAGATATTCAATTAAACTTTTCTAAGACTCTTTTCCAATTTACAGGTGAGAGACTAGTAATAACAGGCACATTACAATTTGTTAAGAGGATTCTATTAATTATCATATTAAGATTTTAAGAGTTGTTCCTGGCATATAAGAAGTTTGTAATAAATAGTAACTACATAAAGGAGGTTGGGACTAAGTCTCAGTAGAAATGTGTGAGGTCTTTCTGTTAAGATGATGACTTCTGGATAGTTAGAAGAAAAGTTTATTTGTGCTACCACTCCTAAGAATATTTGCCTAGAGAACTGATAGAATCTTCTGTTTGGACTAACTTGTACGTTGGGTAGTGGTTCAGTTAAAAAAAAAAATCCTCAAAAAGAGGATTCCTAGAAAATTTGTGTTCTACATGACAACATACACCATAGGTATCATGGGCAAGACAGCAGGAGTCTAGAGCTTTGCTGCCTGTGTCCTGAGAAGTCATGTGTATCTGTTCTTCTCTCCTCCATAGGCTTAAGTTTGTGATTGTGTCTGTGGCTATGACCTGTCCCTCTTGCTTTTCTCTTTAACAATTATTTATTGAGTTTCTACTCCACGCTAGGAACTGTGCCAGGCACTAGATATACTGTGGTAAGAAAGAGGAATAGCCCACCCCTCATGAAGATTACAACCAGCTGTTACCTTTCGTGGACTCTCCTTTTTATGTTTTGGTTTGTCTCTGTCCTTAGTAAGGATGTTATATAAAAACTGTATATTCTAGGTGGACTTGGTATAGTAACCATAAATCCAAAACTTTCTGGGCAGTGCTTTGATTTCCTAACATCAACAATTGATCGTATTAATTCTTAAAATGTTTTAGACATTCCAGTGCTCCTCTATCCTTTTACATGTGGAAACACAAATTGTTAGTTTCTGATTTGGTATTTGTAGTCTTTGTTGGGATGGGTCAATTGCAAGGTCTTTACAATGAATGAAACCAGAAGAAGGGGAAGTGGACAGTAGCATTCAGGAGGCCAAAATAGTGTGTGATGAAAGATACTAGGAGAGCATTTTCAGACATAAAACACAAGGCAAGGAGCTCAACCCTCCTATATGCCCAAGGAAGACACCCGTGCCTCAGTCACTTAGTGCAAAATATTCGACTGATATATTGTTTCTGGTCTTTCATATATAATTCACTTCCATACTCTATGGTAAATTGCCATATATTAAGAATGTTATTCAGAAAAAAAAAGAGAGAGAGAGAGGGAGAGAGAGAAAGAGACCTGAATTGAGTAGGAGTAGAGAAGACCAAGAATAGAAACTATGGTTCAGACACATAGGGAAAAAAGCCTAAGTTTAATTCCATTTTATTCATAAAACATTATGAATCTAGATCAACAGAATTCATTGAGTTGGATGTCGTGGATTAAGATGGTGGAACAGAAGTCATGGAGTTCACCTCCTCCCACAAATACATCAAAAATACATCTACATGTGGAACAATTCTCACAGAATACCTACTGAACACTGGCAGAATATCTCATACAACCAAAGCTACAAGAAAGATTAACATGTAACTGAGTAGGAAGAAAGAAAAAAGGAATTGGGAAGGGACCTGTGCCCCTGGGAGGTAGCTGTGAAAGAGGAAATGTTCCTTCACCCTGAGAACTGCCTTGATCAGCTGGGAGATCAGCCAGGACAGAAAGGTAGCTTCAGAAGCTTGAAGGTGAGTGCAGCAGCCAGCTTGCAGCAGGCAGAACAGAGAGAGAGACCAGGATAGATGGTCCTAGCCACTTCGCTGTACTCCCCAGCCTGAGATGCGTGTCTGCTGGTATAGGGGGGCTGGGTGCTGAAACTCAGGCTTCAGTGGACAGACTTGGCTTGGGGAGACGACTGGGGTTGATTGTGTAGAGACAGCCTGAAGGTGCTGGAGTATGGCCCAGGCCACAATTGGGGGTGTGCATAGGACAGAGGCCCAGTCCACCATAGAAGCCCCACTGTTAACACCTGTGTGATGGAAGAGGTGGGGCCCCACCATAGCAGCCTCATTTTCCCCATGCTCACAGTAGGTGCCAATCTGCCGCTACAGACAAGAGCCAGCTGTTGCCCATACACGGAAGCAGGGCTGAAATCCGAGCAAATCCCCATGGACTGTGCAACTACAGAAGCCAGGCTGAAATCTGAGCCCTGTTCAGTGGCTTTGTGACTTTGGTGGATTTACTCCGCTTTGTGAGCTCAGTGCCTGTGGCACATCTGAGCAGATTACTAGTGCTCCTGTGGCTGGAACAGGTCCAGAGTTAGCAGCTGCAGGCTTTATGGGTGCATGCACCAGGAGGCATGTCCTGAGTCTGGGCTGATTCCATAGCTCCCATGGTAGGTCCAAGTGTGCAAATATGCATGACTATGGTGGGTCCCGGTGCCTGACTTTGGTGTATCTGTGCTAGTGGCTTTGTCAGTACAGCGTCTGAGGGACACCCAGGCCCATTGCCTCATCCCCAAGGCTGAGGCAGGGCCAAGGACAGTGCCAACAACAGTGTAGTTTGTGAGCCCACACAATGGGTGACAGATGACACCACAGAAAGCACTTCCTGGTGGACAGCATCTGCAGAGGAATAGTCAGTGGCTCCTCTCTCAGTGGGAGAGCTCCAGTCCTGCTTACACCACACCACAGCTCAGAAACAGATCTGGGAAATTCTACTGCAAAAACTGGAGAGCAGACCCTGCCCCCAACAGGGTTGTGACAGCCACAGAACAAAGAGGAAGTGCTACTCAACATCTAGTACAGGCTCTGGTCACCACAACACCAATCACACCCCCTATCAAAGGCATAATAGCCAGCACACACTGAGGAAAAATGTGATCCATACTATAAACAGCCATCACACGAAAAATACGACTCACACAGGCTACATAGGGACATTCCCACATAAAACAGCCCTTCAAGACCACAGTAGATAACAGTTTCTCATAAATTCATAGAGTCAGAGAAATATAAGTAAAATGAAGAAGCAGAGGAACCACTCCCAATTAAAAGACCAACAGAAATCCCCTTAAAGAACAAACAATGAAAGACCTCTCCTGTCTACTAGATCCCAAATTCAAAAGGGAAGTAATAAAAATACTGAAGGAATTAAGAAAGGCTATGGATAGAAATGCAGATCACTGTAACAAGGAACTAGAAATTATAAAGAGGAGCCAATTAAAAATAGAAAATTCATTTGCCAAGATGAAAGCTGAGCTAAAGGCAATAAATAGCAAACTAAATAATACAGAAGAATGAATAAATGATCTGGAAGATAGAAGAATGGAAATCACCTAATCAGAACAGCAGACAGAAAGATGAAAGAAAGTGAAAGCAATATACAAGATCTATGGTATAATATAAAGTGAGCCTATCTACACATAATAGGGATTCCAGAAGAATAAAGAGAAAAGGGGATCAAAAATGTATTTGAAGAAATTATGGCTGAAGACATCCCAAACCTAAAGAAGGAAATAGATATCCAGGTATGGGAATCAGGGAGGGTCCCAAACAAGATGAACCCAAACAGACCTACACCAAGACATACTATAATTAAAATGGCAAAAGTTAAAGAGATGATCATAAAGGTAGCAAGAAAACAAAACAAAAAGCAAAGAGTTAATTACAAGTGAAACCCCAAAGGGCTATCAGCTGATTTCTCCACAGAAACATTGCAGGCCAGAAGGGAGTAGCAAAATATATTCAAAGTCCTGAAAAGGAAAAACCTGCAACCTAGGATATTCCACCCAGCAAGATTATCATTTAAAATAGAAGGAGAGAGAAAGAATTTCTCAAACAAAAAGTAAAAGTATACAGCAATACTAAACCTATCCTAAAAGAAATATTGAAAGGTCTTCTCTAAATAGAAAAGAATCAAGAATCTATAGGAAAATCACAGGTGGAAAACAAAACACTTAAATAAGCCAGTACGTAGATTAAAAAAATTTTTGTGTGTGAAAGTGATAACTACAATGTACAGAAAAGGCTAAACATGAAGATGTAAAAGAGGACATGAAAATCATAAAGTGTGGGACAGAGGCATAAGAAAATGTAGATTTTTTTTTAAAGAATGCATTTGAGACTTTATGACTACCAGTCTAATGCAAGTAGATATAGTAATGGGTTAACATACTTGAAAAACAGGGTAACCACAAATCTAAAAACATACAATAGACTCACAAAAAAAAAAAAAGAGAACTCAAGCATAATACAAAAGAAAACCATCAAACCACAAAAGGAAAAATAAAAACAAAGAAGAAATACAAAATCAACTGGAAAACAAGGTTTAAAATGTTAATAAATATGTATCTATCAATAGTTACCTTAAATGTCAATGGACTAAGTGCCCCAATCAAAAGACAGAGCTTCAGATTGGCCACAAAAAACAAGAGCCTACAACATGCTGCCTACAAAAGACCCACTTATGGGACACACAAAGGACACACATAGATTGAAAGTGAGGGGATAGAAAAAGATATTCCATGCAAATGGAAATGACAAGAAAGTGGGGGTAGCAATACTCATCAGACAAAATAGACTTTAAAACAAAAGCCATAAAGAAAAAGGACGGTGTATAATGACACAAGGATCAATACAAGAAGAGGATATTACACTTGTTAACATATATGCACCCAATATAAGAGCACCAAAATACATAAAATACGAACAGACATAGGGGAGAAGTTGACAGGAATAAAGTAATAGTAGGAGACTTCAACACCCCACTTACATCAATGGACAAATCTTTCAGACAGAAAAGAATAAGGCAACAGAGATCCTAAATGACACAACAGTTGGACTTAAATTGATATTTTCAGGACATTGCATCCAAACAAAAAAATATATGCACATTCTTTTCAAGTGCACATGGAACATTCTCTAGGATAGACCATATACTAAGACAAAAAACAAGCCTCAACCAATTTAAGAGGATAGACATTATTTCAAGCATCTTTTCTGACCACAATGGCATGAAACTCAAAATCAACCACAGAAAGAGAAACAAGAAAAAATGATTACATGGAGACTAAAAATCATACTACTAAAACAAACAAACAAAAAACAACCAAAAAAATGGTAAACAATGTAATCAAAGAGGAAATTAAAAGATACCTTGAGACAAATAACAATGAAAACACAACCATACAAAATCTATGGAATACAGCAAAAACAGTCCTAAGAGGAGAGTTCATAGTTATACAGCCCTGCCTCAAAAAACAAGAAAAATCTCAAATAAACAACTTAACCTAGCACTTAAAAGAATTAGAAAAAGAACAACAAATAAAACCTAAAGTCAGCAGAAGGAAGGAAATAATAAAGATCAGATGGGAAATAGAATAGAGATTTTTAAAAATACAAAAGAAAATAAATAAAACCAAGAGCTGGTTCTTTGAAAGGGTAAACAAAACTGAGAAACCTCTGGCCAGGTTCACCAAGAAGTAAAGAGAGAGGACCCAAATAAACAAAACAAGAAATCAAAGAGGAGAAATAACAGCCAATACCACAGAAATACAAAAAGAAAAGAAAAACATGAGAGAATACTATGAACAATTATATGCCAGCAAATTGGAAACCTAGAGGAAATAGACAAGTTTCTGGAAACATACAGCCCACTGAAACTGAATCTAAAAGAAATAGATAATTTGAACAGACTGATTGCTAGAAGTGAAATATAATCTGTAAACAAACAAAAAAACTCCCTGCAAACAGAAGTCCAGGATTGGATGGCTTCACTGGGGAATTCTAACCAACATACAAAGAAGAAAGTATCCTTCTCAAAGTCTTCCAAAAGATCAAAGAGGAGGGAACACTGCCAAAGACATTCTGTGAAGCCACCTTCACACTGATACCAAAACCAGACAAAGATACCACCAAAAAAGAAAATTACAGGCCAATATCCCTGATGAATATAGATGCAAAAATTCTCAACAAAATATTAGCAAACCAAATCCAACAACACATAAAAAAGATCATACACCACGACCGAGTGGGATTCATCCCAAGTTCAGAAGGATGGTTCAACATATGCAAATCAATATGATACACCACATCAACAAAAGACAAAAACCACATGATCATTTCAATAGATGCAGAAAAAGCATTTGATAAAAGTCAACATCCATTCATAATAAAAACACTTACCAAAGTGGGTATAGAGGGAACATATCTCAATATAATAAAAGCCATTTATATCAAACCCACGACCAACTTAATACTTAATGGTGAAAAGCTGAAAGCCTTTCTGCTGAAATCTGGAACAAAACAAGGACACCACTCTCACCACTTCTTTTCAATGTACTACTGGAAGTCCTAGCCACAGCAGGCAAACAAGAAAAAGAAGTAAAACGTACCCAAACTGGAAGAGAAGAGGTAAAATTGTCATTATATGCAGATGACATGATACTATATATAGAAAATCCTAATGACTCCACACAAAAACTACTAGAACTGATAAAAGATTTCAATAAGGTAGCAGGATACAAATAAACATACAGAAATCTGTTGTATTTCCTTACACTACAATTAAATATCAGAAAGAAAAAGTAAAGAAAAAAAGTCTTTTAAAATCGCATTAAAAAAAAAAAAAAAAAAACTATTTAGGACTAAATATGACCAAGGAGGTGAAAGGCTTGTATGATGAGAACTATAAAACAGTGATAAAGGAAACTGAAGATGATTCAAATAAATGGAAAGATATCCCATGCTTTTGGACTGGAAGAATTAATATTGTTAAAATAGCAATACTACCCAAGGAATTTACATATTTAATGCATCCTTATCAAGTTATCCATGACCTTTTTCACAGAACTAGAACAAATAATCCTAAAATTTATATGGAACCATAAAAGACCTAGAATAGCCAAAGCAACCCTGAGGAAAAAGAACAAAGGTGAAGGCACAACCCTCCCCGACTTCAGACAATACTGCAAACTGCAGTAATCAACAGTGTGGTATTGGCACAAAAACAGACATATGGATCAATGAAACTGAATAGAGAGCCCAGAAATAAAGGCATATGCCTACAGTCAATTAATCTTCAGCAAAGGAGGCAAGAATATACAATGGAGAAAAGACAGTAACTTCAACAAGTGATGTTGGGAAAGCTGGACAGCCGCATGTAAAGCAATGAAGTTATAACACTCCCTCACACCACACACACATAAAACAAAAACAAAAACAAAAAAAAAAAACCTCAAAATGGCTTAAACTTAAATAAGACATGACACTGCAAAACTCCTAGAAGAGGACATAGGCAAAACATTCTGACATAAATCATAGTAATGTTTTCTTAGGTCAGTCACCCAAGGCAATAGAAATAAAAGCAAAAATAAACAGATGGAACCTAATCAAACTTAAAAGCTTTTGCACAGCAAAGGAAACCATAAACAAGCTGAAAAGACAACCCACAGAATGGGAGAAAATATTTGCAAGTGAAACGACTGACAAGGGATTAATTTCCAAAATATACAAACAGCTCATGCAGCTCAATATCAAAAACCAAACAACTCAATCAAAAAATGTGTGGAAGATCTAAATAGATATTCCTCCAGAGAAGACATACAAATGGCCAATAGGCACATGAAAGATGCTCAACATTGCTAATTATTAGAGAAATACCAATCAAAACTACAAGGTATCACCTCCCATCTGTAAAAATGGCCATGATTAAAAAGTCTACAAATAACAAACGCTGGAGAAGGTTTAGAGAAAAGGGAGCCCTCCTACACTGTTGGTTGGAATGTAAACTGGTGTAGCCACCATGGAAAACAGTATGGAGGTCCCTTAAGAAACTGCAAATAGAGTTGCCATATGATCCAGCAATTGTACTCCTGGGTGTATATCCAGAGAAGACTCTAATTCAAAAAGATACACGTACCTCAATATTTATAGCAGCAATATTTACATAAACCAAGATATGGAAGCATCCTACATGTCCATGGACAGATGAATGGGTAAAGATGGGGGAACGGATCAAGATGGTGGAGGAGTAGGACATGGAGCTAACCTTTTCCCACAAATACATCAAAAATTCATGGAAACACAAAAGACCCCAAATAGCCAAAGCAATCTTAAGAAAGAAAAACAGAGAGGGAGGAATCAGGCTCCCTGACTTCAGACTATACTACAAAGCTACAGTAATCAAGACAGTATGGTACTATCACAAAAACAGAAATATAGATCAGTGGATCAATGGAACAGGATAGAAAGCCCAGAGATAAACCCACACATCTATGGTCTCCTAATCTATGACAAAGGAGTCAAGACTATACAATGGAGGAAAGGCAATCTCTTCAGTAAGTGGTGCTGGGAAAACTGGGTGGCTACATGTAAAAGCTAACACTCCCTAACACCATATACAAAAATACTCAAAATGGATTAAAGACCTAAATGTAAGACTGGATACTATAAAACTCTTAGAGGAAAACATAGGAAGAACACTCTTTGACATAAATCACAGCAAGATCTTTCTTGACCCACCTCCTAGAGTAATGAAAATAAAAACAAAAATAAACAAATGGGACCTAATGAAACTTAAGAGATGTTGCACAGCAAAGGAAACCATAAACAAAATGGAAAGACAACCTCAGAATGGGAGAAAATATTTGGAAACGAAGCACCGACAAGGGATTAATCTCCAAAATATACAAACAGCTCATATAACTCAATAGCAAAAAACCCAAAAAACCCAATCAAAAAATGGGCAGAAAACCTAGACAGACATTTCTCCAAAGAAGACATACAGATGGCCATGAGGCACATGAAAAGATGCTCAACATCACTAATTATTAGAGAAATGCAAATCAAAACTACAATGAAGTATCACCTCACACCAGTCAGAATGGCCATCATCAAAAAATCTACAAACAATAAATGCTGGAGGTGGTGTGGAGAAAAGGGAACCCTTTTGCACTGTTGGTGGGAATGTAAATTGATACAGCCACTGTGGAGAACAGTATGGCGGTTCCTTAAAAAACTAAAAATAGAACTACCATATGACCCAGAAATCCCACTACTGGGCATATACCCTGAGAAAACCATAATTCAAAAAGACACACATACCGCAATGTTCATTACAGCACTATTTACAACAGCCAGGACATGGAAGCTGCCTAAATGTCCATCAACAGATGAATGGATCAAGAAGATGTGGTACATATATACAATGGAATATTAGCCATAAAATGGAACGAATTTGGGTCATTTGTCGAGATGTGGATGGACCTAGTGACTGTCATACAGAGTGAAGTAAGTCAGAAAAATTAAAACAAATATCATATGTTAACACATATATGAGGAACCTAGAAAAATGGTACAGATGAACCTATTTGCAAAGCAGAAATAGAGACACAGGTGTAAAGAACAAACGTATGGACACCAAGGTGGGGGGAAAGGGGAATGGAATGAATTGGGAGATTGGGATTGACATATATACACTACTATGTATAAAATAGGTAGCTAATGAGAACCTGCTGTATAGCACAGGGAACTCTACTCAAGGCTCTGTGGTGACCTAAATTGGAAGGAAATCCAAAAAGGAGGGGATATATGTATACATATAGCTGATTCACTTCATTGTACAGCAGAAACTAACACAACATTGTAAAGCAACTATACCCCAAATAAAAAAAAAAATCAATATGTGAAACAATTCTCACAGAATATCTACTGAACACTGGCAGAAGACCTCAGACTTCCAGAAGGGCAAGAAAATCGCTATGTAACTGGGTAGGATAAAAGAAAAAAAAAAAGAGAGAGAAAAAGGAATTGGGACTGGACCAGCACCCCTGGGAGGGAGCTGTGAAAGCGGAAACATTTCCAAACTCTGGGAAGTCCCATCATTGATGGAGAGATCAGCCAGGACAGACTGGGAGATTCAGAGCCTCAGAGGAGAGTGCAGCAACCAGTTTATGGAGGGCAAAGCAGAGAGAGACCTGCACAGATGGTCGGTGCCACTCAGTGCTCCCCAGCCTGAGACACTCCTCCACTGGGGCAGGCGGGTGCTGGGTGCTGAGCCTTGGGCTTTGGAGGTCAGACCCAGGGAGAGGATGGGTTGGCTGTGTGGAGACAGCTGAGGGGGCTAGGGTGTGGTGCCCCACAACCAAGGGAGTCTGGGAAGAAGCCAGGGCCCGCCAGAGAGGCAAGGTGCATTTGGGGGGCCCACGAGGAGAGGGGTGGGACCACCACAGGAGCTTCCTTCTCCAGGCACGTGCTCGCAGGTGGCAGGGCACCACCTGCAAGAGCTCCAGGGGCAGGCATGACCTGCCGCTGCCATCTCAGACTCCAAAGGTGGGTGCGGACTGCTGCCGCTGTGGAGGGTCCCACGACTGGGCACCAACCACTGTCCCCACCTCCTTGGGAGTATGTGCGGGCCACACACCTGCACACCCCCATTAAGGGGATAGCAGCCCGCACACGCTGAGGAAAGAGACAGCAAACATCAAAATCAAAACAGCCCCACACCAAAAAAATATTTAATCCACACAAGCTATGCATGGATGCTCCTGCATATAAATAGACTTCCAAGACTACAGTAGATAATTGTTTCTCCTAAACTCACTGAGTAAGAGAAATATAAGCAAAATGAAAAAGCAGAGGATTCCCCTGAAGGAACAAAGACACAGACCTCTTCAGTCTAATAGAAACAGAGTTCAAAAGGGAGGTAATGAAAATACTGAAGGAATTCAGAAAGTATTTTGACAGAAATGCAGATTACTGTAATAAGGAACTAGAAACTATAAGGAGGAGACAAGAAAAATTAGAAAATTCATTTACTCAGATGAAAGCTGAGTTAAAGGCAATGAATAGCAGAATGAATAATACAGAATGAATAATACAGAAGAAAGAATAAGTGACCTGGAATATAGAATAATGGAAATTACCCCTGTCAAAACAGCAGACAGAAAACCAAATAAAAAAAAAAATGAAGGCAATATAAGAGACCTATGGGATAATATAAAGCATGCCAACCTACACATAATAGGGATTCCAGAAGGAGAAGAAAAAGAAAAGAGGATTGAAAATGTATTTGAAGAAGATATGGCTGAAAACGTCCCAAACCTAGAGAAGGAAAAAGATATCCAGTTACAGGAAGCACAGCGGGTCCCAAACAAACCTACATCAAGACATATAATAAAAATGGCAAAAGTTAAAGAGGATTCTAAAGGCAGTAAGGGAAAAACAAAGAGTTATTTACAAGGGAACCCCCCATAAGGCTATCAACTGATTTCTCTACAGAAATGCTGCAGGCCAGAAGGGAGTGGCAAAATATATTCAAAATCTTGAAAGGGAAAATCTGCAACCTAGAATATTACACCCAGCAAGATTATCATTTAGAATAGGAAGAGAAATAAAGAATTTCTCAGACAAGCAAAAACTAAAAGAATACAGCAATACTAAACCTACCCTAAAAGAAATATTGAAAGGTCTTCTCTAAATAGAAAAGAATCAAGAATATACAAGAAGGAGGAAATCACAATTGGACAGTAAATCACTTAAAACAGCCAGTATACAGATCAAAAAGAAAAAAAAAAATCCTATTCATGAAAGCAATGATAAACACAAGGAAGAGCAAAGGGATAAACATGAAGATGTAAAAAAGCACATCAAAATTTTTAAATGTGGGGAAGGAGAGTAAGAAAATATAGATTTTTTTTTTTTTTTTAAAGAATGTGTTTGAGCCTATATGACTATCAGCCTAAAACAAGCAGATATAGGAAGGGATACTTTAAAAAGATGCATACATACATATATGTACCTATACATACTTAAAAAATAGGTCAACCACAAATCAAAAACATACAATAAATTCACAAAAAAAGGAGAGAACACAAGCATAAAATAAAATCATCAAACCACAAAAAGAAAAAGGAACAAAGACAATACATACTATCAACTAGAAAACAAGGTTTAAAATGGCAATAAATACATATGTATCAATAATTACCTTAAATGTCAATGGACTGAATGCTCCACTCAAAAGAGAGAGTGGAAAACTGGATAAAAAAACAAGAGCCTACAATATACTGCCTACAAGAGACCCACCTTAGGGCAGAGGACACACATAGATTGAAAGTAGGGGATGGAAAAAGTATTTCATGCAAACGGAAATGACAAGAAAGCAGGAGTTGCAATGCTCATATCAGACAAAATAGACTTTAAAACAAAGGCCATAAAGAAACATAAAGAAGGACACTATATAATGGTAAAAGGATCAATACAAGAAGATGATTTTACACTCATCAGTGTATATGCACTTAATACAGGAGCACCCAAATACATAGACTACTAACAGACATAAAGGGAGAAATTGATGGGAATAAATTAATAACAGTAGGTGACTTTAATACCCCACTCACATCAATGGACAGATCTTCTAGACAGAAAATCAATAAGACAACAGAGAACCTAAATGATATAATAGAACAGGTAGACTTAATTGATATTTTCAGGACATTACATCAAAAAAAACCAGAATGCACATTCTTTTCAAGTGCACATGGAACATTCTCTAAGATTAACCACATACTAGGGCACAAAAGTAACCTTGACAAATTTAAGAGTATAGAAATTATTTCAAACATCTCCTCTGACCACGATGGCATGAAACTAAGAAATCAACCACAGGAAGAGAAGTGAGAAAAAAAATGATTGCATGTAGACTAAACAACATGCTACTAAAAAACAAATGGGTCAACGAGGATTCAAAAAGGAACTTAAATACCTTGACAAACGACAATGAAAGCACTATGGGATGCAGCAAAAGCAGTTGTTAGAGAGAAGTTCATAGAGATACAGTCATTCCTCAAAAAAAAATAAGAAAAATCTCAAATGAACAACCTAACACTCCACCTAAAAGAATTAGAAGAAGAATAAAAAACAAAGCCTAAAGGCAGCAGAAGGAAGGAAATAATAAAGATCAGGGAGGAAATAAATAAAATAGAGATTAAAAAATGAATAGAAAAAAATCAATAAAACCAAGTGCTGGTTCTTTGAAAGGGAAAACAAAATTGAGAAACCTCTGGCCAGGCTCATCAAGAAGAAAAGAGAACCCAAATAAACAAAATAAGAAATCAAAGAGGAGAAATCTCAAGCAATACAGCAGAAATACAAAAAATCGTGAGTACACTATGAACAATTATATGTCAACAAATTTGACAACCTAGAAGAAATGGACAACTTTCTAGAAACATACAGCCCACCAAAACTGAACCAAGAAATAGATGATTTGAACAGATCAATCAGTAGAAGTGAAATACAATCTGTAATTTAAACAAAACAAAAAAACTCCCTAAAAACAAAAGTCCAGGATCAGATGGCTTCACTGGGGAATTCTAACCAACATACAAAGAAGAACTTATACCAATCCTTCTCAAACTCTTCCAAAAAACTGAAGAGGAGGGAACACTCCCAAAGACATTCTAAGAAGCCACCATCACACTAATACCAAAACCAGACAAAGATACCACCAAAAAAGAAAATTACAGGCTGAAAATTACAGGATGAAAAGAAAATTCATCCCTGATGAATATAGATGCAAAAATTCTCAACAAAATATTAGCAAACCAAATCCAACAACACATAAAAAAGATCATACGCCACGACCAAGTGGGATTCATCCCAAGTTCACAAAGATGGTTCAACATCCTCAAATCAATATGATACACCACGTTAACAAAAGAAAGTCAAAAACCACATGATCATCTCAATAGATGCAGAAAAAGCATTTGACAAAATTCAACATCCATTCACAATAAAAACTCTTACCAAAGTGGGTATAGAGGGAACGTATCTTAACATAATAAAAACCATTTATAACAGCGGTCCTTTTTGGCACCAGGGATCAGTTTCATGGAAGACGACTTTTCCACGGACCAGAGCGGGTGGAATGGGGCTGGGGGGTGATGTTTCAGTTGATAATGTGAGCAATGGGGAGTGACAGATGAAGCTTCACTCACTCACCTGCCACTTACCTCCTGCTGTGCAGCCCGGTTCCTAACAGGCCATGGACTGGTACCAGTCCGGACACCCCTGATTTATGACAAACCCACAGCCAACATAATACTCAACAGTGAAAAGCTGAAAGCCTTCCCACTAAAATCTGGAACAAGACAAGAATGCCCACTCTCACCACTTCTATTCAACATAGTATTGGAAGTCCTAGCCATAGCAATCAGATGAGAAAAAGAAATATTAGGTATCCAGATTGGAAGGGAAGAGGTAAAATTGTCACTATATGCAGATGACATGATACTATATATAGAAAACTCTAAGGACTCCACACACAAACTACTAGATCTAATAAGTGAATTCAGCAAAGTAGCAGGATACAAGATTAACATTCAGAAATCAGTTGCATTTCTTTACAGTAACAATGAAATATCAGAAAGGGAATATTAAGAAATACCTTTTAAAATCACACCAGGCAGACGAGATAGTGGAGGTGTAGGAGGACGTGGAGTTCATATCTCCCCACAAATGCATGAAGAATACATCTCCAAATGGAACAATTCTCACAGAGCACCAGCTGAACACTAGCAGAGGACCTTGGACACCTAAAAGGACAAGAAAGATCCCCCGCATAACCGGGTAGGACAAAAGAAAGAAAAAGATAAAAGGAAGAGGAGAGGAAGCTGGATGGGATCTGTGCCCCTGGGGGGTGGACCTGAAGGAAAGGAGAGGTTCCCGCATCAGGGGAAGCCCACTCACCAGCAGGGAGATCAGTTGGGCCAGGAGGGGAGCTTCAGGGTCTATCAGAGGAGAGCACAGCAACCAGTCTGTGGCAGAAAGGACAGAGTGAGACCTACACAGGTGGTCCATGCCACAGCCCTGCGTACACCAGACTGAGACATGTGTCTGTCAGTGTGGACAAGGGCTAGGTGCTGGAATGTGGGTTTGGAGAACAAACCTAGGGAGAAGACTACTGTTGGCTGTAAGGAGACATCCTGAGGGGACGGGAGTGAGGAAATCTGCAACTGGGAATGCTTGTGGAAGAAATGCAGACCACCATACAAGCAAAGCGCCATTGTTGACTGACATGCAAGGGGGAAGGACTGCCATTGCAGCCTCTCTCCCTATGCACTGGTCCCTGCCTTCCCAGGCACTAGGAAGGACCCCCACTGGGGCTGGCTCACTCATGCCCATGGCCGCCGGCTACCCCACACACCCCATCCCCCTCAGGGCTCCAGCGAACCCAGCTGCTGCTGCCTCTGCACCCTCTCCTCACCAGGGTGGGCTCATGTGCTCTGGGGCAACCTCAGGAGCAGACCCCTGTGGGTGGCCCACATGCAGAGGTGGGGTTGAAACCACAGCTGAGCCCCATGAGCTGTGCAACTAAGGAAGAAAAGCTGAAATCTCTCCTCACAGCTGGCAAACTGCAAATTGACAGCCCCATGACCGGCTTTGTAAACTCAGCACCTAGAGAACATCTGACCCGACAATGAGTGCTCCTGCAGCCAAGACAGGTCTAGATTTAGTAGCTGTAGACTTTGTGGGCACATACACATGGGGGAAGGGCGAGGCCAGAGTCTGAGCTCCCCCCATAGCACCCAAAGTGGGTCCATATCCATGTTTACTGCAATCCTGGGACCTGACTTAAGTAGATCTATGCTGGAGGCCTCGTGAAAACAATGTCTGAGAGACACCAGAGCCAACTGAAATGGTTGAAAGGTGACACAACAGAGCACACCCACAGGTGAACAGCTCCAGAGGAGGAATACTCAGTGGCTTCCATCCCAGTGGGAGTGCTCCAATCCCACCTACCTCACAACACAGATCAGAAACACAGCTAAGAAACAGATCTGGTGGCCTTTACTCCAACAATTAGGTAGCAGACCCCACCTCTGACAGGGCAGTGACAACCACAGAGCAAAAGTGTGGCCCTGCTCAATACCCAGTGCATGATCTGGTCACCACATCAGTCACACCTCCTATAGAGGGGATACTGGCCAGCATACACTGAGGAAAGAGGTGGCACACATCTATACTAAAAACAACCCTCACACCAAAAAATATCAATATTAAACCCACACGAGCTGTACAAGCATGTTTCCACATAAAATAGCCCTCCAAGACAGTCTGAGAGTCTGGCATCAGGTGGAAGAACTACCAGAGCATTGAGCCTTGTAGGTTAGTAGGGCTTGAGTGCAGGAGCTCCACAGGGCTGGGAGAAACAGAGACTCCACTCTTGGAGGGTGCACACAAGTTTTCACATACACTGGGACACAGCACAAAGTAGTACCTTCATAGTATCTTGGGCTACACCTACCTAGGGACTCTGGAGGGTATCCTGAGGAGACGAAGGTTGACAGTAGCTCATGTGAGGGGAAGGACACTGGAAACAGAAGCCCCAGGGAATACTGATGGGAGTATGCTCTCTGATGTCCATGTTTCAGCACGAAGGCCTGGCCCCACACAACAGCCTGAGGCTCCAGTGCTGGAAAGCCTTAGGCCAAACAACCACCAAGATATGAACACAGCCCCACCCATCAGAAGACAGGTTGCCTAAAGTCATACTGAGCTCACAGCCACCTCAAAACACACCCCTTGACACAGCTGTGCCCATCAGAGGAAGAAGACCCAGCTCCACCCACCAGAGGACAGGCATCAGTCCCTCTCAGCAGGAAGCCTGCACAAGCCCCTGGAACAACCTCACCCAACAGGGGGCAGACACAAGAAGCACAAAAATTATGAACATGCAGCCTGTGGAAAGGAGACCGCAAACACAAAGTCAGACAAAATGAGACACCATAGAAATATGCTGCAAACAAAGGAATAAGATAAAAACCCACAAGAACAACTAAATGAAGAGGAGATAGGCAATCTACCTGAAAAAGAAATCAGAGTAATGATATTAAAGATGATCCAAAATCTCGGGAAAATAATGGAGGCACAGATCGAGAAGATACAAGAAATGTTTAACAAGGAGCTAGAAGATTTAAAAAACAAACATAGATGAACAATACAATAACTGCAATGAAAAAATACACTAGAAGGAAATAGTAGCAGAATAACTGAGGCAGAAGAACAAAGAAGTGAGCTGGAAGACAAAGTGGTGGAAATCACTGTCACAGAAAAGGATAAAGAAAAAAAAAAGATTGAAATGAAATGAGGACAGTCTCAGAGACCTCTGGGACAATATTAAACACATTAACATTTGCATTATAGGGGTCCCAGAAGAAGAGAAAGAGAAAGGGCCTAAGAAAATATCTGAAGATATTATAGCTGAAAACTTCCCTAACATGAGAAAGGAAGCAGTCACCCCAGTCATCCCATACAGGATGAAGCCAAGGAGGAACACACCAAGACACATATTAATCAAACTGACAAAAACTAAAGACAAAGAAAAAATATTAAAAGCAGCAAGGGAAAAGCAACAACTAATATACAGGGGAATCCCCATAAGGTTAACAGCTGATCTTTCAGCAGAAACTCTGCAAGCCAGAAGGGAGTGGCATGATATATTTAAAGTGATGAAAGGGAAGAACCTACAACCAAGAATATTCTACCCAGCAAGGCTCTCATTCAGATTCAACAGAGAAATAAAATCTTTGCAGACAAGCAAAAGCTAAGAGAATTCAGCACCACCAAACCAGCTTTACAACAAATGCTAAAGGATTTTCTCTAGGAGGGAAAGAGACCAGCAACTTAAAACAACCTTGTACATATATAAACTGCTATATCAAAACCTCATGGGAACAGCAAACCGAAAAATTACAATAGATACACACACACAAAAGAAAAAGCAACCCAAAACAACATTAAGATGGTCATCAAACCACCAGAGAAGAGAACAAAAGAGGCAGGGAAGAAAGAAGACCTACAAAAATAAACCCCCAAAAATTAAGAAAATGGCAATAGGAATACACATATCAATAATTTCCTTAAATGTAAATGGATTAAATGTGCCAACCAAAAGACAGAGACTGGCTGAACAGATACAAAAACAAGACAGATATATATGCTGTCTACAAGAGACCTACTTCAGACCTAGGGACACAAACAGACTGAAAGTGAGGGGGTGGAAAAAGTATTCCATGCAAATGGAAATCAAAAGAAAGCTGGAGTAGCAATTCTCATATCAGAAAAAATAGACTTTAAAATAAAGGCTGTTACAAGAGACAAAGAAGGACACACTTAATGATCAAAGGATCAATCCAAGAAGATGATATAACAATTGTAAATATATATGTACCCAACATAGGAGCACCTCAATAAATAGGGCAAATACTAACATCCATAAAATGGGAAATCTCCAGTAACACAATAATAGTGGGGGACTTTAACACCCTACTTACACCAATGGACAGATCATCCAGACAGAAAATTAATAAGGAAACACAAGCCTTAAATAACACATTAGACCAGAAAGACTTAATTGATATCTATAGGACATTCCATCCAAAAGCAGCAGAATATACTTTCTTCCCAAGTGCACATGGACATTCTCCAGGATAGATCACATCCTGGGCCACAAATCAAGCCTCAGTAAACGTAAGACAACTGAACTCATATCAAGCATCTTTTCCAACCACAACACTATGAGATTAGAAATCAATTATAGGAAAAAAAGTGTAAAAAAACACAAACAATATGTTACTAAATGCTAAACAATATGTTACTAAACAAGCAATGGATCACTGAAGAAATCAAAGAGGAAATTAAAAAATACCTAGAGACAAATGACAATGAAAATACAACAATCCAAAACCTATGGGATGCAGCAAAAGCAGTTCTAAGAGGAAAGTTTATAGCAACACAATCTTAGTTCAGGAAACAAGAAAAATCTGAAATAAACAACCTAATCTTACACCTAAAGAAACTAGAGAAAGAAGAACAAACAAAACTTAAAGTTAGTGGAAGGAAAGAAATCAAAAAAATCAGGGCAGAAATAAATGAAGTAGAGACGAAGAAAATAGCAAAGATCAATGAAACTAAAAGCTGGTTCTTTGAAAAGATAAACAAAATTGCTAAATCTATAGCCAGACTCATCAAGAAATAAAAGGGAGAGGACTCAAATCAATAAAATTAGAAATGAAAAAGGAGAAGTTAAACTGACACCACAGAAATATAAAGGATCATAAGAGACTACTACAAGCAACTATACGCCAATAAAATGCACAACGTAGACGAAATGGACAAATTCTTAGAAAGGCACCACCTTCCAAGACTGACCTATGAAGAAATAGAAAATATGAACAGACCAATCACAAGTATTGACAAGGATATCCACTCTCTCCACTTTTATTCAACATACTTTTGGAAGTCCTAGCCACGGCAGTCAGAGAAGAAATAAAAGGAATCCAAATTGGAAAAGAAGAAGTAAAACTGTCACTGTTTGCAGATGACATGATACTATACATAGAAAACCCTAAAGATGCTACCAGAAAACTACTAGAGCTCATCAATGAATTTGGTAAAGTTGCAGGATACAAAATTAATACACAGAAATCTCTCTGCATTCCTATACACTAACAACAAAAGATCAGAAAGAGAAATTAAGGAAACAATCCCGTTTACCACTGCATCAAAAAGAATATAATACCTAGGAATAAACCTACCTAAGGAGGCAGAAGACCTGTACTCAGAAAACTGTAAGATACTGATAAAAGAAATAAAAATGACAAAAAATAGATGGAAAATATACCATGTTCTTGGATTGAAAGAATCAATATTGTGAAAATGACTGTACTACCCAAAGCAATCTATGGATTCAGTGCAATTCCTATCAAATTACCAATGGCATTTTTCACAGAACTAGAACAAAAAATTTTACAATTTGTATGGAAACACAAAAGACCCCAAATAGCAAAAGCAATCTTGAAAAAGAAAAATGGAGCTGGAGGAATCAGGTTCCCTGACTTCAGACTATACTACAAAGCTACAGTAATAAAAACAGTATGGTACTGGCACAAAAACAGAAATATAGATGAATGGAACAGGATAGAAAGACCAGAGAGAAACCCACGCACTTAAGGTTACCTTATCTTTGACAAAGGAGGCAAAGATATACTATGGAGAAAACACAATCTCTTCAGTAAGTGGTTCTGGGAAAACTGGACAGCTACATGTAAAAGAATGAAATTAAAACATTCTCTAACACCATACACAAAAATAAACTTTTAATGGACTAAAGACCTAAATATAAGACCAG
Organism: Balaenoptera musculus; assembly: GCF_009873245.2. NCBI lineage: Eukaryota > Metazoa > Chordata > Mammalia > Artiodactyla > Balaenopteridae > Balaenoptera > Balaenoptera musculus. The sequence goes on from NC_045803.1 coordinate 35,493,762, forward strand.
ATACTATAAAACCCTTAGAGGAAAACATAGGAAGAACAGTCTTTGACATACATTGCAGCAGTATCTTTTTCAATCTGTTTCCTAGAGTAATGGAAATAAAAACAAAAACAAATGGGACTCGGTTGGGGAGAAGATGGCGGAAGAGTAAGACGCGGAGATCACCTTCCTTCCCACAGATACAGTAGAAATACATCTACACGTGGAACTGCTCCTACAGAACACCCACTGAACGCTGGCAGAAAACGTCAGACCTCCCAAAAGGCAAGAAACTCCCCCCGTACTTGAGTAGGGCAAAAGAAAAAAGAAATAACAGAGACAAAAGAATAGGGGTGGCACCTGCACCAGTGGAAGGGAGCTGTGAAGGAAGAAAGATTTCCACACACTAGGAAGGACCTTCGCGGGCAGAGACTGCAGGTGGCAGAGGGGGGAAGCTTCGGAGCCACGGAGGAGAGCGCAACAACAGGGGTGCGGAGGGCAAAGCGGAGAGATTCCCGCACGGAGGCTCAGCGCCGAGCAGCACTCACCACCCCGAGAGGCTCGTCTGCTCACCTGCTGGGGCGGGCGGGGCTGGGAGCTGAGGCTCGGGCTTCAGTCAGATCCCAGGGAGAGGGCTGGGGTTGGCGACGTGAACACAGCCTGAAGGGGTTAGTGCACCACAGCTAGCCGGGAGGGAGTCCGGGAAAAAGTCTGCAGCTGCCGAAGAGGCAAGAGACTTTTTCTTCCCTCTTTGTTTCCTGGTGCGCAAGGAGAGGGGATTCAGAGCGCCGCCTAAACGAGCTCCAGAGACTGGCGCGAGCCGTGGCTATCAGCGCGGACCCCACAGCAACAGGGGTGCAGAGGAAAAAGCAGAGAGACTCCCGCACAGAGGATCGGCGCCGAGCAGCACTCAGCAGCCCGAGAGGCTTGTCTGCTCACCCGCCAGGGCGGGCGGGGCTGGGAGCTGAGGCTCAGGCTTCGGTCGGATCGCAGGGAGAGGACTGGGGTTGGCAGCATGAACACAGCCTGAAGGGGTTAGCACACCACAGCTGGCTGGGAGGGAGACCGGGGAAAAAGTCTGCAGCTGCCAAAGAGGCAAGAGACTTTTTCTTGTTTCTTTGTTTCGCGGCGCGCAAGGAGAGGGGATTCAGAGCGCCGCCTAAACGAACTCCAGAGACTGGCGCGAGCCGCGGCTATCAGCGCGGACCCCAGAGGCGGGCGCGAGCCGCGGCTAACAGCACAGAATCCAGAGACAGGCGCGAGCCGCGGTCATCAGCGCGGACCACAGAGACGGGCGTGAGACGCTGGGGCTGCTGCTGCTGCCTCCAAAAATCCTGTGTGCGAGCACAGGTCACTCTCCACACCGCCCCTCCCGGGAGCCTGTGCAGCCCGCCACTGCCAGGGTCCCGTGATCCAGGGACAACTTCCCCGGGAGAACGCACTGCGCGCCTCAGGCTGCTGCAACGTCACGCCGGCCTCTGACGCCGCAGGCTCGCCCCGCCTCCTCTGTACCCCTCCCTCCCCGTGGCCTGGGTGAGCCAGAGCCCCCGAAGCAGCTGCTCCTTTAACCCCGTCCTGTCTGGGCGGGGAACAGACACCCTCAGGCGACCTATATGCAGAGGCGGGTCCAAATCCAAAGCTGAACCCCGGGAGCTGTGCGAACAGAGAAGAGAAGGGGAAATCTCTCCCAGTAGCATCAGAAGCAGTGGATTAAAACTCCACAAACAACTTGATGTGCCTCCATCTGTTGAATACCTGAATAGACAACGAATCATCCCAAATTCAGGAGGTGGACTTTGGGAGCAGGATATATTAATTTTTCCCCTTTTCCTTTTTTTGTGAGTGTATACGTATATGCTTCTGGGTGAGATTTTGTCTGTATAGCTTTGCTTTATAATAGCTTTATTTTACTTCACTATATTATAGCCTCTTTCTTTCTTTCTTTCTATTTTTTCTCCCTTTTACTCTGAGCCGTGTGGACGAAAGGCTCTTGGTGCTCCAGCCAGGCATCAGGGCCATGCCTCTGAGGTGGGAGAGCCAACTTCAGGACACTGGTCCACAAGAGACCTCCCAGCTCCACGTAATACCAAATGGCAAAAATCTCTCAGAGATCTCCATCTCAACATCAAGACCCAGCATCACTCAATGACCAGCAAGCTACAGTGCTGAACACCCTATGCCAAACAACTAGCAAGACAGGAACACAGCCCCATCCATTAGCAGAGAGGCTGCCTAAAATCATAATAAGGCCACAGACACCCCAAAATACACCACCAGACGTGGACGTGCCCAACAGAAAGACAAGATCCAGCCTCATCCACCAGAACTCAGGCACTAGTTCCCTCCACCAGGAAGCCTTCACAACCCACTGAACCAACCTTAGCCACTGGGGACAGATACCAAAAACAACGGGAACTACGAACCTGCAGCCTGTGAAAAGGAGACCCCAAACACAGTAAGATAAGCAAAATGAGATGACAGAAAAACACACAGCAGATGAAGGAGCAGGGTCAAAACACACCAGACTTAACAAATGAAGAGGAAATAGGTAGTCTACCTGAAAAAGAATTCAGAATAATGATAGTAAGGATGATCCAAAATCTGGGAAATAGAATAGACAAAATGCAAGAAACATTTAACAAGGATGTAGAAGAACTAAAGAGGAACCAAGCAACGAAGAAAAACACAATAAATGAAATTAAAAATACTCTAGATGGGATCAATAGCAGAATAACTGAGGCAGAAGAAAGGATAAGTGACCTGGAAGATAAAATGGTGGAAATAACTACTGCAGAGCAGAATAAAGAAAAAAGAATGAAAAGAACTGAGGACAGTCTCAGAGACCTCTGGGACAACATTAAACGCACCAACATTCGAATTATAGGGGTCCCAGAAGAAGAAGAGAAAAAGAAAGGGACTGAGAAAATATTTGAAGACATTAGAGTTGAAAAATTCCCTAATATGGGAAAGGAAATAGTTAACCAAGTCCTGGAAGCACAGAGAGTCCCATACAGGATAAACCCAAGGAGAAACATGCCAAGACACATATTAATCAAACTGTCAAAAATTAAATATAAGGAAAACATATTAAAAGCAGCAAGGGAAAAAAAACAAATAACACACAAGGGAATCCCCATAAGGTTAACATCTGATCTTTCAGCAGAAACTCTGCAAGCCAGAAGGGAGTGGCAGGATATACTTAAAGTGATGAAGGAGAAAAACCTACAACCAAGACTACTCTACCCAGCAAGGATCTCATTCAGATTTGATGGAGAAATTAAAACCTTTACAGACAAGCAAAAGCTGAGAGAGTTCAGCACCACCAAACCAGCTTTACAACAAATGCTAAAGGAACTTCTCTAGGCAAGAAACACAAGAGAAGGAAAACACCTACAATAACAAACCCAAAACATTTAAGAAAATGGGAATAGGAACATACATATCGATAATTACCTTGAATGTAAATGGATTAAATGCTCCCACCAAAAGACACAGGCTGGCTGAATGGATACAAAAACAAGACCCATATATATGCTGTCTACAAGAGACCCACTTCAGACCTAGAGACACATACAGACTGAAAGTGAGGGGATGGAAAAGGATATTCCATGCAAATGGAAATCAAAAGAAAGCTGGAGTAGCAATTCTCATATCAGACAAAATAGACTTTAAAATAAAGACTATTACAAGAGACAAAGAAGGACACTATATAATGATCAAGGGATCGATCCAAGAGGAAGGTATAACAATTGTAAATATTTATGCACCCAACATAGGAGCACCTCAATACATAAGGCAAATACTAACAGCCATAAAAGGGGAAATCGACAGCAACACAATCATAGTAGGGGACTTTAACACCCCACATTCACCAATGGACAGATCATCCAAAATGAAAATAAATAAGGAAACACAAGCTTTAAATGATACATTAAACAAGATGGACTTAATTGATATTTATAGGACATTCCACCCAAAAACAACAGAATACACATTTTTCTCAAGTGCTCATGGAACATTCTCCAGGATAGATCATATTTTGGGTCACAAATCAAGCCTTGGTAAATTTAAGAAAATAGAAATCGTATCAAGTATCTTTTCCGACCACAACGCTATGAGACTAGATATCAATTACAGGAAAAGATCTGTAAAAAATACAAACACATGGAGGCTACACAATACACTACTTAATAACGAAGTGATCACTGAAGAAATCAAAGGGGAAATCAAAAAATACCTAGAAACAAATGACAATGGAGATACGACGACCCAAAACCTATGGGACGCAGCAAAAGCAGTGCTAAGAGGGAAGTTTATAGCAATACAAGCCTACCTCAAGAAACAGGAAACATCTCGAATAAACAACCTAACCTTGCACCTAAAGCAATTACAGAAAGAAGAACAAAAAACCCCCAAAGCCAGCAGAAGGAAAGAAATCATAAAGATTAGGTCAGAAATAAATGAAAAAGAAATGAAGGAAACAATAGCAAAAATCAATGAAACTAAAAGCTGGTTCTTTGAGAAGATAAACAAAATTGATAAACCATTAGCCAGACTCATCAAGAGAAAAAGGGAGAAGACTCAAATCAATAGAATTAGAAATGAAAAAGGAGAAGTAACCACTGACACTGCAGAAATACAAAAGATCATGAGAGATTACTACAAGCAACTCTATGCCAATTAAATGGACAACCTGGAAGAAATGGACAGATTCTTAGAAATGCACAAACTGCCGAGACTGAACCAGGAAGAAATAGAAAATATGAACAGACCAATCACAAGCACTGAAATTGAAACTGTGATTAAAAACCTTCCAACAAACAAAAGCCCAGGACCAGATGGCTTCACAGGCGAATTCTATCAAACATTTAGAGAAGAGCTAACACCTATCCTTCTCAAACTCTTCCAAAATATTGCAGAGGGAGGAACACTCCCCAACTCATTCTACGAGGCCACCATCACCCTGATACCAAAACCAGACAAAGATGTCACAAAGAAAGAAAACTACAGGCCAATATCACTGATGAACATAGATGCAAAAATCCTCACCAAAATACTAGCAAACAGAATCCAACAGCACATTAAAAGGATCATACACCATGATCAAGTGGGGTTTATCCCAGGAATGCAAGGATTCTTCAATATACGCAAATCAATCAATGTGATACACCATATTAACAAATTGAAGGAGAAAAACCATATGATCATCTCAATAGATGCAGAGAAAGCTTTCGACAAAATTCAACATCCATTTATGATAAAAGCCCTGCAGAAAGTAGGCATAGAGGGAACTTTCCTCAACATAATAAAGGCCGTATATGACAAACCCACAGCCAACATTGTCCTCAATGGTGAAAAACTGAAACCATTTCCACTAAAATCAGGAACAGGACAAGGTTGCCCACTCTCAGCACTATTATTCAACATAGTTTTGGAAGTGTTAGCCACAGCAATCAGAGAAGACAAAGAAATAAAAGGAATCCAAATCGGAAAAGAAGAAGTAAAGCTGTCACTATTTGCAGATGGCATGATACTATACATAGAGAATCCTAAAGATGCTACCAGAAAACTCCTAGAGCTAATCAATGAATTTGGTAAAGTAGCAGGATACAAAATTAATGCACAGAAATCTCTTGCATTTCTATACACTAATGACAAAAAATCTGAAAGTGAAATTAAGAAAACACTCCCGTTTACCATTGCAACAAAAAGAATAAAATATCTAGGAATAAACCTACCTAAGGAGACAAAAGACCTGTATGCAGAAAATTATAAGACACTGATGAAAGAAATTAAAGATGATACAAATAGATGGAGAGATATACCATGTTCCTGGATTGGAAGAATCAACATTGTGAAAATGACTCTACTACCCAAAGCAATCTACAGATTCAATGCAATCCCTATCAAACTACCACTGGCATTTTTCACAGAACTAGAGCAAAAAATTTCACAATTTGTATGGAAACACAAAAGACCCCGAATAGCCAAAGCAATCTTGAGAACGAAAAATGGAGCTGGGGGAATCAGGCTCCCTGACTTCAGACTATATTACAAAGCTTCAGTAATCAAGACAGTTTGGTACTGGCACAAAAACAGAAATATAGATCAATGGAACAGGATAGAAAGCCCAGAGATAAACCCACAGACATATGGTCACCTTATCTTTGATAAAAGAGGCAAGCATATACAGTGGAGAAAAGACAGCCTCTTCAATAAGTGGTGCTGGGAAAATTGGACAGGTACATGTAAAAGTATGAAATTAGAACACTCCCTGACACCATGCACAAAAATAAACTCAAAATGGATTAAAGACCTAAGTGTAAGGCCAGACACTATCAAACTCTTAGAGGAAAACATAGGCAGAACACTCTATGACATACATCACAGCAAGATTCTTTTTGACCCAGCTCCCAGAGAAATGGAAATAAGAATACAAATAAACAAATGGGACCTAATGAAACTTAAAAGCTTTTGCACAGCAAAGGAAACCATAAACAAGACCAAAAGACAACCCTCAGAATGGGAGAAAATATTTGCAAATGAAGCAACTGACAAAGGATTAATCTCCAAGATTTACAAGCAGCTCATGCAGCTCAATAACAAAAAAACGAACAACCCAATCCAAAAATGGGCAGAAGACCTAAATAGACATTTCTCCAAAGAAGATATACAGATGGCCTACAGACACATGAAAGAATGCTCAACATCATTAATCATTAGAGAAATGCAAGTCAAAACTACAATGAGATATCATCTCACACCGGTCAGAATGGCCATCATCAAAAAATCTAGAAACAATAAATGCTGGAGAGGGTGTGGAGGAAAGGGAACACTCTTGCACTGTTGGTGGGAATGTAAATTGATACAGCCACTATGGAGAACAGTATGGAGGTTCCTTAAAAAACTACAAATAGAACTACCATACGACCCAGCAATCCCACTACTGGGCATATACCCTGAGAAAACCATAGGTCAAAAAGAGTCATGTACCAAAATGTTCATTGCAGCTCTATTTACAATAGCCAGGACATGGAAGCAACCTAAATGTCCATCGACAGATGAATGGATAAAGAAGATGTGGCACATATATACAATGGAATATTACTCAGCCATAAAAAGAAATGAAATGGAGGTATTTGTAATGAGGTGGATGGAGTTAGAGTCTGTCATACAGAGTGAAGTAAGTCAGAAAGAGAAAAACAAATACAGTATGCTAACACATATATACGGAATCTAAGGGAAAAAAAAAAAAAAAGGCCATGAAGAACCTAGTGGCAAGATGGGAATAAAGACACAGACCTACCAGAGAATGGACTTGAGGATATGGGGAGGGGGTGGGGTGAGATGTGACAGGGTAAGAGAGTGTCATGGACATATATACACTACCAAATGTAAAATAGATAGCTAGTGGGAAGCAGCTGCATAGCACAGGGAGATCAGCTTGGTGCTTTGTGACCACCTAGAGGGGTGGGATGGGGAGGGTGGGAGGGAGGGAGATGCAAGAGGTAAGAGAAATGGGAACATATTGTATATGTATAACTGATTCACTTTGTTATTAAGCAGAAGCTAACACACCATTGTAAGGCAATTATACTTCAATAAAGATGTTTAAAAAACAAACAAACAAAAAAAAACAAATGGGACCTAATTAAACTCAGAAGCTTTTGCACAGCAAAGGAAACCATAAAGAAAACAAAAAGACAACCCACAGAATGGGAGAAAATGTTTGCAAACGATGCGACCGACAAAAGATTAATTTCCAAAATCTACAAACAGCTCATGCAACTCAATATCAAAACAAACAAACAACCCAATCCAAAAATGGGCAGAAGACCTAAATAGACATTTCTCCAAAGAAGACATACAGGTGACCAACAGGCACAAGCAAAGATGATTAACATCACTAATTATTAGAGAAATGCAAATCAAAACCAAAATGAAATATCACCTCACACCAGTTGGAATTGCCATCCTCCACAAGTCTTCAAACAATAAATGCTGGAAAGGGTGTGGAGAAAAGGGGACCCTCCTACACTGCTGGTTAGAATGTAAACTGGTACAGCCACTATGGAGAACAGTATGGAGGTTCCTTTAAAAACTAAAAATAGAGCTACCATATCATTCAGCAATCCCACACCTGGACATATATCCAGAGAAAACCATCATTCGAAATGATACATACACACCAATGTTCATTGCACCACTATTTACAATAGCCAGGACAGGGAAGCAACCTAAATGTCCATCTGTGGAGGAATGGATAAAGAAGGTGTGGTACATATATACAATGCAATATTACTCAGCCCTAAAAAAGAACAAAATAATTCATTTGCAGCAATATGGATGGACCTAGAGATTGTCATACTGATTGAAGTAAGTCAGACAGAGAAAGTCACATATCATATGATATCGCTTGTATGTGGCATCTAAAAAATGGTACAAATGAACCTATTTACAAAACAGAAATAGAAACACAGGTATAGAAAACAAACTTATGGTTGGGGGGACAGGATAACCTGGGAGATTGGGACTGACATATACACAGTGCTATGTATAAAATAGATAACTAATGAGAACCTACTGTATAGCACAGGGAACTCTACTCAATACTCTGTAATTACCTTATGGGAATAGAATCTAGAAAAGTGTGGATATATGTATATGTATAACTGATTCACTTTGCTGTACAGCAGCAACTAACACAACATATTAAATCAACTATACTCCAATAAAAATTAAATAAATAAATACATAAATAAAATACCACCACCAAAAAAAAAAAAAAAAAAAAACCTAGGAGTAAACCTGACCAAGGAGGTGAAGGCCTTAAATGCTGAGAACTGTAAAACATTAATAAAGGAAATTAAAGAGGATTCAAAGAACTGGAAAGATATCCCATGCTCTTGGATTGACAGAATATTGTTAAAATGGCAGTACTACCCAAAGCAATCTACAGATTAAATGCAATCCCTATCAAATTACCCATGACATTTTTCACAGAACTAGAACTAATAATCCAAAATTTTACATGGAACCATAAAAGACCCAGAATTGCCAAATCAATGCTGAGGAAAAAAAAAAAAGCAGGAGGCAAAACCTCCCAGTCTTCAGACAATACTACAAAGCTACAGTAATCAAAACAGTGTGGTATTGGTACAAAGACAGACATATTGATCAATGGAACAGAATAGAGAGCCCAGAAATAAACCCACACACCTATGGTCAATTAATCCTTGAAAAAGGAGGCAAGAATATAAAATGGGAAAAAAGTCTCTTCAGCAAGTGATGCTGGGAAAGCTGGACAGCTGTATGCAAATCAATGAAGTTAGAACACACCCTACACTATGCACAAAAATAAACTCAAAATGTCTTAAAGGCTTACACATAAGACATGACACCATGAAACTCCTGGAAGAGAGCATAGGCAAAACATGCTGACATGAACTGTAGCAATGTTTTCTTAGGTCAGTCTCCCAAGGCAATAGAAATAAAACCAAAAATAAACAAATGGGACCTAATCAAACTTCCAACTTTTGCACAGAAAAGGAAACCATAAACAAAAGGACAACCTATGGACTGGGAGAAAATATTTGCAAACAATGCAACTGACAAGGATTTAATCTCCAAAATATACAAACAGTTCATACAACTCAACAACAAAAAAAATGAACAACCCAATTGAAAAATGGGCAAAAGACCTTAATAGACATCTTTCCAAAGAAGACATACAGATGGGCAGTAGGCACATGAAAAGGTGCTCAACATTGCTAGTTATTAGGGAAATGCAAATCAAAACTACAATGAGGTAGCACCTCACACTGGTCAGCATGGCCATCATTAAAAATCTACAAATTACAAATGCTGGAGAGGTTGTGGAGAAAAGTGAACCCTCCTACACTGCTGGTGGGAATGTAAGTTGGTGCAGTACTATGTAAAACAGTATGGAGGTTCCTTAAAAAACTAAAAATAGAGTTACCATATGATCCAGCAATCCCACTCCTGGGTGTATACCCAGACAAAACTATAATTCAAAAAGATACATGCACCCCTATATTCATAGCAGCACCATTCACAATAGCCAAGACATGGAAACACCTAAATGTCCATCAACAGATAAATAGATAAAGAAGATGTGGTACATATATATGATGCAATACTACTCAGCCATGAAAACGAACAAAATAATGCCATTTGCAGCAACATGGATGCAACTAGAGATTATCATACTAAGTGAAGTAAGCCAGAAAAAGAAAGACAAATACCATATGATATCACTTATATGTGGATTCTAAGATATGGCACAAATGAACCTATCTACAAAACAAAAAGAGACTCACAGATGGAGAACAGACTCGTGGTTGCCAAGAGGGGAGGGTTAGGGATGGACTGGGAGTTTGGGGTTAGTAGATGCCAACTATTACATTTAGGATGGATAAACAACAAGGTCCTACTGTATAGTACAGGGAACTATACCCAATCTCCTGGGATAAACCATAATGGAAAAGAATATAAAAAAGGAATGTATATGTGTGTAAAAAAAATAAGGTGTGTGTGTGTATGGTATGTATATATATATGTGTTTGTGTATGTATATATATATATACACACATACATATACACACACACACACAATGGAATGCTACTATAAAAAATTATGAAATTTTGCCATTTGCAGCAACATGGATGGACCTAGAGATTATCATACTAAGTAAGTCAGAAAGAGAAAGACAAATACTATATGATATCACTTACGTGTGGAATCTAAAATATGACACAAATAAACTTATTTACCAAACAGAAACAGACTCATGGACATACAAAACAAACTTATGGTTACCAAAGGGGAAAGGGGTTGGGGGAGGGATAAACTAGGAGTTGGGGATTAGCAGATACACACTACTATATGTAAACTAGATAAATCACAAAGTCCTACTGAATAGCATAGGGAACTATATTTAATATCTTGTAATAAACTATAATGGAAAAGAATATGAAAAAGAATATATATGTAACTGCATCACTTTGCTGTATACCAGAAACTAACACAGCATTGTAAATTAACTATACTTCAATTTAAAAAAAAAGCCATCAAAAAAAAATAGAATTCATTGAGTTGGCTACATAATCTCTACCACACTAAATATATTATGTGTCTGTGTGTGTGTTTGTGTGTGTGCACTCACACATAGCATCTTCAGGACATGGTCCAGAACTTTGATTAATACATATGGAATGGATGGAAACATTAAAGTTATTTTCCCAAGGAAAAAAAAAACTTACTGAACTCACACATTTTGTTTTCCCTTAGAATTTTTAAGGGATCTTTAGGAAACTGGAACTCTTAAGACATCAAGGTAGGGAGTCAGAAAGGAAATTCAATTTGAGTTAAAAAAAATATTCTTAGTGGAATAATTTTAACAAGGGATAAAAGAGGACACAGGAGATAGGAGATAGTATAATGAGAAATAGTAATAATGCTTCCAGCAATCATGGCTCGATGGGTGAACATAATCTGAGATTAGAAGACCCACCAGGGAGCTGCAAAGTTACAGGACTGCTTGATGAAATAATTTAATACCTACTGGCTCCAATAAACATCATGTACAAAGAATGCTCAGTGACCTGGCAGTCCTGCTAACCCAGAGCATGAGGGAATCTGCTTGAGGCAATGATAGTTCTTATATTTCACAAAGATTTTCCACAAGCCCCCTCTTTATTCCTCTTACTGTTTGCTTCAGCTTTACTCTATGCCCAGAGTGTTAATTAGTCCCTGATGCCACCGTCTGAAATTGCAGGAATAAAATAAGAAATAAAACATGATAACATGCAAAAATAAACTGGATACTATTATTATTAACACCTTGAATTTGTGTGGAACTTTATAGACGCCATGTTTCTTTTTGTTTGTTGATCCTCATACCAAACTAGGAGGTAGTTTTTGAAAAACAGGTGTTAAAAATAACAATAACTACTAATTTGTTACAATAAAAATGTTATAACCAGTGTAATTATGTTTACTCTTTGCCAGACTCATTTCATATGTTCATTAAGTTTTTAAATCACACAGCAGCCATATAAGGGTGAGAAATTGAGGCTTAGGGAGTATACACAACACACCAGCAATTGGGTGGAACCAGTATTTGAATCCAGGCCATTTGTCTTTGGGTCAGTGCTCTCATGTATCCACTGTCTGTCGTTGAGACAGTTTAAGGGTTAGTGTTTGTCCCTGATTTACGCATCTCAGTAACTAATTCCTCCCTTCCACTATACCAATCTGAAATGCTAAGAGTAGTTTTGTGCAAACTGGGTAACAGGTGTAGGCAGCCATATCAACCTTCCCTGAATTCCTCTAGCCTAGAGCAAGTCCTTTATCCATGGACGACAAGACCCTAAAACATCACTTCATTTGCACAGACTTCCTTCCAGGCAAATGGGGCAAGACACATTATCCCCAACTTAATACCCAGATCTCCAGGACCCTGCAGGGTGAAAGCATGAGCTGCCAAAACTAATCTTCGATTTATTTACATCAAAACCCAAGATAAGCCCAGGTAAACTTCACACCTGTCTTTCCCATCATGGGAAAGCAACCAAGTACACAGTGAGAATGTAATTCCATTTTCAATTGTTGGATGCCTCCTTGAAATACCAGCAATTGGGCCAATTAGCTCCAGTTGTTCAGATGGTATTAGATCCCTATCTGGTAACCATCAGAGTGAAACCAGTAATTCATTTCACACAGGCACTGCAGTGCCATCAGATAGTAATGCTTTTTAGTTACTGCCAACCTGGGGCGTTTTGAAATAGTGACCTCAAGATTTAAGCTGCAAAATTCCATTATCTATCCTCAAGCCAGACAGAGCTGAATTTTTGAAATATCCTATTAAGTTTTCTGCTCTGATAAAAATTCAGAGGCCCTTTTCATGTTAATCTCTCCATGGCAAATGAAATTTGCTGAGTGGTAGATTTAATTTGCTTCTATTTATGTAGTACTGCATTTTGGAAAAAAATAATTGCTCTCAATATCACTTTTTCAGTGGTACTAGAAAAACATCATAAAATTTAAGTCCTTTCTCCCATTTATTTCATTGTTTAGACTCCACACAGTAAATAGCTTATTCTTCACCTTTCGATCACTTTGGCATTTTAATTAAAATATAATTATCATTCAAAGGGTAATAATGCTCAAGTTTTGGTAATTGTCTATGCCAGGTCATTAGGTATATTTTTTAAAAGAAGCTGAAGTAATCTAAAATATTTAGTAAAAATATACCTTCTATGTATTTACTTAAGACAGGTATATCCTAGCATACTTTATTATTTCCCCAAGGCAACTTCCCCATTTTAATTATGTAATGAAATTGAGAAGGAGTGTATAAGAGAGAGAGCTCCCTATGGAATTTGTAATAATGAAATATAAATGTTTTCATTGTGGTAGATTTATAGAAAATCTATAGGATCTTGAAATAAAAGAAAATTGATGGCTCATATTTCTATCAAAAATGAACAAGGAAAAATAAATGTCTTTCAATAATAGAAGAGAGATTAATATTTCAAGCTCATATCCCTTGCACACACAACTTTTTTGTGTGTGATTTGGGGCCTGTATGTATGTTCTTACTTTGTTTTGGTGGATGATTTTGGAACTTTGAGGATGGTATTTGTCTGTTTTGTTTTTCTGACTGAAGTCAGTTAAAATGCTTACAGAGAGGAAGAGATGTCTAGGTCATGCTTAAACTACATACAATGCTTCAGTATTAGCTGCTTCTGAAAACAAAAGTTTATTTCTTCTCATTCTGCAGTCCAGTGTGGATTGGCTTGACTCAGCTTCCTAACTTCCCACTCTAGAAGTCAGGCTGACTAAGCAGCTCCCCTTCAAATGTTACAGGTTGCCTTAGTGGGGGCTAACACACAGACAATTAAAACCTTCAGTCCAGCAGAGGAATATATCACTTCTTTCCACAATGCATTGTCCAAAACAATTCACATGGGTTCATTCACTCCTTAGGGGAACAGGAAGTTTCATCCTGCTATATGTCCATAAGCAGAGAGCTAGACATATTTGGTTAACATCACTAATGACTACCCACAGGTAGTATTTGGTACGTATCACTATAACAATGCAGCAATTAGCAGTATTAGATTATATTGCTTTACATAAGACCGGAGATCAGGATCTTTATTGTGTCCAAGATAGTCTTAAATGTCCCCTCAGTTTGATTAAATTTTGGACAGGTTCCTTCCTGACTATATGCCCTGTCATCCCTTTTCTTAGGGCATTTACTTTATAAATTACTTTTAATTTCTATTGTAAATTCTTTCTCTATTCCTTCTCTCAGCCTCTTGCCAGTTTTAAAACCCAGGAATGTCTTTCTCAAGGATCTGGGAGACCTCCCTTGAAATGTAATCATCAAGGAAGATAGAGCCTCTGACTCCCCATCTCTGTGGGAGGGTGGGTGCCTAACTTCCATATGCACCATATGTACCTATTAGCAAACACAGATGGCCTAATCACATTGACCAACCAGTCTCCTAATGATCATCAATACTTTTCCACTAGCTTACCCCAGAGCTTAAATTTTTCTCTGCTTTTTGTTTCAGGAAAGTTGAATGCATTCTCTCTCCTATTTTGCAATACACTCATATAAAGTCTTCCTTGCCTATTTAACTCTGTTGGGTACAATTCTTCTTTAACTTCAGTAATCCTTTACTGGGCATCTGTGGTATGCAAGGCGCCATGCTAACTTTGGGAATGTATAATAATAACGGCTAACATTTAGAGAACACTTAATGCCTTGTGTAGCATACCCAGTGGGTACTTCACTGCATTCCTCAATCTGCATTTCTCAATTAATCACATGATACATTTACAATTATATCCTTTGTGTTATAAATGTGGAAAGTGAGGTATACAGGGTTTAATTAAAGAATTGCCTGGAGTTATCCAGTTAGGAGGTGACATGGCCAGAAGTCCTATTTGAATACAATGAAAAATGTTTAATCCTGTCCGTTACAGGCTCATAGTTTATTAGAACAGACATTTAAAGAAAAAAGACAAGAAGGGCTTTAAAGAAGACATGTATGTTCATGATGCTGTGAAAAGACCTTATCTAATGGAATAGAAGGAAAAGAGTCTAGGGAAAGATATCCAGAGGAGGAAATATTTCATCTGAATCTTGAACACAGCCTGTAATTCTCTTTCATAGTTTGAGCTGAGGGAAAAGATCATTCAAAGACAAGGAGACTCAAAAAGTCACAGTGCTTTTGGAAAACAAGAAATAGTTTAATATAGCCACGGTGAAGGAGTTGGAGAAGAAGCTGTAAATTTTATCTGTTGCTTTTTGGATTACTATACTATCTACTGAGTACATTTTTTTGTGTCTGACACTTTCATGTCTTATATTCAACATTATTTAAAGTGCCTACTATGTACATGCTAGAGCATTTATAGGTTCTGAAGATAGAGCAGAAGCCAAGCAGACATTGTTTTTGCATTCTTGAGCTTATAATGAGAAAAACAGAAGGCACATGAACTTAAAGAATAGAAATTTAGCTAATTACAATGGTAAGTGTAATACAAAATGTAGTAGCATAAAGGAATAAAATGTAACAGATGGAAAATATTTTCTGTAGTGTAGTCAGTGGAATATAGTCTGTCTTTATGAACGGAGCATGTGGAAAGAGACATGAATGATATGAAGGATCAAAGCAGAGATAACAGCATGTGGGAAGGAATTCTGGTGGAAATGAACACTTTCGGGCCTGTCCTGTTGGAAAAGTAGCAAGAAACATTGGGTTCTTAGAAATGTGGGCAGCATGGTAAAGTCAGAGAAGTGGGCAGGGGGTAGATCATATTGGAAATGTAGGTTAGCATAAACGAAATGGATTTTATTTTAACTGGAATATGAAAGCATTGGAAGGTTTTGAATAGGATGGTGACGTGACTGAATTTTATGAAATAATAACTCTGGTTGTGAACACAGGGAGAAATCGAATCTAGTGTCAAGAGCTGAAATAGGGACATTAATTGGGCAGCTGTGTCAGTGCACCAGGTGGGAGATGATGGTAGGTTGGATGGGACACAGAGTCAGGGGAAAGTGGTGATATTTGGAATACATTTTAAAGCTGAACTAACAGGAATTGCAGAGGGACTGGATATAGTATGAGATTAAGAGAGGAATCAAGATTAAATTTATTTTGGCAGAATTATGGTCCTATTTTCTGAGATGCTAATAATTCAGAGATGAGCAATGTGAAGTAATAAAATTTAAAAGTCTGGGTTTGAATATATTAATTTGGGGGGATATAGCACTTAAAAGATAGTTATTAAGTACCCATGATGAGATTTCATATAGGAAGTTGAATATTTAGTCTAAAGCTCAAGGGAGTCACCAGAATAGTAATGTTATTTAAGACTGTGAGATTAAATGAAGCAACTTAAGAGGTTAATACAGAGGGAAAAGCAAATTGGGTTTATTCTTGGCCCTATTTTCTGTTTAATTTCAAAGTGCTATTCTAAATACTTTGAAGAACTGATTAAATGAGATAATAAATGTCTACTTATTTGATCATTACAAAACTCTAGATGATAGATAATGTTATTACCCATATTATACAAAGAAGAAAACTGCAACTCAGAGAAATAAAGTAAATTGAACAAGGTTGCACAACTATTACAGGCTGGGATGCAAAACCAGATCTGACATTTCTCAAAGCCTGCTTTATACTGTGCTACTTAAAGAATCTTATATGGCCAGTAATAGCATCACTATTCTAATGGCCAGGGCTTACCTGAATGGTAATGGAGCATCTATCTTCACCAGAGAGCACACAGAGTCTGGGCAAGTCCACAGTATATATATCCAAGATGAAGCCTTGGTGTTGTTACCTTCCTGCAGCCCTCAGATCCCAAGACACACTTCTGTACCATTTATTAGAGCTCTCCTCCCAGTTTACAGATACTGACTATTTTCTGTTATACCTTTGATTGAAATTTCCATGAAATCCCTATTGTAAGCCAAATATGTAGCACAATCTCTGCCTTAAGTTAGTACTTGTTCAGTGAAAGGATGAATGTTCCCTTTTAATATGCAATTTCTCTCCTGGTTTTATATGTTAAAAATCCCTGCTTCCCTGTTTCTTTTTCCTATTTTAAGATCTTTGTAGGAAATTAACCTTGATTGCTCTTAGTAGGCCAGCTCACCATCTGGAAGTTGACTTTCATTGAGCAAATTTGTCTCAACAATGGAAGGAAACTATAATTCTCTCTCCAGGGCTTGGACTCTCAAAGAAAAGACAGCCAAATTATGTTCCTGGCTTGTTAAAAGGCACATTCCCAGACTTCAACCCCCAAAAGATTTAGAATTAGGAAGTCTTTAAGGAGCACTCCAGGCAATCATTAAACCACTTTAAGATTGAAAACCTATACCCTATCTTCTGAGATTTGCTTAAAGGGGCCTGATAATCCCCGCTTTGTATTGATTGGGAAAGTTTTTCCCTTAGCCACTTCTCTAAAGCTCATACTTGGAGTTGACATTGTTAGACCTGACATTCAGCTGCTATTCTTACTAGAAGTGCAACCATCTATGAATTTCTTACCCATTCTAGGTTTATTTCCATTTCTTTGAAATGAATTACCTCCTATTGTCTCAACACTTAAAGATAGTTACTATTTTGCCCTTTATAAAGACTGATCAATGGGCTTAACATGTAGAGCACTCAGTAAATGGTAGAAATCATCATAGATTTTGTTTATTATTAGTAGTAATAGCTTATATGGCCTGGCCAGGTAGACACGTGTTATTTGTAGAGGTGCCCAGAACAATCCATCTTGTGAACGAGAGTCTTTCCTTTAGTCATTATACTGCCCCTGTAGGCTTTAAGTTCTAAGCAGGATCATATAAAATTGCTAAGGGATAAATGGAATAAAGATGCAAATTGTATGTTAAAGTGCAAGAAAGCACTTGGCTTTTTGTGCTATTTGAAGAATTGCTTTGCTGCTTGAGAATAGGGCAGACACACTCATTAAACCCTGTACTGCTTCTCTAACAACCACAGCTATATCCAGGTAGACTATAAAATAGTGGTTCTAAAGGTTCTTTCTAGTGCAACCTGAGTAACTGGAAATAGACTCTAGGTCAAATACTTGCAATTATATCTTTTAGAAACCTATGTGGAGTTGGGGCATCTGTGCAAAATAGCAAAGTAAGCCCAGTGATCATGAACTTCTGAAATGATGAGGAAACATCTTCCTGTCTCCTAGCCACACCCTGCACAGAGTGTTGAATCCTGTCATTCTTACTCCTACCTAGGATAATCCTCCGGGCTTACTTCATTTGGGATTCAGGAGGTGGTGGAAGGCAGCACTCAAATATACCTTTGGTTTACTTGTATCTAAGAGTCTTTCTTCTCTATTTAGAAGTGAATCTGTTTAGAGAAAAAGAATCTGCTAAAAGTTTTGTCTTTGGAACTTGGAACTAAAACTTTAACAAAAAAATCATGTTTACCTAAAGCATTCTGAGACAACTTAGTTAGAAAAACTTAAGTTTTCACAAATGGAAGTAAAAATAGTAGAAGTTGTAAATTAGGCTAAATATCAGATCCAAGGAAAAATGTTAAATGATAGAATGAGATTAAGAATATGGGGCAAGAATATGGGAAAGGAAATAGTTAATCAAGTCCTGGAAGCACAAAGAGTCCCATACAGGATAAATCCAAGGAGAAACACGCCAAGACACATATTAATCAAACTATTAAAATTTAAATATAAAGAAAACATATTAAAAGCAGCAAGGGAAAAACAACAAATAACACACAAGGGAATCCCTGTAAGGTTAACAGCTGATCTTTCAGCAGAAACTCTGCAAGCCAGAAGGGAGTGGCAGGACATATTTAAAGTGATGAAGGAGAAAAACCTACAACCAAGATTACTCTACCCAGCAAGGATCTCATTCAGATGAACCTAGTGGCAAGACGGGAATAAAGACACAGACCTACTAGAGAATGGACTTGAGGATACGGGGAGGGGGAAGGGTAAGCTGGGACAAAGTGAGACAGTGGCATGGACATATATACACTACCAAACGTAAAATAGATAGCTAGTGGGAAGCAGCAGCATAGCACAGGGAGATCAGCTCTGTGCTTTGTGACCACCTAGAAGGGTGGGATAGGGAGGGTGGGAGGGAGGGAGATGCAAGAGGGAAGAGATATGGGAACATATGTATATGTATAACTGATTCACTTTGTTATAAAGCAGAAACTAACACACCATTGTAAAGCAATTATACTCCAATAAAGATGTTAAAAAAAAAAAAGAATATGGGGCAAGAACCTATGGTCAATTAATCTACGACAAAGGAGGCAAGAATATACATTGGAGAAGAGACAGTCTCTTCAATAAGTGGTGCTGGGAAAACTGGACAGCTACATGTAAAAGAATGAAATCAGAACATTCTCTAACACCATATACAAAGAAAAACTCAAAATGGATTAAAGACCTAAATGTAAGACCAGATACTATAAAGCTCCTAGAGGAAAACATAGGAAGAACACTCTTTGACATAAATCGCAGCAATATCTTTTTGGACCATCTCCTAGAGTAATGGAAATAAGAACAAAAATAAACAAATGGGACCCAATTAAACTTAAAAGCTCTTGCACAGCAAAGGAAACCATAAACAAAAGGAAAAGACAACCTACAGAATGGGAGAAAATATTTGCAAACAATGTGACGGACAAGAGATTAATTTCCAAAATATACAAATAGCTCATACAGATCAATATATTAAAAAAAAAAACAACAACAACCCAATCAAAAAGTGGGCAGAATATCTAAATAGACATTTCTCCAAAGAACATACACAGATGACAAACAAGCACATGAAAAAATTCTCAACATCACTAAATATTAGAGAAAGCAAATCAAAACTACAATGAGGTATAACCTCACACTGGTCAGAATGGCCATTATCAAAAAATCTACAAATAATAAATGCTGGAAAGGGTGTGGAGAAAAGGGAACTCTCCTACATTCTTGGTGGGAATGTAAATTGGTGAGTCACTATGGAGAACAGTATAGAGGTTCCTTAAACTAAAAATAAAGTTGCCATATGATCCAGCAATCCCACTCCTGGGCATACACCTGGAGAAAACTCTAATTTGAAAAGACACAACTCCCCAACTCATTCTACGAGGCCACCATCACCCTGATACCAAAACCAGACAAAGATGTCACAAAGAAAGAAAACTACAGGCCAATATCACTGATGAACATAGATGCAAAAATCCTCACCAAAATACTAGCAAACAGAATCCAACAGCACATTAAAAAGATTATACACCATGATCAAGTGGGGTTTACTCCAGGAATGCAAGGATTCTTCAATATATGCAAATCAATCAACGTGATACATCATATTAACAAATTGAAGGAGAAAAACCATATGATCATCTCAATAGATGCAGAGAAAGCTTTCGACAAAATTCAACATCCATTTATGATAAAAGCCCTGCAGAAAGTAGGCATAGAGGGAACTTTCCTCAACATAATAAAGGCCATATAAGACAAACCCACAGCCAACATTGTCCTCAATGGTGAAAAACTGAAACCATTTCCACTAAGATCAGGAACAAGACAAGGTTGCCCACTCACACCACTATTATTCAACATAGTTTTGGAAGTGTTAGCCACAGCAATCAGAGAAGAAAAAGAAATAAAAGGAATCCAAATTGGAAAAGAAGAAGTAAAGCTGTCACTGTTTGCAGATGACATGATACTATACATAGAGAATCCTAAAACTGCCACCAGAAAACTCCTAGAGCTAATCAATGAATTTGGTAAAGTAGCAGGATACAAAATTACTGCACAGAAATCTCTTGCATTCCTATATACTAATGATGAAAAATCTGAAAGTGAAATTAAGTAAACACTCCCGTTTACCATTGCAACAAAAAGAATAAAATATTTAGGAATAAACCTACCTAAGGAGACAAAAGACCTGTATGCAGAAAATTATAAGACACTGATGAAAGAAATTAAAGATGATACAAATAGATGGAGAGATTTACCATGTTCTTGGATTGGAAGAATCAACATTGTGAAAATGACTCTACTACCCAAAGCAATCTACAGATTCAATGCAATCCCTATCAAACCAGCACTGGCATTTTTCACAGAACTAGAACAAAAAATTTCACAATTTGTATGGAGACACAAAAGACCCTGAACAGCCAAAGCAATCTTGAGAACGAAAAATGGAGCTGGGGGAATCAGGCTCCCTGACTTCAGACTGTATTACAAAGCTACAGTAATCAAGACAGTTTGGTACTGGCACAAAAACAGAAATATAGATCAATGGAACAGGATAGAAAGCCCAGAGATAAACCCACGCACATATGGTCACCTTATCTTCGATAAAGGAGGCAAGCATATACAGTGGAGAAAAGACAGCCTCTTCAATAAGTGGTGCTGGGAAAATTGGACAGGTACATGTAAAAGTATGAAATTAGAACACTCCCTGACACCATACACAAAAATAAACTCAAAATGAATTAAAGACCTAAGTGTAAGGCCAGACACTATCAAACTCTTAGAGGAAAACATAGGCAGAACACTCTATGACATACATCACAGCAAGATCCTTTTTGACCCAGCTCCTAGAGAAATGGAAATAAGAACACAAATAAACAAATGGGACCTAATGAAACTTAAAAGCTTTTGCACAGCAAAGGAAACCATAAACAAGACCAAAAGACAACCCTCAGAATGGGAGAAAATATTTGCAAATGAAGCAACAGACAAAGGATTAATCTCCAAGATTTACAAGCAGCTCATGCAGCTCAATAACAAAAAAACAAACAACCCAATCCAAAAATGGGCAGAAGACCTAAATAGACATTTCTCCAAAGAAGATATACAGATGGCCAACAGACACATGAAAGAATGCTCAACATCATTAATCATTAGAGAAATGCAAATCAAAACTACAATGAGGTATCATCTCACACCGGTCAGAATGGCCATGATCAAAAAATCTAGAAACAATAAATGCTGGAGAGGGTGTGGAGAAAAGGGAACACTCTTGCACTGTTGGTGGGAATGTAAATTGATATAGCCACTATGGAGAACAGTATGGAGGTTCCTTAAAAAACTACAAATGGAACTACCATACGACCCAGCAATCCCACTACTGGGCATATACCCTGAGAAAACCATAATTCAAAAAGAGTCATGTACCAAAATGTTCATTGCAGCTCTATTTACAATAGCCAGGACATGGAAGCAACCTAAGTGTCCATCATTGGATGAATGGATGAAGAAGATGTGGCACATATATACAATGGAGTATTACTCAGCCATAAAAAGAAATGAAATGGAGGTATTTTTAATGAGGTGGATGGAGTTAGAGTCTGTCATACAGAGTGAAGTAAGTCAGAAAGAGAAAAACAAATACAGTATGCTAACATATATATATGGAATCTAAGGAAAAAAAAAAAAAAAGGTCATGAAGAACCTAGTGGGAAGATGGGAATAAAGACACAGACCTACTAAAGAATGGACTTGAGGATATGGGGAGGGGGAGGGGTGAGATGTGACAGGATGAGAGAGTGTCATGGACATATATACACTACCAAATGTAAAATAGATAGCTAGTGGGAAGCAGCCGCATAGCACAGGGAGATCAGCTTGGTGCTTTGTGACCACCTAGAGGGGTGGGATGGGGAGGGTGGGAGGGAAGGAGATGCAAGAGGGAAGAGATATGGGAACATATGTATATGTATAACTGATTCACTTTGTTATAAAGCAGAAACTAACACACCATTGTAAAGCAATTATACTCCAATAAAGATGTTTAAAAAAAAAAAAGAAAAAAGAAAAGAAAAGACACATGCTCCCCAATGTTCACTGCAGCACTATTTACAATAGCCAAGACATGGAAGCAACCTAAATGTCTATTGACAAATAAGTGGATAAAGAAGATGTGGTACATATACACAATGGAATATTATCAACCATTAAAGATAATGAAATGCCATTTGCAGCACTGTGGATGGACCTGGAGATTATCATACCAAGTGAATTAAGCCAGACAGAGAAAGACAAATATCATATGATATTACTTACATGTGGAATCTAAAAACAAAACAAAACAAAAAAGATACAAATGAACGTATTTACAAAACAGAAATAAACCTACAGACAAAGAAAGCAAACTTATGGTTACTAAAGGAGAAAGGTGTGGGGGGGGGATGAATTAGGAGTTTGAGATTAACGTATACACACTACTATATGTAAACTAGATAGCCAACAAAGACCTACTGTATAGCACAGGGAACTATACTCAATATTTTGTAATAACCTTTAAGGTAAAAGAATCTGAAAAAGAATATATATATATATGTATAACTGAATCACTGTGCTGTACACCTGAAACTAACACAACAATGTAAATCAACTGTACTTCAATTTAAGAAAAAGAAATAACCAATTAAAAAAAGAAACACAGGGGGCTGGGAGCTGAGGCTCGGGCTTCGGTCGGATCGCAGGGAGAGGACTGGGCTTGGAGGCGTGAACACAGCCTGAAGGGGTTAGCGCACCACAGCTGGCCGGGAGGGAGTCCGGGAAAAAGTCTGCAGCTGCCGAAGAGGCAAGAGACTTTTTCTTGCCTCTTTCTTTCGCGGCGCAAGGAGAGGGGATTCAGAGCGCCACCTAAACGAACTCCAGAGACGGGCGCGAGCGGCGGCGATCAGCGCGGACCCCAGAGACGGGCGTGAGACGCTGGGGCTGCTGCTGCTGCCACCAAGAAGCCTGTGTGCGAGCACAGGTCACTCTCCACACCGCCCCTACCGGGAGCCTGTGCAGCCCGCCACGGCCAGGGTCCCGTGATCCGGGGACAACTTTCCCGGGAGAACGCACGGCGCGCCTCGGGCTGGTGCAATGTCACGCCGGCCTCTGCCGCTGCAGGCTCGCCCCGCCTCCTCTGTACCCCTCCCTCCCCCCGGCCTGAGTGAGCCAGAGCCCCCGAAGCAGCTGCTCCTTTAACCCCGTTCTGTCTGAGCGAAGAACAGATGCCCTCAGGCGACCTACACGCAGAGGTGGGTCCAAATCCAAAGCTGAACCCCGGGAGCTGTGCGAACAAGGAAGAGAAAGGGAAATCTCTCCCAGCAGCCTCAGAAGCAGCGGATTAAAACTCCACAAACAACTTGATGTGCCTGCATCTGTTGAATACCTGAATAGACAACAAATCATCCCAAATTCAGGAGGTGGACTTTGGGAGCAGGATATATTAATTTTTCCCCTTTTCCTTTTTTTGTGAGTGTATATGTATATGCTTCTGGGTGAGATTTTGTCTGTATAGCTTTGCTTTAAAATAACTTTATTTTACTTCACTATATTATAGCCTCTTTCTTTCCTTCTTTCTATTTTTTCTCCCTTTTACTCTGAGCCATGTGGATGAAAGGCTCTTGGTGCTCCAGCCAGGCATCAGGGCTGTGCCTCTGAGGTGGGAGAGCCAACTTCAGGACACTGGTCCACAAGAGACCTCCCAGCTCCACGTAATACCAAATGGCAAAAATCTCTCAGAGATCTCCATCTCAACATCAAGACCCAGCATCACTCAACGACCAGCAAGCTACAGTGCTGGACACCCTATGCCAAACAACTAGCAAGACAGGAACACAGCCCCATCCATTAGCAGAGAGGCTGCCTAAAATCATAATAAGACCACAGACACCTCAAAACACACCACCAGACGGGGACGTGCCCACCAGAAAGACAAGATCCAGCCTCATCCACCAGAACTCAGGCACTAGTTCCCTCCACCAGGAAGCCTACACAACCCACTGAACCAACCTAAGCCACTGGGGACAGATACCAAAAACAACGGGAACTACGAACCTGCAGCCTGTGAAAAGGAGACCCCAAACACAGTAAGATAAGCAAAATGAGATGACAGAAAAACACACAGCAGATGAAGGAGCAGGGTCAAAACACACCAGACCTAACAAATGAAGAGGAAATAGGTAGTCTACCTGAAAAAGAATTCAGAATAATGATAGTAAGGATGATCCAAAATCTGGGAAATAGAATACACAAAATGCAAGAAACATTTAACAAGGATGTAGAAGAACTAAAGAGGAACCAAGCAACGATGAAAAACACAATAAATGAAATTAAAAATACTCTAGATGGGATCAATAGCAGAATAACTGAGGCAGAAGAAAGGATAAGTGACCTGGAAGATAAAACGGTGGAAATAACTACTGCAGAGCAGGATAAAGAAAAAAGAATGAAAAGAACTGAGGACAGTCTCAGAGACCTCTGGGACAACATTAAATGCACCAACATTCGAATTATAGGGGTCCCAGAAGAAGAAGAGAAAAAGAAAGGGACTGAGAAAATATTTGAAGAGATTATAGTTGAAAACTTCCCTAATATGGGAAAGGAAACAGTTAATCAAGTCCTGGAAGCACAGAGAGTCCCATACAGGATAAACCCAAGGAGAAACACGCCAAGACACATATTAATCAAACTGTCAAAAATTAAATATAAAGAAAATATATTAAAAGCAGCAAGGGAAAAACAACAAATAACACACAAGGGAATTCCCATAAGGTTAACATCTGATCTTTCAGCAGAAACTCTGCAAGCCAGAAGGGATTGGCAGGATATACTTAAAGTGATGAAGGAGAAAAACCTACAACCAAGATTACTCTACCCAGCAAGGATCTCATTCAGGTGTGATGGAGAAATTAAAACCTTTACTGACAAGCAAAAGCTGAGAGAGTTCAGCACCACCAAACCAGCTTTACAACAAATGCTAAAGGAACTTCTCTAGGCAAGAAACACAAGAGAAGGAAAACACCTACAATAACAAACCCAAAACATTTAAGAAAATGGGAATAGGAACATACATATCGATAATTACCTTGAATGTAAATGGATTAAATGCTCCCACCAAAAGACACAGGCTGGCTGAATGGATACAAAAACAAGACCCATATATATGCTGTCTACAAGAGACCCACTTCAGACCTAGAGACACATACAGACTGAAAGTGAGGGGATGGGAAAGGATATTCCATGCAAATGGAAATCAAAAGAAAGCTGGAGTAGCGATTCTCATCTCAGACAAAATAGACTTTAAAATAAAGACTATTACAAGAGACAAAGAAGGACACTATATAATGATCAAGGGATCGATCCAAGAGGAAGGTATAGCAATTGTAAATATTTATGCACTCAACATAGGAGCACCTCAGTACATAAGGCAAATACTAACAGCCATAAAAGGGGAAATCGACAGCAACACAATCATAGTAGGGGACTTTAACACCCCACTTTCACCAATGGACAGATCATCCAAAATGAAAATAAATAAGGAAACACAAGCTTTAAATGATACATTAAACAAGATGGACTTAATTGATATTTATAGGACATTCCACCCAAAAACAACAGAATACACATTTTTCTCAAGTGCTCATGGAACATTCTCCAAGATAGATCATATCTTGGGTCACAAATCAAGCCTTGGTAAATTTAAGAAAATTGAAATCGTATCAAGTATCTTTTCTGACCACAAGGCTATGAGACTAGATATCAATTACAGGAAAAGATCTGTAAAAAATACAAACACATGGAGGCTACACAATACACTACTTAATAACGAAGTGATCACTGAAGAAATCAAAGGGGAAATCAAAAAATACCTAGAAACAAATGACAATGGAGACACGATGACCCAAAACCTATGGGATGCAGCAAAAGCAGTGCTAAGAGGGAAGTTTATAGCAATACAAGCCTACCTCAAGAAACAGGAAACATCTCGAATAAACAACCTAACCTTGCACCTAAAGCAATTAGAGAAAGAAGAGCAAAAAAACCCCAAAGCTAGCAGAAGGAAAGAAATCATAAAGATCAGGTCAGAAATAAATGAAAAAGAAATGAAGGAAACAATAGCAAAAATCAATGAAACTAAAAGCTAGTTCTTTGAGAAGATAAACAAAATTGATAAACCATTAGCCAGACTCATCAAGAGAAAAAGGGAGAAGACTCAAATCAATAGAATTAGAAATGAAAAAGGAGAAGTAACCACTGACACTGCAGAAATACAAAAGATCATGAGAGATTACTACAAGCAACTCTATGCCAATTAAATGGACAACCTGGAAGAAATGGACAGATTCTTAGAAATGCACAAACTGCCGAGACTGAACCAGGAAGAAATAGAAAATATGAACAGACCAATCACAAGCACTGAAATTGAAACTGTGATTAAAAACCTTCCAACAAACAAAAGCCCACGACCAGATGGCTTCACAGGCGAATTCTATCAAACATTTAGAGAAGAGCTAACACCTATCCTTCTCAAACTCTTCCAAAATATTGCAGAGGGAGGAACACTCCCCAACTCATTCTACGAGGCCACCATCACCCTGATACCAAAACCAGACAAAGATGTCACAAAGAAAGAAAACTACAGGCCAATATCACTGATGAACATAGATGCAAAAATCCTCACCAAAATACTAGCAAACAGAATCCAACAGCACATTAAAAGGATCATACACCATGATCAAGTGGGGTTTATCCCAGGAATGCAAGGATTCTTCAATATACGCAAATCAATCAATGTGATACACCATATTAACAAATTGAAGGAGAAAAACCATATGATCATCTCAATAGATGCAGAGAAAGCTTTCGACAAAATTCAACACCCATTTATGATAAAAGCCCTGCAGAAAGTAGGCATAGAGGGAACTTTCCTCAACATAATAAAGGCCATATATGACAAACCCACAGCCAACATTGTCCTCAATGGTGAAAAACTGAAACCATTTCCACTAAGATCAGGAACAAGACAAGGTTGCCCACTCTCAGCACTATTATTCAACATAGTTTTGGAAGTGTTAGCCACAGCAATCAGAGAAGAAAAAGAAATAAAAGGAATCCAAATTGGAAAAGAAGAAGTAAAGCTGTCACTGTTTGCAGATGACATGATACTATACATAGAGAATCCTAAAGATGCTACCAGAAAACTCCTAGAGCTAATCAATGAATTTGGTAAAGTAGCAGGATACAAAATTAATGCACAGAAATCTCTTGCATTTCTATACACTAATGACGAAAAATCTGAAAGTGAAATTAAGAAAACACTCCCGTTTACCATTGCAACATAAAGAATAAAATATCTAGGAATAAACCTACCTAAGGTGACAAAAGACCTGTATGCAGAAAATTATAAGACACTGATGAAAGAAATTAAAGATGATACAGATAGATGGAAATATATACCATGTTCCTGGATTGGAAGAATCAACATTGTGAAAATGAGTCTCCTACCCAAAGCAATCTACAGATTCAATGCAATCCCTATCAAACTACCACTGGCATTTTTCACAGAACTAGAACAAAAAATTTCACAATTTGTATGGAAACACAAAAGACCCCGAATAGCCAAAGCAATCTTGAGAACGAAAAATGGAGCTGGGGGAATCAGGCTCCCTGACTTCAGACTATATTACAAAGCTACAGTAATCGAGACAGTTTGGTACTGGCACAAAAACAGAAATATCGATCAATGGAACAGGATAGAAAGCCCAGAGATAAACCCACGCACATATGGTCACCTTATCTTTGATAAAGGAGGCAAGCATATACAGTGGAGAAAAGACAGCCTCTTCAATAAGTGGTGCTGGGAAAATTGGACAGATACATGTAAAATTATGAAATTAGAACACTCCCTGACACCATGCACAAAAATAAACTCAAAATGTATTAAAGACCTAAGTGTAAGGCCAGACACTATCAAACTCTTAGAGGAAAACATAGGCAGAACACTCTATGACATACATCACAGCAAGATTCTTTTTGACCCAGCTCCCAGAGAAATGGAAATAAGAACACAAATAAACAAATGGGACCTAATGAAACTTAAAAGCTTTTGCACAGCAAAGGAAACCATAAACAAGACCAAAAGACAACCCTCAGAATGGGAGAAAATATTTGCAAATGAAGCAACTTACAAAGGATTAATCTCCAAGATTTACAAGCAGCTCATGCAGCCCAATAACAAAAAAACGAACAACCCAATCCAAAAATGGGCAGAAGACCTAAATAGACATTTCTCCAAAGAAGATATACAGATGGCCTACAGACACATGAAAGAATGCTCAACATCATTAATCATTAGAGAAATGCAAATCAAAACTACAATGAGATATCATCTCACACCGGTCAGAATGGCCATCATCAAAAAATCTAGAAACAATAAATGCTGGAGAGGGTGTGGAGAAAAGGGAACACTCTTGCACTGTTGGTGGGAATGTAAATTGATACAGCCACTATGGAGAACAGTATGGAGGTTCCTTAAAAAACTACAAATGGAACTACCATACGACCCAGCAATCCCACTACTGGGCATATACCCTGAGAAAACCATAATTCAAAAAGAGTCATGTACCAAAATGTTCATTGCAGCTCTATTTACAATAGCCAGGACATGGAAGCAACCTAAATGCCCATCAACAGATGAATGGATAAAGAAGATGTGGCACATATATACAATGGAATATTACTCAGCCATAAAAAGAAATGAAATGGAGGTATTTTTAATGAGGTGGATGGAGTTAGAGTCTGTCATACAGAGTGAAGTAAGTCAGAAAGAGAAAAACAAATACAGTATGCTAACACATATATACGGAATCTAAGGAAAAAAAAAAAAAGGCCATGAGGAACCTAGTGGCAAGATGGGAATAAAGACACAGACCTACTAGAGAATGGACTTGAGGATATGGGGAGGGGGTGGGGTGAGATGTGACAGGGTGAGAGAGTGTCATGGACATATATACACTACCAAATGTAAAATAGACAGCTAGTGGGAAGCAGCTGCATAGCACAGGGAGATCAGTTCGGTGCTTTGTGACCACCTAGAGGGGTGGGATGGGGAGGGTGGGAGGGAGGGAGATGCAAGAGGGAAGAGATATGGGAACATATTGTATATGTATAACTGATTCACTTTGTTATAAAGCAGAAGCTAACACACCATTGTAAGGCAATTATACTTCAATAAAGATGTTTAAAAAAAAAAAAAAAAAGAAACACAATGAATCACACAGGAAAATATCCACACATTATTATATGGATAAAGCAGATGATAAGATATATGTACTCTATGGTCTTCTTTTTGTAAACAAAGTCAATTAACAATGCTTGGGATAAAAAAAAGACCAGAAGGATAAACACCCGAATTTTAAGAAAGTAATTGCCTCTGGGTGGTGGAATAAAAAGGGTTTAAATTTTTTTTCTTAAAAAAAGAAAATAGGGGGCAAGGTATTTTAAGATATTACAGATGAAGTTATGCTAAATATCAGATCCAAGGACAAGGGTTAAATGATGAGATGAGATTAAGAATAGGGGGCAAGATACATTAAAACATTATAGATTAGTACAAGTCGCTTAAGATTTAGGCTATTGGGAGAACCTTACAGAAACCTGCAACATGTGCTTAGGGATAAAAATATCTAACCAATTTTGAGCCTCTATTATCTACTAGCCACTGCTTTAAATATTTTACATATAATCTCTCATTTAATATCAAGAGTATCTATTTGAGATATTTGGCAAACCGCGGTGCAAAGAGGCAAATTCAATTGTAGCCCCACGTCTGTCTTTAGAGACTTGCTGTTCAATAGAATTATGTGTGGTGATGGAAATATTTACAATCTGTTCTGTCCGATATGGTAGCCATGAGTCCTATGTGGCTATTAAACACTTGAACGCAGCTACTGTAACTGAGCTAACAGCCACATGTGGCTAGTGGCTTCTGTATTGGACAGTACAGCTCCAGAGACCAAGCTCTTATCCACAATGTCATGGGACCAACTTTTGGCAAATAAGTCTGTGGTACCAGGTAGTGCAATATCCACTTTTGCAATGACACCTGAAACCTAAAAAAGGAGCTGGTCATTAAAAGATGCCAGGAAACAATATTCCAGATTTACAAAAAGAAAATAGCGAGGAAAAAATTAGATATCTAAGCTGAGAATTCTCCTTGACTTCTGTGGACCTGAGAAAAGGTTAAAATGAGATGGAGCTGGGAAGGTCAGCAAAAAACTGTGCAAGCAAACGTTTAGCTACAGTAAAGGGAGTGACTGCTTCCCCTGAGCGTATTCTTCAAGGAAGTCAACTTTCGACTATGTTTTTTGTTTGTTTGTTTGTTTTAGTTTATGTATTATTTAGGGTAACACTGGCTACTGTAACAAATGCCTCAAAAATGTATATTTGTTCACACATGAAAAAAGTTTATTTTTACTCACCTAAAATCAAAATGAGCAGGCAACTCTATTCCAAGTGGTAAAGACAGAGCTTGGCCCCTTCTTTCTTGTGGCTTGCCACTTTCAGTGAGACTAGTGTATTATATTATGTCATACTCAGGAAGGGAATAAAGAACGTCAAGGGTCCATAGACTATTTTGTGAGCTATCCCCGGTTGTAGTGAGTATCAATTCTGCTTAAATAACATGGCCTTGTCACCTGATGACCAGAGTAGTTGGCAAATTTAGGTTAGCAGTAGATCCAAAAAAAGATAAAACAGATTTGATGCACAGCTATACTCTCAGCCACGTGCTAGTTGTGGCTTAAACCTATGATGAAATATTGGGAGAGGCAGCTTGAAATACACAAGAGAAATATTATTTTGAGACCAAAACATACAAAAGATAATCAACAGATTATACTTAACTTATGTGATCACTCTGCCTTCCAGAATTTCCAGGTGCTCAATTTAATGCTTTTGATATTAGAATTTGGAATTTTAGTACTTGTAGGCCAAGATACTGAAGACACAAGATTAGGACAAAAAGCATGTATGTGGCAATCAATAAGCTGAACCAGACTGGGGCCTGTGAGTGATGCAGAATATGATAAGAGATTAAGAAATAAAGGAGTATGTCGGAGTAACCCTGGAGAACCTGGGCTAGCCATGCTTCTGCACACTTGTTTCACTTACCATCATGCACTCAGGAACATTCTTACAGAATTATTCCCCATGCTTGGATAGTACTTTCCTTTTGGCAGAAGTTATTTATTTTAACAAGATCTTGGAGGACAAATCACCTTAAAATGCTCTTGGGACGTTGAGCAAAGACTCAGCCGTAGTTAGAAAGAAATAACAAATGTAAAACAGAGAGTCACGGGTGCTAAGAACTGGGGGAGAGTGGGAATCTTCTCTTTTAATACATACATACAGTAGTAGAGTATAATTGTTAGGAGCAGAGGTTTTATAACCAGAAATTAATTTCACATTTTAGTACAACTATTAACTGTTTAACCTTGGAAATATTAGTCTCAGTTTTCTCATGCATGGAGGAAGAGTAAGAAATCTCCCATATTGTTATTTTGAAGGTTAAATGAGTTAATATGTGAACAACACTGAGATGACTGTATGCCCTATCCATGTCATTATTTTTAGTAGCTTCCGATTATAAGCGAGGGATATCACATCCCAAGAGTTGGAATAAATTACGAAGCTCAAACAGCAGGACCGTTCCAAGTTTTATGTTGTGAAGCCTAGCTCCTCCTGGGATAGAAGAGATTAAGAGTGTCATGTATGAACTGAGACTTGAGTTTGCATCCTGGCTCATAACCTATAACTGTGTGCTAGAAAAGTTAATTTTTTTTTATAGATTTTTTAAAAATTAATTAATTAATTAATTATTTGGCTATATTGGGTCTTTGTTGCTGTGCGTGGGCTTTCTCTAGTTGCGGTGAGCGGGGGCTACTGTTCGTTGTGGTGCGTGGGCTTCTCATTGCCGTGGCTTCTCTTGTTGTAGAGCACGGGTTCTAGGCATGCGGGCTTCAGTAGTTGTGGCATGCCAGCTCAGTAGTTGTGGTGCACGGGCTTGGTTGCTCCACGGCGTGTGGGATCTTCCCGGACTAGGGCTCAAACCTGTGTCCCCTGCATTGGCAGGCGGATTCTTAACCACTGCACCACCAGGGAAGTCCCTAGAAAAGTTAATTTTTCTAGGGACTCTAGGGAAGTCCCTAGAAAAGTTAATTTTTTAACATCTCTAATTCAGTTTTCTCACATGTAAAATGGGAAGTATAACACTAGCTCATTCCTAAGATTGTTTTGAGGTTGGAATGACATTTTTAGAACACTGTTCTCAATGCC
Organism: Balaenoptera musculus; assembly: GCF_009873245.2. Lineage (NCBI taxonomy): Eukaryota > Metazoa > Chordata > Mammalia > Artiodactyla > Balaenopteridae > Balaenoptera > Balaenoptera musculus. The sequence continues at coordinate 35,526,916 of NC_045803.1, forward strand.
TGGCACAAAGCCAGCACTCAGTAAATAGCATCCATGATGATGATGATGATGACGACGACAATGATAATTACATGCTGATCATTCTGCTACTTTATTCTTATCATGTAAAAACTATTTCCATTAAGTGAATGATTTTAAATCATTTGAATAAGCAATTCCATTTCTTAATAGGAAAAAAATATATAGTATGATAACATTTTTACTCTGTGCTGATGTTTTAGACCAGGGGTCCCCAACCCCCAGGCTGCAGACCAGTACCGGTCTGTGGCCTGTTAGGAACTGGGCCGCACAGCAGGAGGTGAGCAGCGGGTGAGTGAGTGAGGGAAGCTTCATCTCCTGCTCCCCACACTCGTGTTCCACCCGAACCATCCCCCCCACCCTCCCCCGTCCCTGGAAAAATTGTCTTCCATGAAACCGGTCCCTGGCGCCAAAAAGGTTGGGGACCACTGTTTTAGACTATCTCTTATTGTTATAAATGATATTTTTAACAATTCAATTTTATGCCACTAAAAGGAAAAGAGGAAATTAAATCAGTATCAGTACATGCTTTAAACAATAAATATCTAGAAAATCATTTCAGAACACGCTGGTTTTCAACAATTAAGAACTCATAGATAGAAATGTGTTAACATATTACAATTGAGTCCTCACCCATATTTCAGGCACATAATATTTAAATATAATGTATTATACTCCTGACATTTGTGCAGACCACTCATGAACTAGAGCCCATGATTTATTCACATCTGTTATAACACATTCTGATAATTTATTTGGAAGAAAGCAATCTGCATTAATCATTTATTAATTATTAATAAAATATAAGAACTGCATTAAAGAGCTGCTGTTCAAAAATAACCTTTTCTTCTTGAAGCCAAGGACCTATTTAATTTCACCTTGCATTTCGTAAAGATTAATCGCCTTTTCAGGTGTTGTCCTCCAATTTGACCCTGTAAGGTTTTGGGGAAACACTTTTTACATACAGATAGAAATGTGTCTGAGTTGAATTACCCACCCTAAGAAAGATATGTTGACATTCTCACTCCCAGTAGTTCAGAATGTGAACTTGTTCGTAAATTGAATCGGGGCAGATATAATTATTTAAGTTAAGATGAAGTTATAGAGTAGTGTGGGTCCCTATTCCAATAGGACTGGTGCCCTTATAAGAATTCAGCCCATGTGAAGACACAGAGACACGGGCAGAAGGCCATGTGAATATGGAGGCAGAGATTGGAGTGATGCATTTACAAGCCAAGGAATGCCAAGGGCCATGACCGGAAGCTATGAGGGAGACATGCAAGCTACTCTCCCACAGAGACTTTACACACACACAAAATCAACCCTGCCAACACCTTGATTTCAGACTTCTAGCCTTCAGAACTGTGAGAGAATACATTTCTGATGTTTTAAACCACCAGTTTGTGCTGCTTTGTTATAGCAGTCCTAGAAAATGAATACACTGTGCTTTTTCTGTTCTTGCCAGTATGCCTGTAAAGGTTGGCAAAGGCTTTACCGAAAAGACTTTGCATGCTGTGGTTAGAAAGCCCCGATTAAAAATCCCCAACTCCTGACATTCAGTAGTTAAGTGTCACAGTTTGTTTGGTAAATTTATCTGAACCTCTGCATTTTCACCTGTGAAACAGGGCTAATCATATTACCGTTGCAGAATTATATACCTTGATGGTTTACACATTCCCAAACTTGGAGCAATTAGAATAATTGTTCATGCCCTTTCAAGTGAATGTCAGTCAGAAAGGAGCTTAGAGTGGGGAGGATACTGCTGGCTTATATAAGATGGATGTGACTCTAGGGACCTCAGGGATACATTTGATGAATATCAGTTTGCCAAACTTTTATCCAATTGTGTCATACCTACATCTCACTTATTTACTTAATCTTATGTCTGATAAAAGGAGAGGGAGAGATGGAAGTAAGGAGAAATCCAGGTAAAAAAAGAATGGAAGAAGGAAATGAGAAAAAGAACAATTAGAATTGTTCACTCACTTTTGTGCCACTCAAGTTAATGTACTGGAAAGAACTTAAGATAGAAGATTCTGGATCTGTTTCCTCTTTTTCTCAGGATTCCAGAGCCCTCGTAATATTTACACCTTACTCTGATGACCATGATTTAACACTTTAAACATAGAGTGTATATTTTTCATGAAACCTAGCACCTAACCCCTTCTTTTAAAAAGAAAAAAAGTTTTTATTGTTTCAGTGCTGGAGGGAAAAGTAACTTTGTGGGTTTTGCTGAGTAAAGTGTATCCAATTCTTATCATGAAGAAATTTATGGAATTTTCATAGGTATATGGAGTAGGCAGAAAAGTGACTCTCAAAGATATCCATTCCCTAAATCCTAAAACCTGTGTATATATTATGTTGGTGAAAAGGACTTTGAAAATATAGTTAGAGTATGGACCTTGAGATGGGGAGATTATCCTTGATCATCATGATGGGCTAAATTTAATCAAATGAATAATTTAAAGTTAAGAAACTTCCGTGGCTGTGGTCAGAGAGATATTTAACAAAAGAAGAAGGGTCAGAGGGGGATGTGACTTGAGACGAACTTGACCCACTATTGCTGGCTTTGAAGAGGGAGGAAAAGAGCTATGAGTCAAGTGACACAGTGGCCACTAGAAGCTGAGAATGGTTCTTAACTGACAGCCAAGAAGAAAACGTGGGTATCAGTCACACAGCTGCAAGAAACTGAAATCTGCCAACAGTCCAAGGGGCAGGAAACACATTATCTCCTAGAAACTCCAGAAAGAACACACTCTTGATTTCAGCCCATGCTGGACTCCTGACCTAACAGATCTGTACAGTAATACATTTGTAATTTTTAAGTCACTAATGTGTAGTAATTTGTTACAGATGTAATAGTGAACTACTACAGTATAATTGACTATGAATGATTATCATATTATGTAGTGATATTAGATCTTTACTGCTCTGTATGATATAATCTACTTCTGTGCATTGATTAACTAATTCAATAAATTTTTATTGAATTTAATAGCACTGAGTGTATCTGTGTGTGTTCCATTGTTTTGGTTTTCTTTTCTGTGCTTGCTAATGTAACGTGCCTGATTATTTTTGCTTTTCCTCTCTATTCCTTTTTTTGCAAATTCTTTTTATCATTTTCTTCACTTACATCTATGGTTTTCATTTTCTCCTTTCCATTACCTATTTTCTTTATGAGATTCTCTGCTATCTATACACTCATGGCTTCTAGGTTAGCCCTTATTTCCAATTTTTTTCTTCTTTTCTTTCTAATCTTTCCCGAACTTTGTCAGCTCTCCTTCCATGGCTTACTATTTCCTATTATTTTATTTAATAAGTTTTCTAATTTTGATTTATTTTTATTTAGGTTATTATGAAATATAAGGCATTGCCTTGGGCCATTTTTTCCTGGTATTTCTTCACCTTGCACAGGTCTTTATATAGATTGTTATATATATATTTTTAGATAATATCCTAGTGTTAGATTGAATCACAATCCTTTGTTGTTTCTGTAGAAACTATATGTACTTCTCTTCTGAAAAAGATAAAGTTGGGCTTCCCTGGTGGCGCAGTGGTTGAGAATCTGCCTGCCAGTGCAGGGGACACGGGTTCGAGCCCTGGTCTGGGAAGATCCCACATGCCGCGGAGCAAATGGGCCCGTGAGCCGCAATTACTGAGCCTGCGCATCTGGAGCCTGTGCTCCGCAGCAAGAGAGGCCACGATAGTGAGAGGCCCGCGCACCGCGATGAAGAGTGGCCCCCGCTTGCCACAACTAGAGAAAGCCCTCGCACAGAAACGAAGATCCAACACAGCCATAAATAAATAAATAAATAAATAAATAAATAATAAAAATAAAATTTAAAAAAAAAAAAAAAAAAAAAAAAAAAAAGATAAAGTTATAGGAATTCAATTTACCATTCCCCTCCTTGAAAAAAAAACAGTAAAATTACATAAATTTATATAAAACTATATTATATAAAACAATTGCACAGGGCTTCCCTGGTGGCGCAGTGGTTGAGACTCCGCCTGCCAATGCAGGGGACACGGGTTCGAGCCCTGGTCTGGGAGGATCCCACATGCCGCAGAGCAACTGGGCCCGTGAGCCACAATTGCTGAGCCTGCGCGTCTGGAGCCTGTGCTCCGCAACAAGAGAGGCCGCGATAGTGGGAGGTCCGCGCACCGCGATGAAGAGTGGCCCCTGCTCGCCGCAACTGGAGAAAGCCCTGGCACAGAGACGAAGACCCAACACAGCCAAAAATAAATTAATTAATTAATTAATTAAAAAAAAAAACAAAACAACGTACCGATGACTGAGCCGCACCCCACAGCAATTAAATCTGAATGTCTACAGATAGGACCCAGTCCAGACACTATACTTTAAAAAAAAAAAAAAAAAAAAAAACAATTGCACATCAAAAGGTTGGAGATAAATATGCTAGTTAGCTTGATTATGGTGATCATTTCACAATGTGTACCTATATCAAAACATCACATTGTATATCCTAAATGTATACAATTTTTGTCAATTATACCTCAATATCATTGAAAAGATTAATTTATAATGCTGCAGTAGAAATATAATGTTAAATGTCTCATGAATATGTAGTAATAGCCCATGGTTTAATAGGCTGTTTGGAAATAAATAGTATTTTTAACAAATATTCTCTTTTGAAACTTGTTCAATATCATCTTTTAATAGCTGATGCAAAGGAATTTCAGAATACTGCTGAAAATATCTGGGGGCTAGAATGTGCTTAATATTAAACATTAGTCAGTAATAAAAGCATATTAAAATATGTATATTGACCTTTAGGCAATGAATGATAGTGTAGTGTTCCCCGAGAATCAGGAAACAAACTGAGCCTTGCACTGGCCTCAGTTTACAGACTGAAGTGAGCTTCCAGGCCATGTGTCAGAGAAGGAGAAGCCAGGAAGAACCTAGAGAAATCCCTGATATGAACAGATGGAGCAGGAAACCTAGGGAGGCCAGAGTGACTAGAATTTTCAGAAAAGAACACTGGAGGAGTAAAAGATGCACTTAGAGAGAATGGTGGATATTTGCAGAGGGTCTCCTTCAAGTCTTACTGGAAATTGAGCAATAAATGCACGTGTAGAAATTGCATAGGGCCAGGGGAAGAATAACCTGAAAGTATTAGAGAAAAAAAAATCCTCAATGCTCACATCTAGCTGGAAATATCTCCTGTTCCTACAAGGCAGAGTGGAATCCCTCATAAGTGTGATGCATCAGGGAACACACTGAGAAGGGTTTTGGCTCAGTAATGAGGCAAAATTAATCCTAGATTAAATGCTATTCTAGTCTCAATAAAGTTTAAAAGCAGTTCCTAATAGGATAAAACTGTTTCCATGTATCTTAACTACATCCCAGATAAAAAGAAAATAATATTTTTAGAAATTTAAAAATATCCACCATACCAGAAAGGTAAAATTTATAGTGTCTGGAATCTGACAAAAAATTCCAGGTATGCAAAATATCCAAGAAACTGTAACTCCTGAAGAGGAGAAAAGTTAATCAATTAAAACTGACCCAAAAAGACAGATTATACATTCAGTAGACAAAGACATTAAACCAACTAACAGAACCATATTTCATATGTTTATGAAGGTAGAAGAAATATTGAAATGGTATGCGGAAACATAAAAGATAAAATGACCCAAACAAAACCTCTAAAGATGAAAATTTTAAATCCAAGGTGAAAATACAAGGAATGGTTTAAGGGCAGATGAGACATTGCAGAAAAAGGATTACTGAAATTGAAGGCATAATAATAGAAATTATCTAAAATGGTACACAAAAATAAAAATGGACAAAAATGAACAGGGCATCAGTGAACTGTGAATTAACCTCAATGGCCTATTATATGTGCAGTTAGCATTGCTAAAGAAAAGGAAAGGGAAACAAAAAAATATTTGCAGAAATAATGGCTGATGAAAACTGTAAAACTACAGATTAAAGACACTCGATGAACAAAGAGACATGAAGAAAACTACACGAAAACAAATTGTAAGCATGTTGCTTAACACCAGTGTAAAGAAAAAAATCTTATAAAAGCAACCACAGAAAAGAGAGGAACAAAGATAAGAAAAATGGCATACTACTTTCAGGAACAATGCAAGAATAAAAAAGAAAGGGATGGAAGAAGCAACATATTTAAAGTGCTGAAGGAAAACCCACACATAAACACCACCTGCCAGCCTAGAATTCTATAGCCAGAGAAAAAAATTTTTTAAATGAAGATAAAATATTTCAGACCGATAAAAATTAATAGAATTTATTACAAGCAGATCTGCACTACAACAAAAGATAAAGTAAATCCTACAAGTAGGAGAACATATCAGATGGAAATCTGGATACAAGCTAATGAATAAAGAGCATAGAAATGGTAACCAAAATGGGTAAATGCTAAGACTATTTAAATTTATGTAAAAGATAATTAACTCTACAAAGGAAAACTAGTAACACCACATTGTGGTGTGTTAACATATAATGACATATATGATACATAGCACAAAACTTGGCAAGGGGCTGCAGAGAAACAGATATATTCTATAAGGTCTTTGTACTGGCTATGAAGTGGTATACTTTGACTAAAAGGTAGACTCTAATCATTTAAATAATTATATTACAAACCCTAAATCAAATACTAAAAGAAAATAAAAAGTACCTTCTGAAAACTACCTACAGATAACAACATCATACCTTAATAGTTAAGGACTGAATGCTGTGCTCCTAAGATCAGCAGTGAAACAAGATTGAACTCTCTCACCAATTCTTTTCGACACTGTACTCAGATTCTAGTCAGTGAAATACGATATGAAAAAAGAAATAAAAATTATCAAGACTATAATGTAAAAAATATAACTGTTTTATTAGCAGAAAGCATAATCTTGTAAAAAGAAATTCCTAAGGAATCGCTAAGAGCAAGTTCTGGGACGAATAAGTGAATTTAGCAACATTATGATACAAAAGAGAAATATACAGAAATCAATTGTATATCTTTATACTGGTAAAGAAATATCAGAAATTTAAAATAAAAATAACCTTTGCAATTATGTCAAATATATGAAACATTTAGCAATAAAACTGACAAACCACGTGCAATTCAACTATATTGAAAACTACAAAGCATTTTTAGAGAGAAAAAAACAATTAATGCAGAGATATACCATGTTCACAGATCAGGAGACTCAATATTTATGTCAACCATCCTTAATTCATTAAGCAGTCAACACGGTCTTAATCAAAATCTCAACAATGTTTTTTGAAGAAAATGAACAACTGATTCTAAAATGCATATGGAAATACAAAGAACCTAGAATATCCAACTGAACTTTGAATAAGAACAACACATTTGGGGGACTTGATGTAAAGTGAAGCCATGATATAAAGCGACAGTCAAAAAAAGGTGGTGTTAGTGTCAACATAGAGGGACCAATGGAAATGACTATTTTTTTTTGGTGATATTGTTTGTTTTAAAGTATTTATCAAGCATGATGGGTAAATTAATCTGATTCCTGGTCATAACAGCATTCTTGGATCTACCTCCATGGTAGACTGTCATAAGTAGCTGTTTCTGTAACCCTGTCTCATGCCTCTGCATTTGTGATATGCATAATATGAACTGTAAAAGTGGGATAACAGAAGACAGTTGTGAAGCAATGGTACATCTGTTATAAAATAATGATGCCACACATCATGAGGGCAGATCAAGAGGCATGACCCTCATGATATGTGAAAAGATATTAACTGTAGAAATGATGTTAATTATTTTCTAAATGTCATTTGTTCAGTGTTGTTCATGCTATATGAGCAAGAAATATCTATTATCTCTTAACGGTTACTGGGACAAATAAATACCATATTGCTGAAATAATTAAATCCTTTAAAGAGGAACACGTTTGGTTCTGTTAGGTTTGTTTTTACATGTTAAAGTTTGCAATGGGTTAAAAGGTACAGTGATCTGGGTAGTAGGGGCAATGTTGATTCGTGCTTACTAGAATGTATCTCAGTTCATTTATATAAACAGTATAAATTATAGATATATAAAGAAAGGAAGCCAGAATGAAAAGGCATAAGTCAATGCGAGGCTGCATTTATAGAATAGCACTTTAGCACATTCTTGTTTTCACTGAGTTACCACTCAAATCACCATAAATTCTGATTTATGATGCAAATATTTTATGGCATGTTATGCATCTTTTCTGATATACATATTTAAATCATAGGGCTTATTTCAATCATATATTTATTTAAATCTTTCCTGAGATTATTATGCAGTATCAGCAATGCCATGAGAAGACTCATTTCCTTGCAGTTTCGCGGTCTCCACTTTTACCATTTATCAGATATATAAGAAACTACATGAAGAGTTGGAAGGAGAAACACATTTCTTAAGAATGCTGTGTCTCCTGAATCATTTTATTATTTTTTAATGCTGATTTTACAGCAAATCAGACATGATTAGGAATAGAATTGGGTCATCCCATGGAAGGAAATATTTACTGAGCTCTTACTGTATGCAAGGATCTTTGTTGGATCCTGGGGAGGGGAAAACATGCTATGAGGATAAGGATGTAGCTTTTAAGTTGATGTACAAGTTCCTATCTATGCATGAAAAAGTAAGTTTTATTACCATAATACTCATATACTCAGCAGGCATAAAAAGAATGTGTGCACTTATAAAATGTTACTTTAACATTGTTTACTAAAGTATGTTTCATGGACTACTAATCCTAGAAAATGCCCTGACATATATAAAATAATTAACACATGTTTTGATTAAATTATTGGCTGAATGTTTTAAGAAAATGTTCCATTATCAATGTATATCAAATTCCCCCTTTTAGTGATTCGAGACGTGTATTATTTTAGGACTCTCAGTAATATTTGACAGAATAAGCATATTCATTCAATGATGTTTATCCATTTCAACTTTTTAGGTGTTCAACTTTTTAGGTGAATATTTCCAATTGTTTTAGGTTAAACAACAAGCAATACATATATGTTTCATACAACTTATTTTGAGAATTACTATGATTATTTGACTACTATTACAGATGTTAGCACTTTTGCAATGAAATGGTGGATATACATATTATTGGTGAGTTACAGCTAGGCAGAGGGGGAACTCAAAGATTGTGCCCTGGGAGCAGCTCCATAGGCCCCTTGAAATGTGCCAAACCAGAAACTTGCCCTTTAAGCCAAAGCTCCTGGACAAGCAAATAGGCCTGTTTCTTAGAAAGACAGGAGCTGTGTTTCATTCTGCTATCTGTGCAGTGCCCTGGGGGGTGATAGTCTGCCCAGACTCTCTCTTTCTGATTGTTACAGCCCCAAGGGAACCAGGAATGCAAGCCCCCCAGCCTCCAGGCCAGATGACCGAGAAATGTCCCTTGGCTGCACCTACAGAAACTGGGTAACTAGACATGTGTAGAAGCTCCCCTCCAGGAGATACTGGCACTTTGGAGTGAGGTGGAGGGAATGTGAAGATGGTACCCACAAAAGAAAGAAAAAGAAATAAGGAAAAAAGAAAAAAAACTCCAAGTAAAATGAACTCAAAGAGATCCACACCAAGACACATAATCAAACCATCAAAAGCCAAAGATAAGAGATCTTGAAAGCAGCATAAGATAAACTATTCAATACATACAAAGGATCCTCAATAAGATTATTAGCAGGTTTCTCATCAGAAACTTTGGAGGCCAGAAGGCAGTGAGATCATATACTCAAATTGCTAAAAGAAAAAAAAAGGAAAAGAAAAACAAAGAAAAACAAAAAAAAACCCAAACCCTGTTAACTAAGAGTCCTGTATCTGGCAAAACTATCCTTCAAAAGTGAGAGAAAAATTAAGATATTGCCAGATAAAAGCAGAGGGAGTTTGTTACTACTAGATATGTCTTGCAAGAAATGCTCAAGGGAGTCCTGTAGGGTGAAATAAAATCACACTAGACAGTAACTTGAGGCCATATGAAGAAACAAAGATCCCAATACAGATAAATACATGGGCAATTATAAAAGCTAATATTATTGTAACAATGGCTTGTAACTCCACTTTGTATTCTAAGTGATTTAAGAGACTAATGCATTAAAACAATTATTATTTTATATTATTTTGGGGCACACAATGTATAAAGGTGTAATTCTGTAATATCAAGAGCAAGGGGTGGGCATGGAGCTGTAAAGGGCAGAGTTCTTGTATAATATTGAACTTGAGCTGGTTGAAGTTAAGCTGGTATAAATTCAAATTAGAGTATGCTAAATGTAACCTCCAAGGTATCCACAAAGAAAATAACTTATAGAATATAAACAAAAGGGAATGAGAAAGGAATTTAAACATTTCAGTACCAAAAAAAAAAAAGAAAGAAAGTCAGCTGATCAGCTGAACACTAAGGAAGACAGTAATGCAAGAAGTGAAAAACGAAGCTATAAAATATATAGAAAACAAGATGATAGAAGTCCCTCCTTACCAGTAATCATTCTTAAATGTAAATGAATTAAACTCTCCAATCAAAAGATTGTCAAAATGGATGAAAACATATGATCTAACTATATGCTGTTCTCTCCACAAGAGGCTCACTTTAGATCAAAATGCACTAATAGATTGAAAGTGAAAGAACAGAGAAGAGATATTCCATGCAAATAGTAACCAAAAGACAGCAGGTGTTGTTATACTAACATCAGAAAAAATACTTTAAATCAAAAAAGTTTACAAGAGACAAAGTAGGACATTATATATTAATAGAAGTTTGACATATCTTCTTGCTGTAACAGTTACATTTACATTTCTAGTAACAGACAATCAAAATAAATGAAGCAAAACCTGACAGAATTGAAGAGAAAAATAATGGATAGAGCAAGCTGACAGAAGTAAGGAAATAGATACAATAAACCAACTATATATAATGGACATAGCACACTCTACCCACCAGCAATAGCCTACACATTCTTCTCACGTGCACAGGGATATGTTCCAGGTTAGACCATACATTAGGCCACAAAGATAATTATCATGCAAAGTATTTTCTCTAACCACAGTGGAATAAAGTTAGAAATCAGTAACAGAAGAAAAACTGGAAAATTCACAAATGCTGAAATTTAACAACACACTCTTAAACAACCAATAGATCAAAGAAGATATCACAAGGTAAATTAGAAACTCATAAGTCTGAATGAAAACAAAAACAACATACCAAAGCTATAATGCAGCAAAAGCAGTCCCAAGGGGGAAATGTATAGCTACAAACACATTAAAAAACCAGATCTCAAATCAAGAAACTAATTTACAACTTAAGAAACTTGAAACAGAACAAATGAAACCCAAAGCTAAAAGAAGGAAGGAATTAAAAATTAGAGAATAGAAAAATAGACAAAAATAATGAGATTAAAACCTGATTCTTTGAAAAGATCAACAAAATTGACAAAAACTTTAGTTAGATGGACTGAAAAAAAAAGACTCAAATTACTAAAATGAAAGTGGGGACATTACTATCAATCCTACAGAAATCAAGAGAATAATTATACTATGAACAATTGTATGCCAACAAATAGGACGACCTACATGAAATGGACAAACTCCTACAAACACAAAAACTTACCAAGACTAAATCAGGAAGAAATAGAAAATCTGAATAGATCTATAACTAGTAAAGAGACTAAGTCAGTAATCAAAAATCTTCCAACAAAGAAAACCTCCAGATCTGATGGCTTCACTGGTGAATTCTACCAAATATTTAAAGAAGTTTTCCAAATAATTGAGGAGGAGGGAGCACTTCCTAAGTCATTCTATGAGGCAACATTACTCTGATACTGAAGTCAGAGACACTGCAAGCAAAAACAAAGAAGAAAACTCAAAACAAAAAACCACCAGACCAATTTCCCTTATGAACATTTATGGGAAAATCCTTAACAAAATACTAGAAAACTGAATTCAGCAGCATATTAAAAGGATACACCCTAAGTGGGATTTATTCCTGAAATGCAAGGATGGTTCAACATAAAATTGATCAACTGAAATACACTGCATTAACACAACAATATGGAAAACATAAACACAATCATCAATCGCTCATGAAGAAGCATTTGACAAAATTCAATGCCTTTTCATAAACAAACAAACAAAAACTAGGAAAAGAAGAAAAGTACCTCAACATAATAAAAGCCATATGTGTGGAAAAACCCACAGCAAACATTATGCTCAATGGTGAAATACTGAAAGCTTTTCCTTCAAGATCAGGAACAAGACAAGGTTGCCCACTTTTTCCAATTGTAATCAACACAGTAGTGGAAGTTCTAATCAGAAAAAGAAACACAGGGCATCAAAATTGGAAAAGAAGAAGTAAAATTATCTCTGCAGATGACATAATCTTCCATGTAGAAAACCCTAAAGACTCCACAACCCAAAACCAAAACAGTCAGAGCTAATAAATGAATTCAGCTAGATAGGAGGTGAAAAGTTAACACACAAAAACCAGTTGCATTTTTATACACTAACAATGAACAATCTGAAAAGGAAATTATGGAAATTCTATTTACATTAGAATCAAAAATAAAATACCTAGGGCTTCCCTGGTGGCGCAGTGGTTGAGAATCTGCCTGCTAATGCAGGGGACACGGGTTCGAGCCCTGGTCTGGGAAGATCCCACATGCCACGGAGCGGCTGGGCCCGTGAGCCACAACTACTGAGCCTGCGCGTCTGGAGCCTGTGCCCCGCAACGGGAGGGGCCGCGATAGTGAAAGGCCCGCGCACCGCGATGAAGAGCGGTCCCCGCACCGCGATGAAGAGTGGCCCCCACTTGCCTCAACTAGAGAAAGCCCTCGCATGAACCGAAGACCCAACACAGCCAAAAATAAAATAAAATAAATAAATAAAGTAGCTATAAAAAAGAAAGTGCTTTAAAAAAAAAAAATAAAATAAAATAAAATAAAATAAAATACCTAGAATTAACTTAACCAAGGAGGTGAAAGACTTGTATGGTGAAAACTACAAACATTGCTGAAAGAAATTAAAGGAGACATAAATAAATGGAAACATCCTATGTTCATGGATTGGAATACTTCATATCTTCAAGATGTCAATACTGCCAAATGTTATCTACAGATTCACTGCAATCTCTATCTTTAAAAAAAACATCATTGGGATTCTGAAGTCAAAAATCCCATTCTAAAATTCATATGAAATCTCAAGGATCCCCATATAGCCAAAATAATCTTGAAAAAGGAGAACAAAGCTGGGGGACTCACACTTCCTGATTTCAAAACTTACTACAAAGCTACAATAATCAAAACAGTGTTGTACTAGCATAAAGACAGATATATATATCTATATATATATATAGATATATAGATATATATATAGATATAGACAAATTAAATGAGAGCCTAGAATAAACCTTCATATATATGGTCAAGTGATTTTTGATAATGGTGTCAAGACCATTCAATGGGGGAACAACAGTCTTTTAAAAAAATGTTGCCGGGAAAACTGGATATCCACATGCAAAAGAATGAAGCTGGACCCTTACCTAATAGCAAGTGCAAACATTAACTCAAAATGGATCAGGGCCTAAATGTAAGACCTAAAGCTCTACTCTGAAGCTTCTCTAGGATTTTACACACCAGTTTTTGATCATCAAGAGCACAGAATTTCTCATGCCTGTTTGTGTCTCCAATGGCTAGTTTAGTCCCAGATATACACACATTAGTATTCTACATCTACTCAAATCAGCTTTGACTTAACCCATTTATATTTTAAAAAAGCAGAAGAGCAAAACTAAAGCAGACTTTATTTCTTTCTGAAATCTGTTATGTAGCCCTTTTGTTGAATTTAAACATCACAGGTTTGATATAATTGTCAAGGGAACTCCCCCCCCCCACCACCTATGGATAATCTTAATTACATCGTCAGCAGATTCAAATACGTTGTTACATTGTCAGAAGGTTTTTCTGCTTGGAATCAGCTACCTTGATGTTCTAATGCTGTTTTAGCCATCTCTTGGCCTCTCAGCTAAGAATGCCTGTCTCAGTTCTGTCTAGAAATCTACCACCATACAATAGAGTATTATTCAGCCTTAAAAAAAGAACGAAATTCTGACATATGCTACAACATGGATGAGTCTTGAGAACATTACACTAAGTGAAATATGCCAGCCACGAAAAGACGAATACCATATGATTCCACTATATGAGACATTTAGAGTAGTCCAAATCATAGAGACAGAAAGTAGAAGGTTGGTTGCCGGGGCAGAGGGGAGGGGGCAATAGCGAGTTATTGTTTAATAGGTCTAGAATTTCTGTTTTACAAGATGAAAAGAGTTATGGAGATGGATGGTGTTGATGAAACATTATGCATGTATTTAATGCCACTGAACGGTATACTTAAAAATGGTTAAGACAGTAAATTTTATCACTATAAAATTTTTATCACTATAAAAAAAATTGGAAAAAAACCCAAAATTGAGTATCTTACAGTTCTGGAGGTCAGAAGTCCAAAATGGGCCGGCAGGGCTGCATTCCTTCTGGAGGCTCTAGAGGAGAGTCCATTTCTTTGCCTTTTCCAGCTTCTGGAGGCTGTCCGCGTTCTTTGGCTTATAGCACCTCCCAGCAATGGCGTCACCCCAACCTCTGCTCTGTCAGCACAGCTCCTGCTTTCCCCCGGCTTCCTCCGGACATCGCACCACCCGACTGTGAGTCTCCTGCCTCCTTCTTATAAGGTGCCTTATATTGGACACACCTGATAATCCAGGAGACTCCATCTCAAGAGCCTCAGCTTAATCACACCTGCAAGTGCTTTTGCCATGGAAGGAAACAAATTCACAGGTTCTGAGGGCTAGGATGTGAGCATCTTTGGGAAGCCATTATTCTGTTTACCACAGTTGCTTAGAGAAATACGTGAGTGTGGGAGGAGGTAGGCGCAAGGCCTTCAATACTGAAAGCAGGGGGAAGCTCATGTCTGACAATAGGGTTGTGGTTGAACAACCGTGCAGACATTCCATAGAATACTAGGCAGCCATAGAAAGAATGAGCTGGAGACATGGAGGGCTGTCCATGGTGCATTTTTAAATGAGAAAGACAAATCTCAGAAATTCTTAATTCATTTGTTCAACAAATATTTTCAGTGTCTATCATGTTCCTGAAGCTGGAAACACAAAAGTGTATTAAACAGGAGTTTATACTCTCTGTATAAAAACTGTATCTGGAAACAGGTGTGTGCAAGGAAAAAAACAGCCTTATCTGGAAAGTAAATATTGATATGTTATCAGTGGGTATCTCGGGAGAGGAAGAGCAGGAAGTAAAAGCGGTGAAGATTTGCCCTTCTTCTTTGGATGTTTTTACATAGTTTTACCTTTTCAATGAGCATTTAAACTTGCTTGAAGTTGGCTAAAAAATTAAACTGAGGTACCGTTATCAGTAGAAGTTATCTGTTATGTCTAACCCCACCTCATAATGACAACACTGTACCATCTGCAAAACGGAAAGAAGGGAGGGAAGGAAGGGAGAGAGTGGAGACAAAGAAACATCCAGCTGATTGGTGTTAACTTGGAGCAGGCAAGGCTTGCGGGGCGCTTAGCCAGCAAGTGGAGCAAAGTGTCCCCCCCCCCCCCCCCCCGGCGGGAACTGGCAGCTCCTCCGGGTACGATTCTTTATAACCTCTCCTGTGGCAGCGGCCCTGTGCCTAGTGTACACAGTAGGCGATCAGTGACATATCGTCGGCCAGCCGAGTCACCGACGGGAGCGCCTGTAAGGGTGTAGGTGACACCCACACAGGAGGAGCAAGCGTCCTGTCAGGGCTCAGCTTTGACCCCATACGGCAGCACCCGCACCCACCAGCCTCACTTCCACACCCATTCGTCTCCCCTCATTTCTAACCATTTCAGCTCAAAGTCTGGTCCTTCCCAAGCCCCCACAACTCCCTGGTTTATTTGAAGCAGAGGTTCTGCAGTTGGAGGAAGTGGGTAGAAATTCCATCTCACTTGTCTCCACCATGGCGTCCCCAAGATGAACTTGCGGTTTGCTACTTCTTTGCCCTGAACTGCAACCTCTGAGCTGGCCTTTCTGCCCCCTGCATGCGTCTCTGGGGCTGATGCTTTGTGGCCGCGGGGTGCAGGGAAGACAGGAGAGGGTGAGGCGTGGGGCTCAGGGACCCTCGACCCCGGGCAATGTCACCTCAGACTTGTAGACCTAAGTTCCCTTGATAAACATCATCTCAGAATCACACACCTGGCAAACAGCCTGTCCTGGGAACACGGCCCAGGAACAAACAAGACAAGCTTGTGTCTTTTCATTTTGTTCTGGTTCTTACTGTTCTAGGAAGAAAAAAAAAAAAAAAAGACTGCACTTGAGTATGTGAGACATTCACATGTTTTACTCAGAAAACAAGGAACCTCTGATTTTCTTGGGGAAACGTTGAGAGCTGCCTTTTCCTTTTAGTGCCCTTAAGCACAGACTGAAACAAGGAAGACATAATTTCAGTTCATTCCAACTGTCCCCTTGAACACCTACTTCATCCTTCCTAGACTGATCGTTGGACAGAATTAAAACTGCTCCCAAAGTGTAGTTTGATTCAGCCTGCTGGCCCTCCGTGAAGTGTCCCTGCCCCCTTCTGGCTCTGTTCTCCTCTCCTCCTGGATCCCCCTCAGGCACTCCCTGCACGTTCCTGCCCCCAAGCCCTTCGTACCTGTCCCCTCGGCCTGGAACATGGTCCTCCTGTTTCCCTCCCTCCTTCAGGTCCCTTCAGAACCGCAACCGCCACCCCATCCCAGCCCTCCCACCCCGAGCCCTGCTTCATTTCTCTCCACAGCACTTGTCACCTTCTAATAGGTCACTTCGTTATTTTGTTTACAGTCTACCCCTTTTCTGATGTAAACTCCACGAAGGCGTGGATTTTCATCCATCTGATCACCCCTGGAAACTCAGTCCTAGATAATGATTGAATCGGAATCTTTATAGAGGAGTTTTGCATTATGTATCCAAAATCTTACAAATACGCTAATGCTTCCACGCAGCTATTCGACATCTAGGAATTTATCCCTGGGAAGTCATCACAGAAGTGTGCAAAGATAGAGTTAGAAATGTTACAAAAGCCAAACACTGGAAATAATAAGAGCTGACATTTAATTAGCACTTACCGTGTGCCAGACCCTGTTTTAAACATTTTATGCACGTGAACGCTTTAAACTCCCGACCACCCTATAACCCACCTATCATTGTCTGGATTTTACAAGTGAGGGAACAGGCAGAGGGACCGAAGAGCATGCAGTCGAGTCAGGATTTGATGGGGTGTGTCTGACTCGAGTCCATATTCTTAACACCCTATGGGTTACATGAGCTGTGCTCCAGCCACCCTGAGGCATTCAACGCAACCACTTAAAATGATGCTGTAGACAATGAATTTTTTCTGGTGGGGGAAGAAGGGACATGAACCCCTGAAATTATATTCAAACTGTGTGATCATACACATTGCTGGGAATAAGATGACTTTATCAGGTACTCAAATACATTCAAGAACCAGGGTTGTAGAATAATTCTTCTACATAAACAGTTCAGGTGAACATATCCTACACATGGGTTATCAACTGTTTAGCACAGTCTTTAAAAAAAATTCATTTTAGTTTCCCTCCTTCCACGTAAGCTTTCTTCCTCTTGTCCCTAAACCACGTTAAGACCTAGAATGTCACCACAGAAGACTCTTTAATGACTTGAAAAGATCTTTGTGAGATATAGTTAACTGCAAAAAGCAGGTTTCTAAAAAGACTATACATTATGACCACATTTTCATTAAAATTCATATGTACATATATGCACAGTAAAAAGACTCAAATAGATTGTATGTTAATAACTGTCATTCCTGGGTGATGGAATTATGAGTATTTTCTGGTCTTGTCTGTATTCTTTATATTTTTTGCAAGACAATTTTTGTAACCAAAGGAGCTTTTTTTTTTAAGAAAAAGAAAAAGACAGCTTTGGGGAAGTTAATTTGGAAGTAACTAACAAAATTTTAAGTGCACATACCCATTGATCCAGCAATTCTATTTCCAGGAATCTGTTCTACAGAAATCCTTGCATGTGAGCCCGAATTTGTCTAGCGACATTCACAGCAGCATTGTGAAAATTAGTAAGCAGCCCAATCCTCAGAAAACGTGAGTAAATAAAATAAAATATTCAATGAAATATAATACCACATTATAAAAACTATGCAGCTGTTAAAAAAAAGAACATGGTAGCTAGATCTCTAACAAGGTATATTGTTTGGTAAAAAATGGAAGCTGCAGAACAGATGTATAATAAGGTCCAACATACATAAAGGACGAGCGTAAGAGTGTAAAGGCCTTGAAAGGGGTCTGGAAGGAAGCCGCCTGTTTGTTGATGATGGTTACTTGCAGGGAGGCGCCGGGAGCTGGGCAGGGGAGGTCATGGTGAAGGGGACTTCATGTTCTGTTCTGGATTGTCTGAATCTTTTACATATTATTTATGTAACCAAATACAACACACACAGTTAAACTATGAAAGAGTTCTAAGATTAAAAAAGCCTCCAAACTCCGAAGTGCTTTCCCCCCACCATGGGGCTGCTCAGGGGCTCCACGTCCAAGCTGCCAGGAAGTCTCAGGAAGGACCACGATCCTGGTTACTGTCAGGATTAGAAACAGGCTCAGTCACCGGGCAGGGGCAGGTGGTTATGTAAACGAGAGTGCAGACCTACTGCACATTCTTATGCCCTAAGCATGAGCAGCGATCATGAGGACCTTGGAACAGTGTGGAAATTAAGTGACAAAAGCCAACTGGGAAACTACACACAGCGCGCCCAGGGTAAAGGCGGAGGGGCCACATTGTTAGCCAGGTGGGATTATGTCATCTTGGCCAAACCCGTTTCTCCCTGGGGCTTTCTCATCGCGGTTCTGAGGCCACAAACCTGCACGTCGTCTGGACCTGCACTTCTCTCCCTCCCCCACATTCAGTCGTCATCGCGTCCTCTGCTCCCTTCACTTCTTTCATCCCCTCCCTGGTCCAGGCAGCTCCGTCTGTCCCTGCATGATCGCAGCAGCCTCCCAAGAGGTCTCCCTGTTCCCAAAGGCCATCCCTCCCGGACCTGTCTGTTCCTAGTCTGTTCCTGCACAGCAGCCAGAAAGGTCTCCGAGCTTTTAAAAAGATAACTGGGCTCGGTTGCTTCTCTGTCTCCTCGTCGCTTTTATAATAATACCTTTGCCCTGATCTCCAAGCGCCTGTAGGATCTGGCCCTCACCAGCAGCTACAAACACTTCTCGTTTCCTTCTTTTCCACTGTGTTCCAGCCGCCCTGGCACTTCTGTGCTGTTTCCTGCCCAGGGCCTCTGCTCTCGCTGCCTCTGTGAGCCTGGCTACTCCTTACACCCCCAGCCCTCTCGCAGTTTCTCCATCACATTAGTCTGCGTATCTGCTTCCTGGGCCTATGCTTGTCTGAAATCGTCACTTCTTGATTCCCAGTCTCTCCCACTGGCCAGCATATATACCCAAGAGTGGGATTGCTGGATCATATGGTAGCTCTATTTTTAGTTTTTTAAGGAACCTCCATACTGTTTTCATAGTAGCTACACCAATTTACATTCCCACCAATGGTGTAGGAGGGTTTCTTTTCTCCACACCATCTCCAGTATTTATTATTTGTAGACATTTTGATGATAGTCATTCTGATGGGTGTGAAGTGATACCTTGTTGTAGTTTTGATTTGCATTTCTCTAATAATTAACAATGTTGAGTATCTTTTCATGTGCCTGTTGGCCATTTGTATGTCGTCTTTGGGAAAATGTCTACTTAGGTCTTCTGCGGATTTTTTGATTGGGTTGTTTGTTTTTTGTTTTTGAGTTATATGAGCTGTTTATATATTTTGGATATTAAACCCTTGGTCGCATCATTTTCAAATATTTTCTCCCATTCAATAGGTTGTCTTTTCATTTTGTTTATGGCCTCCTTTGCTCTGCAAAAGCATTTAAGTTTGATTAGGTTCCTTGAGCCGCTCTTGAATATTCTTACATGCATTAGTTTGGGTTCCCAAGAAATAGACAACAAGACAGGATTAGACCAGCAAAAGATTTATTGGGGGAGGGAGTAGGAGAAGGTAGAATCTTCACAATAAAATGCAGATCTGACTCCTGTGAAATGAGAGACAGAAGGAAGGTTAATTATGTCAGGAAAAATCTCAGACTGCAGCAACGTTCAAAGAAAGTTTCGGCCAGGTCACATGGGAGCCCTCAAGCTAAAATCAGTCAGTGAAGGAGCTCATCTCACCAGATAACTCCTTAATAATCCCACCATACTCGATATATCATTGGCTTAGAGCAGCCCACGTGAAGTGGTGCAAACTTGGTGGAGACTACAGGAGGGTAAAAGCTGGAATCTTCATATCCACAGCAGGGTATATAAGCAGCACATTTTCATGACTGTCATATTATACATAGATCTTCATTTTCTCTGTTTTTGTTCTTTTATGTCCAGATCCCTAATGTTATTTTTTAATTATTATACAAAACATGTAGCCGTTTTTTAAGGTCCTTCATGAATCTTTTCAAATGGTGCAACATCCAAGGGGGCAAAATTGGATGTATTCATAAATATGTGGATTAAATGCATCTTCTTATATACTTCTCATTATCCGATGATGTCATTATTACTAGTTTCAATCTTTATGAGTTTGAGGATCATAAAGTGATATTCAGATTTGATTGCAAGGCTGTGTTTTCTGACTACTTTTGGCATTGCTTGGGGGAAACAGTGGAAACAGAAA
This sequence comes from Balaenoptera musculus, assembly GCF_009873245.2. Classification (NCBI taxonomy): domain Eukaryota; kingdom Metazoa; phylum Chordata; class Mammalia; order Artiodactyla; family Balaenopteridae; genus Balaenoptera; species Balaenoptera musculus. Next base: position 35,547,683 of record NC_045803.1, read on the forward strand.
CTCCATCCTTAGGGTGGTAGCCTTGGCCCAGGTTTTCCATTCCTTTATGATATAGTACTTGTCTCTCCCTTTTGCCTGACTAGGCTTAATGCCAGCTCTGTTCTTTAACTCCACTGGCTCCTGCTTTTCCCATTCACTTGTTCATCCATTTTATCCTGTGCTGAGGCAGTGGTAGGTGAGCATATGGAGGATCTTGCCTTTGGAGAATTGGAAACAACAGCAACAGCAGGCCTGCTGGTGGGGAATCAGCATCTTGTTTGTTAAAGTAGACCCTCTCTGCACTGAATCAGCCCCAGGCAGAGGGGCCCCACCAGCTGAGAATGTCAGAAAACATGGGGTGTCTCAGACCTTCATGGAGATTGACATTTTAGGAAGAAAAGCAGCCTTTGCCTAGGGGATGTCACTGCAGAGTTTGATGGTTCTTAGTAATTAATCAACTGCTTCAAGGGAAGCATCAGGCTGCATCAGGAAGAGTGAATTAGGAAAGAAATTTACGTGAGTACAGAGGAAAGTGGAATTATTCTCAGCAAAAATGCTACCACACTGCTAGATCTTCTCCAGAGGAAGGAGCCCTTGCATATACAAGGAAAATCAAAGTCCCTTCCACACCTCTGTCACTAGCTTTAGGTATAACCTTGGGCAAAGCTGGGTCTTTGTTTCTTTCAGTGTAAAATTAAGCAGTTGAAAATGAGATCCTTAAGAATCCTCCCAGATTTAGTATTCTGTGGGCCCTGTCAACATCTCCCATCTCTTTCCACCTGATGCCTCTCCTTTTCTGATTCACCTGAACGTAGGGTCGTTTGAATTATTTCTCCCGTATCTCTTCACCTAGTACAGTTTACATAGGTGTATTAATCTGCTCAAGGTGCCATAACAAAACACCAGAGGTTGGGTGGCTTAAATAACAGAAATTTATTTCTCACAGTTCTGGAGGCTGGGAAGTCCAAGATGCCGTCAATGTAGGTGTCCGTCTGCCACCTCCTCTGGGCTTGCAAGTGGCCACCTACTCGTGGTGCCGTCACACTGTGGAACAAGAGGGAGGTCTGGTTTCTTTTCCTCTTACAGAGGCACTAATCCTGCCAGATTAGGGCCTCCCTCCTATGATCCTGTATAACAGGGGTCCCCAACCCCCAGGCCACAGACTGGTACCGGTCTGTGGTCGGGCCTGTTAAGAAACCCGGTGCACAGCAGGAGGTGAGAGGCGGGTGAGCGAGCGAAGCTGCATCTGCCGCTCCCCATTACTCATGTTACCGCCTGAACCATCCCCCGCCCCCCCCCCCACCTTCCATAGAAAAATTGTCTTCCACAAAACCGGTCCCCAGTGCCAAAAAGGTTGGACACTGCTGCTTTGTAACCTTAATTCTCTCTTAAAGACCTTATGCCAAAGTACAGTCCTAGGAGGGACTAGGACTTCAACACGTGAATTTAGCAGGGGACACATATAGCAAGTATGTGATAATTAAGGAGCTATCGGAAGCAACATTTAAGGTACGTGTGTTCCACTCACCCCTCAAACACCATACTTTTTCATGCTTCTTACCTTCAACATCGTCCATTTCTCTGTCTAAACATTTTCTCCAAAGCTTTTCTTTTCCCTAACTTGTAAATTCCTACTTATCTCTTAAGAGTCAAACAAAACTCCTCTCTGAAAATTTTCTTTAAATTCATCTCCATTTAGTGTCTCTCATAGTCTTCCTCTGTTTCCTACATTCCTTTGTATACGTTTTACAATAACACTTATTCCATTTTCTTGGGGATAATGCCATCTCCTTACTTTCTCTTCTCTTAATGATGTATTTAAATGTAATTACTATGACAGTTGAAATAATGCTTCACTCAACTTTCTCTGGAATAGAGGAGGTTTGATTTTTGTTGATTTGGTATGAATAAGCCTGGATTTCACGCAAGAGTCATTGTCAACCAGTTAATGTAAATGAATTAAGCTGAATACTTTTTTTGTACATGTAAATCATCACCCCCCAAAAACAATTCTGACTAATGCCTGCATTTCTATAGCTGGGTTTTCAGTTGTAGCTGTTAATAGTAATCTGGAAAAAATAGGGTAGTAGAGGCTTTAGATTGTTTTGCTAGGGTTTATTACTTATCAAACAATTTGGATTTAGTGTTATTAGTTGGGTTTTCTGAGAGAATTATTTTTACCTATCACTTTTCTTTAGTAATTAAGAATATACTGAGATTAAAAAAAATTTTTTTGAGTCAGTATTCATAAAACTTTTTTTCTTAATTTTAGAAAAAAATGCTTTTTGAAAATGATTAACGAAAAGTTGTGATCAGAAATCTTCTGTGAGTTACAAAGATCCCCCATGCATTTAGGGTCCTTTTTTATTTGTAATGTTCAGTTCACTCTTGCTCTCTTTCAGCCTTCATAAATTTAACAGGGGCTTTTCTATTTATTTAGTTTTTTTAAAGAATGAGTTTTAAGTTTAGTTGATCATCTCCTTTGTTTTTTATTTATGTATCTTTATCATGACCTTCTTATCTACATTGTCTGGATTCACTCTGTGGTTATTTATTTTTTTAATAGAATTTTGAGTCTGTGGTGTATGTCTGCTCTTGCTTTTGCCCCCTCGTCCATCTCCACCACATCCCACATGGGACATGGTAGAATTTGGGGTGAAGGGGGGTTATTAACTAAAAGGAAACAGGGGTTTGTCAAGGTAGTGTTGTTACAACACTCCATGAATCCAGTAGAGAAGAGAGCAAATTATTCAAATTTACCATTCATTCAGGACCTGAGATTTTCTACGTGTTTTTATCGGAATTTTTTAGGGGGAGTAATTTGCACAGCACCAAATTTACAGATGGAAAAATTGAGGTTTAGAAGGCTTAAGAGTTAAGTTCACACAGCTAGGAAATGATGATGCTTTGGTTCATACAATGTAAAAGAGAATGTGCTAAAAATGAAAAAATGGAAGCTGGATGTGACATAGTGGCATAAGAGACGAGCCATAAGTCCAGAGACTGAGAAATTTAGAAACAGAGTTCCATGAAATAGGTGGTACTACAGGGTCTAAGATAATTGTCTTAAGCAAGATTATAACATCCAAAGCCCCTTGAGATAAGTACATTGGTCAGTATGAGGTTAGAGTCTTGAAGTATTGCCTAGTTACTGACACTGAATTACTAAATTGTTTGTGTTTGCCAAAATTGACAGTTCTCTGAATTGTCTTTGTAAGCTGACTTTCTTCAATATTTAAATGTCCAGAGACTAATAATTGGAAAACAAACACAGACAAATATGTTTGTCAGATTGTTCTGCTCAGATATATTTGACAACATGTGAGATTAGAGATAGGTTCCTTACTTTGTGTTCCTAAAATAGCTCTTTGAAATGACATCATCCTTTGAACACCAGAAACACCTTCCTCAGATTTTTTGTGGTTCTAAATATATCTAGCATATATAGAAAAGAGAACAGATAGATTTCTAGATTCCACACATTGTATGCATACACACACATACAAACACACACATACTCACTCACACACACACACACACACAAGTTTCTTGGCCTGGCACAGAAATTTATTTATCACATGCTCCATTCTCTGCCTTTCTAATGGTTCATGTTATGGTATGATATTGTTTCACACACGAATGAATTGAAAGACATTAAGAAGCAATCTGCCTGCTGTGAATTTACCCTTAAATCCCTTCTCCTTTCTTATGGTCCATGCATTCGAGCCTCCATAATGAAGTGCCAAGAAAGATTTTTTTCACTGCTTGGTATTTACAGTCTGTCTGCATTTTCACTCTACCCCACCCTCAAAGAAAACATTTGGACTTAGTTCAGAGTTCTGAAAGAATATTTGCATTGTAGATTCCTTTATAACATTTGCAGTGAAAATAACGAGAGACAACTCATTCCCTAATGTCCCATTACTATTTGCATAAAATTAATTAGAAAAGAATTAATATTGTATGTACTCCACTTATAGACCCAAATACTTTTTTGGAATTGGTGTGATGTCATGTAAATGTGCATAAAGTCATGTTCTTTTCAGAATATCGTCAGCATGATGCAAATATTTATTTCGTTTTCATTTATTTGTATTAACAAAATAGGCTTTTTTTTTTCTTTTGTGCTTATAAGTTTCTGTGCTTAATCCTATCAAAAAGTCTAGCCATGGTATTTCTTATAAAGAAATAAAGCACATGCATTTATACATAGGAATCCCTAGATAGACAAATCATACATGGCCCCTGATCTTATAGAGCTTATAATCTAATATGGTATTGAGTAGGTAATTGGAGATAAGAATATTCAGAATATGCTATTCAACTCTATAACCTATACTTTTAACCTGGTCTATGGCAGCATGAGGACTTACAGAGAAAATAACCTTAAAATTAAGACCTGACAGATGAATAGACTCTTTCTAGCTTCCCTAAAAGAAGGGATGGGCTATGCAGATCAGGCAACTGCAATTGTCAGCCCTGCAGTAGGTGTACTACCCAAATGCCACCTTCACTAAAGAGTGTCATTTGTAAGAGAAGGGACCTTGTGTTTCATGGTTTCCCTAACCTAGTGCAATGAGAAGGTGGAAACATGCTAAAGTTGAGATGGCAGGTTTACCATGTGAATTTTTTTTTTTAATTAATTATTTATTTTTGGCTGTGTTGGGTCTTCGTTGCTGCGCACAGGCTTTCTCTAGTTGCAGCGAGCGGGGCTACTCTTCATTGTGGTGCCTGGGCTTCTCATTGAGGTGGCTTCTCTTGTTGCAGAGCACGGGCTCTAGGTGCGCGGACTTCAGTAGTTGTGGCACGTGGGCTCAGTAGTTGTGGCACATGGGCTCAGTAGTTGTGGCTCACAGGCTTAGTTGCTCCGCCACATGTGGGATCTTCCTGGACCAGAGCTTGAACCCGTGTCCCCTGCATTGGCAGGCAGATTCTTAACCACTGTGCCACCAAGAAGGCCCGTGAATTTTTTTTAATTAGACATAAAATTAAGAGCAAGTTACAATATTTCATTATTCCTGAGAATGATGAAATAAATGTATTGCGATGTTATAAGGTAGGTCAGTAGGGACTTTGCTTCCCTGTTACACATACTAGTCAGGTGTTTCAATTAAATTAAACATTTATACAGTTGTCCAATGTTTTATTCAAGTAAAAACAACTTGCAATAAAATTGCATATTCCAGAATTTGGAGCAAGTCGAAAGGTTCATAGAAATGTATGTATGTTATAGCAGGAGAGAGGGAGAGGACTAGCCAGGAGAAGAGTACAGCAGGTATTTGAGAAATTTCACCTGCTGTCCTGTTTATTAAACTGTCCTAACAGCTCTTCACCAAATTCCATTATCATCACTCTGCTTTGGAAAAATGGGTTTGTTTAGACATCTAGATAATGCTCTTACAAATCTAGAAGTAGCCTTGAAGAATGGACAAGATGTAATAAACTTGGAGATGAAGGATTATCTCAATGTTGAAAAATGAGCAGAAAGTCTATTTCACAAAGAATAAACCAGTGACATTACTATGCATCTGTATAATCTGTATATAAGTGTCCATTAACAGGGCATTTAAAGGATGCATGGCAAAAATTAGGAGTCTTGGATTGCAGGTAACTAATTTCCAACTTGACCAAGTTTTAAACCATAGACAATGCATAGGCTACTGTATCTGAGAAGAAACTGGGGGAATTCACAGAATCAAAGCATGAACTGAAGAAACTGGAGCCCCAGGAGCTGCAGTGAAGCAAATATCTCAAAGATTTTAATCTCCAGCTATCTCTCATCATTGTCTGTCTCTTTTTAGCTTCATTCTGTAGACGAACTCTCTCCTTATACCAGAAAAGACGGCTACTGTCCTCCCTAGAGTCCCATCCTCCCAGTTAAATAATCCCAGTGAAAAGAGAAAACATTTTTTCTTTAATCAAATAAATACCAGGAAGGACACAGATTCCATACTTACCTGGGTCACATACCCACTTTGTTGGCCACATCACAGTTTCTAAGGATATAGACACAATCAATGTTTCAGGTAGCTTTTAAAGGTTCAAAGATTTCAAAGCCTCAAAAGCATTCAAAGCAAATGTTTTTCAGAAAAAAAAAAAAAAAGGCTACAAAGTGCAATGCATTATATTAGGCAGTGTGAGGTACTTGCAATTACTGATTTTTTTTTTTTTTTTTCTTTAAGATAACCATGTCAGTGTTCTTTAAGGGTGGATGTGCAATTCATCCTGTAGGGGGAACTCAAGTTATCCTCTAACTCCACTTTTGATATTTGTAAAGACACTAGATTATAGGAGGCAACTAGCAATTAATGTCAAAAAATAAAATACAATATATAGGGACTTCCCTGGTGGCGCAGTGGTTAAGAATCCACCTACCAGTGCAGGGGACATGGGTTCAAGCCCTAGTCCTGGAAAATCCCACACGTCGCGGAGCATCTAAGCCCGTGCACCACAACTACTGAGCCTGTGCTCTAGAGCCTGCAAGCCACAACTACTGAGCCCACCTGCCACAACTGCCGAAGCCTGTGAGCCACAACTACTGAGCCCACGTGCTGCAACTACTGAAGCCCACACCTAGAGCCCGTGCTCTGCAACAAGAGAAGCCACTGCAATGAGAAGCCCGCGCACCGCAACGAGGAGTAGCCCCCACTTGCCACAACTAGAGAAAGCCCGCCTGCAGCAACAAAGACCCAACACAGCCAAAAATAAGTAAATAAAAAATAAATAAAATTTTAAAAGTACAATATATAAAATTAAAAAGGAATGTATAATAGGTTATCGAAGAAATAGTTCCTTCAAAACAAGCTCTAGGCTTGAAATGTTTGTGAAAGTTTCAAACACAGAAGTAAGTATTACCATGTTATATAAATTATATGAGATTCTATTTATCTTTATCTCTATCTATCTATAATTGATTTTATGACAAAAATAAAACCACCAAAATACTCTTAGAATGATTTTATATAGTTGTAAAATTGTTAAATCAAACACCAGAAATTTTTTAAGAATCATACTGTCAAAATATTAACCCTATATAATTAAGGGAGATAAATCCAAGAATATAGCACTATTTTAATATCAGCTCATTTATTAATCTATTAGAGCAAGCTGATAGAGCATTGGTTACTAAATGAAATAATTTAACTGAATAATATGATATAATCTATAAGTCAATTGCCCTTCCTCACAAATAGAAATTTTCCCTAGATTTCTTTATAAAAGGATAAATAAGATTAATCTTAAATTAACAGCTAAAATGATACTTAGGTTAATAAAATACATCCTGGCATTTCACTGGGTGCAAATAGGATTCCTTTGATAAACTGATATTTTTAAAATCCTTTTTTCTTGGCAAGGGGATAAGGCATATCCACGCAATATATAAAAATCAGGGTGTTTCAGGGGACTGACAAACCCCAGAAATTGAATGCAGTATTTGGGGTGCACCTTCACTAAAGTGGCATTATTTTTTAAATAGAGAACAAGAGAAATAATTATTAGGCTATCAGACATCCTTAATAGCTTTTTTGAAATTCTGACCATTTCAATGAAATGTAGAATTCACTTATGAATTGAATTATTTTCCTGTTATGAAAAATATTCAGAATATTGATGACATATAAATTAAGAATAATCCTGACAAAAACTGAGTAGCAGAATATGTACAAAAAGTGATTCAGACCATACCAAGGGATACAAAAGAACACAGGAATAGATGGATAAAACTTGAATCTGTCTGCAGGGGAATATCCAACATCATCATTTTATACGTGTATGTATTAATTTGTGGAAATTCTTCAAAATCTCAATGGAATATTTGGAAATTTATAAAAGCTTGTAAAAATAGTCTTTTGAACAGAAATATTGAGGGTATTGTGAATAATAAGACTAAAGATTCTTTTCCTATTAGCTCTAAGAACATACTACACAAGTAAAAATGATTTTAAAAATTTGGACATAATGCATGAAACCAAACTGATCAATGGAACAAAACAAATAGGACTTCAGCCTGTTCGGAAGATAAAGAACATTTATTATTTTTAAAGAAGCTGGGGGAGAACTATCATAGTCAATGGTAATATTGATAGATAATCTAATAAATGATACTAAAAAATTCTACAAGTTAGGGGAAACTTAGAGATTGCTATATTATTCTTTCATATTATGTATTTAAAAAAGCTTTACCTGATGAAGAGTTTATATGTGAAAAAAGATGACATCTATAAAAACAGATATACAGAGAAGCACACACACATTTGGGAACAGCAATATTAACTGATAATAGTTATGATGAAATTCTTAAGAAACATATTTGGGTAGAAAGTAAACTCTAAAAAATGTCATATTAACAAGAAATCACAAAAATGTAAACATGCAAAAATAATGACAAAGAAATAATGCCCTAATTTGAAGCACTATAAAATTTAATAAAAATTTTGCCAATAGTAAAATAGGGAAAAGCTATTAATGGAAAAGTTTCTAAATGAGTAATAAAAATGGTCAATCAACCTATGAAATACATAATAAACTTCATACCAATACAAATGAAAACAACAATATGCCATTTCTTACATATTTTACTAGCATCTGATAAATAGCTGGAGATTTTATAGAGAAATAGCCTCACTTAATTCTTGCTGATAGAAGTGTGAATTGATTCCACCTCTCAAGAAATGTCTTTGGCAATGTAAATCAGAGGAGTTAAATATTCTAACATTTGACCCAGTACATCTTTATCTAGTAATCTATCAGAGAAGTGATCACAGACATGGACAAATGTTTGATTTTAATAGCAGATATAGTGCTTAAAAATTGAAATAACAAATGTCTAAGAGGGAATTGGGCAGATAAATTAAAATCAGCCTTATAGAATATTTTAAAACAACTTTAAAAATTTAATTTTGAAGCATAAAAGTGACAGATCAAAGCAAAAGTTTTATATCATATACATAATATATAAATATATAAAATATATATGTGATTATTTATAGCACACATTTATCAGAATGTTATCAATGACCATGTCTGGGCTTATTGTGTTTTTTGTTGTTGTTTTTTCGTTTTTATTTATTTATTTTTTCTTGAAATATAGTTGATTTACAGTGTTGTGTTAGTTTCAGGTATACAGCAAAGAATATATATATATATATTCTTTTTTATATTATTTTCCATATAGGTTATTACAAGATATTGAATATAGTTCCCTGTGCTATACAGTAGGTCCTTGCTGGTTATCCATTTTTTAAATTTTTTAAAAAATTTATTTATTTTATTTATTCTTTTGGCTGGGTGGGGTCTTTGTTGTGGCACACGGGCTTCTCTCTAGTTGCAGCATGCGGGCTTCTCTCTAGTTGTGACGTGCGGGTTTTCTCTTCTCTAATTGTGGAGCGGGGGCTCCAGGGTGCATGGGTTCTGTAGTTTGCGGCATACGGGCTCTCTCGTTGAGGTGAATGAGCTCAGTAGTTGTGGCGTGCAGGCTTAGTTGCCCCACGGCATGTGGGATCTTAGTTCCCCAACCAGGGATCGAACACGTGTCCCCTGCATTGGAAGGCGGATTCTTTTTTTTTTTTTTTTTGAGTCAACAATTTTTTTTTTTAACATCTTTATTGGAGTATAATTGCTTTACAATGGTGGGTTAGTTTCTGCTTTATAACAAAGTGAAGCAGTTATACATATATATATGTCCCCATATCTCTTCCCTCTTGAGTCTCCCTCCCTCCCACCCTCCCTATCCCACCCCTCTAGATGGTCACAAGGCACTGAGCTGATCTCCCTGTGCTATGCGGCTGCTTCCCACTAGCTATGTACTTTACGTTTGGTCGTGTATATATGTCCATGCCACTGTCTCACTTTGTCCCAGCTTACCCTTCCCTCTCCCCGTATGTTCAAGTCCATTCTCTAGTAGGTCTGCGTCTTTATTCCCGTCTTGCCCCTAGGTTCTTCATGACCTTTTTTTTTTTTTCTTAGATTCCATATATATGTGTTAGCATACGGTATTTGTCTTTCTCTTTCTGACTTACTTCACTCTGTATGACAGACTCTAGGTCCATCCACCTCACTACAAATAACCCAGTTTCGTTCCCTTTTATGGCTGAGCAATATTCCATTGTATATATGTGCCACATCTTCTTTATCCATTCATCTGTTGATGGACACTTAGGTTGCTTCCATGTCCTGGCTATTGTAAATAAAGCTGCAATGAACATTTTGGTACATGACTCTTTTTGAATTATGGTTTTCTCAGGGTATATGCCAGGAAGTGGGATTGCTGGGTCGTATGGTAGGTCTATTTTTAGTTTTTTAAGGAACCTCCATACTGTTCTCCATAGTGACTGTATCAATTTACATTCCCACCAATAGTGCAAGAGGGTTCCCTTTTCTCCACACCCTCTCCAGCATTTATTGTTTCTAGATTTTTTGATCATGGCCATTCTGACCAGTGTGAGATGATATCGCATTGTAGTTTTGATTTGCATTTCTCTAATGATTAATGATGTTGAGCATTCTTTCATGTGTCTGTAGGCAATCTGTATATCTTCTTTGGAGAAATGTCTATTTAGGTCTTCTGCCCATTTTTGGATTGGGTTGTTTGTTTTTTTAATATTGAGCTGCATGAGCTGCTTGTAAATTTTGGAGATTAATCCTTTGTCAGTTGCTTCATTTGCAAATATTTTCTCCCATTCTGAGGGTTGTCTTTTGGTCTTGTTTATGGTTTCCTTTGCTGTGCAAAAGCTTTTAAGTGTCATTAGGTCCCATTTGTTTATTTTTGTTTTTATTTCCATTTCTCTAGGAGGTGGGTCAAAAAGGATCTTGCTGTGATTTATGTCATGGAGTGTTCTGCCTATGTTTTCCTCTAAGAGTTTGTTGGTATCTGGCCTTGCATTTACGTCTTTAATCCATTTTGAGTTTATTTTTGTGTATGGTGTTAGGGAGTGTTCTATTTTCATTCTTTCATGTAGCTGTCCAGTTTTCCCAGCACCACTTATTGAAGAGGCTGTCTTTTCTCCACTGTATCTTCTTGCCACCTTTATCAATGATAAGGTGACCATATGTGCGTGGGTCTATCTCTGGGCTTTCTATCCTGTTCCATTGATCTATATTTCTGTTTCTGTGCCAGTACCATACAGTCTTGATTACTGTAGCTTTGTAGTATAGTCTGAAGTCAGGGAGCCTGATTCCTCCAGCTCCGTTTTTCTTTCTCAAGATTGCTTTGGCTATTTGGGGTCTTGGAAGGCGGATTCTTTACCACTGGACCACCAGGGAAGTCCCTGTATTTTATATATAGTATTGTGTGTAGTTTAATCCCAAGCTCCTAATTTATCCCTCCCTCGCCCTTTCCCCTTTGGTAACCATAAGTTTGTTTTCTATGTCTGTGAGCCTATTTCTGTTTTGTAAATAAGTTCATTTGTGTCAATTTTTTAGATTCCTGGGCTTTTTGAACATAGATTTTCCTTTTTTACTCTTTAGTTTTCTTTTTGTTATCAGTTTTTTACTTTGCCCATTGATTTTTAATATGAGACCCATGACTTTCTGAGTGTCTAGTAGGAGTTTCACTTTCCCTACGAATGCCTTGAAACCTAAATTGCATAGAATTATTTGTTCAACATATACTCTCTCCTGACATAACAGCACACCTTGCACTAGAGAGAGAAAAAAAAAGTTAAAAATTTTTTCCAGTCACCTCTCTCTTTCTTCTATCTATTTAAATGAGTTTTATCTTTGAGTATGAGTTTGAGTGATATTATATGTAATTTATAACATAGATGGATAATGGGAAAGAGAGGAAGAGACAAGAATAGAGAAGCAGGAAGAAACAGAACGAGGTAGAAAAAGATAAAGTGTATAAGCTGGAAATTCAAGGAACATTTTTTATGTTGAATTACTGTTTAAGCAAGTGAGTGGCTTGAGCACTGGGGAGTACCGAGATAATTTGAGTGTAAATAAGAAAGTATTGGGTTGGCCAGAAAGTTCGTTTGGTTAGTGACTATGCTGTTCAACAAAGTTCCTCGAGAAAATGAAAAATGTGTCATTTGTTGGTATTTAAAACCGAACGAACTTTTGGGCCAACCCAGTATATGATGAAGTGTTGCTCTGGGATATTTAAAGGATCCCCTTTAAAATTCTGTAAGAGATTCAAGTAATATTTGGAATCTTTCTATTATTGCTTTTATTTGGTGGACTCTATTTTTTTAAAATACAATACCATGTTGTACAAGTATTAGGATAAATGTGAAACCATGATTTATTAAGGTTACAAATATTTATCTGAGGGGAAAATTCTATATACATTAAATTAGATTTTCCCCAAAAAATCCATGTTATTAGTTGAGAGCAACATGCATGCATATCCATTGTATTTATGATTTGAAGGAAAACACTTCACAGAATTATTTTCTAGAGCCATTGTCTCAGTGGTGATCACCTCAACCATCTTTTTTATTTTTAGGATTTTATTAGGATTGTAATAGAGCATCAGAGTTTTCTTTTCAACTGCATCTAAGGTCTTCTATAGTAATTGAATCAGGGTCCTAACATAAAAAGGACAATATATTCAACTGGAATAATTAAAGTGAGCTTACTGAAAGGGTTCTTTGTAAAAATGTTATTAAGATTATAGGAAATGAACAAAGTATGTTGAATTACCTGGGTTTAGATATAGTTGGAGGTATTGCCATTCTGAGACCTGAGGTTTAAGGAGGAGAAGTTATTGGAACCTGGAAAGAGCTATAACTATAGTAGAGATTCCCCAGACAAAGGATGTGGCTTTGGAAAGGATAGTCTATGTACTTCCAAAACTAGATCCAGCATGGAGAGAGCCAAGAGTATAAATAGCACAATCTCTATTTCTTTCTATTCTCCAGTCTCCACACAGTTTCTCCCAATTGATGTCCTCACTGGGACACCAGGGGTCAAGGAGGCCTGTTGTTACAATCCATGTATGTCAGACCTGTGACACAAGGAAGAATTATGAAGGGCAGAGAGCTGATCTTGAGGAATAAACAATGGATATCCAGAACTTTTGAAACTATTATCTACCAGATAATTCATTATCTCTGTATACAAAGCTGTTGTCACAATATGCACCCAAAACACATAAAGTGTAAGAATAACCTGATTGTAAATATAGTAATGGGGTCTCGTGTCTTGTAAAGTTATTTGTTTCTTCTGTGGAGTCTGAACCTTCTACATGTATTGCCACCTATTCTGAATAGGAGCATTTGAACTCTGGGGAATTAAAGGACAATCTTCGTCTTTTCATTTATTTTATTTTATTTTATTTTATTTTATTATTTTATTTTATTTTATTTTATTACGTTTACCATCTTACAGTGTGCTGCATTAAATTGAAAGATGTGTTTTTGGAATAACCTAGAATTATATTCAAATTCTAGGTCCACTGTTACCCAGGGTGTAATGACTATTTAACTAACTTAGCTTATGCCAAAAAACAAACAAACAAAAAAAAAACCCTCCTCTTTGTAAAGAAGGACTATTTATACTAACTCCAAAAATAATTTTTGAGGGTTATATAGGCAATTTATAAAGGGTGCATATCACTATACTTGCCACGTGATACTAATAAAATATTAGTCTGAGGTTCACCGTATTCCTCTAGCAAACTTCCCCATTTTTTCAAGGCAGTAGGCTCATTTTTCCAATTGAGAAAGACTAAGAATATTCTCTGACTGCCACAGCACTGGAGATTTAATCAAAAAAGAATTTCATACGTGAAAACTTTTAGCTTAAATGGAGAACGTTTGCAGACTGGTGTATATAGGTGTATGCGTGTAAGCCTGTATGGTGAGGGGTGTGGGTGGTATCGAGGAAAGGAAGTAAAGCAGCAAGGATAGAAAGCATTCTCCTTGCCTAATAACGTTGAATGAGTAGACTGACTGCTAAGTGAATGAAGCTCTGACTTTTCACAACTGGGACTGTAATTCAAGTTCAAAATGATACCTAATTGTCACAACTGGGACTCTGGTTGAGGCAATATCTAAGCCACCCATGGAGAATGTTTGAATTGACTGCTATGGATAAACAAGACATTATTTTCTTAGCTGAGGGCCTAAAATTCGAAATTTTGTAAAACAAAACAAAACAACAACAAAAAATCTCATGGATTTAGTCTCTGAATTTGGAGCATATTTCTGACAAAGGCCATCATCGCCAGCTGCTGCATGATTGACTTTACATCTGCCTTGACAATTTTTCTGTCACTTAAATTAGAGAAATTTAGGGTACATACAAATACAGTTACTTTCCATCCACCAGAAGCACTCTTAGGTGCCTAGACATTCTAAAATGTCTGTTTATGATATACTACTCTAAGCATAAAAAGTTTTCAAATGTTGAGTTGTGATCCGTTATAAAAGCCATGAATGTTAATAGCTCAGAAAATACCTCTGTAAAAACTATGTGGCATTTTTTCCCTCCCACACCCTCACCAGGTTGCAGGATTATCATAATGCAACATAATATCATCTGACGATAATTATCTGATAATGTTTCTATGTATATAAAAAAGGGAGGTACATTCCATTTAATTGAAAGCATATCTCTGCATGCAGTGTAGGAGACATTAAATGAGGCCCCTTATAAAGCACCTGGCATATCACAGAGAAACAATAAATGATAAACTGCTCACCATATCCACGCATCCTGCAGTGACACTTCAGCCTTCGCTATTCTTCATTTTCTCTAATAAAAAATAAGGACAATAGTTTCTGTGCCACACTGGTAGTGAAAAATTTGATTGAAAAGATGTCAAATACCTGGTAGAGTGTCTTGACTGTAGTAGTATTCAAAAAAATCCTCAACATGACATAAAGCTGAGTCTTTAAATAAAATATGAGTAAGTTAATGAGCTATTGGTATAAATATATACAGACATTGCTCTGAGTTATAAACACCAATCTGAGAATACTTGATTCTGAAAGAGTTGCTTGTCAACAATCATTTATTTAAGGAGCCATTAATTCCTATTAAAATTAATCTAAAACTGACAATGTTTCTATTCCTGGAAAAATAAGCCCAGCCTCATTGTGGTGATTTGACAGTATGCATTCATACTTACATTCTATAGATAACTGAAAGCTCTGTCACTGCATTAATAACATTAAAAAAAAAAAATTCCTGAAGCAGTCTGGCCCTTAGTAGCAAATGCAACATCAGCCACTTCCAATTGTTCAGAAAACAGCACTAATTGAAAAGGTTCAGATCATCCATGGATTGTGTCAAACAGCATCTCCTACACATCTGTGCCTGGAAGGGTACTGATTTTGTGTAAAAAAGCAAATTCAAGATTAAAAAAAATACAAAATATTGGTTACAGTATCATATAAATCAATGTTCTACCATAAAAACATAGCAATGAAATCTTGTCTTCCAAGGGACTATAGCAAGTTCTGACATTGTATTAGGTATCCCCCCAAAATAAGTTTGCATGCATATCAAAACTGAATATATATTGCCTTATATTTTGTAAGAAAAGTTTTTAACTGAATTATAGTTGATTTACAATATTGTGTTAGTTTCAGGTATACAGCAAAGTGATTCAGTTACATATTTTTTTTCAGATTATTTTCCATTATAGGTTATTATAAAATATTGAATATTGTTCCCTGTGCTATACAGTAAATCCTTGTTGCTTATGTATTTTATGTATAGTAGTTTGCATTTGTTAATCCCATACTCCTAAGCCAGACAGAGAAAGACAAGTTTTTATGATATCACTTATATGTAGAATCTAAAAAAATAATATGAGTGAATCTGTATACAAAACAGAAACAGACTATTAGCCATGGTAAGCAAACTTGTGGTTACCAAAGGGGAAAGGAAGTGAGGAGGGATAAATTAAGAAAGATCTTATTTAAGAAAGAGATATGAGAGAGAGGAGTGTGGCCCTGGGCCTGAAAATCATCTGGAACAAAATCTAATCTAATCTAATATGATATAATATGATATGGTATAGTGATATTATATGCTATATAATGCAGTGGGGTATATTTGTATCTCCTTGATATCTGAAATGGATCAGTATAATAAATCAATGGTTTTCAAACTGTATTTTTTTTCTTTTTAAGATAAGCACATCTTTAATTATGAGATTATATGTGAAATGCCATGTCTGTACATCCTTCCTCCCCACCCCACTTCTGTGGACACTTCACGGTGCAGCTAGACCTTGGTGGAGAAGCAGAATTTGAATCAAAACTAAACCACGCTAAATTATGTACACTTAGCCAAACTAAACCAAACCAACACAAAGCATTACATTAGGCAATAAAAAGTATCTAAGTATAATCTGCTAAATAACATGCTGATAAAATATTGGCTCTATTGCTTTGATAATATTTCCACAGACTTATCAGAACTTTTGTGAATCCTTCTGAATCGGAGGGATATCTGCTAGATTTTTGACTTGTGAAAAGGTAAGAAACAGAGTTACAAAGAGGGGTGTTTCCTTCACTGTAGATAAGTCTCAGGCCTTCTACCTTAAAGGTCCAGAATCTCCATTTTGAATTTCTCTGTGATATAATATAGATCATTCTCAGGAGTTCTGACTTCAGTAGAAAGGCTCAAGAAAACTTATGTGCAAATCTAAAGGGCAAAGCAAATGACTCTAAGTATCGAGAAAACTGACTTTTACATTTGCCCTAAGAGCAATATAATCAAGTTAGGCAGAAGCCAGATTCTCAGAACTTGGTTTAAAGAGATTTGTGACATGAGCTGAATGTGCAACAGTGTCAGAATCCTTTAACATGATGCTTATATCCTAACAATGGAGATTTAACTCTTAGGTCAGGCAAACTTGTCCTCCATTCTCTCCCCAGGACAGCGTTTAAATGAAAAATACCCACCTGCTCCTCTACACTGATTATTTATTTCAAGGCTTACAAGAACCCTCTTTGACCGGCATGTCTGATGATTGGGCACTGGAGACCTGTTTGTGAGTGCTCCCTTATTCATGTATTTAGTAAATGCTTCACTTCTGGGATGCAAGCACCGAGGTCTTTCTAAGAGAGAAGGAAAGACGGTGAATCAGTGACCAGTCAGACTAAATCTCCTTCTTTGAGGCAAAACAACGTAGTGGAAAACCATGGACTTAGGAGTCAAACTTACCTAGATGCTAACCCTTAGTCCTCATGTATTAGGAACTTGTCAAATATTGGCTGTCTCAATTTTCTCAGGTGTATTTACTTCATGTAATGATCATGGGTACAAAGTATCTAGAACCCAATAGGTGTTCCATCTACATTTAAATTTATTTATTTTATTTATTTATTTTTGGCTGCATTGGGTCTTTGTTGCTGTGCACAGGCTTTCTCTAGTTGCAGAGAGAGGGGGACTACTCTCCATTGCGGTGCGCGGGCTTCTCATTGAGGTGGCTTCTCTTGTTGCAGAGTACAGGCTCTAGGCGCAGGCTTCAGTAGTTGTGGCTTGCAGGATCTAGAGCGCAGGCTCAGTAGTTGTGGCACACAGGATTAGTTGCTCTGTGGCACGTGGGCTCTTCCCTGACCAGGGTTTGAACCCGTGTCCCCTGCATTGGCAGGCGGATTCTTAACCATTGCACCACCAGGGAAGCCATCCATCTACATTTATGTTCCTTCTGTTCTTTTCCTCTTGCCCTTAAAACACTTAAAATAAGACTGGGACAATAAACTCAAATATGTGTTTGGAGAGTTACATGATTCTCTTGCAAAGAAGTCCATCAAAGAACAGAAATGACACTATCTCTCAAAAGTCTAAGGACACCCAAGTGATTATTTTCTCTCTTCTAAACCTTTGCCAAATCATAATACTAGTGGTTTAGCAGGTTACCAATATTTTTGGTACAGGCATCTTTTCATCACATGTTCTTCTGCTCCTATATGTAATTTTTGTTTCTTCTCCTCCCAATTGTTTTATCTTTCTTTCCCAGAGCAAATATGCCCAAATTTCTCTCTTCTCTGGTGAAGTTTTTAAACTATTCCTTACATTCTGCTTGTCAAAAAAATTAAAGTTAAATATTAGCGGAGTGCCTCATTTATTCATTAAACTTAAAATCAGTGCCTTCATGGCTGAGCTGGTCTTAATGACCATGGTAACTTTCATTATTTACAAATCACAGCTGATGTGTGTATTGTTTAGTCTACAACTAGTGTTTCTTATAGTTCACAGCTGACACAGTGAGGAAAGAATGCAGAAACTTCCTTTAGCATTTGCTAATGAGAGGAAAAAGAGGAAGATTGAAGGGTGTTTCAACCTCTGCTTGGAAATCAAATGTGTGATGACCAAGGTATTACAAGTAAAGTTACAGCAACATATGTTCTAAGTATTAATTATCTAATATCTTTTTTATGTACATTTTTGATTTTATTATATGCTTGGTATAAATTCCTAGAACTAGCATTGTTCTGTTGAATGGTATGAGTATTTTTTTTTTTAACTTTCTTCTCATAGAAAATTTTTTTTAAAATTATTTATTTATTTTTGGCTGCGTTGGGTCTTCGTTTCTGTGCGAGGGCTTTCTCCCGTTGCGGCGAGCGAGGGCCACTCTTCATCGCGGTGCGCGGGCCTCTCACTGTCGTGGCCTCTCTTGTGGAGCACAGGTTCCAGACGCGCAGGCTCAGTAGCTGTGGCTCACGGGCTTAGTTGCTCCGCGGCATGTGGGATCTTCCCAGACCAGGGCTCGAACCCGTGTCCCCTGCATTGGCAGGCAGACTCTCAAGCACTGTGCCACCAGGGAAGCCCTAATTATCTAATATCTATTAACTATTATCTATTAATTTTGGGAAGACTTAGTTGTGAATACCCACTATTAACCAGGCATAATAACAGGTATTTTACCCAAGGAAAAAGAACTAACATTTGCTAAGTGTTTGCTAGATCCTAGAAACCAGGCTACTTTTTATGTATACATTTTATTTAATCCACTAATCCCCAGAATGTAAAACCTTCTCTTTTGTAAATGAAAAAAGTTACAGAAGATTTGCAGACAAAGCAAGGAAATTGAAGAGGCAGGGATTAAATGGGTCTGAATAACTCCCCAAATTCTATCCTTTCAAAAATACCAAGTTAGTACCATCAGGAGAGTAAAAATCCTATTAACAACTTGGGGATCATTGAAACTTCATTCTTAGACTTATTATATAATTGTTTTTTTCCAAATGTAGTTTCTATATTGAAGGGAATGTAATATACAAATTATTGTAAAGGTTCTTGCAAGTAGTTCAAAATATCAAACACATTAAGAACCATTCCAATTATTTTTGTTTTTACTCCAAAATTTCTCAGACAAACCATTTTTTAAAATAAATTTATTTATTTATCTTTGGCTGTGTTGGGTCTTCGTTGCCACGTGTGGGCTTTCTCTAGTTGAGGCGTGCAGGAGCTACTCTTCGTTGAGGTGCACAGGCTTCTCCTTGCAGTGGCTTCTCTTGTTGCGGAGCACAGGCTCTAGGTGCACAGGCTTCAGCAGTTGTGGCTCCTGGGCTCTAGAGCGCAGGCTCAGTAGTTGTAGCACACAGGCTTATTTGCTCCGCGTCATGTGGGGTCTTCCCGGACCAGGGCTTGAACCCATGTCCCCTGTATTGGCAGGCGGATTCTTAACCCCTGCTCCACCAGGGAAGCCCAGGCAAGCCATTTTTTAAAGATATTAAACCTAAAGTAAATTTCAGAAGTCACTGTTGGGAGTTCCCTGGTTGCCTAGTGGTTAGGATTCTGAGCTTTCACTGCCATGGCCCGGGTTCAATCCCTGGTCAGGGAACTGAGATCCCACAAGGTGCACAGTGTGACCAAAAAAAAGAAGTCACTATCAATATTATTCAAATATCTTTGTAGATGGAGACCAAACTATTATAGTTGTGTTGTATTACCGTGGGCCAAATTAATAGCATCTTTCTTCTTGAATGGTTGTATGATCAATTCTCTGACTTTGATTTCATAATTGCTAATACAGATCTTCTTACCTAATCCCACTTCAGAAAGTGGCTGGCGGACTATTTCTCTCTCATCCAGGTTTTTCAAATCTCTCCTCTCTCACCTCATCTCATAGTTCTCTGTTGTTCTTATCAGGTGAGCATTATCATTATATATATTATACTTTAAATGTTTTCTAATATCAAATTTATTTCTCCTGATAGGCTCTGATCATATGGGGGAAGGACCAAGTTTTATTATTTGTTTGTATCATTTATAATTCCCATTAACAGACAAATACCACAAGAAACACATTATAGAGTCAAGAACTGTGGAATAGATTCTAGATCAAATTTATAGATTTGTGGTCAAATGTATTTATGTCACTACATGAACTTAGGCAAGTTAATGAATTTCCTGAGTTTTGGTGCCCAAGAACATAACAGGTTGTTTCATGGAACTTTACAAAGCTGTCTCATGCCGTTACTTTCAAGAATAGCCAGGGTTTATTGAAAACATACTGGTTGTATACATTGAATAAGTTACTAACCTTGTTTATACTCAGTTTCCTTATCTGCATAATGGATATAAAAATAATTACTATCTTGGAACACTGTAGTGGATATTGAATAAGGTAATGCACTAAATTTCTTAGCACAGTGTCTATAAATGTTCAACAATTTCAATAATTTTACTATTTCCCTCAAAATGACCAATGGCATTTCCTCCTCTTCACCTCAAGTTCACATCCTCAGTACCTGTGTGCTTTACTTATCCTGGAAGAAGTCTAGAAATCCAAGTAAAAGAAAAGAGGACAGATGTAGTCTGCTAGAA
The DNA here is from genome assembly GCF_009873245.2 of Balaenoptera musculus. Taxonomy (NCBI): domain Eukaryota; kingdom Metazoa; phylum Chordata; class Mammalia; order Artiodactyla; family Balaenopteridae; genus Balaenoptera; species Balaenoptera musculus. The sequence goes on from NC_045803.1 coordinate 35,568,395, forward strand.
CAAGAACCTATAGCTCAACTAGTAGAGGCTGGTGGGTCAGAGAGTTGACTAAATGTCCTTATGTTGTTAAATGATAAGAAATATTCATGTGAGATCATCTTTTCAAGCACAAGAAACAAATAATAGAAGGAACATTATGACTCCTTTGAAATGCAGCGAAAGAGCCATGGTTAAAATTTTAACAAGTTAGAGTCATTAGCTAAACAAATCCTGAAAGTTTCACAGTCCCATAGACACCTAACAAAGGCATGATTTGTGAGTCACCCTTAAGAGGTCCTTCTGCATCAACATTCCATTTTGTTCCTTTACTATGGATCCTACAATGTCATTCACTATTTTCTCTGCTAGCGAGGTATGTTTAAAGTACAGCTAACGTTCCCTTTTATCAATGATCAGAAGAGAGATTCTTTTCTGCATCTCACTGTATTGATCCTCTCTAAAAAGAGGGATATTGTTGAGGAAAATGAATCAATCCATTTCTTTAAGCTTTCAAAGTGGAGACTGTCTTTCTTAGGTTTTGCCATTTTCTCTTAAGTACTAAAATGGTAGATGGTACTCATTGACCCAACTATAAATAAGACGGAAAAATTATGAATTATGCCATATATAATTTATAATACTTAATAAAAAAGCAACCTTATAGAAAAATATTTTAAAGAGTACCTATCAAATGCTATGCATTTGGTATTTAATTTACATATAATTCTCTCATCCTCACAAAGGTGCAGTGGCGTAGGAAATATTAACATTATTTTTCAGTCAAGGAAACTAAGGTCAGAAGGTTAAAAATAAATGAAAATAAATATCCCTTGTGGAAGCAATACCTTTAGGAGAGAAGCTTGAAAGAAAAATGGAATGAGAAATGAATCCCATTTATTTATTTTCTAGCAGGGAAAATATTATTATTACTAATGATTCATGTTATATTATAGTTCAAATTTATTTTGAGTCTTATATTTTCATTTTAGTATGAACCGAAAAATAGAACTTTCAGGTATAATTTTCTTATTGAATTATTTTAATTCCCCCCTTCACCTCAGAAGTACATCTCAAATTTTATAAAGCAATTGGCTAAGAAAACGATGTATTTTTTTTTTGCTAGAGAAATGCACTTTATATAGCACTGCCCAAGAGTAAATTCCCTTCTATATTAGCTAGATATGAACATGTGCATTGGCTCATAAAGGAATATCTGTTATTTTAGATATTTTTATTAGTGGCCAGTCATCTTAGTTGCAGAAACAATAAAGCTAAAACCTTTGAAACCACCGTAGAAAATTATCATAATAAAGAGTTAGTGCAGAGAGATATGAAGCGTGTGCAAAACTGATTTCATTGAATTTTCAGTATTCTCCCTTATGAAGAAAATAAATATATTTAATTTGTTTAGTTATATATTTATTTTTCTTGGATGAACTCACTGTGAAGCATAAATATTTCCCTAACCAGAGGTTTTATATGTGAGCGGTTTTTATAGCTTCCTAAACCTTTCTTCTCCTCCTGGAGAATCCAACCAACTTCTCTAATCTCAGCCCTTTTCAAAAGGAAATCAGCACCTCTGAATGGTGCCATCAAATTGCTCCCTTGCCACTTGTGTGTGTTTAGTGATGCAGGGAGAAGAATGAGAAGGAGGAGCCCAGGAGATAATTCCTCTTTGTTACATACCTCAAAATCAAGCTGCACACCCCTGGAAGGCTGTCGGGGTCCACACTTCCTGAATGCTATATGGAACATGCTGTGTAGGTTACTTAAGGGGGAAAGAAGTACAGGGGATAGGAGTAGGAGGGTAAGTGTTGTTGGGGCCCAGTTCAGGCCACCCCAAAATATGCCTTAATGGCATGTTGATTATTTTGAAGTAAAGTTACTTAAGAAACAACCAAGGCAAGAGTGACACTTTGACCCTCCTCTCTGTCTCCCTGAAAGCAGGAAATAAACCTCTCATGTGAAAGGTGCCCTCCTGGAAGGACACCCTTATCACCAGAGATAGAAAATTCAGTCAGTTGAGTAATATTCCATTGTGTATATGTACCACATTTTCTTTATCAATTCTTCTGTCGATGGACATATAGGTTGTTTCCACATCTTGGCTATTGTAAACAGCACTGCAATGAATATTGGGGTACAGTTATCCTTTCAGACCATGTTTTTCTCCTGGTATATACCCAGAAGTGGGATTGCAGGATCGTATTGTAGCTCTATTTTTAGCTTCTTAAGGAACCTCCATAATGTTCTCCATATATACAATGGAATATTACTCAGCCATTAAAAAAAATGAAATAATGCCATTTGCAGCAACATGGATGGACCTAGAGATTGTGATACTGAGAGAAGTAAGTCAGACAGAGAAATAGAAATATTGTATGATATCAGTTACATGTGGAATCTAAAAAAAATGATACAGGTGAACTTATTTACAAAACAGAAACAGACTCACAGACTTAGAGAATGGACTTATGGTTACCAGTGGGGAGGGGGTGGGGAGGAGGGATATTTAGGGAGTTTGGGATTGATATGTACACACTGGTATATTTAACCAAGAGGCACATGAAAAGATGTTCAACATCACTAATTATTAGAGAAATACAAATCAAAACTACAATGAGGTATCACCTCACACTGCAGACTGGCCATCATCAAAAAATCTACAAACAATAAATGCTGGAGAGGGTGTGGAGAAAAGGGAACGCTCTTGCACTCTTGGTGGGAATGTAAATTGATAGAACCACTATGGAGAACAGTATGGACATTCATTAAAAAACTAAAGCTAGAACTACCATATGATCCAGCAATCCCACTACTGGGTGTATACTCTGAGAAAACCATAATTCAAAAAGACACATGTACCCCAATGTTCATTACAGCACTATTTACAATAGCCAGGACATGGAAACAATCTAAATGTCCATCGACAGAGGAATGGTTAAAGAAGATGTGGTACGTGTATACAATGGAATATTACTCAGCCATAAAAAGAAACGAAATTGGGTCTTTGTAGAGACGTGGATAGACCTAGGGTCTGTCATACAGAGTGAAATACGTCAGAAAGAGAAAAACAAATATCATATATTAACGCATATATGTGGAATCTAGAAAAATGGTACAGATGAACGTATTTGCAGGGCAGGAATAGAGACACAGATGTAGAAAATGGACATGTGGACCTGGGGGGGAAGGAGAGGGTGCGATGAATTGGGAGGTCAGGATTGACATATATATACTACCATGTGTAAAATACATAGCTAGTGGGAACCTGCTGTATAGCACAGGGAGCTCAGCTCGGTGCTCTGTGATGACCTAGAGAGGTGGGATGGGGGGCGGGGGTGGGAGGGAGGTTCAAGAGGGAGGGAATATATGTATACATATAGCTGATTCACGTCATTGTACAGCAGAAACTAACACAACATTATAAAGCAACTATATTCCAGTAAAAAATAAATAAATAATAAAAAATAAAATGTATAACCAACAAGGACCTACCACAGGGAACTCTGCTCAATATTCTATAACAATCTAATTGGGAAAAATTTGAAAAAGAATAGATACATGTATATGTATAACTGAATCACTTTGTGGTACACCTGAAACTAACACAACATTGTTAATCAACTATACTCCAATATAAAGTAAAAAGTTAAAAAAAAGAAAGAAAATTCATTCGGGGCTGAGAAGCCGCCATAAACAAACCTTGTTATTTCTTTAATTTGCTACTCCAAACCCAAACTCTGTTTAGATTCTTCACTAATTAATCACTCAAAGCCTGTTTATTTGTCCTGTCAATTCCTCACAGATTTGTTTCTTTATCTTGAAAGTATAAAGGCTGCCTGCTTTGGCCATTCATTAGGTCCTATTTCTATGAGACCTCTATGTGCACAAGTTAAAACTAGTTTCTTTTTCCCCTGTTAATCTGTCTTGGTCAATTTTATGATTAGTCCAGCCAGAAGAACTCAAGAGGAATAGAGGGGAAAATTTTCCCCTCCCCGACAGTGTGGATCTGTGTGTGTGTGTTGGAGGGCATTCCTGCTGTTTGAGATGATTTTACTGAACTTTTCTGAGTGGCCTAACTACAGAAGACTGAGTTTTCACGTACATTTTTATTGAAAATCTATCCATAACCCAATTGTATCCTTTACAAATAAGGAATTAACAACATTGTTTTCATGTAAAACAAATTTGGATAGACAATTTATAAGAGAAGAAGAAATACTGATTAAAAAGTACATATGGAAATATTCTACCTCTTAGCAATCAAGTAAATACAAATCCAGCTTCAGTGTTAGAGACAAATGAGCACATGTAAAAATAACAGAACATTTAATATGAGAATGTTTGCAGTAAATGGGCAGTTTTACCCTGATGGTGAGGCAAAAATTGGGGTGATCTTATCAGAAAATGTCCCCACATATATCAAACTCTTAAATATTTTTATAACCAACCCTTAATACATAATCCTACTTCTGTAAATAAACCCTGAGAGGTCAACAAACTAAAAACACCAAAAACAATAAAAAGTTAAAATATCCACATTGATATATTGTATAGCCTAATTCAAAATATTGAATAGTTGGAAATGACACTTTAAACTGAAAAAAGAGGAGTCGACAAATAAATTATGGCATGCTTTATATGAAGAAATACTATGTGAGGATTAAATTCATCTTTGTAAAATATTGTAATATCATGGAAACTTTTGTTTTATATTACATGAAAAGATATATATTTTATATGTACACTATTTAATATGATATCAAAATTATTTACAGTTTAAACTATAAACTATGAGAAAAGTATACTGAAAATGTTGATTTTTATCAGTGACTATATCTGTCATTCTGGGTACTCGTTTTTCCTATTTTTCTACTTTCTATATCCTAAATATTTTCTCATGAGCACATATCAATTTTTAAAATGAATAAAAATAAATCTCATTAAAATTATTTTTAAGATGAGACTTAGAGTTTGGAAGGATTTTTGAGGGGGATTTATCATTTTATTAAAAACCTAAAATAAGCTAATCACCACCACCTCCCCAAAATGTTGAAAGATGTCATCTGAATAGCATGGATTACTCCTCCAGAAAACTAGATCACATTCTGGCTTCGTTATTATTTTAGAAAACTCACCTTTCAACCATCTGCAATATGGGCCATCATTTATATCGAACTTAATTAGAAAACAGTTTGAAAGTTGGAGCAATTCCTAATTTAAATCAATTAAAGGGAAAGTTGTCAGGTTCGCTTTGGGTTTGCTTATCTCTACTCTCACAGCAGGACTGAAGAGATCTGTCTTCCCCAATCTCCTTGTATTCCTCCAGGATTATGTCATAGTGTTCAGTGTGTAAATCTAGGAACTCATGGTGGCAATTAACATCTGAGGCTCCTGCCATAGCTAGGAGAAGTCTGGGTAACAAATGAAGGCATCCCAGGATTCCACGCTGAAAATTCTTTGATGGGTGCTTCCATTCACAATGACATATCTGTAGTTTTTGGGGCCAGGCAACCCTGTGCTCTCGCCCTATTTCCATTCTGTGTTGAGAGCTCTTCTTCCTTCCCTCACCCATGCCCTAAATCCTATTGTGTCACAGTTAATCTAGTTATCAAATGGAAAAAGCATGTCACATAGTGATTATTTAAGGAGCACATTCCTTTCACTGAATAGATCATTATAGGTTCTTTACCTCTCCATTGCTAAAATAAGATTCCTTGCCTTATCTGTCACCTGCCCATATCCCTGCTGGCTTAAAATGTGCGCTCACTCTCCACCCAACTTAGAGAGAACTACTTTTTGTATAGTAATTTCATCTTCTCGTGCATTCTAAAATTATCATTATCTGCCAAGCACAGGGGATAAGATATATTCTCCAAGGTGATTTTATATAGATAGATAGATAGATAGATAGATTTTTTTCCCCAAAAAATTAAGGTTCATGGGCATTTATACATCTGCCTTCTCTGAGGCTGTGGTCCATGAGAACAGTCACCAAGTTTTAATCATCTTTAGTATCCTAAGATATACATGACTCTCAATTTATGACTTAGAATCAATGAATGAATGAATGAAAAAAAAATAATAGCTGTCTTGTATTATTTTTGAGTGCAAAAGTGATGGAATTTCTGAAATCTTTTGATAATTTGAGAAAATAATCCAGGATATTTGAACCTATACATACCTTCAAATTCCAGAATATACTATGGTTTATACATAGAATAAATCAAAAGAAATTTCTAAGCAAGAGACTAGAAAGTCTAGACTATATTATAGTAATGCATTAGGATATTTAACGGAAAATCCTAGACTAGGGGTTAGAAGACTCTATTCAGACTTTCTGTCTGTAGTCAAAATAGATGTAAAAGTTAAAACAATTACCCAAGTAATTAGGATGATTAGATTTTCTATTCTCACATACTTTTAATGTGCAGATTTGTCTCCTATCAGATTGTAAACTCTTTAAGGTCAGAAATTCCACTTTTCTTTGAGTTTCCAGAATTGCCTCCCTTGGACTGTGTCTTAGTAGGTACTCATTTGGTTAACTGTTGTAAACTAGCTACTGTAGAATGTACAGGCTCCAGAGATCTCAGTTCTCTTGCTCTTTGGTAGTTTCCTCTGGTACCTCAATTGCAGTTTACGAAGGTTCTTTCTTAAGGGCTGGTCCCATGTGGAAGAGCCCAGGGCAGAGAAGAGGACACTGCTAAAACAAGAGGTGTCTAGGGCATACCTTACAGTCAAGTCTACAGGTTTAAACTCGACTATGCTTTAAAATTATGTCAGACACTTTTTAAATGAAGGCTTCTAGGCTCACATCTAGATATCCTGATTCAATGTTCTTGGACTACAATCCAGAAAGACACTATTTATTTATTTGTTTGTTTGTTATTGAGGTATAATTGACATATGACATTATATTAGTTTCAGGTGTACAACGGTAATGATTTGATATTTGTATATATTATAAAACGATCACCACAATAAGTCTAGTTAATATCCATCGTATATGTAAGGTATATAACGTGCTTTATGACATATATTAAGGAGAAGACATTCTATTGAGATTTTGCTACAATAATAGCTACAGAAAAATAGGAGGACTGAAGGAAGAACCTGCTGTTTCCTTCTGCACAGGTCACTAAGGAACCCATGGGGAGGGGAAAGAGAGGAGTGCCTGGTAATGACCAGAGAGAGGGACAGAGGACCCTCTGGATGCTATCTGGCATGAGGAGTCTGATATGAGAGAGAGAGAGAAAAAGAGAGAGACAAAGAAATAAAGAGAGAGAAAGGGGGGCTAACAGCCCAGATTTCATGAGGGAGGGACAGGTGGGGTCCAAAGAGGTCACAGCACTTGGGAGTCATTGCATCAGGCCTGCACCATGTCCTTCACCAGCACATCACCATCTTCTCACTGTTGACTGTCAGCTGGGCAGCTCCAGTGGACGGGGCATTCCAGGGTCAGCGGGACCAGTCTCCCACTGGTCAGTGTCCTTCCTGCAAACCTGTACCCACCATAGGCCCCACAAGGGACACAACCCCGGTTGGCAACGGCAGTCACTTTCTGCACCACAACATCGTTACTCTGACAGGTGTCTGGCAGCTTGAGCTCCTCTGTGATCTCCTTCATGCCTGTCAACTTTCCCTGTTCCTGAACTCATTCTCACTCATGAACACAGAGCCATCAGTTCCCCAGTGGCTGGATGGAGAAATAGAACTCTTGGGTTTTGTTCACAGCTGGAAGCCTGGCCACCTAGGTTGAGTCACAGAAATTAATGTCCTTGACAGCAGTGGCAGATTCTCTGAGTGCTTAGGGCTCGATTTCAGGATGTTAATGCCAGCAGGAAGTTCAGGGGATGCCCACATGCAGGCCCTTGACAGGGGTATCAGAGCTGTTGAAGAAGTAAATGCGCACAGCCACTACGTGGGAGTCCCGGGAGAAAGGCTGGCTGCTGAAGATGTAGCCCACAGATAGCCCCTCACCAGCTAAAAGGTGCAGCAGCTCCTGCCTCCCAACACCCAATACTGGAATCAGGAGTGAGGGCACGGCGGGGGCAGAGTCTGTGTCAGGCCCTGTAGGTCAGCAGCCAGACTGCTAGACACAACCCTGGGAGGAGAAACAGGTTGGATATTGGGAGGGGTGAAGTCCTCTAGATTGAGCAGGGAGATCTCCTTGGCTGCAGGGGCACTTTTGCCACTGGTTTTTTGTTTGTTTTTTGGTTTTCCTCTAGGAGGCAGATTCCATCTGCTCTTCCTCAGACTCTGCTGCCTCTCAGACTTTGATGAACTATTGATGGAATCACTGTTGTCATCTGAGAAGGAGCCTGAGCACTTTCTTCCTCTTCCTCTTCCTCTTCTCATCTTCCTCCTCACTCTGATCACTCTCGCTGCTCTTCCCCTTCCCCTCATCCTCATCCTGGTCTTCATTTTTGAATTCACTCCTAGACTCCCTGGAGCTGCTATTGCTGCTGCTCTTACTGTATGATTCACTCTCAAACTGGTGGTTGCTGCCTGTAGACTGTGAGCTCTGAGTTCCCCTCAGAGGCTAAGTAGAAAGGTTTCTCCTTCTTCTTCTTCTTCTTCTCCTGATTTGATCATGTGGTCCATTCACATACCTCCAAGTTGTGCAAAGATGGATCTGGGGCTTCCTCTGGCCAGTCTGTGAGTTCCCGGTAGCCTGTGGCCTTGGCATTGAGCAGATGAGACAGTGAGCCCATCTGTAAGTGATCCTGGTCTTCGAAGAATAATTCCAAGACTGGGACTGGTTTGGGTGCCATGAAGAGTGTCTTGGCATGGCAGCTGAGGGCCCCACACTGCTCCGAAGGGACCATAAATTGCTGGGTGAGGTGCGCCTGGTTTCTGATATCACAGTTCTTGTTGTACATGGCCAGACTCAGTACATACACGGTCAGCAGTTTGGTCTACTTAGAGTTGGTCAGGTAAAGCTTGGCCAACCAGGTTGATGACCTGCAGCGTGAAGATGTCCTCCTCTGCTGTGAAGGACTTGGCTGTTTTTCTCAGGACGTCAGATGCAATCCTAGGGACATGCTCACAGTACTCACTGAAGAGCCACAGGATGCTGGCTCGGGCCATGGGCACCTGGATGTTCTCTGAGCTTTGCCCAGTGTTTGATGATCTCATGTTGCGCTGGGTCTATCTGCAGGAGCTTCTTCATGATGACCACTGACTCTGTGACCACGAGCTCATCACAGTGGGACAGTAGCTGCACCAGGTCATTGTGGCAGATGTCACCCACTCGGCCTATGTTAGTTGCCCAGCGTCTAGTGGCTTGGACCGTGGCTGCCACAAAATCCTTGTCTGTGCTGTGAATGTAGGTCTGGCATTCCCGTAGGAAAGTTACGGATGTTAGTCTCATTTGCCAGGTTGGTCAGTGCTTCTAGCTTCAGGATCTTATCTGGGTGGGGTTGATGGGCCTGATGTAGAAACTCTTCTAGGAGGGCTCAAACATATCTGGGCATAGTGGACATGGTGGCCACGTTCTGGAGCACCATGTACTGCATCTCACTGCAGGGAGAGAATGGGTCAGAGGTACTTGGGCCCCTCAGTTGGGGCAAGGGGCAGCAGGTAGGGGGAGAAGGGAGGTGGGCCAAATAGGAGGGAGGGAAGGATAAGTGGGAGGAGGGCACCAGTAGGTAGAGGATATCAGTGGGAGGAGGACAGGACTGGAGTCAGTGCAGGGGTAGGTGAACTAGGGTGTGGAGGTTGGAGGGGGTGTGATACACTCAGAGTCCTGGAGAAGGCTTTTTTTTTTTTTGAGAGCACAAAATATTTTATTTAACAACTTACAGTGTAACAATTTGCATTTAGGAAAAATAGTTCCTCCCTTAAAGGAAGCTTCTTGAATCAAAAGCTGCTGGCAGTTTGGGAATTCCCTGGCGGTCCAGTCATGAGGACTCTGTGCTTTCACTGCCGAGGGGCTGGGGTTCAGTCCCTTGCTGGGAAATAAGATCTCACAAGTTGCGCAGCCAAGAAAAAGAAAAAGAAAAAGAAAAAGAAAACTTGCTGGTGGTCAACACAGAGAGCAATGGGCAGGGCTGGGCCGGAGGAAGCCGAGGGAGCCAGGAGGGCCTCAGGTCCCAGGAATCACACTCAGCGCTGACAAAGGGAAATAAGAGGCTGCCCGACATAAAGCCCAGCCTTTCTCAAGGCGGCAAGAACAAATGCATCCATTCCTACAAGTCTGTGAAACCTCGTGGATAATGTTCTGTGGGTCTCTCCTAGATGATCAAGTGAACCGGAAAAATGGGAAGGACCTGTGCTAATTCCACATTTACACGATTCCCACACGTAGAATTAAACTACCCAGTACACTAGGTTCCCCCAGCAGAACCTACAGACATTTCCTAATGATTTTTATAAATATTTAAATCTTTTTTTCAGTCTCTTTAGACTTAACAAGAATGTTAATAGTTTTCAGAACCGTGGATGAAGCGTTAAAGCTCTCAGTCCAATAAGAGGAGGGCATTTTTTTGAGGTTTAATATGGCTGATAGTCAACATGTTAACTACTGAAGATCTTAGAGTGGAAAAAATTCGATGCGCATATATGATGGACAATACGTGACGGACGGTACGTGGTAGACAGTGCGGAACGGAACGGATGGTACGTGGGAGGAGGGAGAAGGGGCGGAGCCTAGAGTTAACAAGAAGATGGCGTCCGTCGGGCCGGAGCTTTTCTGAGGGAGCGCTTGAAGACGCTGCCGCCAGACTTCAGGCCTCTAGACTGTGTTAAAAAGAGACGCCTGCCCCTCAGGCTAGGCTTTAAGATGAACAAATGAGCCTCATTCACGTGAAGTCCGGGCACTTCTGGAGCTGCCACCTGTGCGCTGAGCCCTGCGGCGGGTGAGTGGCCTCGGAGCCATTTAAGTGTTGTTTCTTAGGGTCTCGAGGATGGGAGCCCCCTTGGTTTTGAAAACTAGATGTTTTGGGAGCTTGTCTCTCAGGTGCAGGTCTTAAAAGTTGGGGTCCAAACCCTTCTCTCCTTAGGGAGGAGCATGAATTTCGAGTTCCCTCAGGGTGCGGGTTGCGCCACCGCACGTGGGGTTTATGGCGCAATTGTGTCTCTGACTCTGGTGGCCTCTTCGACGGGGGGCCTTGCCTCATTGGCTGGAGGTGTAGGAGTCTCTCAAACTCCGTTTTTAGGTGTCGTTCCCCTCCCTTCGGAAGTTGTTCTGTATGTAGGTGCGGATTCAGCTTGTCTGGGGGGGTGGGTAGGTGAGTTCTGGGTTTTCCTACGGTGCCGTCCTGACGCCAGGACGGTGCTGGAGGCTGGGAGTCTGAAATGAGAGTGAGCGGCCTACGCATTTTAAACAAGCATCAGCTGTTCTTTATGTCTAGGTGGTTCATTGACCACAGACTGAGAAACTGCCCTGAGGAATATCACTTGTTCCACCTCTCCTGCCCCCTCGTAATCGCTCAGGCACGTAATCCGTCCTCTCCAGAGTAATATCTAGAAGTTGGGGTGTGGTCTTGGCCAGGTAATCTTGCAAAACAACGTAATGGGACCATCAATGTGATGTTCTAGTTCTAGCTCCAAAGAATTTTCTTTGAAGTTATTTTCTTGTCTCCTCACCATGGATACCTGCCCTCCCGTCACCCTAATAATCCATGTCCCATTAAGCACATTCAGGCATTACCTAAAGAAGTAAAGTGGTGATGAGTTTTGCTGAATCCCCTTGGGGTGTCGTCTCAACTTATGCTTGGTTTGTGGGCTTTCGCGTGTTTTAACGCTCCAACACTGAGCTCTAGAACGGTCCAGAGGCACAGGGCTTCTCAGCATCTTGGCGCTGACCTGATAGAAATCACAAGTAGCAAATGAGGAAGAGTTTTTAAAAAATGTGTTCTAAATACAGCAACAATATGTGTGTATATATTTGTAAATGCGTAGGAAAATTTTTTGGAAAAACATACACACTCTGGCTACACCCAGGGAAGGGTACTAGAACTGGGGGTTAGTCAAAGTGGCCTTTATTATTATCACAGTTTTCTGTCAGTGTTATTTATTTCAAGATTTCTTTCAAGTTGCTTTTGTTTTGTTTTACAATTGCCACATTTTCAAGTATATCTTGAATGTATGTTTTTAAAGTTGGCGGTAATGTTAATACATTTAAAAATATTTTACCTGTCTCTAGCCTAATAATAACAGAAGATTATAACAAGAAATAGTCCTATCACAAAAACTTTTTTTTTTGACAGAAAAGGTGAGAGGATTACAATGAAAGATTCTCTACCCCTTAAGGTGTATATTAGGCAGAATTCTCTCCCATTATGATAGCGTCCCCATTTAAGCCTCTTTCGAGAATATATCTATAGAAATTTCCTGGGAGCATTTTTGGAAGAGAGCTTTTTTTCCCCATGTGTCACCTGTAAGGAGGTGGGGTAATTCTTGTCTAAAGTACAGAATCTCTGAATGACCCAGAATTATGTACAAATTTATGGATAGATGAATGTCTGGGGTATAGGAATACATTAGTAAATTGTTAGAAAACAAAACACCTTGACAGAGGTAATGTTACATACCCATATATATCATGACATCGTGATACCCATATGTTTCTTCATCACAGTGGGACAGTTTTTCTTAGCTGGAATTTACCTAGCAAGTGACAGTTGACACCAGAAGAATAGAATATAAACAGGGTGATCACTGTAGCATGGGGTTGGGAGAGAGAGAGAGAGAGAGAAAGAGAGAGAGAGAGAGAGAGAAAGAAAATGCTGAGTATGACATTCAGGTTAAAGCAGTAGGTCTAAACCTTGGCTGCGCATTATAACTGCTGAGGGAGCTTTTAGAAAGACATAGTGGAGCCCCACTCTCATAGATTCTGATTTAATGGCCTGAGATGGGGCTCAGACAATATTAGTTTTAAAAGCTCTCCATTTGATTCTCATGTGTAAGCAGGGTTGAAAATCACTAGAATAGAGAGAAAAAAATCTATGGTGGTGTTGGTGAAGTGTATTGGTAGAGCAGACATGGGTAGCAATTGATAAACACTTCAAACTTGAATATTTTGATCAGTTGTAAGATCAGGCCTAAGTAATGCTAGTAAGGATTCTGAAACATGAAAGAAACCAGTTGTAGGGCACACCAGGGCAGCACAGTACTTCGGAACACATTGAGAAGAAGAAGAAAGACCAGATTAGAATAGAGACAATTTATTCATTCCAGGACCTGGATAGGATTATTTCTAAGAATTTTGTATTTAAGTTTAATCAATAACTACTCAAATTTAGATGTCTTACCTAACTCTTCATCCCAGGCTGAATACATACATACATAAAGTAATTTCCATGCTCAAGTATTTAGTCCACACAGCCTAACCAATGCTCAATGAGATGCTAGTTTGGTAATCACACCGACAAATAGTTGATATGGATGATTCCATGTTCATTATTGAAAGCACAGTCTTAGGACTATATCATGCAAGTGTTGTCCTTCTACAATTCTGTGTTTAAAATATGTTTATCATCTGTTCTACCCTGGCCTTCAGGGGTACATCTGTCTTCTCCCTTCCCCCTTCCATTGTTCTGTTGGCTGGGAAGGCTAGATTTGGGGCTTCACTCTCTGGGTATATCAAATTATATGCATGCATATCATAATCTTAGTAGACTTCTTGATGATTCAGGTCTCTGAATGCATGAGAATTTTAGAAATGTATGCTACTATTAACAAAATAAACAAATAAAGAATTTGCTAGGCCCCAGAAACTAGCATACTGTTCATAACTTGGATGATTTTCTGTGTTATGAAATAACGGACAAGTACCTTTTTAAAATTTTGATTTTCTAATCTCTTTTATACATCTTCATTGATTCTGTGGAGTTTGTTATTTAAACACTCTTCCTTTTATTTGTTTGCTGCTTTATTTTTAACTTTACTCCCTTTTGAAATCATCCTGGAGTCCAGCATGAAGTTCTTTTTTTTTTTTTTAAATATTTTTATTGGAGTATAATTGCTTTACAGTGTTGTGTTAGTTTCTGCTGTATGACGAAGTGAATCAGCTATATGTGTACATATATCCCCATATCCCTTCCCTCTTGCGTCTCCCTCCCACCCTCCCTATCCCACCCCTCTAGGTGGACACAGAGCACCGACCTCATCTCCCTGTGCTATGCGGCTGCTTCCCACTAGCTATCTATTTTACATTCATTTGGTAGTGTATATATGTCAGTGCTATTCTCTCACCCTCTCACTTTGTCCCAGCTTACCCTTCCCCCTCCCCAGGTCCTCAAGTCCATTCTCTGTGTTTGTGTCTTTATTCCTGTCCTGCCCCTAAGTTCATTAGAACCCTTTTTTTTTTTTTAGATTCTGTATATATGTGTTAGCATATGGTATTTGTTTTTGTCTTTCTGACTTACTTCACTCTGTATGACAGACTCTAGGTCCATCCACCTCACTACAAATAACTCAATTTCGTTTCTTTTTATGGCTGAGTAATATTTCATTGTATATATATGCCACATCTTCTTTATCCATTCATCTGTCGATGGACATTTAGATTGCTTCCGTGTTCTGGCTATTGTAAATAGTGCTGCAGTGAACATTGTGGTAAACAGCATGAAGTTTTTGGATTAGTTATTTTTTGGGTGTTGTTATTTTAAATTGTAATGTTAATATTTTGATAGCATATTCACTAGATAATAACCAAATACATCAAATAATATTTTTGGCTTAGAAGGCTTATATTTTCAGGAGCAAGGTGAGGTTTATCAGAAGGTCAATGATGATTTCGTCTGGAAAAATTCAATATATTTTTTTCTAGGATTTTATTGACTGTTGTGACTAAGTTAACTGTCTTGTTCATTCAGTCTGTTAAAAAACACTTTAAAATACTGAGAATTAGATATGCATTTTTGTTGTTGTTGAGGGAGGAGAGATTAAATGATTTTACAGTCAAAAAACAAACTAAAGAAATATAAATGTTCTTTTTCTCTTTATCTATCATATAATTACAAAGTTGTTTTGTGACAGCCACCAATAATAAATTTTAAACTCGAAAATGCTCAGCTTCTTGGTTCAGAAAACAATATGTCTTTATCCTCTGCAATTTCATGTGAAAATATATCTAGGGAGAAAACCAGGTAATTTCTTTTCCTAAGGGAATGAAGATTACTGCACATCCTTTCTAAGAATCTCATTGAGTTTTCTTACTATCTGAAGATAATTTTCAAAGTTGTGTCTAATAGCTGTCTGTAAATAAATCCCAGAAATTGTATTTATTAAAACCTCTTTCAAAAGTCATTCTTAATTATTTTAATAATACTATTATTTATTAAGTATTAGTCTTAACACCTAGAGTACACTTTAGCAATTTTTATAGTTTTATTTTAAGAAAGATAACCTATGTTTAATTCAGGCAATAAAACATCATTGGAGGTGAGACAGTGGTGGTCAGCATATGAAGCTTGACTGTAAGGAGTTTGCATTTTGAACCTAGAACAGATACTGGCACATATTTGACACTCAATAAATAGGATGTAAAGAAGGAAGGAGAAAGAGTTCTTCTACTGTCACTTTCTATCTGGGGTATATTTTTTTCTTTTTTCCAAAACATGCATATCTGAGGCTTATTACATGTACCTATATGATAAGGCTCTGTTGTCTAAAGTTTTTGTTATATTTTACTAGAAATGCCATTTTTTGCAGGTATTTTGTGGTATCAGATATAAAGAAAAAGAGATTCTAAAAAGGCTTTTCTGTCTTATTTCCATAGCTAGTCCTGAGAGAGTGGTAACTTTATTTTATTTTTGAGAGGTAACAATAAATATGATTTCTGTCAATTGTGAGGTAGAAAGAGATCATATGTGGTGGTTTCACACATAAGCAGTTATTTCTGGATTTAAAATAAAAACAAATAGATCAACTTCAGTAGTACTGTTGAGCACATAGCTGCATTTTAAAAGTATGGAGAATCAATTGAGTGTCTATCAAAATCGTATGCTTTTTTTCCTTGGATTTAAAAGCTGGACTAGGCATATCATGGAAGCAGACATTTTGATGAAGATTACAAAAAGATTTAGACAAGAAATGTTTAAACAAATGAAAAATCAAATTGTGTTTCTGAATCAATAAGAGCAATAACAAAAATTCCAAATACAGATATATGAGGTTTTATTTCATGCCTTCAATCAAGTATGCTGTCTGTACAGTTTAAGGAGCCTTTCAGTTTTTTTGAACTGGTTTACCAATTTATAATAGAAAGTGGAATTTAGACTGGGTCTACAGAACACTGTGTATGAGTATGATTGATGAAAAAGGTTCCTGAAATTTAGAGCTTTCTCTTCTTCCTTAACTATTTATTTTTTGTCTATTTATTGTATCAGTACGGACTCAGAGTCCTACTTTATTAAATAGATTATAATCTAAATAATTATGATTTATTTTGATGCTAAAATTTTCCCAGAATGGGAGCCCCGTCAGTTTGCTCCTGTGTCCTTTTGACAAGTCTCCATCATTTCTTGTATGTCATTAACTTATAACTTAAGTATTATTATATGACTTCATGTATAGCGTAAGACCTTGCTGTGGTATACTTCTCTTGCCTCTTTACTGGCCTTTGTAATATTGTTGTTATACATTTAGCTTCTAAATATATTATAAACCTCCCAATACATTTTTACTATTTTTTACTACACACATTCAATTAATTTTATAGATTAGAAAGAAGAGAAAGTATGTTATAATTACATATTTATAATGTCTGGTGTCCTTAATTGCTTTATGTAGCTACCTGTTTCCATCTGGTATTATTTTCCTTCTGCATGAAGGACCTTTTAGCATTTACTGCAGCACAGGTCTGCTGGTGATGAATTCTTTTAGCCTTAGATGTCTAAGAAAGTCTTTATTTCATCTTCATTTTTGAAGGCTTATTTTACTATGTTGTCAATTCTAGGTTGATAGTGTTTTCTTTTAGTAGAGTAGTTGCTCCACTTTCCTCTGACTTGCATTGCTTCTGATGAGAAATCTATCATTCTTATCTTCATTCTTTTATTCAAAACATATCACTTTTCTCCAGCTGCTTCTAAGATTTTCTCTTTATCACTGTTTTTAAGCAGTTTAAGATGTGCTTTTGTGTTGTTTTCTGTACTTGGGATTTGTTGAGCTTCTTGGATCTGTGGAATTGTAGTTTTCATCAAACCTGGAACAATTACAGCCATTATTTCCTCAAGTCTTTTTTTTTCTACCTCCTGCCCTGAGTTGTTTTCCTTTGACTCCAGTTACACATGTGGTAGCCCACTCGAAGTTGTCCCCCAGCTCACTGATGATACATTCACTTTTTTCACAGTCTTCATACTCCCCGTGTTTCATTTTGGGTAGATTCCGTTGCTGTGTATTCACGTTCACCAATCTTTTCTTCTGAAGCACCCCCTCTGTTTTCAATCCAAGCAAGTGTGTTTCATGTCAGACATTGTAATTTTCACATTTAGAAGTTCAATTTATTTTTCATATCATTCATGTCTCTACTTATGTTTAATATTTCCCCTTTCATCTTGGAATATAGAAATATAATAGTAACAGTTTTAATGTCCTTATTTAATAATTCTATTATCTGGGTCATTTCTCGGTCTGTTTCTATTGATTGGGTTTTCTCCTCCTGGGTCATACTTTCCTGATTCTTTGCTTACCGCATAGTTTTTGATGGAATGCCAAGCATCGTGATTTTAACTTTGTTGCTGCTGAATATTTTTGTATGTCTATAAATATTCTTGAGCTTCGTTCTGGAGCACAGTTATGTTACTGAGAAAGGGAGAAATCCTTTTGAGATTGCTTCTAAGCTATGTTAAGTAGCATTAGATCAGACTAATCTACATCTAATTTTGCCCCACTACTGAGATACAGCTGAGTTTTCTAAGTACTCTATTGGATTTGCTGTGAATTAAGAGGTTTTTTTTTCCTTTCTGATTGCATGATACTTTCCCTGCCCTCAAGTTGTTTCCCTTAAATGTGTGTTTGTCAGTCATGAGATGAAGATTTCAGGAAATGCTCTGCTGAACTTTATTGTTTTATTTCTGTGCAGATCCTGTCTCTCCAGTATTTTGACCTGTAAACCTTTCACATCTTGGCCTGCCTCTTTTAATCACCTCCTAATTACCCCATTGATGAGGAAGGGATTTCCACCCTAGAATTATGGAAGTAACCATACACATATCACCCAACACTGGATAAATGAGATCGACCATAGTCACATATGTTATTAGTCACATATACTCACAGCCTAGGGGAGGAGGACACAGCACACCACATGGACCATATAGAGGTGGCACTCAGGGACAGAGTGAACAACTAGAGGCTATGGGAGACAGACTTTGTAGTACTAAGAGGTGTGATCTCAGTTATTGCGGTAGGTTGTGATTAGCATGTTTAATAATTCCATGGGCTGTCAGGAAACTGAAAACCACTACTCAAAGACAAGCAAGAACTGTGCCTGGTCTTACTAATAAGGGAGGTTGTTTGGCTAGAGGACCTCATCCACCATAGCAGAGTTGGAAGGGAAATTTGTGGTTATACCACTTGAGGCCCTTTTGGATTCACCAGGTATGAAAGCAGCTCATCATATTGGGTCTTAATTTTAGGCTTTGCACCACATCCCCCAAACTTCTATCTCCATCTTCTCGGTTCAGTGAGTTTGCTAGGCTCTGACTGGGTCTTCCGTCTCAGTGCTGCAGTCTGGGAGCCCTCAAGAGGCCATAACCAGGGGGACAGTCACAGAGTTTACCTCATTCAGGTATCGCTGTCCTGGGTTGCCTAATGTGCAAGGTTGGAAAACGTTACTTTGTAGATGTTGTCTGTTTGTGTTGTTGTTCTTAGTGAAACGACAAATGTGACACCTGCTACTCCATCTTGGCCTTAGCTTACATTTTAGAGAACTTTGGCAGGATATACATAATAAATTGAGGTTTAATGAAAAGTTTATCATTGTTAAGCAAATGATAATTATTTGATCAACAAGAGGGAGATTTCACCAGGATTGCTTTTAAAAGGCTTCCCATTCCTCTAGAATCCTATAAATAGTATGACTGTACAATAACTAGGGGAGCAAGGATGTAAAGGGAAAAAAATATCTACGGAATTTTTAAAAAAAAAAAGAAAAAGAGAGAAAGAGTAAATCAGATCTGTAAACAATATTCTTACCTTTTACATTCTCCTGACTTTTATGTATTTGAATCTAGAAGCTCATGTTTTTCAAAATGAAGAGTTATTTACGCAGTTGGTTTTGAAAAAGATATTAAACTGTTTTAGTATCAATGCCACTATCTAAAAGAAAAGGTCGGGATAACATCCATGTCAATGATTTGTTGCAAACACATGATATAAAATGTACATAGGCACTTTATACAAGATTTGGCACATAATAGGTGTTCAGTAAATATCATTTCCCCTTAAGCCACTTTGATTAATTCTTAAGGAGTTTCCTTTCTCAAAGTTTCCCCATCTCCTTTTGCACAAACTAAAGTTATTTTACCTTCGATTTTTGTCATTTTCCTTTTCTATTTCTTCACTCTGAGAGGCTATAAAACATGCTGTGTCCATAAGTAAATAAAAAAAAGTCCTCAGCCTCCCCAACAAAGAATATTTTTGGCAAACACTCTGCACTTACACAAAGTGTCAGAATTTCAAAGCCTCCCCAAGGAGTCCAGCAAACATATCTAAGGAAAGGGAACAGAGTGATTATGAGTCCTTTTCAAGGCAGTGAGACCATTCTTTAGAAAGAGACTCAGGCTGTGTAAAGAGTCACTTGCTTATCTGATAAGACCTTTAGCAGCAGGAAAAAAAAAATACAGGCAGACAAAGAATAAGGTATTGTTAGCTCAAAAAGGGGGAATTCATTTGAGAACTATGAATTATTTTTAAAACTTTGCTGTAGTAGTATATAGGAAAACTGTAATCCTTCTGATTATGTTCGATCCATACAGTAGTCAGTTGTGTTAACAAGTATGTATTGAGCAAATTAAATCATCTTCAATGTATTGTACTTTAATGGTTGGAGATAAAGATGCTAGTGACTACATGGATAAGGACTTGTTAACATTAACATTCCAACTTTTCAGTTACTAGTTCTGTAATCTTGAGCCAATTATCTAATATCTCTGAACCTCAGTTTCCATCTCTGTTAATTATGGACATTTCATGGGGTTTTTCTGAGGGTTAAAAAAAAGAAAAACAGTACAAATACAGAATCAGTCATGGTCCATTAATCATAAAATGCCTCCAATGAGTGATTGTTCTACTCCCACTACTAGTAAACCATTAACTGTTACTACATTTATCATTAAATGTTTGTTTTCAAACAATGGGCATTTTTAGATTCTTCCAATGCTTGCCAAAAGCAGAGCTCCTAAAATCAAAACAAGGAAACAGAGAGACATGAAATATTACAGGCATGGTGATGGAAACTCAAAAATAAATTGTATCGTGTAAGGAAACATGGCATTTAAAATGCAAACAATTATTGCTCATATAAAAGAGTAGAAAACTAGGGAGAATGAAATATCATTCTACCACTGTAACATCTTTTTCCCTTGTGTATTCATTCATTCATTTAACAAATGATTGTTAAACACATGTAATATTCGAGTCATTATTCTAGGCATTGTGGATAAAGAAGTTAACAAAACAGATACAAATTTTAGCCCTCTTGGAGATTAAATTTTAGTAAGAAGAAAAAGAGAATACGTATCATGTCATGTTCTATCCTATTCTATCCTATTCCCAGAGAATGATACATTATGTGCTTTATAATGTGCCTGTGTATATTTATGTTTATATTCATATTTATATACACATACCTACACATATGCTACTATGGAGAAAAATAAGACAGAGAAGAGGAATAAGGAGTGTGTGTATGGGTAAAGGGATTGCAATTTTAAATAAGGTGGCAAGGGGAAGGATCAGTGAGAAAGTATGAACAAAGACTTGAGGAAGGTATAATTTTGACCTTACTGGATAACTGAAAAGAGCGTATTCAAGGCAGAGGGAACAACCAATGCCTGGCCCTGAGTAGGAGCATGCCTCGCCTGTTGATGGAACATGGAGGAGACCAGTGTAGTTAGAGTGGAGTGACCAAGGGGTCAGTCCTATGATTTGAGGCTAGAGAGTTGGTAATGGGAGAGTGCTCAGGTGATAGAGGGCCTTGGACATTATTCTAAGGGTTTTGGCTTTTTCTTTCAAAGAGATGGGAGAAACATTCTGACTTCCGTACTGAGAACAAATTAAAGGGAAGTAGGGAAGTAAGTTAGGAAGTAGGGAGTGATTGGATTCTTGATATATTTTGATGACAACATTGACCAAGTTTTCTGAGTAATTGGATATGGGATGTGAGAGGAATCAAAGATAACTCACAGGTGTAGGCTTGAACAACTGGTGGGATGAAATTTCCAGGTAGAGAAATAGAAAAAGACAATGCTAGAGCAGATGGTAGAGGTTGGAATATGGTAAGATCCAGAGTTCTATTTTAGAAATATTAATTTTGCGATGATTATTAGGCATTCAAGCCTAGGTGTCATGGAAACACTTGCATAAAAATCTGAAGTTCAGGGTAGAGATCTTTGCTAGAAATGTAAATTTGGAGTCACCAGCATATAGATTTTTTTCATATTCCTTTTACTCCTTATCTGTAGACACAGAATTTATAGATCATTTTTTCAACATTACATTAAAATATCTTCAGTATTACCTCATTGCAACATTTAGTATTATTTTAAGGGCAATGGAAGGTATGTGGCAGATCTGGGTATAAATGGTCCATTTTATCAGGTATCATTTTTACAGCTTTGAGCTTGGACATGCCATTTTAGATTTGTGATCCTCAGGTTCCTCAAGTGCAAATAAAAGATAATAATACTTACCTTACAAGATTTTTGTGAGGGTCACATTGTAATACCATTCTTCATAATTTTAGTTTTTAATTTAAGTGATACAGTTTAATCCTCACTAAAAAATAAAGGTAGGTGAAATTATCCCAATAGGAATACTGAGCCTCAGCACATTGACTAATGTGCTTATGCTAACATGACTAGCAAATAGCAGAATCAAACGTTATCTATTCACTATTCTTTTGTTTTGCTTTGCTTTTTTTGCTTCTACGTGTATTCATATATAATATGAGTTTAAAGTCCCAGAAATAGAATAGGCACACAATAATTTCTCACTGTTTTCATTATTACATATGTAAGAAAGTTGAACATCAGCATTGAAGCAGTAACTAAACAATTTTCCAGGAGATAAACACAGTTATCGCTTGAATGAATAATGGTATGTGTGGTAGTTCTGGTAGCAAAATAGTTGCAAATGCAATAGCTTTGCTAAGTTAAGCAACATTTACAAACATATATGCATAAGTGAATTTCAGTTGCTCAGTATGTGGAATAGTATCAATGCAAATGCTCAGCATCTTACTCAATGGATAACCTTAAGATCAGTGCAAAGTGGATTCATGGGGCCTCTCTTATTCCCTCAAGGTGTCCACTTTTCCAGTTTCTATGGAAGATGCTCTAGTACTCTTTATTACCCCCTTCCAGTGCTTTCCATTGAGCAGGATTTATCCCAGACATCTAAATGTAACTTCATGTGTATATGCTAAGTGAAACCAGCCCATTAACTGGCAAATGCAGTTGAAAAGCTGTGGATGGTGAAGTCTTTCAATTACCTCTGTTACAGCCAAGCCAGATTTAAGTAGCTCTTTGTTTCTGTAAATAATCTGATTAGTGTCTGTTCGCTTTCCTTCTCTCATTATTTATCATATACATTTTGTTTTACTCATATAACAAATAATTTTTCCTATTATATAAGTTATATCATAATATATTATCATATTTAGTGTATAAATGCCAGAAGTTGTGTGCCAGAGTAGTCAAGCATGAGACAGGAGCACACGTGTTGGTCATGAATCATGCTTTTGACATCCCACTCATGTGAATCTGATTTATGTGAGTAATTTCTCATAGAATTAACTATTCTCATCTGTAAATTGAAAAGGGGGTCCTGGTCTATCAGGGTTCATATTGTAAACAAATCACTGTTTACAAGATATGAATAACTTATTAGTGCTAAGTGTGACAATAACTTTAAAACCCAATTTGTTAAGTACATATACTAAGCAGGTGCTCAAAATGTTTATATGAACTAGCTAAAATAATCCTTACAGTGACCCTCAAAGGCAAGTATTATAATTATATTAATTTTACAGATAGAGAAATTAGAAACTGAGGTATAGAGACGTTAAGTATCCTGCCCAAAGAGGCATAGCTGGCGTTTGTCTCTCTGATTTAAGAGTTCTTGCCCTTAAATGAGGTTCTTTAGATCAACAGTGTCCAATAAAACTTTCTGCAATGCAAAAAATATTCTATATCTGTCTTGTCCTATGTGGCAACCACTAGTCACAAGTGGGTATTAAGCATTTGAAATGTGGTGACAGAGATAGAGGAACAGAATGTTCATTTTTATTTAGTTTTAGTTACAATTTAAATTAAGTAGCCATATGTAGCTAGTGGCTATTACATTGTACATTGCAGCTCTAGAGTAAAAATCTGTCACACTGTGATACCCCCCCAGGGCTTGTGCTGTGTCTCATTTGGCTTTGGGTCAGGGGTTAGGACAGAGCTTGGAGTTCAGATGCATAGTGGATATTTGCAGCAGACATTAAAGAAGAGAATTATTGATGGGTTCTACACTTAAATTGCAGATCTAGTTCCGGGTTTGCAGATGTCCCATCACAGCTGTCCTTTTCCACACCTTCCTTGCCTTTTAAGTTCTTTCTTAGTGAGCCTTGCCTTGACTTCATTTCAAGCTCCTCTGCTGGATTTAGATACCAAAAGTGTCCCCATTTCCCAGGGAGAGAGTGTATGTAATGGTTGAAAGTGTGGGCTTCTGAGTAAGGCTGCTTTGTTTGACATTCAGTCCCACAACTTCTCAGCCTACTGTGCTTTCTTAGGAAAGTCCTTTAATCTCTGTGCATCTCAGTTTCCTGTTCTATAGGGTGTGCATAATAAAAGTTCTCATCACATGAGAATGTTGGGAGGATACATGGAGATAATCTTTGAAAAGCACTTTACAGAATACCTAGCAGCTAGATGACAGTCAACAAATACTGTCTATTTTTATTATTTTTCTCTAATTTTTCCTACTTCTGCTTTTCTTTCAAACCTCCAAAACATCACAAATGCAAAATTTCAGGAGAATGTTTTACAGAAAACATTTCAAGACATTTATTAAGATTGTGTCTGCAGGACACTGATTTCTATCCTTTATTTAAACAATCATTTTTTGAGCTGAAATAACTTGCCAGGCTCTTCAGGTGGAACAAGGGATATAAAGATAAATAAGACATATGTACTGCCTCCAAGAAGTGCACAGTCTGGCAGGAAAAACAGCTAACAAACAGATTACAGACCATTATCACTATTTCAGAAGGACTAAGTATGAGGCAGTGATCACCATTACTGGATGGGTAGTAATTGTCAGGGAGGTCTTCACAGAAGAGGTTATAGCTGACTGGATTGTAAAGAGCACTTGGCATTTGCTTGATGCATATGAAATAAAAACCCTTGTTGATCAGTCTATTCTTTGCTGTTGGGAACTTAATGAATAATGAATAAATCATGAAAAGTAGTTCCTTTCTTTTCTCTTTGTGCAGGTCGAGTAAAAAACTCTGAAAAGTAAAGTTGATCTTGTATTCAGATCATGTTTCCTCTACAAAAAATATCTTTTCAAAGGGTTAAAATGGGTCTTAAGAAAAAAGAACAATAATAATTTGTATATGATTATGCTTGAGGTCTCAAACTAGAGCAGATGCCATATTAAAGGCTTTTTAAAAAATAAGGCAGATAACAGGCATATCACAAAAAATACAATTCCTTTAGGTATTAACAAAAGTATGTCAAATAATTGCCACAGCTGGTAAGTTGATTACTGCGTACCTGGAGGAGAGCATGGGACACACTGAAGAACAACTTGAGTTTCACAGCACTGTAATTATATCTCAGTCCTGGACAATCTACACAGTCTTGTCCTGCCAAGACCCCTCATATAACTGTGCACAACCCATGCCACCAATGGGATACATTGCACAAGAAATCAGACATTTAAAATTAGAGGTCTGAAAGAGGCTCTCTAACTACTGAGTGGAAGCAGCTGTAGTAAGGTATCTGGCCATCTCAATTTTCTGTAGTTTGGCTCAATGTGTTAGAAAGGAGTGACCTGTTTTAGATCTCTGTCACTAAGGAACTAGGGCATGGTGATTAAGAGTTCTGGAAGTAGCTTTTATTCAAATCCTATTTCTGATCACCCTTGTTTGTGTGACCATGGATAAACTAACCTATACGTGCCTTAGTTTCCTCATCTGTAAGTTAATAATAGTATCTTACTTGTTCTAACTGTTAATATCTCTGATACTAATAATAGTATCTCTCCTTGTTTCTAATATTGTTCTAATAATTCAGTCAGGCAGTATACGAAGTGTTTAGCTGGTGGCTGCTAAATTAGTGGCCAATAAAAGTTAGATATTGCCTCTCCAGTTATTCTGTCAGTTTATACTGTGTCTTCTTCATGCATTGTGTTCTTCCAAGTCATTTGGCCTTTAATAAATGGTTGCTCAGTGAAGGAATAAGTAAATGAGAGGCTTATATTTATATAGGTCTTGGAATCATTCTAACAAATCATTTTTCTCTAGTTTCAGCATTGCAATATTAACATATCTTCTTCCATAATTTGAATAAATGATGTTTTTAATTGTAAAATTATGTTACTAAATGTCTATAATACTCCATATTGGGAACAAAGGATGGTGTTTGGATTATTTTTAATAATTATTTCAATGTTCTCATTCATTCATTGCTTGTTAATTCATTTTGTCAGTGGTTAGTGACCAATTGCAGAAAAAATGTTTGCAATTCCGATACATATATTGGAAAAACTTTATAGGTTATTATTGTGAAGTGTCAAAGATGGAAGACTTAAGCAAATTGTGGAAAACCACTTTTTCACAGGAACATTCATAGAGAACCACTCTACAGTGACCCTGACAGCAAGGACATAGACTTTTTCTCTTGTATTTTGTCATAAGGAGCAATGTAGTCTCAGGATGGGGTTAGGTATCAGAAACCACTAAAATCTGGCATTCAGATTGTGTAAAAGACATTTTCTTTATTAACTATAACTAAGCAAATATGTGAAGATCTGAGCTCCAGAGGAGTTTTATAAAATGTAAGTAAAAAGCAACATAATGTTTCCATTAATGAATATACTGGGCAGCATAAGAAAGGAAAAGGAAAGTGGTAATAAATCAATCACTGTATTGTAACTGGTCAGCAATGTTTCACAGTACTTGAGTTGTTCTTGTGATAACCCAACACATATTCCCAGCAAATGCGTGAAAATTATGTTTCACTAAAATTCATGGGGTCGGGGGAGGGCATTTTCACTTCTCTGCTTTCTAGAAGGAGGCATTTTCCCCTACACTCACCCGTTCTCTTGCATCATGTTTACTCCTCACCCCACACTAAAGTGGAGTTTCCCTTGTTAGGTGTATCATTTGAATGGGGGCTATTCTGCTATACTTTTTGGTTCAGTACTTTCTGCCAGGGGTAAGTGGGAGGCTGTGAAAATAAGATTTTGTCTTCTTTGTAGATTTCCCTCAGGTGAGGCAGAGGATGGGCAAGCCTGTTTGTATCTTTTATTGTAGCATATTAAATATCAGCTTTATTATTCACAAAACATATCTTTACATTCTGAGACTGTCTCTTATTTTTTTCCTTAATTTGGGAGCGTTTGTTTTGACTGATCCCCTTCCATCTCCAACAAGCCAACTCTCACTCTTCTTTCAGAGAAGAGGTGTGTTCGTGGGACTTCTTTTCTCACTAAGATGAACAACTGCATCCTTTAGCATTATTCCTGAGTAGAGACAGTGGTAGTACCAGGAGTCTCTGAAGGTCTTATGTTAAAATGTAAGATATAGTGGAGAAAGAAAAAAGAGTTGTCAGTAATAAGGTTTTATCTTAATGTTGTCAAGTGATTTCTGGAGTTATTGCTGGCACGTTTGTATTTGCTTTAACGACGGAGTCTGCTTTACAAAATCAGTTTGTGCCAGAAGAGGCTTATTTAAAATTGTTCTCGTGGTGCTGTCTCCAGGTGGGAATCTGTTATTAGCGGTGGTGATAAGGAAGGCTGCAGACATGTCATGACATTGGTTACCCTCAGGATAAGAGTAAATCAAGGCTTTCTGAGGAAACGGCAGAAGGGGAGAATTACGCCTTGTCACTGCCAGACTTTGTGGCTACCAGCAAAGGATCATTTTAAGCTGCTTCCAACTCAGGAAATTGGGAAAATTGTAGCTCCTACACTGATGATTGCTCTCCTCAGTCTGCCCTCTTCAGAGCTGTCCTTTGCAGAGACTTCACTCAGGTCCATGGTCACGGCTAAGTTTTCCCTGCAAATAATTGAACAGTTACTTCATCTGTGTGTACAGGGGCGTCAGGGTCAGCTGTCGTGAGTTGAAATATTAGTAACACTGCTTTTACATGACCCTGCCCACGCATACACCCCCCACACACAATCAAAAGCACACAGGTCGTTTTGACAGTATTGGTTATAAAATGAGTGTTTAGGAGACTAACATGTATTCAAGGGCGTGGGGGAGGGGGGTAGTTATTTTCCATTAGTCAGGAAAGCTTTTTAACCCCCAAAAATAAGGTTAACTAATGAAAAAAATAAGGTTAACTAATGAAAAAAAGTATGTACTCACAAATTTGAAACAAATAAATTTTTATTAATCAATTTCCCCCATCCCTGAAATAAAGTATATGAAATGACTGAGAGATTTTGTGTTACATCAGTACAGTGATGTCATTCACTCATATTCTGGGCTATTGTTAAACAAACAAAAAATAGCAATAAAAAAGAAAAAAACAAGGAAAGTATGAATTCTAGGAATATACTTATTTTAGACTGAAGATTAAGCATTATTGGATATGAAACTTGCAAATCTTTGGTTATATTCCCTTTTATTCAAAAATCAAAATGTTCTTTATACACCAGCGAAGAAAATGCTGGGTATATTTGAATTCAGTAGATATCACCAACTCTTTTTTCAAGTGTTCTGACTTTGGCAGAAGCCAAGAAGCAGTTTGCAAAGCACTTTTCCTTAATATTTAAATTCTCTTTGAGGTTTAAGAGAAATTTAATCCACATGTTTCTAATTCATTTGCACTCAACTCATAAGAAAAATGGTCTTCAATTTGATCTCATTGTGGTCCAGGGGCATTAAAAAGCTTTCAAATGAGCCTTCCTCCTTGAATTGAAATCCAGATGTTGTGTTTTGTCAGCTCTAAGCAAATTCAAAACTCAGAAAAGTCTTGGTCATAAATGAGAAGGCACAGATGGTTTTGGAATTTAGGGAGAAAAAACCCCATAGATAATAGAAACTCTTTTAAAATATAAGGAACTATCATTTTTAAGGATTTCATTCAACTGGTGAGTAACATTATGCTCACTTAAAGATGGCAGTCTCTGCAGCTAAGATAAATTGAATAATCAGGGGCCAAACTGTGGAGCGAGAATATAGCCAGGAATAGACTCTCAGAGCCCTTCATTTTACTAATCACAA
Organism: Balaenoptera musculus; assembly: GCF_009873245.2. NCBI lineage: Eukaryota > Metazoa > Chordata > Mammalia > Artiodactyla > Balaenopteridae > Balaenoptera > Balaenoptera musculus. Next base: position 35,596,992 of record NC_045803.1, read on the forward strand.
ATAGTGATTAAAATAAATAAATTGTAGGAGGGTGAAAAGGATGGAACCAAATGCTAAAGCCATATGGTAACACCATCAGAGACAGAAAAAAAAAAAAAAGGTTATTTTTCACATTTCGAATATTTCCTCATAGCAGCCACAAAAAAAAGATGGCGAGGGGAGAAGGGACTAAATACTGCTCAATGTGAGGCAAAAACAGTCAAATTCTAAATAATTATATTTCTGGCATTTCCCAGAGAGTTCAGCTTTTAAACATTCAAATTCTCAATCTCAATTTACTGCATTTTGAGGCAAAGTGTGATTCCATCTCTCTTAAATATGAGTTTGGTTTCAAAAATACTTAAATTTTTTTCCACATCTTAAAATCAATAAGTTAGTTTGTAAAAACATGTCACAAACTGCTAAGCAGTAATCTTTTTCACCTTAGAATATGGATTATTAACATTTCTGCCTTAGTTACAAATATCTTCAAAAGAAGGATGAATTTATCAAAATCTTATGCATTTTTTTTTTTACTGGTGAGTTCCACCTGAGAACTTTCTTATGGTTTTTAAAATCTTACATTTGAAAGACACTTTAATGTAAATGCCTTAGCTAAACATTTTTTCCTATACTTCATTTAGTAGGATATGGATATTAGTGGGTTTTCCCTTAGAAATTGCTTTACAGTCAACCAATTCTGGTTCAAATTCTAGCTCCACATGTACAAGATGGGTTATTTGGGGACTTTACATTGTTTCTCTGATCTATTTTCTCACCCCCAAAATGGTGATAAAAAAAGATACATCTGGCTAGTTTGTTGTGAGGACAGAGAGTGAGCTGTGCAATACCCATTTATTCCCTTTGCATGCACCTTCCCCTCCCCAGCACAATGAATTGTATATAGGTGTAGCTCAGTCCTTGATAACCTCAGGAAAGCAAGCAGAACTTCACAGGAGATTTTTCTTTAATTCTTTAAGCCCTCTTCACTCTTGTTTGATCTCTGTACTGTATAAGAGAATGCTATGCAATTCCTCTTGTATGTCAGTATTTCGTAAACCTTGACTCCTGGTCTGGATTTAGCATCATTCGAATCAAAGCCCCAAATTCCTCTTTCCCTATTTCTTTCCAATAGAGAGTGTAGAAGATATCCGTATCTACCTAGCAGTCATTCACTTAAACTCTCACAGCAGCATCCCAGTTTTCCTGTTGAACCCTCTTTCCTCCTCATTCCACATGAGTCAAATGGGCTTGACACCAGACCAGGTTCTCCAAGGCATTGTTTCAGTATCAGGTAGGCAAGTGACCCAAGAAAGGACAATCAGAGCTGTTGGAACTCAATTGCAGTTTTTTTTTTTTTTCATTAGAAGAATTAAAGAGCTTTTGGGGGGCTTGATGAGACAGTAGGTTTCATACCTGGAATTGCTTGTAGCTTTTGCCAGTATGAAGGGAAAAGCTTGTTTGTGGATGGAGCCCCCATGAAAGGAGAGCAAAAACTTCTGAGTTCTGACGGCATTGGCTATGTGCCTGGAATCAGCCATACCTGAAGCCTTTCAGTCACCTAAGAAAACACACTCTTCCTTTAGCACAAACCACTTTGAATTGGAGTGTTCTGTTTAATACTAATATGACAAGAACACATAGATGAATACATTTTTGTGGCATAATAAGATGGCTTTCATAAAAACAGTGACTAAGGGCAACTATTTTTCTTCTTTTTCTTATAGTTGTTATTACTATGATTATTACTATGATTATTATGATGATGATTATTACTTGTGCCCAAAATTAGCAATAAAAGTTAGTTTTCTTTTCTCATCTTTAACAGGCTTTAATTTTTTTTTTTTCATTTCCAGCCCCTAGACCTTGTGGTGCTTGCAGACCTAGGCAAGTACTTTGTTCAAAACAAAGAAACAAACAACACACACACACAAACAAAACAAAACAAAAACAACCAAAGAACAACCCCCCCCCAAAATTCCTCTCCTCAGATATGCCCAGCAGGTCTATTAAACTACTGTGATTTCTCAGCCATTCACAGTTATTGCATGTTGCTTACAACTGTGTTTTCAACAGATACTTCACACTTTTTCTTTTTTTATTCCCTCTCGGCAGACTGCTTCACTATTTAATACCTGCTTGGGTACCTTGATACTGTTGATTCTAAATGAGTTCCTGATATTGGCCTTTTCATTTGAAAATGGATCCTAATTTATATTCTAATATATATTAGCAGTGTTGATCAAGGAGCCAGAGAAAGGTCTATGGACGATAATTTTGTAAAATAGAAAAAAAGAAGGCAATGGTTGTTATAGAAAAATACTAAATAAATGATAGGGATAAATGTAAAGGAACCACCTTTCTTATGTAGTCAGTGAAGGGCAGGGGCTATAAGCACCCTGGGAGAAGGTGCCACATTTGAATTGCCCTCCTTTGTACCCCAGCTGCCAGCAGAGTGAGAGGCATTGTCATAGATTCTCATCTCCATTTGCTTAAGGGCTATTGATGGCCAGGACCTCAGCAAAACAGATGGTGGAAGTAGGTTTTGATGTTTAGTCTTGTTCTGATGAGTCTCTATATGCAATTATTAAGGATTACATAAAATTTCTCTAATCTTGCTTTAGGAAACTTTTTGGAAAAGTTTAGTTGGGTGAAGGCAGAGTTTCCCTTCACTGATGTTGTCCTAAGTAGATAAATAAGGTTGCCTAAATTCTTCCCTATCACAAATATCTAAATATCTTTCTTGGGAAGCTAAGAGATCAGGAAGGAAAACTCAAATTATTTTAGGACTTGAGGAGGAAATCAGATAGGAGCTCCCAGACTGTTGGTTAGATACGGAGAATAGTAGTGAATAAACGCAATCTGGCTTCTTTGAGTTGAATTCCCTTTTGTGATGGCCAGTGTGTTCTTGATACATTCTGTTGGTGAGAATGACATTCACAAATAGCATCCAGGTCTATATCTTACAACTTCCTCTTCCATGCCCACTAATGCTCTGGTATAAGTTTTATTGCTACATATTGCCATGTGATTCTTATTTTGCTCAAGATCATTAGTTCTTAGCACAAGATAAAATTTGCCCAGTATTTTTCAGAAATGGTGATAAATGATCTCTGGCTGACCTTGCCTGCCCATTCCATTCTGTCTTTTCAAGGGCAGAGATATGAGCTACATGGTGTGCTACAAAGGGAATTTGTCTTGCAATCAGTATATATGACATATAGTGTGAAAAATTACTACACATATGCATTTTTTTAAAACCTCAGTTTATCTGTGTTAGTAGGTCAAATCATGTAATTTCTCAGAGATATTCTGCTACCTCTGCCATTGGTAAAACTGGAGGGTTTAATTGGGTAATCAGTGGTTCTCTAAAGAGATGAAAATAGGTGGCTTAAGCAGAGAAAAAAGGGATCATTTCAAGAGTTGTGCTAGAAGGGAATATACCACACTCAGCCCCTGCAAAGTTCAAATATTCTCAGCTTTCAGCTGAATTTTTTATTTCAAGCTACCTGCTCTTTTCCATTGATGCTGCTAAACAACCATCCCTAAGGGAACTATGGATATTTGCACATCAGCTGATTCGGCTTAAATTCTTTAATGTTGCCATTTTTTGTCTGAAAATAAGTATTTATTAAACTATCTAAATATGTATGGTGATTCGCTTTTTTTACTTTATAATATGAAGGAAAAAGATTAAAATTAAAAACAATTTATAATAGAAGGGAAACAATTGTGTGTGCCAAAAGCAGAGATACCTTCGAACTAAGTCATTCTACTTTGTGTTTATTCTGTAAAACCAAATTAACAAAATTAAATAACGAGAGTTAAATGCTTCAAATAACATTTTTAGAAATGATAGTTAAAATATGAGTTTTAATTAAGAAATTAAAACTCATGATTTAGCTATCTGGGAATGGAATCGCTTTTAAAACATAAAACTTTTACCATGGATGTAGGAAGGCTTTGTGTTGTGAAATAAGGGATTGTATAGATTGCTTTTTAAGAAATATTTCAGTAGTAAGCTTTCATCTGAAGTTCATTGCCATTGTCTCTTTATAGTTTGAGTATTTTCTGAGTCTTAATAATCTTTATGACTTAAAGGAGTTGATAGAAATCCTAAGATGTATCAGTCCAAACAAATGGCAGAGCACATTCTACCAATGGTTAAGAAAGAAAACATTTTATTTTTACAGTGCATCAAATTTAACTGTATCACGTTTCCATCATCTGGATTGTTTTACCCTTAAAATTCTAAACAGTCACTTTGCTGAACTTTTAACAATGATGGTCTGTTCTGAGCATTACAGACATTTTTTTTTTTAACATCTTTATTGGACTATAATTGCTTTACAGTGGTGTGTAAGTTTCTGCTGTATAACAAAGTGAATCATCTATACATATACATACATCCCCATATCTATCTCCTTCTTCTTGCGTCTCCCTCCCACCCACCCTATCCCACCCCTCTAGGTGGACACAAAGCACCGAGCTGATCTCCCTGTGCTATGCGGCTGCTTCCCACTAGCTATCTATTTTACATTTGGTAGTGTATATATGTCCATGCCACTCTCACTTCGTCCCAGCTTACCCTTCCCCCTCCCCACGTCCTCAAGTCCATTCTCTACGTCTGCATCTTTGTTCCTGTCCTGCCCCTAGGTTCTTCAGAACCATTTTTTTTTTTTTTAAGATTCCATATACATGTGTTAGCATACGGTATTTGTTTTTGTCTTTCTGACTTACTTCACTCTGTATGACAGGCTCTAGGTCCATCTACCTCACTACAAATAACTCAATTTTGTTCCTTTTTATGGCTGAGTAATGTTCCATTGTATATGTGTGCCACATCTTCTTTGTCCATTCATCTGTCACTGGACACTTAGGTTGCTTCCATGTCCTGGTTATTGTAAATAGTCCTGGAGTGAACATTGTGGTACGTCTCTTTTTGAATTATGGTTTTCTCAGGGTATATGCCCAGTAGTGGGATTGCTGGGTCATATGGTAGTTCTATCTTAGTTTTTTAAGGAACTTCCATACTGTTCTCCATAGTGCCTGTATCAATTTACATTCCCACCAACAGTGCAAGAGGGTTCCCTTTTCTCCACACCCTCTCCAGCATTTGTTGTTTGTAGATTTTTTGATGATGGCCATTCTGACCGATGTGAGGTGATTACCTCACTGTAGTTTTGACTTGCATTTCTCTAATGATTAGTGATGTTGAGCATCCTTTCATGTGTTTCTTGGCAGTCTGTATATCTTCTTTGGAGAAATGTCTATTTAGGTCTTCTGCCCATTTTTGGATTGGGTTGTTTGTTTTTTTGATATTGAGCTGCATGAGCTGCTTGTAAATTTTGGAGATTAATCCTTTGTCAGTTGCTCCATTTGCAAATATTTTCTCCCATTCTGAGGGTTGTCTTTTCATCTTGTTTATGGTTTCCTTTGCTGTGCAAAAGCTTTTAAGTGTCATTAGGTCCCATTGGTTTATTTTTGTTTTTATTTCCATTTCTCTAGGAGGTGGGTCAAAAAAGATCTTGCTGTGATTTATGTCATAGGGTGTTCTGCCTATGTTTTCCTCTAAGAGTTTTATAGTGTCTGACCTTACATTTAGGTCTTTAATCCATTTTGAGTTTATTTTTGTATATGGTGTTAGGGAGTGTTCTAATTTCATTCTTTTACATGTGATTCTTCTAGTCCAAGAGCATGGTATATCTCTCCATCTGTTTGTATCATCTTTAATTTCTTTCATCAGTGTCTTATAGTTTTCTGCATACAGGTCTTTTATCTCCTTAGGTAGGTTTATCCCTGGGTATATTATTCTAGTTTATTCTTTTTGTTGTAATGTTAAACGGGAGTGTTTCCTTAATTTCTTTTTCAGATTTTTCATCATTAGTGTATAGGAATGCAAGAGATTTCTTTGCATTAATTTTGTATCCTGCTACTCTACCAAATTCATTGATTAGCTCTAGTAGTTTTCTGGTAGCATCTTTAGGATTCTGTATGTGTAGTATCATGTCATCTGCAAACAGTGACAGTTTTACTTTTCCAATTTGGATTACTTTTATATCTTTTTCTTCTCTGATAGCTGTGGCTAAAACTTCCAAAACTATGTTGAATAATAGTGGTGACAGTGGGTAACCTTGTCTTGTTCCTGATCTTAGTGGAAATGGTTTCAGTTTTTACCATTGAGAACAATGTTGGCTGTGGGTTTGTCATATATGGCCTTTATTATGTTGAGGTCAGTTCCTTCTGTGCCCACTTTCTGGAGGGTTTTTATCATAAATGGGTGTTGAATTTTGTCAAAAGCTTTTTCTGCATCTGTTGAGATGATCATATGGTTTTTCTCCTTCAGTTTGTTAATATGGTATATCACATTGATTGATTTGCGTATGCTGAAGAATCCTTGCATTTCTGGGATAAACCCCACTTGCTTTTAATGTGCTGTTGGATTCTGTTTGCTAGTATTTTGTTGAGGATTTTTGCATCTGTGTTCATCAGTGATATTGGCCTGTAGTTTTCTTTTTTTGTGGCATCTTTGTTTGTTCTTTTGTGGCATCTTTGGTTTTGGTATCAGGGTGATGGTGGCCTCGTAGAATGAGTTTGGGAGTGTTCCTCCCTCTGCTATATTTTTGAAGAGTTTGAGAAGGATAGGTGTTAGCTCTTCTCTAAATGGTTGATAGAATTTGCCTGGGAAGCCACCTGGTCCTCGGCTTTTGTTTGTGGAAGATTTTTAATCACAGTTTCAATTTCAGTGCTTATTATTGGTCTGTTTATATTTTCTGTTTCTTCCTGGTTCAGTCTCGGAAGGTTGTGCTTTTCTAAGAATTTGTCCATTACTTCCAGGTTGTCCATTTTATTGGCATATAGTTGCTTATAGTAATCTCTCATGATTCTTCGTATTTCTGCAGTGTCAGTTGTTACTTCTTTTTCATTTCTTATTAGATTGATTTCAGTCTTCTCCCTTTTTTTCTTGGTGAGTCTGGCTAATGGTTTATCAATTTCGTTTACCTTCTCAAAGAACCAGCTTTTAGTTTTATTGATCTTTGCTATCATTTCCTTCATTTCTTTTTCATTTATTTCTGATCTGATCTTTATGATTTCTTTCCTTCTGGTAGCTTGGGGGTTTTTTTGTTCTTCTTTCTCTAATGAGCATTGCAAACATCTTGTAGTCATCTCCTGTCAAGTTCCCATATAACTACCATTGCCATATCTGTGCTTTGTTCGTTTTGTGGAATAACATGTTTATCCTAATTCAGGATGATCGCAGGGGTGAGTGAGTTCCTATCTCATGACCTGTTTGTTAGCAGCTGTATTAAATCACAGTCTTTCTAATTGTTTGACATAGAGACTGGCCTTCATTTATTCCACCTGTTTACACATGTCAAAAATCTGGTGCATGAAAGGTACTACATCAAGAGCTGGGTAGCAGGGCAGGAGGAGGGTAGGCATGAATAAGAGGCCCTTGTGGGGGTGGCAAACATGAAAGCATATCATTATTCTACATGGTAGTTATAGAGTGCTGTTCAGAAGTATGTGCTAAGGAGAAGGGAGACCTCACTCTGCCTATGTGAAATTATGTCTTTGCAGAGGATATAACATTAATTTCATCTCTTATTGTCATTTATTTTGGAGTGTTTCTTTTATCTTTTGGTTGCCAGTACCTTTTTTAGGCCTCTCTGAGGGTAGTCAGAGGAGGTTTCTGCTGCTCATTTTTTCATTTAGAAAAAGAAATGCAACACATGTTCTAAACAGTCCATTCCTCTCCATCTTCACTGCTGCCATACAGTTCCAGTAAGCTTCTGTACTGGTTCTCCTGCTTCCATCCTTGCCAACTTCAGTGTATTCTCTATCCACAGTGGAAAGAGGGGAGGATGTAATTCAATCTGCCATTCTCCTGCTGTTGACTTCCCAAAGGTTCAACTTAATGGCCTTCAAGGTTCAGCAAGATCTGCCCTCATCTTAATCAGCACCACACCCTTTTGCTGAGGATCTTTCGGTCCTCAGAGTCTTCTGGCAAGAGCAGTTTTCCTTCTGCTCTTTGCTTGGCTGACTCCTCATTCTTTAGAGACTCAAATTAAATATTAGTTCCTCAGAAAAGTCTTTCCTAACACTCAGTTAAATTATTTCACAGCATGTTGCACTTACCCATTGTAACCTACTTCATTATTTGTAATTTGCATATTTACTATCTATTTTCCACACTAAACCATAAACCTGTTAGGGGTTGAGACTGTTGTAGACTTTGCCCCTACAACAGAGTATGCCAGATATGGAACATTCAAGAAAACTATTTTCTGGATGAATTAATGTCATAACATTTGCATCTAGGCTAAATATTCCATCAGTGTGTTTATAGTGTATATTGACCATTGTGTACTGTGAATTTAACTTCCTAAAGATTGAGGAGGAAAAAAACAAAGCAAAACAAAGGTTTTAGGCATGGAATTAAATGGAAAACATATTGCATATTGGAATATTCTTACTTTTCTATTCTGGGAAACTTGAGCATAAATTCAATATGTTTATACTGTAGGCTGTGTTTACTAGAATCAAACTACCTTCAGCTATGGATAACCTGTCGTTGAACATTGCTGTAGGCTGCATTCTCTCAGGAGTGGGCAACAAGCTGTGAGACTAAACTTTTATCATCGTATCTATAAATCAAGATGAAAGCTATAGACTTTCTCCTGTGGGTCTCACACTGCCTTTAGAAAAACAGAAAGGTGAGATATGTAGATATAAAAAGAGAAAATCTGAAAACAGTTATTTGGCATTAATGGAATAATGTTGACTATCTCATTTCCTTAAAAAACCTGTATGATGGTGAATTCTCAAAATGTGGCACAGCATAATTGCGGATACCTGGAAGAGCATGACCAATATTTTAATATCTCAATTTATGATGCCAACTCCAGTGTAAGATGAATTCTCTCAAAATCTTTTTTTTTTTTTTTACATTGAGGGATGATGGATATATAACACTTTATTAGTTTCAGGTGTAAAGTATAATTATTTGATATTTATATATATATTCCAAAATAATCACCAGAATAAGTCTAGTTAACATCCATCCCCATACATAGTTAATTTTTTTTTCTTGTGATGAGGACCTTTAAGATTTCTTAGTAACTTTCAAATATGCAATACTGTTTTAGTAATTTTATATAAAATATTTTATATGTTTAGTTATATTCACTTTTTTAACATAGAGACTAATTCCAAGCCATTTAAAAAGCTATAGTTTTACCTTGCATGTCCTTTTTTTAAAAAATGTATATTATAAACAAAATTCCTACCAGAATAAAGTAGTATTTACTTTGGACCTGGAAAAGTGAAAATAAAGTGAAAAGAAACTGGGACATGTATCAAACACCAAACAGTGTATCCTGATATCTAAAGACCACTAAGGATTCTATATGTTCTTTTTTTCAACACCAGACCATTAAAAAAAGTTTTATATTAACTTGCCTATAAGTAGTGGATAAATCAAATATATACATATTGTAGTGTTTGTTACATTTAATAGTAAGCCTTTAAAAGCACACTTTTCTAATAAATATCCTTTTTAAGAACAAAGAGTTATTTTTAGTAGCAGAGGGAATTTTTTTAATTGAATTTAGTAACACATTGATAGAAGGCTAGACTTACTTCAGCTGTAAAATGAAAATTAGAGCTACATTTCATACTACCATACTTTGTGCACATTAATCTCATTTAAATGCTATTTAAGTGCAGCTCACTTGCTCTTCATTTTAATATTAGAATAATGGAAAATAGACTTAGTTGTGACAAAAATATTTAGCTTCTATATAGTAATGTTTTCAATTTACTGCCTTTTTTCTAAAGATTTCCAAATATTCCCACATATTCTGTCTTATTTACTCCTCTCTTCATTTTTTGAAGTCAAATAGAAAAACAAAATTAGGTTAGAATCCAGGGAATTGACCTTTGATTTTATTTTCTTACTACCTTCTGATTGACTGAATTTGGGGGAGTAAATCATTCATTAAATCAATCAGTGCCTCATCTTCTCCAGCTTTGCAATGAAGAGTTATCCTTCTCTAATCCTTTCTTGTTGTACAAATAAAATATGAAATTAAATGTTTGTGTCTCTACAGAAAATGGTGCCACATAAACTCAAGTAATACTGATTTATATTTTCTGGTTGACAAGCTAATTTACTTCCTAAATCAGTTATTGAAAGAGATTCAACCTTGATATCCTGAACTTGCCTGGGACCTTTGATAGTTGAAGGCAGACATTCCTTCATTCGCCCTTATCAAAGAGAACATTGGATGCTTTGCTAACATGTGGCTTCAAAGGAAACAAAATTAAATTTTGACTCATTTTGACAGTTAAAAATGAGTCCTTGTGTGAAGCATGAAACTAAAATGTAGCAGGTAGAGAGGGAACTAAATTCTTTTGAGCAACAAATCCATGTCAAGTATTGTGCTAGTAGGTGCTTTCCTTACTTCTCTAGTGAGGTTACCAGATAAAATACCGGGCACCTAGTTAAATTTGATTTTCAGATAAACAACAAATAATTGTTAGTATAGGTATGGCCCATGAAATATTTGGGATATACTTATACCAAAAATAAAAATTGTTGTTGTTTATCTGAAATTCAGATTTAACTAGGAGCTTTATATTACTATTTGCTAAATCTGGCAACTCTATTCTCATGGGAATTCTGCAAGGTAGGCTAACACCACCCCATGTTACAATTGGGAAAGCTAAGTTTCAGAGAACTTTCATTACATGTTTTAGATCACACAGCCAGCAAAGTGGCAGAGGTGGAGATGAACCCAGGCCTGTCTGTGTCCATTTTCAGTGCTCATCCCAATATACCCTCCTGCCTACATAACACACCAACACATCTGGCTGCAGAATCAACAAGGATGGCTTCCACCAACACATGCATTTCTCCCTAACTAAATAGATCAAGAGGAAAGGAAATATTTTATTTCATTCCACCTCCTCCCCAGGCAAAATCTCCCCCTGCTCTCCAAGGTCTGTCAGAAGAGAAAAGAGTACTGTCGTTTATTCCTAGCATGTAATACAACAGCAACCACATTCCCTCAAGGTGAGAAACCCAAAGTATACCCAGAGCACCGAGGGACCTACTTACAGTCTCCTAAGATCCTATCCTTGTTCCTGTACCACTATTTATCATTTTTGTGATGAGACATATTTGGGGAAGCACTTTAGTAATACCCTCAAAGCAGCCGTTCCAGGACTCCTTATAGCCATAGGTGGCCATTTGTGGTGTGTAGATTCTGAAGGATGAAAGAAAAACTGAGTTTATTCACAGTTAAAGTAATGAAAGTGGCAGCTATTAAAGCTATTAGTTACTATTTTCTGTTCTGAAAGAAAGGGAGAGAGAATATTGACACTGGGGGCAAAGGAAGATGTATTGCTGAGTGTAGAGCTTCAGAAACCTTGCCCTGCAATCTGTGTTGCTGCTCCTACACGGTTTGGCAGGGGACAAACAGTGAATAGTGTTCTATTTTTAATTTTAAACTTTTAAGCAGAAGACCATCAAGAATAATCTGCTCAGTAAACATTTGGTCTAGAGTCTTAGCATTTCTCTTCGTTTGGCAAACAGTATCACAAATGTTAAATGTTAGAGAAGAACCAATGGCATGTGTGTTTTATCAATGAATCCTTTGCCAAGAATATCTCTGGATTTATTTTTTTTCCTGATTCAGTTTAGAAATGAAATGATAAACATAGCTGGAAGACTGTGAATGTAGGTATAAAGTATGGACTTTCTAGCCTAATAGACACAGGTTCAAGTGCCAGTTCCACAACTTAGCTGCTATGTGACTCTGAACATGTTCCTTAAATTCTTCCATCTGTTTCTTCTGAGAATTGAATATATAGCGATACCTACTTGATGGTAACATTGCAAAGATGGGAAGAAATTTTGTACATGTATGCATGGATATATTAGACACCCCCAAATGCTTATCAGTTCCTTTTTATCTGTCTTTTAAATGTTGAAAGTACAATTAATTGAGAGAAGAGAACAGTATTAAGCACAATAAGACTGTAGATTGAAAGGCATCGTGTTATTTTATTTAAAATTATGTCACATGTTATTATTATCTGGGCATATGACATGTTATAGATCCAGAAGCAATAGCATTGACTTACTAATATTCTTAATACTTCTGTAATTCCTACAGTTTGTCTTGGATGAGTTCAGTGGGTGGATGCAATAGGACCGTTATTATTCTTTAATATAAGAAATTCTCAGATATGTGTCTCCCTATGTCATTGGAATTGAAGGTAATGAATTTTCTGTCCAGAGATATTCACCTAGCATCACACTCACGATAACTACACATAAGGAACTCCGTGGAATGGATTCATTTCCAGGGAAAATAGGTGGATCAGATGGCTGTTAAGTTGAGGTTATTTTCCAACTTTGAGATTCTGCATTTCTAAGTATAGATTCTATAACTGACTTATTGAATCAGATTTAATTAATCCATTCACTTATTCATTAAAAATGCATGTATTGTGCTCCTATTATGTATTCAATATTGCTATAAGCATTTAATTAATAAACACTGTGTAGAAATCATAGAGAAACTAGTATATTGAAATGTAGTGAGAAGAGAAAAAAAAATTGTCAACCAATAGTTCCTTGTTACTGTGCATTGAGCAGTATATTTTATCCCATTACATTTTATTTGTGTCACTTCCATTCTGCTCTCGGTATGAACAGACAAAGCTAATATTGTTTCTGGTGAAGGCCTGACAGCCATTCTGTTGATTTGTTTGGCATTACATTTGAGCTGCGCTCATGTGGCCCAGACTGCTGAAGGATGGCTTGACTGAAAAGAACAGGCAGTATGCCCTAGGGAGAAGGGGCAGAGTTTTAGAAAAAAGAGAAATTTGGAACCAGTATTTGTACATATATGCACTGCCAAAGGCTCTGAAAATTCCTGCACAGTGGTTTAGGTAGCCTAAAGAGAAATGACTTCTACCCTCCATAACAGACCCTGGAGCCAAATAGACTAATTTTAAAGAATATGAGCTTTGATGTCACATGATCCAATCCCTGCTTCTCTGTTGTAATGAGCCCTGTGTGTTGCCTTCTCAGCAACCTTTTCCAAAGATGTACCCTGATTTTCCTCCCAGAAAATTTATTTTCCCCCAATTTATGTTGGTCAAATGATGTGGATGCAACTGGGGCCACCATCTGCTGGAGGTATAGGCCATCTTGGACATTTACAGATAGGGGCAGCTATCCTGATCTGGGTGAGTAGAGATGTTTTCCTAGGCCTTCTAGATAAATTTCTCCCACAAATAATAAGATTCCGTAACTAATAAGAAGCTTTCCTAACAGTCGATCTATTTAGCTCTGAATGACGTGGGATGCAGATG